>NC_143398.1:32245394-32870394 GCF_052110815.1 Crocodylus siamensis
GCTAGCTGTTATGAATAAAGACCCTTGAGAGGTAGACCATACTGTAGATGACTTGCAACATCTGCTAACCAACCTGAGATCTATCAGGCAGGTACATGCTATATACCAAAAGAGAGGACACTGTGTGAAAAACAGTTATTAATAAAATATTGAGCTATAGATAGCATGTATAAATTCAGCATGTACAATCTCTTAATGTGGAATGCATGGCAGATTGTCCCCAGTTCTGGGCAGAAGCATGGAAAGTGAGAAAAGTAAGTCCTTCATCTTTGTTTCCTTGTCACAAGATTTGGGCACTGTCTTTGATGTTGCAGGCTTTTATTCCACCACAAAAGCAGCAGGAGGTTGTGGACCCAAGATAGGACCTACAGCCTGTTGTTCAGTTGTTGAGGAAAACAGTGTAGCATGCATAGATTCCTAGATGTAGGGTCAGAAGGGACCTAAGTAGATCTTCAAGTCTGACCCCCTGCCCTGGGCAGGAGAGAATACTGGGCTCATATGACCCCAGCAAGGTAATTGTCAATCCTCCTCTTAAGGACCCCCAAGGTAGGAGCCAGCACCACTTCACTTGGAAGCTTGTTCCAGATCCTAGCAGCCCTGACTGAAGTAATGCATCCAAAAGGTGATGTGGTGTGGCCACCCACTCTTGGCCTTCTTGGAAGCTTGTCTGTGTGACTCTTATTATTGACAACTATTTTAATCAATAAAGTGTAAAACAGAAACACTGCTGTTTCCACTAAAGAGATGACCCCTTCAGGTTTTTAATTTTCCCCTCTGATTATTTGTTTTCCTTTGTTTTTTTTATCTTTCACTTACGCATGTCCCACACTGAGTCTTTGGCAAGGATGGAGGTATGATGAGCAGCTAACCTTTCTTTGACATCAGTTATTTTGGGTGCTCAGGACCTGTGAAGAGTTTCAGCCTGAAGTTCATGACTATAGGTCTTAAGCCTATAAGGAGATCACCAAGAGTGAACACTTGTGGCTGAACAAAGCCATAGTGATTTAAGTAGTGCTTGGGCACAGAGATTTACCTGTCTAATGCTGCTAATAGAATTATGGCTTTATCCCCCAAACATTTACATATATGCAACAGAATTCATGTTCAGGGCCTGTGAGGGAAATTTGGTGGGGCAGGCATCCTTGCACACCTCCCATTTTGGAAACAGCAAACTGATTTTGGGGATCCCTTGTGTTTGGACCCCCTGCTCCTCATACCTCTCTTCTCACAGGCTCTTCTCCTGTTAGGATTATGTTCTAAGATAAGAACTGCAACAAGAAATAACACAGGGAGGGTTCACGGGGGAGGATGACAGACAGCAATGCACGGGTCTACAAAGCTGATCCATTAAACAAATGTGTTCTATAAGGCTGGTAACTATCCATATGTATTGGCACATCTCAGCGCATACATCTGTATAGCAGATAAAAAAATATTTTAACAGGAAATGTTTATAAAATGGATTCAGATTCCACAGCATCAATTGAATATTTACTAGCAAAACACAATTTGTTCCAGCTAATACTGGGAAAATGCCTTTGCCATTTGGGTTTCAAGTTTAAATCCTTTATTTTAATCCTTTATTTTCTTTTTGATCTTTCAGACAAATAAGCTTTCAAAAGAGAGAGCCCCACATCTGTGTGAAATGTATGAGTTTCTATTTAAAGGGATAGTGATGCACTGAATTTGATCCATCTTATTTCATTTTCTTAATCCTTTTTGTATTATCATTTCAAAACTAATATGCCATTGTTCTCTGCTCTTAAATAGATAGAGGACAGTCCAGTATTCCTACATGACTTGATAATAACAAATGCATATAGGTGATGGAAAGGGAGGGGGAATGGTATCAATTTCTGGTTTTCAAGAGCTTACTTCAGACAGAAAAAACATACCTGCAATTTTCCTGCAGATTGCAAACATCCTGCCAACTTTCCTTTAAAATGTATGCCTAAGAAAAGAAACCCAACAATGTAAATTGTGTTTGTATATAGTGCCGCTGAAGAAAAGAAAGATGACACATTCACAAGGCAGAGAAAGAAGTGTTTGTTTACAGTGCCTTTTGTACCAAACCACTTCACATAGGTGAACAAATACTTGTGACTATTTTTAGTCTCAGTCCGTCCTACAGTTATATGACAGATTTGTTTACTAACTACCTTAGGTTGTGAACTGAAAGCATGCACAGGTTTTAGAATGGTTATTTATAAGCATCCAGTATATTTATGATTGAAGAACCAGAATTTATAAGCAGCCTAATAGAGTGTTTTCTGAATAGCATGCCCCGCACAAAATAGTGTCATTCTGCATTGGTTATCTTTTACAGAAACCATATTTCTGAAACTAAGAAAACATAAACTCTTCCTTTACCTCTTTGATTTCTCATCTATTTTTAACTTTCTCTGGAACTTAGCTAATAGTTTTTCATGCAATGAATTGTAAAAAATTTTAACTGTCCTTTTTAAAGCTTTTTGGGGCCACATACACTCTTGGCTTACCCAGCACAAAATACTGCTGTTATTATTCACTTGAACATAAAATTCACTATAGATTCCCCTGAAGAAACAAAAACTAGATGGTGCTCTTTCTTTATGCATATTTATTACTGTATGTTTGTTTATTTGTATTGCAGCAATCCCAGCCCCAGCCATGCATCAGGGCTCAATATATAGGCACTATATTAACGCATACCAAAAAACAAGCCATGTGCTTGAGATGCAGTCAGTTTGTGAAGGAGGGAAACAGCAGCTACATTGCATAGCTTTATATTAGCTTTATCAGAGGTATTCAATTTTGGGGGGAAAAGTTAACTTCTCAAGCTCCACCCACCTGAGATGAATGAATCAGATGTTACATAGTGGGAACAGGTGTTCAGAATATGAAAATCTGGGACTTTTGGGCATGTGCACCCCCTAATGCACTCTGAGCTTCAACCTTTCTTTGCTTTATGCTTACTTCTTGATTGGAAAGAATGTAAGTGGCAGTACCTCCCAAGTGCCATTCACATGCGGTGCTTAAATCGCACAGAAGAGATTGTGATTGCTTGCCTTATATGCTATAGCCAGCAATGAAGTAATTTAACTGTCGATATCTTGAAATATCAGATCATCATTTGAGTCAGTGTTTTAGTGGTATGAAGGAGAAGTTCATGCCCACAGTCCTTGTTTCATTTGCCCCAAAGTCTGGTCTTTACTATCACTAGCTTACTTTTGCCAGCAGAGCTGCAGTGGCAAAGCCCTCTATTGGAGAGACAAACTATGACAGCAGAAGGATTTATCCCATTTCTCTACACTACTTCCCTAAATGACAGAAGTTCTCCTGACCATCTTTTGTCAGCGCAGTTATATCCAAACTGGAAGTTTTGTTGGCGCTTCTACTTCAGCTAGGGAATGCAGTCTTCATACCACAGGCCAACTTACCTATGCCAGCAAAACTTCATAGGGCAGACCAAACCTTGGGCTGCATCACCTACACATGGAGAGCATCTACACAAAATACTACATCACCATAGTGATGAGCTATGGTGATATAGCATTGGCAGGCAATAACTGTGATGCTGCCACTACTGTGCAGTAGCAACAAGCTACTTACTGTGCAGTAGCTCATTGCTACTGAACAGTAGGGTCAGAAATGACCCATGCATTGCCAGGACTGCACAGTACTGGGTACTAAATGTGCTTTAGCAAGTACTAAATAACTGCACAGTACCAACTACACAGTGGGGTGTCCTTCTAGATGTGCCAATTGTTCATGGGTTTTTTTGCTTTTTTTAATTGCAGTCATAATGACTACAGTTTGAAGTAAAAACTGAAATCAGGAGCACAAAAATGGAGACTGGATGAAGTGGTAGAACTTTTCTCCTCCCACTTTGCCCAGCTCTCAAATTGAGCCTTGTTTATGTCTTTGAGTATACTGTGAGATTTTTAGATCTTTAGAAGGGAGGCATATTATGAAATAAAATAGCTGATTTTGCAAAACGATTGGCATTTGTCCTCCATCATCACAGACCCATAAAAAAATAGGGCCAGAAGGGATCTCAGACGTGGAGTGGGATCCTCTAGTCCAGCCCCTGTTCAAGGAAAGATCAACCTATCAATTGCCCCTAATTTTAAGTGGTGTCCTATCCTGCCTTTTAGTTTATTTACCCTGGATCCTGCCTCTTGTATATTCACCCTAGGTTGTACATTTGTTGAAATAATTTCATTGAGTAATGTCATCTGCTTTATGAATTTATTTGTGGAAATGCAAATTGCAAAGCAGACAGTGAAAACTGAATGTGTAGTCCATTTTCAAAATGCAATATATCTTATTGCTATACTGTGAAAAATAAGATAGATTTCCTGCTAGGGCATACATTTAGCAGTATTTGTAAAATCATATGCATCATAGATAAAATAGTTTTTCTTACTTGTGCTATTCAGTTGTGTTACCAGGCTTACAATAACTTTTTTTATTTTGTTTCAAGGCTTCAGATGTTGAATCTAACATTCGGAATCATCAATGCAGATTTATCACATTTATTGAAGGACTTTAACTTCATGATCTTCTGAGTGAATTGCACTACTCCATTAATTTGATGTTTTTATCTGCAAAATATTTAATCTTAACAGTTCTCTGTTCTGTAACTTTTTGAGCATAGAGCCTTAATATTTTTCAAATCTGATCAGGCCTTAGTCCAGTTCCTGCCTCTAATAGTTGTTAGCATACTTAAAATAAGAGGCTAACACAAAACAAATAGTTTGCTAACCAATTGTTAGTTGTGTTTGTGGGTAGCAGTTGTGACCACTACCTCGGTAGTGATAAGGCTGTGTTCACTACCACAAGGTTGATTTTACTCTTGTTTTAGTTTGTGTAGTTATAACTTTTGTTTTTAAAAACTTTTCCAGACCTTATAAAATGCACTCAAATTATTTTACTTTCATCTCCCATGGCTGTTGAATTTTACAGTCTGATTTTACACTGTTTGTGGAAAAATGTTCTTTTACTTGTTCTGAATGCATATACCATTAATTTCCCTTTACCTCTTACCATATTAATGGATCCTGTGAAAAAAGAAGGGACTAATCAGTTTTTGCTCTTTTTTAAAATCTTAAATTTTTCAATCAGGTCCCCTCTAGCTCTACTCCTTTGTATGATAAATTATCTTAGTTCATATGTAAATCCTGCCATACCCCTAGTAATTTTTCCTGTCCTTATTAGTAATTGCTGAGACTTCATGTTGGGTAATAAGTAAGTGTTCCATATTCCTAATTGCAAAAAAAGAAAAAATTAAAAACAAATCAGGGATCCTACCAAATCTAGTTTCCCATTAGGCTGACATGGTTAATGCATATCAGGTTTTCTAGCCAGCAGCACCTAAACCAGCAATGTGACAAACATAATGCCCACTCACCTTTTGACTGCTCATCCTAAATGACTAGGGTCATATATACCTGGATCAATGACAGACAGCCTTTGAATCAAGAGCAGGGCTTGAATGCCTTCCTTTGGAGCCATAGTGAGACTATGACTTCTCTGCCACTGTAACCCTGTTCCAAACTGGAAACTAGTTTCCTTTTCTTTTCCTTTTTTGAAAAGAGGGGAGTAAGTACCCAGCACAGTACGCCTTGCAGTGAGTGAATGGGTGGAGGGAAAAGTGATTTTGCCCACGCTTCAGGAGTGCCACAGGGTGGATGACCTCTGGCTGAGGACTTGTCTGCTTTCCTTTCTCTCCTAAACATTGGTTTATTAAACTACAGTAGCCTGCAATTGACTGCAGTGTGCTTGCCTGACTGGGACTGGCTGGGCAGGGGGAATTTTACACATACTTTTTTGAACCATTCCAGGCAACTTTAAATTAGCATAAGAAAAATGTTTGTGTCCTCTTCAAGTTCAAACTACATTTGAAATACTCTAGTTCAGGCCCAGATGGACTGGTAGAGGAGAGAAGTGAAATAAAACTAAGATGGCTTGAGCAAGCAGACCAAAAATTAGACTAAAGAGCCCTGAGGAATGAGACTATTGGGAAAGCGATGTTGAGGAGGGAGGTGTGGAGAGTGAACAGTGACAAGGAATCAAGAATTTGGAATATAAAAGACTATGACAAGCTCAAATGGGAAGGGAAGGAAAGGGCAGAAGGGGGTGTGTTTAAGAGAAAATGGGTAGAGTGTGCCCACAGGAAAATATTATCTACCAACATCTGGACTAAATGGAATAGATGATTACTGAGTTTTACTATTCCTCTGCTTTAGCATGAGTGGAAAAAAGGAATAAATACTTTTTTTTTTTAATGCTTCCTTTTTTGGAGGGGGGTGGGGAGCAAAAACATGGCTGAAAACACATTTTTGAGTGATCACTGATGACCATTTCTATACCCTCACAGAACCATTTTTGTCCTAATGAAACAAATGAGGTGCTTGCTTACCAGAATGGGAATGATAACAATGATTTTCCAGAGATTGGTGGTAAAATCATGGCTCTGCTGAAGTCAGTGGGAGTATTGCTAAGATTTAATCCTGAATGCTTGTAATTTAAAAATGGTTGAGTTCCTAAATGTTGCCTAGATGCAAGAACTTATGTATTTTTTTACTGACATTTCAATCTGTCATTGTGTATGGGCAACATCATATTTCCACTTCTGTTCAGAAATAAAGAAAATACTTAGTTTTAATCAAAATCACAGCTGCATTATGAATGAGTTTTTTCTGTAATAGGTACATATCCCTTGAGGTTCTTCTGAGTATATTTCCCAATCACTTGTAAAGTAGATACACCATTAGTTGTATAAATTTGAAGAATCTGCCTCTTCTGGTGTCAGGTGTTCAAATGATAATTAATTATCTTTCAATAGCAAATTGCATCTATCTATCTATCTCTCCCAAATAAATGCAATTTGCTATTAAAAGATAATAAATTATCATAGATAGATACCCAAACCGTTGTTTTCTTCTAGAGATGAACTCATGAAGAAGGAAAACATGCTTGTATAGGAGAAGGTAAACACAACTGTGTGCATTTTATATTTTTAAGAATGAGCAATGCTCCTGGGGAGCTTGAAACTTTTTTTTTAAATACTGCTGATAGAAGTTCAGGACTTGTTTTCAATAGAGGGCTAAATACAACGTGCTTCTCAGTGTACTAAATTCAAGACTTCATCAGATGTGAACTAAAAGCTTATGTATTGCAGAAGGCCCATATAGTAAACACACTGAATGCATTTTAACTAATGATTATGATTTATATCTTTAATTACAAGAATCTAATCACCAGCTGTCATTTTATCTTCCATTTGATAGGTGAAACCATAGTACAGTACTTAAATAGCTCATGAGCATTAGAGGCATGTGCAGAAAGAGAGGGAAAGAATAGTTCTGATTTCCAGGAAAAGCCAAAACTGGTATACTTACTCCAACATTTTTATGTGGGTATTTTATATTAATAGAAGTCTTCAACATAAATGCTTCTCTCTCTGTTTATGTCCTCACTGTATCCCATTGATATATATTCATCTTACAGACTTTACTTGAATATTGATGTTGTTCAGCAATCCCAGTATGGCATTAACAATTTGCCATTCATTTAATTCAGTTTCTTTTGTATTCTGACATTGCTGACAAAAGTAATCTCCTTCTGGCAGCTGGTAATGCAAAGTTTAAATTGGAAGCTCAAGTTTTAAAAATAATTCCCTAACATTTTAGAGCTACTAATCAGGTTATCAGAATGGGGATTTCATATATTATGATGTGGCATCACCTTGTTTCCATGATTAAAATTAACTTTACACGTTGTCAAGGAGATGCAGTAGCAGAAGAGTTCTAAAGCATTAACTTTAATGGATTAATCAAGATAAAGGAGAGAGTCTGATCTATCCAAATGTGCATTGATTCATCGCCAAAACACTTAAAAATGAGAGTGCTACCAAAAGCCCAGCAGATGTAGATTTATCAGTATATAAAACTTGAGACCAATTCATTCTAAAAATACACTGATAGATTAGTAGATCAGATGCCATTTTCAAACCCAATTAGATGTGTTCCTCAAACAGGTAGAAAGTCATTTCTCTAAGGGCAGATTTTATCAAGTCCTTCTCGATAGTTTCTAGGATTAGTGCTAAGTAGTAGGTAGATTTATCACATTATTAACATACCAATACTGTATCAACCAAGCATCCATCTCCACTGTCTTGCCTCAAAAGCAACAAGTCTGATGTAATGGGTAGTTTTGTTTAAAAAAAAATAATAAAGCATCAACAGAAGAGAGGCTTGTTGCTTAATCATCAGTTTTCTGTAGTGCTTTAACATCAATTTTCCTAGGGCTTGTTTTGTATCTTCATTTTCTTTAATACTTTAGAATGATGATGGATCTGTGATTGTTGTGATTATAAAATGCCAATAGGTTTGTGTTTGTGTGGTTATCTTTCAATTCCAGGCATTAACTAATTACCACACCACCCAGATTCAGGAAGAAATATTTTTCCTTAAGAAAAGGATTGCTCAAGTGTATTATGAGTTGTATGGGAAGAAGGGATTTTGTTTCCACTGTAGTACCCGGGATGGGCCATTGTCAGAAACAGGGATGTTTCATTTCTAGATCAGTGGTCCCCCTTTGGGAAGCATATAGATTATGGATGTTTTAAATTGTTTATAGACCAGCCTGACAGCTTTCTCTGAGTGCCATAGTTTTATGTTTGTATGAATTGTTTTTTATAGGAAGTTGAAGAGCCAAATTGTGGAACAGGAGATGCCAAATATGATTTTTAAGTATATCATGAAATTGTTAATAAATCACTGGTAGCACAGTAGGGACTTTGTAAATGAATACTGTTGGGGTACTGTAATTTTATTTTTTATCCAGACCTAATCACATTCTGTGCATTCATTCAAGGGTTTTGCTCATCTTTGTTTTAACATTCTCAATACCAATCAGTCAGGCATATATTAAGTCCTGTTCTGCCAAACCTTTAATATCTAAAATAAAGTAGCATTTTAAATTATAAAATTCATTGCTTATTCACAAAATTGAGGGCTCTAAAAATGTTTATATGAAGTCCCAAGAATTGGACTAGTTTAAACAAATGGTGGTGCTACAAGCTAAACCAATCACTATTTTAATATTAAAAAGGGGAGAAAATAGATATTTAAAGAGTCGAACTCAAGGTTGTAGCTCTACTGCAACAGTGAGAAAGATTTAGAATCTGGTATTTAATGACCCAACAATTTTGCCCCCTCATCAAGATTTAGGAAAATGCTGGGTCTACAGTACTGTATATAGTATATCAGAGGCTTAGCAAGGATCTCCCGAGTTGCCTAAGAGCAGTTTTACATACTGGAAGTGAACATTAAAAATGACCTCTATTTCAGTATCTTGCATCAGTCTCTTGTGTCTGTTCACTTTGCACTAAAGTTATTCAGACCTGAGCAATTGGAGTCCTAAGCTGGACTACCTGTACAAATTACAATATCTTCTTCAATTCTTATTGAGTTTACCAACTACAAAAAATTAGCGTCTTTTCTCAGGCTGAAAAGAATCTTTTTCACACAGGGAATTTTCAAGATAGGAAAGTTACTGCTCAGTGGCCACATCTACACGAGACACTGACTGCGCACTCATTATATGCAGTCATTCAGTACTTGCATACACAAGTACTAAATGTTTAATAGCATTGCCAAACAGCTTTTAGGTGATGCTGACTGCACACTAGCTCATTAGTAGTGCACAGTAGTGTCGTATCACACTTTGTGCCATGCTAAACTATTGCGTAGTAGTAACGAGCCACTGCACAGTCAGTATCTTATGTAGATGCAACCACTGTCATTAAGGGTATCATGTTCTGGTCATAAATGATTCAGGATACATTTACTAATGAGCCTGTTCTAGGCACATTTTAATAACACAAGTCTTTTTCACAAAATGATGTCTAATTCCCCTTTATAAAAGAATGTAACATCTGCCACTACATTACATAGGGAGCCCAGGCCTGTAGATGTGTGTAACATATGCTTTGAAAACAACTGGACTGTGAGGTAGGTGCTAAGATACTTAAACTTTTCTAATTTGAGGTACGTATGGGAGAGTGCAGAATCGCAGGAATCTAAGGCACATATAAAGTTAAATTGTCTCTAGGATTAGGTTGTAGCTTTGCAGCAGATTCTGGATTACAGCTCTAGATTCAGAAGCCTAAATTTTGCTGATTTGAGGTGCCTAAATCCTTAGGCTATAGCCAATGGCCCATGGTTAGTTCAAGGGTGTAGGTTGTAGCTGTGTGTGTCTCATGACATAGACAAGCTTCTTTGGGTGAATATGATATCTTTTATTAGACCAACTATTTAAATTGGTCTAATAAAAGTTATCATATTCACCCAAAGAACGTTGTCTGCCTATGGGTTAGTTCAGGCACTTATTTAAGTTCTTTTTTCCCCTCTGTCTTTCCCCTTAAATTTAAGCCTTTATCTGTAACTGTAACATGCAGTGCCTATATATTCTTGGTCTGATTTTCAAAATGTCTGCGTTCTTTTGAAAATCAACTTGCATGAGCCCTCGTAATTAAGAACTTTTTAAAATTTTATATGAAGAATAGATTATTGCCCGTATCAACATATGTCATTTGACATCACTTTGCTTTGTTTGTTTGTTTTTGTTAAACGTCTGCAAAGAATTGTAAACAATTTTGTTCTGTTGTGGAATGATGCTGTAAATCTTCATGCTTTTGTAGTTAGGTTCAAGCCACTTTTTCCTTGGATCAATCTCATTTTTAATCTATAACATCTTCGTGTTTGGCACTGGAAATGCATGATATATTTGTTATAGTCTCTTGCATTCTGAGATTTTATTATTTTTATTAATAGAAACTTGTCACAGTCACCTTTGCTGTGGGAGGTGAAAAAGCTTAATTCTTTCCAAGTAAAACAGCACTAATCTGCAAACACAACTGAAGCAGACAATTATTTTTCATTCTGCTGCATAAACTCATGCTGAAAACATATAAATACTAATATTTCAAGGTAAGAATACTTAAGCATGAACCTGTATCTTTTTTTCTAAGGCAGCTAAAAGCATGTTATGTTATACAGCATTGACGGTTTTGATTTTTTTATGCATTGGCATGACATTAACTGTAATAATAAACTAAAGGTCAATAAATCAAAAGCTCTTACCTTTTCTTGATTAGTTTATGGCAATACTGCTATCTCAAAGGCTGTGGCAATATGGGGAGAATTGAGATATCAATTTGTATGCATTTTTTATTTGCTGCACAGCATTTTATCAACCTTACTAGGAAAGAGCATAAATAGATCTTTATAGGCACGTTAAGCTTTTCATTAATTTTTCAAAAAAAGCTAAATTGGAATCCAAATTTCATTTTAAAGAAAGAAAGCGCCCCACTTAACAGATTAGGAGCCAAATGCTAAGTCCTTACCTAATAATTGTTTTTCAGAAAAAATTAGTAAGAAGTCATGTCACAGAGAGGGGAATGGGAAGAAAACCCAATAAAACTCACTGTATCTGTCCCTAAATTGATACTTTTTGTATTTTGATACAAAATACAAAAAGATACATGACAAATTCCTTTCCAAAACCTACACTACTTTTAGGCACATCATTCCTCACCAGGTAGACAATCAGGGTTTCTTTTATCTTCCCTTCAGATCTCATTTTCTTCCTGGCTGTAGATGCGACAGTTTCTTTGCTGACTCTGTGGTCTGTTGTGATGGACTGCTGGCCCATTTTTGAGTTACCTCACCTTGGTTAATTTATCTTGCAAAATACTCCTTTTCACCTTTGTCTTTATTCAATGTGTCATCCCAGTGAATTGGTTCATGGAACAATGAAGGTTCGGAGAAGTAATGGAACATAGTTTACTGCATGACAGGAATTGTCAGAAGGGGGTAGTCCATACATAAATGTGTATTTACAAAATAACCTCAATTACCACTTTGTATGACTATTGAGTGGCAGTGTTGAAAAGGCACCTTTTAAAAGTTGATCTACTATCCTATTACTAGAGCAATGTATTTATTTTATTGACTTACATTTTGCAAGTCTGCATTTGCTTGAACATTGATATTTTCGCTAATCCATATTAATGAAATTATATACTGCAAACTGTAATTTAATTACATGGTAGGAGGGAGTGATGCATTGCAAAGTCATCTTAATGGACATGCAGGTCCTGGAAGAGTATTGGCAGCATCTGTTAATGTACTTACCATTGTATTAGTAGTGATCAGCATAAAAGAAACTGCTGTAACTTGCAAACAGTTGCAATTAATTGCTGTGCTTTACACCTGGAAGAAGGTACAAGCTTGAAGTTTGTAATATATATGTGACTCGCTGTATTTATAAAGCAAGTCATAACAAAATGATTTTGTGAACTGTAAGGGCGTAACATCCTCTTCTGGGTTTTTTTTTCTGTTTTGAGATAATCTTAATTAGAAAGTCAGGAATTCAGAGTAAAAGACATGAGCTTTAATTATTGTATTCCATAGTACTTCAAAGTGACTTACAAAGAAGGCAGAATTACTGGAAATTTTTTGAGTTTTTTTTTTATGCCTTTCACAATGTGTTGGTCTATGCAGAAAGGTTAGTGCAAAAGCTATAGCTTTATAGATCACCAGTTTGAGTGCTTTTATTAACTGGAAATATATGGACATAATGCTAATTACATGAGTTTGATACCATAATTGAGGAGTTTTGTACCATGTTTGCTAAGGACAGACTTGCATCAAATATAATGGATTAAGACAGATTTTTATCTAACGTACACCCCCTACAAACAAAAAAGGTCACTGTGCTGGTACCATCTGATTTATACCTGCAACAGTTGAATCAACATTTATTTAGCAAAAATTATAACAAAAACAATGTTAAATGAGGAGTGAGCTGAATATTCTTTCTTCTTTTCAAGAAACTAGGAAGAGTACAAGATTATGCTCCTTTCTCCAGGTTTGTCATTTCTTTTTTATTCACTTGCCCTATTAGGACAAAGGATGGCATTTTCAAAAGCACCTAAGTGACTTGGGGAATGCCCATTCAGCACAAGGCAGCAATCATGTGAATCATACCATTCATGTTCTGTGCGTGGGACATATCTCAGAATAGTACTGCATTGTGCCATACGGACATTCTGTATATTACTTGTGAAAGTCAGCAGTGTTTGTGTTCTCAAATCTTTTTTGAACACCTCACCCATGGTGACCAGTTCTGCAGCTCTTACTCATAACAGTTCATCCCAGTGTAACTGTTCACATAGGACTCCTCTTGGTTTTGAGGGGTTTTATGGCATCAATGGCCCAAAGTACATACAGTCAAAAATCCTGAGGCTAAATCAATTCATTCTTTGCAGGTTAGTCTATACTGCAAAGATTAAAGTGAAAAACAACTGAACATTCATTTATCTTTGATTCAGGAAATGCAGCCACATGCTTGCAGTGGCTGAGGCTGAAAGCCAGGGGGTGCTAGAGCACAGCTCTCTGGCATGTAGCAAACATTGGTGACACTTAAAAGGGTGAACGAGGGTGCATGTGGACCTGAGGTTGGCGGTGCACCCATTGCGAAAAGCGTTGCAGACACTGTTGGTGACACCTGCAGGTGGTTGCCACTTGGCACCCCCCTTCCACCACCACTTACAGAAACTCCCCACTCACTGCCACCATGCCCCTGCCACCGACACTGCCGCCTGTGAGCAGTCACCATGCCCCGCCCCCAGCTTCTGAGGGCATGGGTTGTTCATGATAGCCAGCGTGGGCTGTGTGTTCACCTCCTCTTCCTGCTGCCCCTGAGGTCTTTGAGGTTTGCAGTCCAGACTTACAGCAGCAGGACTCTGTGGAGTTGCTTATCATTCCCTCTTCTGGCTTCCAGGTGCCTCCGAAATTTGTCATCTGCAGTCACAACCGGCAGTAATTTTCAGTACGTTTAGAAGCAGGGAAGCTATGTACTTGGGGGAAGATGGGTTTAACCCCTCTCCCTGGACTGAGACCCCAGTTGAGGTTTGCCTGGGAGGGAGGGGAGGAGTCCCTACCTCCTTCTCCCTCTCCCCTCCCCGAACCCTTCTTTGCCTGAGCAGACAGCACAGCTCAGCCCAGGGCTGGAAAGCATGCTGGGATGCTGGAGGACTATGATTTAACTTGAACCATGAAGGAATCTGGGACAGAAGTTTCATAAACCGGCTTGACTCGAATCAGTTAAGTCTGATACTACATTCAACAAGGTTTATCTTAAATCATTTTCAGACATTTTGAAATTGGTTTACATGTAATGAACTTCTGTTCTGTTACAGGTTTACACCAATTTCTGATTTACTTAAACCGGTTTATATGTAACTTATGTCCCTAGCCTCTGACAGCTATGATGGATATTCTGATGACTGCAGCTGGTGGTGTGCTTGCGCAGGAGTGATCCTGGGTAGATCAGATGATATAAAGGGGAAGGAGGCAAAGGAGTTCTGGGTGCAGATGATATTCTTGTTGATCATCCTTGATAAAGGGAAGGGTCCAGGCAGGGATACTACATTATGGAAGTAGACAGGGAGAATATTAGCTATCTGAAACCCAAAGGATATAGGTGCATCTAGTGAAAGGAAATATTAACATGAACACGTATTGACAAAATCAGGAAAACAAAAGCAAAATACTAATTACAGCTGCCAAGGAGACGATAAGGGGGGAGGGGGTATTGTCAAATGTCAGATGGAAAAGAAGGACCAAGAAAAATCTGGGCCCTCTGAACAACAGAGAAGGTGAACTGCTAAAGAAGGAAACTTACGATAGATCACAAACTCCACTAAGTCAGAGGTGTGATGCCAATGCTAAAACACAAATACAATTCTTAGCTGCATTATCAGAAGTATTGTGTGCACAATACAGGAGGTGACAGTAGCGGATCCAGGACAATGAAGAGGGAGAGACAACAGAGATCTCATGGTGGATGTATCAGGTGGCCAAGACTGAAGCTCTCAATCATGACCTGCTGGTGAGGGGGTGTGTGACTGTACCCAGCACACACCCCATACATCTGTCCCAGTCTTCTTGGAAATAGCCAAGTTTGTGCTGAGTTTTTGGCCCCATGTTATAAGAAGGATGTAGAAAAATGGAGAAGATCAAGAGGCATGCAATAAAGATGATAAAGGAGTTGGAAAGCTAACTGTGAGAGGGGAGGAAGGAGCCCCCCCAGTGTGACCCAGACACTCCTGATCAGCCTGCCACGGCACTTACTGTAGGAGCTGAGACGAGTGGCAACCGGGAGGAGAAGCGAGCATGGACACAGACACAGATGCAGGCTTGGCAGTTTTGCAGCTGCCTGAGCCAGCGTATTGGCAAAGGCTGGGGGTGTGGCTCCTGAGCAGCATGGGCTGGTCAAAAGGCAGCAGGGGAACCAGCTGGTGGTGAGCTGGGGAGAAAGGAAGAGAGCACCAACTGGGAGATGCCAGCTCTGGAGCCAGAAGGCTCCAGCTTCAGCCATCTGGAGAAGGAGCCGGCCTTCCATCGGGGGACCCTGACTGGTGAGACAGAAGGCAGACTCAGGGATCAACCAAGGCAAGGGAGCCCCATGGAGGGGCAGCAACCAGGTAGGATGCCACTTGGGAGTGGCAGGGCTTTGACCAGGAGCCCAGGCACCATGGCGAGGGGCGGACCCTCAAGCCCACAGCCATCCTTAGACAGCCCCAAAGGGGGCAGAGCACGGAGGAACACAAGCCCCCAGATGGGGGAGAGAGTTGATGCCGGCAAGAAGGACCATGACAACGGGATCTCAGGTCAGCTGGGCTCCAGGGTGGGGATACCAGAAGAACTGGTAGGAATAGGGTGCAGGGTCACCCCCAGTACCCATGCCTACTAGAGGAGAGGGGACATGCAAGTTCCCTGAGGGGATAAAAGGGGCCCCGAGAGAGAGAGATTATCTTGGGAGCTCCACTGGCAGGTGCTGGCATTTGCAGTTAAGTTGTAGTTGACCCCGCCTGGGGCAGGTTTATTTCTTGGAAGAGGGGCAACCAGCCAGAAGACAAGGAGTGGACCCTGATGGTTAATGGCCAGGAAGACCCAGCACTTTTCAAGACGGGCAGTGTGGGGAAGACCTGCGGGGAGCCACATCTACCCAGGCTGAGGACATGGTAATGGTGGGGTAAAGGGCAGGTTTGGAGCCCCACGACCCCTAGGGTTGAGACCCCTCTGGGACCCCTACAAGGAACTGTCTCCGCAGCAATAACATCAAAGATGTAGCAGGTGAGAAAGGGGCAGCACCCAGACCGTCTAGGTGGCACCGGAATAGGGTTTTACCCTGATGTCACTGGGAGGAAGGGCGCTGACAAAGAAGTCCCCAAAGCCTTACAACACCTACCAGTGACACTAACCATATGATGAAAGTTTGAAAGAGCTAGATGTGTTTTCTTTAGGTAAATTAGGGGGAGCTTTGACAGTGGTTTTCAAATATTTGAAGGTTTCCACAAAGAAGATGGGGAGACATTTTCTCCCTTGCTCCAGAGGGAAAAAGACAGAAGAACAGGTTTAGGTTTACTTCAGGAGATCCAATATAGATCAACTCTCAGAAGTTCCCAGCTGTTAAAACCATGGGACAATGGAATAAACTATTGAAAGAAGTTGTAATATCCCCTTTATTGGAGGTTTTTTAAAAAGGGGCTGGATTTACATTTACCTAGCATGGCAGATTGTCTAGATGACCCTCAAGTTCCATTTCAGTCCTGTGAGTCTAACCTGTGAATATTTTCTGGAAATAAAGTTGGAGAAATTTAAAATACTGGTGGCAGCTACCTGGAGCCTTCTGTACCTGATACACATCTATCATTGCTACCATGAATAGAAATGAAATAAAAGCAGCAACAATGGCAAGTTTTAGGCTAAAAAAAAATGTAAAAGATTGCAGGATTAGGCATTTCATTTCCAGCCGTTTTCTGCACAGGTTCATAAACCAGTGTTGTATTTTTCTGCATTGACAGGAGCAGCTGAGAAAGCAAGAATATGTTATTAATTTCACTGTGCATGCAAGATCATTTCCTGTGACCCATTCTTACTTAGCCTTTCATTGAGTAAGGCAGACATAAACCACTTTCCCCAAGAATGCTCCATGTAGTCACTTAACTAACCCTGTCAGCTTCCATATATGTCAGCCCCATGGGTTGCATCTATTCAGCATATTGCAAACCTCTCTTGTAAATAACAGTTCCTCTCAGTCTTTTAATGTATTCAAGTCCTATTTAATGACTAACAAACATAATTAAATTACCGGGCCATTTCATGAATAATAGACTTATAGTAACATTTGAGTCTGTATTCATGAATAAGGCTGAAGTCACTGGGTGCCTTGATAAAATGTCTATGTATCCACAAATAAAAAAAAGCCTAAATCAGGCAAATGGAATAACTTTTGGTGTTGTGGGGATGCATATTTTCAAGACATTGATCTCTGCTTGTTCTGCCAAAATAAGAAACCTGTGCCACCCAAAAGCTATTTGGAAACTCAAAACTTTGCATTTAGAGCTAACAGACTGTGGTTCAAGTCTCTACTCCATGCCCATCTGTCTGATTAGTTTAGTAACTGTGCCTTCAACACAGCATCCAAGCAACAGTTAATGGTTAGAAATATCACTATCTAATCTGAACTTGGAAAGTCTTCTGGCCTCAGTGTGATATTTGTCACATAGGATGCTATGTTCCAGGATGGTAGTACCTCAGCATATCAATGAATATTGTAACTCAGAGTCATGCATGGAAAAGTCAATACAGAGAAAACTTTGTTTATAAAATCTGTCTGTTCTTTCACAACATTAATTATAAATTGGATTGGATGAGTCACAGAAAAAGCAGGAAAATTTGACATACTCCTGCTTGAACTACAGGATGCCTATTCTCTTTTTGGGCGGGAGGAGAAGTGTGGAGGAGGAGCTGAAAAGTGGCAGTATGAAGAGCAACAAAAGATTTAACACTCATCTTATGTAAAAAACTAGAGATAGATTTAAAAATCAGATTGTGCCTGTTTTTTTATCTTGTCAACCAGGAGAATTAAAGCTCAGCTTTTCTATTTCAGGCAGAGGAATTACACACACACACACACAAATTAAATTAAAGGTTTCTAAATCATAGACCAGCTAAGCAAAAACCATTTTTTTTACTTATTGTCACAGGCTGGGTAGGCACTGTGAGTGTATCAGCTGTTAGGCTGCTGTGTTCGGGATCGAGGAGGCGAGGCGGGAGTGAAGTAAAGTCAAATTTACTTATAGCTTAGCATACAAGTTAACAGAAAGTTTAATGTGACAAACAGATAGTACAGTAATAAAGAGCTAATAGTGGATGATAACAACAGATAGACAGAATGACAAAGAGTTCCCACATGGGGTTGGCAACTTATCGGCAGTCCCTCTATGCCAGGTGCACACCAAGTTGTTTCAGTGAAGTCAGGCGCCCCGATCAACGCTGTCCAAGGGGTCACCGGGAAGGTTCCTTGTCAGGATCTGGTCCTTACTCACACTGGGAGTCTGAGGTCCAGGCTTGGTACAGTGATGGTCCTTCTGCCCGTCCTTCTAACTGGTCACTTGGCATGTATGTTCCTTTATGCCTTATCTTATGCTAATCTTTTGGCTTTAGTGCCACTCACAGTCTTGCTCTATAGCTATTACCCTATGGATCAAAAGGTGTTAGAAATTGTTATGAAGGGTTCCTGCCTGAACTCAGGTTCACCCAATAAGCAAATTACACAACATTACTTTGAGGTTTAAAATTAGCATTACCTGCCCAAGCTCAAGTCCTTAGTTTTTTTATTCCTGGATTACTTGGAATGTGCTAATTATATTAGGTGGTCAGACCTTGTTATGGCTGATCTGTAAAAAAAAACCTGGTAGATCAGCTAATCTTATAGTTCTGCTTGTTTTGGGGTCCCATGATCAGTGCAGTTAGGTTCAACATTTTGGTTAAATTGTGACAAACAAATTCCACTTGCAGGTTGCAAACTTGCAAGCTTTGCATTAGCTATTCTTAACTGCTAAACAATTGCCTGGATGTCTCTAAGAGCATATATTTATTGCTCATGATAGTAACCCCTCTGGTTCTGGTCACCACAACTTATATATGACACATGCCATCCTCAGATTCTGTTTCTTTTAGAAAATGAGGATTTTTGTTTCTTGCTGACTGTACACAGTGTTTACTGTTTCTAAATGTATTACTTGACCTGGTGCCTTTGTGCTTTTTAATTCTTGTTAAGCACTGCTCTGTACGGTTGTCCTTAGAGTGATTCTCAGGTCACATCAAGGTAAGCAAGATGAAGAAGTTTATAATATATAGGAATGTGTGTACGTACAACTATAAAATTAGATACTCATTGCAAAAGCAGAAATGCTATATTTTGAGTGACTAGAAATAATTGTGGTATCTGAGAACATTATTCATACCAAAACAATTCCAGTCCTCCCGTACTTCTGGGGAATTATGATATTCTTTGAAATAAACATTTGTCTACAATTGTTACTTCATCTCCTTCCAAAAGGGTTGTATCCTTTTGACAGATGTGCTTAATTGTGTTTAATTATGTTGAATTCTCATTTCACGTTCTGAAGCACATACAGAAACTTTATAATGAGTGGTAAAGCAGGTACATTTGCACATGCATTGAGATGTTCTGCAGGTCCTCAAGATAAAAAAAACCCTGTTAGACCTGCCTCTGATCATCCTAGCTGCAAATCAACCCTGAAGTAGAATTGACATAATCTAGTCCTTTAACAGTACATGCAAAACAGCAACATCAAACAAAGCTCACTATAGTTCAAATAACAGAATGATTGTACTTGAATCAAAATTGGATTTGTCATTTGCAATGTGGAGAAAAGGCAGCATTTCTCTCATGACTTACACCCCTGTTTTTTTGGGGGACCGAACATAAGAAGATAAACTGAAACTATCTTAATAAAATTTTCCTGTGGGCTTTGAATAACATATTGACAGTGCAACTGTTGTAGACACTATGACTGTTCAAAAATCTAAACAAGAAAAAGGAAAGAAACGAGCAGGAGGTTTCCGGAGCTTATTTTAGGCGAGAGGGGGCGCATCTACATGAGACGCTAACCGAGCAGTAGCCAACTAATACTGTACAGTAATGTGTTGCAGCACAGGTCTAATATGCTAATATGCACAGTATTATTAGGCTGCTGTGCAGCAGTATCACTTAAAAGGCATTTATACAAGTACTAAATTAATGTGCATTAACCACTGTGCAGTAATATCTCATGTACACACACTAAGAAATTATTTGTAGGGCCAATATAAGGGCAAGTTTACCTTTGTAACTCACGCTATCTTTTGCCCATAAGTAATTCCAAGAGGTGGCCAAGGTACACTGGAAATGTGGCTAATTTGTTTTTTGTTTTAGTTTTTCCTCTGTTTGCTTTTTTTCTTTGTTGCCAATTGGAACAGGCTCACATCATAAACTTAATTGTTAAGTGGAAGAGAATGATTCTAAGGTGATGTGAGGACCCTGTTGCATAATAATTCTGGGCAGCTCCTAGAACTCAAAACCCCAAGATTGTGTGCACTTTAACACCTGTAACTAGTTTTAAGCTCATTAGGAGGCTCAAAGTTAAGCCACTCCAGGACTGGAATATGTCTTGTTTCACTAAGATGTTGCCACTCTAGGTTATACCTTAAGGTAGACCCCCCCCTCCCTTCTCCACTGACCCAGATCAAGCTCACTGTCTCTCCACCCACCTGCCCTCCCCATCATGCCAGTTCCCTGCTCACTGACTCCCCTCCCCCTATATCACCCCCTCTCCTCTGCTTATTTGTGTCTGCACACACTGTCTATCCCAAGGGAGCAGGCAGAAAAGGGTTAACCTGCCTTCATGGCTGCCACCAATCCTGCTCTGTGGGTCAGGCTTAGCCTGGAGAAGAGCAGCATCCCAGCAGTGGGCAGCAGGGGTGGCAGCTGGACAGGCAGGCTAACCTTCCTTTGCCTGCTCCCCTGCGACAGACAGCAAGTAGAAAGTCAGGGAAACTCTGAGGGTGGAGCCAGGGTGGTGGAAAAGCCTGGAACTGGAGGGGCTGGGATTCTTACGTTTTAGTCTCCCAGGCCTCTGCTAGCCTAAAGTGTGACTGCTCCAGAATCGAGCTAACACTAACACTGATCAACACTTGTGTTGCTCACAGTTAGCGTAAGGTATAACAAGGTCTTGAGGTTGAAGTAGGCTTCCAAATAAAACAGCTTTATGAAATAACTGAACAAGTACTTTCTTGATGTCAAAATCATAACAGAAATGAAAATTCCTTTTGAGGAAAGAAACTAGTTCAATGTGGCATTTTGTATCTAGTCTTCCCCTTAAATATAAACACATATTATAATTCATATTTTATATTAAGAACTAAGGCTCTGTTTCATAGTTCTTATTACTCCCTCAGAAGAATAAAATCAAGACAGTTTGGAGTTTTTCTATTATATGTCTGTATGTCGATATTAAATACAAAAAAGGAGAATTTTGCTCTTGGGGCAGAAGAAGGGTGGAAAACTTCAGTCTTACCCTATGATGCATTTTGTGCTAATAAGAATTCTTCTCTTAACGTAAGAATGATAATATGTTCTATGATATATGGCCTGGGTACTGGACATTGGCATAAAAGAGTAAATTAGAAAAGGAATATCATCAATGTTTTTGTTCACTTCTAGCCATCTTTCTTTTTATCCATTCGTTGGTACTTTTATGTGCACAGCTTGATGTATTTTCAAAGGACTGAAACACAGAAACACCACAAATCTTTAATAATAATAATCCTTTAGATCCATTACAGAGTAACATACTAGTACTTTGTATGGAACTATGAAAACCCTCAAACACCTCATATTACATGAGGTGCCAGGACCTGCATCTCGTTAAATAAGTCATTAAGATATGTGTGTCTCAGCCTGATAGAAAATATTTAGACGTTGCTATGGATATAAAGTTTGATCCAAAACCTTCAGTGTCCCAATGACTTCAACATCCCTTTAATCCAGGCTTTCACATGGAAGTGGATGAGAGAAGCATTTGCATAGACATAACTGGACTGTTTCCTTTTGTTTATCTTTGTGATAACAATGGGATATGGAAGCAAAATCTAAAGATGGAGAACATAAAGCACAGATGTTAAAAGCCCGCTCTTGTTAACTAGGAGAATATGTGTTTTTCAAAAAGTCTGAAGTAATAACATAGACTATGTTTCTAAAAATTTAAGAAGTGCCAAACTAATTTGTATCAAATATGATTCCAAGGATAGTGTCTTTTTGCTTCTTGAATTATGATCTTCATAAACTTGAGACTTACAAGTCAGAGGAACATCAATATATCCACTGAATACTTTTCACTAGTTACATAAAATGTACCTCCTCTATCAAAACTTTCTGTTGCTCCTTCAGTCATTAAAATACTAACATTTGGGCCTAGACTCGTGTCTCCATTTTGACTTTGACTTTATGTATCACCTTGGGTATTTTTGTATCAGTGCCTTATCTGGAAAATAGGGATAACAGTATCTTCCTATCTTGTAGGCTTATTATGAGGATAAATCCACAAGATACCACAATAATAAAGATTCTATGAACACATAAGATATATATATGAATTTAGAGTGACTGAACTTGGGTATTCCATTGACCTGAAATGATTTAATTCATTCCTCTTCCTGAATATAGTATATAGTTTACAATATATCAGGGATGTCAAACTCACTCCAAACCCTGCACTAGATCCAGACTGTGGGGCACCTCCTCTGCCAGATCCATAGAGCCAGCAGCAGTTGTGGTAGGTCTAGGGGTGAGCGACAGCATGGGTGGATGATTAGGTAGCAGCATGTGTCCAGGAGTGGGAAAAAGCACCACTGAGGGAGCAGGCAGCAGAGTGTCTCCAAGGAAAGGTAGCAGCATGGGTGGTAGACTGGGTAGCAATATGAATGCAGGGTTAAGCAGCACAGGTAGAGGGGCAGGCAGCAGTGCCAGTGGGATATCCGGTGAGAGAACAACCAGCAGCGTGGGGTCAGGAGTAAGCATTGCTGCAGATCCAGGGGCAGTCAGCAGGGCAGATCCAAGGGTGGGCTGCAGCAGGGCAAGTGAGGGCTATATTTACATAGCCCTCACTCACCCACCCATTGCTGATGGCAGTGTCTATCATGACCCAGGGGACCCCTCATTCTATGGCAGACAGCACTCCAGTGGCCATGCCCCTGACTTCTGGTATTCTGTCAGACTGTCATCACAGTTCTGCCAGCTAGCCATATTTTTATGGCTGAAATAGATTAATACAGTGCATTTTTTAAAAATATTGTTTCAAGAACTTTTATTCAAAATATATAAACAGGTGGAAGAGGCAAAATTGTTAAGCTTTAGAATTTAGAATACTGACAAAGTATGAAGATCTCTAAGAAAAGCACGGACATTAGGACAGCACAGAGATAAGGGGTGGAGATGAAAAAAAGGAGTCATTGAATCTAGACATGGGGATCAGATTTTAAAATCCAATGCCCTGGAAAACAGCAAATCAGGATGGGGGAGAAAGAAAAAGAGGGCCAGTTTGTGCCATGAGTGAAGGCTTGTGCTAGAGTAAAAAGAGAAACAAAAGCTCAGGAATTGAGTTGAAGAGGCATTACAAGATTAAAGTAAACATTCAAACTGGAGGGCTTTGCCAAGCACTGCAAATTAATATTATTACTGCATTTCCTTATGTTATTACCTGAGCAGGGAGAATCAGTTAATTTGAACTTAACTTTATTTTATTTTATTTTTTTAAATTTCATTCCCAAGAAAAAAATAATTCTCTCTGATAATGGCACTGTAACTGTGACCGCATAATCCAAATTACAGCATTCAACAGGTGCAGTAAGAACCAGAGCTGATCAATGATGATTGTTCCCGACTCTCTGAAATTGATTGTACTCTCAATTTGAAGGCATTCTGTTATAGGAATGCTTTGTCTGCTACATTGATTCTCATTACAGGATCCCTCTATATAGCGCTCAACCAAATATGTCATTTAAAAGATTAGCTTCTGGAGATAATTCTTTCTCTGATAAAGTAGAAGGATTATTCTTGTAACCACCACATGGTTGAAAGCCATTTTCTACTACACTCTTGAAATGATTAAATGTAGCAACCAAAAAACAAAATGAAAGGATTTTGTTTTCAGTGACTCCTAAAATCAACCTAAAGCCCACTTTTAATACCATCTTTCAGTAGCTTGTAACATGATGACTAACGCAGACATTGAACATTTTTTGAAGAACCGGTCTGTGTTATTGCATTTGTGTATATTATCAAGATTTTTACCAATCTCTTATGAAATCTAGACCCTCCCATCAAATATGTGTATTACTGTGCAACTGAAATCTTTTACATTACTTAAGTGACTCTGTGTTGCGTTCCATCATCATTATGACAGTTCACAGGAGTTTGGAAAGGAGGAGGGGGGTGCTACTGAGATGACTTATGTGAACAGTAGGGTGGCAATATGTGATATGCTTGTGTCAGCTGTGGGAGTCCCCATGGCCTAGGTGCACACAGAAAGCCCCATGTCAAGTTTACAGACTCAGCTGGTCATCAGTCTTATAAAATGCAACCATTTACAAAACTAGGAAGCAAACAGTAACTGCTGTCAAAAGCTAGGGGATTATAGTCACAGGCTTTGAAAATGGGATATTGTGTTTTTCAGGGACATTGGCTGTCCTGATCTTCACAGCAGTGTTTTTCAATTGGTGGATTACGACCTCTCAGGATGTCAGGGGCAGTAGGGTCATGTGGCATTGAGCATGATATTAGAGTCTCAAGCATGAAAAAAAGCTTTCCAGCTGCTCACACAACCTGCCTTTCAAGGTCAACTATTCTGGCACAAAAAAGACCCCAAAACACAAACTTGGCTTTTCATTGTTTTATTATTAATACTTTTTTTTTACTCTTTTATAATAAAGGTAAGCAGGTACTTGTATAACCAAAGTTAATAAATAATGGCATTTTGTTAACAATTCAGAAATAATTTATCACATGTATATCTTTTCTCCCTTGCAATATTAAAAGGGTAAAGTTTAGTACAGTATAATCAAATAAAAGTTTCCATGTCAACAGAATTGGAACTAAAATACTTCTTTTATCAAACAAATAAAACCTAACTGAAATGTTGGCCCCATGAAAGCCAGTGATAAGTTTTCTCACTGACTTTGGTGGAGGCAAGAATCTTCTTCCTGCATGGAGTCTGGCAGTTTAATCTTCCATAGGTCAATTTATCGTATTCCTAAGCAGGACATTAGCTACAATGGTTCCCCTGCTTTACCTGTGGCAGGTTAGGGTGTTAGATCTATGTTGTGTCAGGGTTGAGGGTAGTCTTATGTAGAATTTAAATTATGGACTGTATAGGATGGTTTGGATAGGGATGGGCCTGCCTCAGGCAGTGGTTTGGATTAGATTACCTCTGGAGGTCCCTTCCCACCCTACTTTTCTATGATTCTAACACTATATTTTTACTTAGTATCCATTTAGTCTTCAACTTATTTTCAGTCACTGCCCAGAGGATAACAATTATTACTGTGAGTTTGCAACATGTACTTAGACTGAGTAGGATTGGTGGGAAAGTTGCTACTACTGGATGCATCTAGAATTAAAATGACTTATAGTTGTTTGAAAGCATGTATTCTGAGCTAGGAGCCTTTTGTAAAGCGCAGAACACAATCTATCCATGACAATCCAGCATTGCTTTCTCAGCAGCCTGTAGCCACTGCATTGGTAGCAAAATATCACCTCACCTTGCAAACACATTAGGTAATTTAATATTGTCCAGTACCTGACGTCTTCCATATCGTTGTCACTTGTTTAAATGAAAAAGGAAGAAACCGTGTGTGTGTATATGTAAATTTAGCAACATTTCAGGATAATTTCAGATAGATATACGTAACACATAGGACAAGCAGACTTGCATGTATTATGTATATGAGTAATATGTGTATATATAATATGGGTATATCTATGTAGTATTGTAATATATATTTAATATTACATATATAGCTAATAGTCTCTAGAGGTACAATAGATAAATATGCATATATGTAATACATGCATAGTTATACATTCACATACATTTATGTATGTATATCTGTGTGTGTGTGTGTGTGTGTGTATGAAATAATCAGAATATAAATATATAGAGAGAACAGGTGAATAATCATTTACCACGGGTTGTGTGTGTAACACCAACACTTCAGGATTATTTCAGAAATACATGAAATACATACTAGTCCTCTACATACAGTACCTGCAGTAAATGTGATTATCCTCCTCTCATAATGCTTAACATTCTCTTAAGCAAACAGCCTCTAGCCATCATTCTGAAAGTAGATATACAGAAGATTACATTTCCATAATTAAAAAAGGAAATCCCTCTTCTGTATTCATTTTTAAATTGCTACTGTCAAATTGTACAAATGTGCCAAAGAAGAAGGATTGAAGTGTATTTTTAAATTTCTTTTATTCATAATCCTTATCTTCAAGGAATAATGAAACAAGTAGAACATTACAAATTGTTGTTTGTTTGTTCTAATTTGATTATACTAATCTCTTGTGTTTTGCATGGATATAGTATAGGAATTGTAAGTCCCATACCTCTTTCTACTCTTAAGCATAGGTAAGGTAAGCAACTGAAGAATCAATCTAATCACAAAACTTAATCTTAAAAATTAATACATTTTCACTGTAGCTACTTAATAGAAAAATAATGATCAGTACTGTTCTCATTAAATTAAACTGTCTTGCAGTACAGAGAAAATATGTCTTGTCTTGTTAAGTTGGAACCTGACTGTGTGCAGCAGTATTTCTCTTTCTTGCATCTTTGTCACAATTATATTATGGGTAGAAAAGGTTTTTTAAGTTTTTATCTTAACTTAGAGTATTGCCTTTGACTTCCAATTAACATTTTTAATGTACTGGAGCTTTTTGATAAGTCCTTAAAAACAATTGAGATCCTCATAGGACTCAGGGCTGACATTTCTTTGCAAATGAGAATCATTTCATACACAGAGTAGTGTTTTCAGATAGTCACAGTTATCTTGCCTCTGTTATGAACAGGTTGTATAGTTTCTTTCCAATGTGATAAATATCACTTTCTTTTTGCATAATACTTTTCAGGGTATACAGCTAGAAGTCATAAAGGTGGTGGTATCATAATGTCTGGTCATAAATAACCAAAGGCCTGATCCTCAACTGGTGTAAACTGGTGTAGCTCCATCGAAGTAAATAGAAATGCACCACAGAATCACAGAAAATTAGGGTTGCAAGGGACCTCAGGAGGTCATCTAGTCCAACCCCCTGCTGAAAGCAGGACCATCCCCAGCTAGATCATCCCAGCCAAGGCTTTGTCTAGCTGGGTTTTGAAAGCCTCTGAGGATGGAGCTTCCACCACCTCTCTGGGTAACCTGTTGCAGTGTTTTACTACCCTCCTAGTGAGAAAGTTCTTCCTAATATCTAATTTAAGCTTCCCTTGCTGCAACTTGAGACTGTTGCTCCTTGTTCTGTCATCTGCCCCCACTGAGAAGAGTCTAGCTCCGTTCTCTTTCAAACCCTCCTTTAGGTAGTTGAAGGCTGCTGTTAAGTCCCCTCTCAATCAGTTTACACAGGCTAGGACTGTGGCTAAGTGTGTCATTCAGAAAACCATAATTTATTTTGCTTGTTTAGTGCTACATAAAGTGGCTAAAATTTCGATTTAATATTGAATATAGCAACTATCCAGTAATGATATAAATGATTGACAGATATGGTTACCACCACCTCAGAATGTTGTTCCATGCCCAGATCAGCATTCAGGTGTAAGCATATGCAAAATGGAAAACTGATGCCTGAAGTAAACATGTGTGTACCATTAAACTTTCCATCTTTTTTTTTTTTCAAATAACTTACTCCTTTTCATCTGTCCTCGGTGCTTTTGAATGTACGATTTTAAAAGGTTTATTTCAATAAAAAAAATCTCACCTAGCATTCATATTGTAAAAATGACAAAACAAAAAAACCCTCATAGATTTTCTGCTTAGTATTCATGTTTATAACATTATTTTTTCCATTAAATTCTTTGTTCAGCATAGTAGAAATATCCATAAAAAAGCTACAATATATATGCAAACTGGAAACCAGGAGAAATGAGGTACAGAGACCTTTGAGGAATCCAGAACAGAGATAATAAAAAATTACAACTTTAGGAGGCCAGGCTGGGAGGTATCTTGGTATCTAGCTGTGACAATTCACGTACACAGGAATCAAAGGACTCAGTGAATTCCTTTGGACATCCATATCTCAGTTCACAGTGACCATTCAGTGGGTGATATAAGAGAGTAGGTGATCCAGACAGTTATTCCATATATAATGTATAATAGCTTTGGCTTTTTTGTATCATGCTTTAAATTGAACGTGGGGCCACCCATGCCCTGGGACATGTCAAAACCCATTGTGTTGCTTAGCTGAGCAGCATATGTGGTTTTATAGGTCCTGGTGCAAGAGGGCTCAATTTGGTTCCCAGGCCCAGTTGACGATCGGTTATCCCGTTTTCATCTTGCTCATTCCAAGATGCAAGGTGTAATTAGAATCTAACCCCTGATCCCAAAATCATGCCTCCTGACATGCATGTGTGGCATGCCAGGAGACATGATTGCTGGAATCATAGATTAGATCCCATCATATCTTAAAGTGAATGCAAAAATGAACACAAGTCACCAATGTGATGAGGTAATAAGTAAGGCTAACTGCACTCTTTCTTGCATTAGTAGGTATGGATAACCTAGAAAGGGTTCAGAGGAGGGCTACTCATATAGTTGAGGGTCTGCAGGTAAAATCCTATGAAGACAGTTTGAGGGACCTGAATCTCTTCAGCCTCTGCAAGAGAAGGCTGAGAGGTGATCTTGTGGCTGTCTACAAGCTCATTGGGGTGGGGGAGGGTCAGCAGGCAATAAGGGATACTCTGTTTACCAGGGCTCCCCTTGGGGTTACTAGAAACAATGGTCATAAACTGAAGGAGAGCAAATTTAGATTGGACCTCAGGAAGAAATTCTTTATGGTGAGGGTTGGCAAAATATGGAATGGACTTCCAAGGGAGGTGGTGCTTTTCTCTAGTTTGGAGGCATTTAAAAGGAGATTAGATGAGCACCTGGCTGGGCTTACTTAAGCCCAGCAGTCCTTCCTGCCCAGAGCAGGGGATCAGACTCTGTGATCTAATAGGTCCCTTCCAACCCTAAAAATCTATGAAATCTATGAACACCCATCAGGGGCCTAAGAAAGAATTGTAGCTTGTACGTCCCTGTTCACAGTAAATGACCACGCAGGAAAATGGTGTTCTACCCCAAAGACTGTCCCTCCCACTTGCTGTATTCTGTTAAATTATACCACTTATTCAGTTAAATTATACTCAGTCATTGTGAGCGCCACATAAGCAGGAGAGAGCAAATTGGCCTTAGCTGGTATTTTTCTTCCCCCTGCCCCTTCCTTTGAACAAATGTACTAGAAGTGGAACATCTTCCTGTTCATCTGCTGGATAACCTGGCCCAGCACAGGAAGGTATACTCTGAAAGAGTCAAGTAATGTACAACCGTCTCTCCCACTTTGGAGGCACTCTTGATCTGTACCAAGGAACAATAAAAAGGGGACACGGTTAAACCCGAGCAGTACATAAGGCAGGTAGGGGAAAGAATGAAGGGTAGAACTCATATTCTCTCAAAGGGACTTATGACGCTTTGTGTTACTCTATAAAGAATATCAATAATTTTATACTAGGTACAGTGCTGAGCACACTGTTATTGCTTCACAAATATTAAATGATAATAAATCTAAGTTCTCCTTTGTTATCTATGTATTTAGATATGGGTTTATTGAAAGCTCTTTAAATGGAAAATAGAAACTGGAAGGTTAGAGCAAGAACTGCCAGTTGGGGCTAAATACATGGCAAGGTGATTTGCTGATGTAGAAGGTTTTCATCATTTTTCAATAAACATGCACACAGTCAGAGATCTTAATGACCAGAACATGTGCTAGAAGTTAATGGCTGCCTGACATTCTCCACCCACACCATCTCTGAAAATATCTATGCTTAGGCTAGGCTTTGTGCTGATTGGGTTTTAGTTGTGGAAAATATTAGCTTATATTTACAAAAAAAAATGTTGAACCTGAATAGGTTTAATCCATTTCCTTTTCTGTTATCATGTAAATTCTCTTTTTCCAAGTCCTTTGCAGATACGCGTTAACATTCTATCTTTATTACAGCTTAATTAACCTTTTAAATTTCCAATCTTATGTACAGCAGTTCTTCCTCAGTATAATGAACAGTTTAAAATTCATTGTGCCATTTTGGCCTTTTGACATTTTTCACCTGCAGATTGTAAGAAACCGATTCAAGAATCTCATCTTGCTGTTGTACATTGCATTCTGAGTCTGGCTGGAATAGTAACACTGGAATTTGGTCTTTCATTGACATTCAGGAGCTATTTGAGCTGCATTTTTGTATTGAATGAGATCAGCAGACCTCTGCTGAGTTACAACGTGAACTTTAGTTTGCAAGTGTGTATTTTCCATGTGCTGTCACTGTTTCTGCTTTTCAGTGTCATCATAAATACTACAACTTGAATATTTTATACAGGAGTTACATTTCTTCTTCATGTCCTTCCCCTCCTCCTCTTCCTCCCAGAGAGGACTGCTTTGCTTGGAAGTTATTCAGTTCTCAACTATCAAACCACCAATACTTGTTATGGCACACTCACCACCGTGCTGTCTAATATACTGTTACCTTGCAGCAAATGTTAGATAGCAGCATTTATTCCACCATGCATCACGCTATGTATTTCAGTGTGGATGATGTGGGAAAAAAAGTTAACTACTAAAATTTCAGGAATATCCAGGTATACATATGCTTGGTGTTGTAAGAATTAACATACGAGTTGCTTTACTGTATAATCTTTCAAGCCGTTTTTCCCTTTTCTTCTAATCAAAGAATCAGCTCATGACAACAGTCTGCTGATCTCAGAGCTGCAGAATCAAACATTGGCTCCAACATATTGGTGGCATAGCTAAGTCTTTCGTCTTTGGAATAAATGGCATAATCCTCTTTGGCATAATTACTGTTTCTGAGGAGTTTAAGCTGTACTTCCAGCAATTTCCTCTACTCCCAGAGGGATTCACTCCAAGTGTGTAAATAGTATTGCCAATACTCTGTGCTCCACCTTAGGATTTATTTATATCAGGAGACAGATTGAACTTCAGTCATGACCCCATTTTTTGACTGATGTGGCTAAATAGATGAGTGGAACCAGCACATCCGCTGGTCCTCCAGGTCATTCACCCCTTCTTGGCCTCCTTCAAACACTTTCTGTCACCAGGAACCCCTGACATTATAAACCTGACCTGAATAAAAAAGTTCTCTATAAAGATCTTTCATTTTTCATCATTGTTTGCTTTCTGCCTTTTCCCAGCATGCTGCAATTCTAATATTTCCTGTTTTGTGTGTAACACACAGGTACATTGCTTGCCAGAACTTCCATGAGATCATCTTTGAGTTTTCTTTTAACAAGTGTCAAACATCTCTTTCACAATCTTTTATAATTCAGATAATCTCTCTGGGTAGATATTTTTAAAACCTGAACTTTAATAAGTTTGATGCCTGCTGAAGAATTCCAAAGTATATGTATGGTAAGACGCACAAAAATCCATTGTTTAAAGTGTTTGCTTTTTTTAACTGACAAGCTGGTAATGATTTCTTAGGGCTGTATCTTCCCCCTTGTCTCCTAGACTTTCACCTTTATTCCCCTTTCATGATAGTAACTCTGAAACAGGTATCCAACATGAGCCGGAATAGCCAAGGTAACACTTTTATGCAATGCCAAAATCCCATTAAACCACAGTATCTGCAGCTAATGGCATCAGATGACAAATCTCACCATAATAAGCTGTCCCTTATGTTGTACTTGCAGGTTTTCAATCATCTTGTCATACCAATTATTTATACTTAGAAAAAAGTGGCTAATTTCATAGGACAATAACTGACTGTGTAATAATAATTTGCATATCTTTAGCACCTTTTTATCCAAAGATCACTCAATACTTTACACTCATTAGTGAATTAAACTTCCTGGTAACGCTGTAACGAAGTATTATTATGCTTTATTTTCACAAACGGAACAGTCGCACAGGGGAATTCAAAGATTTGACAAATTCAAGCAGTTTGTTTGGGGTAGGAAAGGGAAATTATGTGTAATCCCTTATTTGTAGTCTTATGCTTTAACCAAGGCTTCTCAGCCATTTGGTTGCAATATAATAATAGGTCATGGGGGCACCTAGTGGATCATGTTTAGGAATTAAAATAAAATTTATTTAGCCCAGAATAAAAGGCAGAGACTCTTTTCCCTGAGTCTCATTTCCAGACTTTGGGAGGGTGGACAGAGACATAAAAAAAGGTCTCTCTTTCCTGGCTTGGGGAAGTAGTGCTCCCCACTCCTTCTGTAGCTCAGTCATGTCTATTTTGGTCTCCATTAAACCGTGGTCATAATCTTTGCCTGGTTATGGCAAAAGAAAGAGAAATAAGTACATATAGCTACTTATGTTCAGAACTAGCAGGAGTAAGGGTAGAAAACAATACCTCACTCTTTTTCTTCTTCTATTATTCAACTTGCAGGGAGAAAGGGAATGATGATTATAAAAGATATGGAACTTATAAAGTGCTAAAATATTAAAGGATTCTTCAGGATGAAAGAAGTTTTTTAAATGTAAATTATTTTTTTATTATCATTATAGTAATATAAGTGGTTGTTATTATCTACCAGTTCAGTTCATGAGCAGCATTTCTGTTGTGTTAATTATTAGACTGAGGATGTAATTCCTTTGCAGGTTTGATTAGGGGGAGACTAGAAGGCTTATGGCATTGGGTGTCAGATATAAAGGCTCCTAAGTTCATGTGATCCGTGTTAAAGGAGTTTTCTGAAGTTTCTTAAGTTCTCACTAGGCAGGTTTCATGTCACCAGCCTCGCTTTTAGTGTGCCAGTCAGGTTGCAGGTAGTGCTGTTATGTAATGCCTGAGGAAATTAAAAAGTTAAAACAGATGCTAACAGGGTGATCAAAATGTGCTGGGAAACATCATGTATCTGGGTCCATGAAGGCAGTTTTCCTTAAGTGTTCCCAGGGATAATAGTTCTTCTGGCATGGCTTAGTACCCGCTGAGGTGCTGGGGTTTCAGGCCCACTTTATGGAAATGGGAAGCTTCTCCCTAGATTTCTCCTGTGACCTTGTGGCTCAGGGCAAGCGAAACTTGGCATCTGAACACCAAGCCTCCGGGCTGGGGCCCACATATAGAATTCATGCCAAAAAAAGTTGGAAACATCTGAAACCCCTGCGGGGGTGGAGGATGTTTGCCAGTTGTAGGGCTACTTATGGTTCTGGACTGACTCCTGGATTTGGACTTGATTTGGCTTGGACCACGAAAAATTTCTTTAAAAAAAGAAAAGTGCAGTTCCCGCAGTACTTCGCTTGCTCGATGTTGTTGCCCATGAGTCGATAAGAATTGGGAACCATTGTTGTAACCTTGCATACCATTTTTACAGTTACAAAATAGAACTGCATTTATAGTAAAGTCTTTTTATGCATCATTTCAATATTACTTTTGAAACCAATTGTCATAGTGAATTAGCTAGTAGTGACTAATCAAATATGCTCACATAACAAGAAAAAGATGTTTTCTAACTCCTTGTACGGCAAAATTAGCCTGGACTCTGAGTCAAGCTGGGGTCTTTCTATCTAACCCACTGTCACACGCAATGAATGTTGAGTAGGCCGAACGATGCGTTCAGTACACAACCATTTCCTTCACTTGATTATTCAGTGTCACCTGCACAACTCCCGGTGCCTTCACTGAATTTTGTACAGTTGTCATTGGTTAGTTCTAAGTAAACATTCATGTCACAAGATGGAATTGAACTGAGCCCATTCAGTCTTAGCTGCACTAGCTTCACCCTGCTGGGAGGAGAAAAACTCATTGCAAACTAATTATAGTTACCAAAGTGGATATCTAAGACTGAACATGTATTGGTCACAGAGGAAGTGTTGTTTTTAAATAATCACCATGCCTCAAAATAAATAAAAAAGGGAGTCATTGCCTAGCATTCCTAGTTACAGTGAGTTAGAAATTCCTTGAAACTGAAGCTTTTTGGTCTTTGAATACTATCCTTCTGTGATAACAAATTTAATTATTTTTTTCATTTGCATAGTAATACAATTTCTCTGTAAATGCATATCATAATTGCAGCTCTTACTCTTGTCTGTGGAATTTTTAAACATAATAACAGTATTTGCATTGCAGCAGCTTTTTTAATGATTTAATTTATGAGTTTTAGGAGCAAATGGAATTAGAAAAATATCTGTGATATTGTCTCCTCCTAAAATTGCTGTGTTTGTTTTCATGAAAATGATGATCATTAAGTGCAGTGCACAAGATGAAGACAGAAATGAACTGTATACCATTCTGATTTGCAATCTCAAGCCACAAATGTGTTGTAACTGTTGCTGTTGGCATTCTGAAAGCCACCATCAAAAATGGGATCTAAATACCATAACGTTTCAGGGAAGAAAAATCATTAGACTATTTAAAATTCTAACAGACCTGACAGGACCTGTTCTTTGGGTAATTGTGTGTGTGTGTGTCTGCATGCATAAAAGAGCTTTGAAGACAGTTACATATTTGTGACAAAAAAAACAGTCAGCTTGTAAGTACATTAATGAAAGTGACAAAATATTTTTGTCTTATAAAATGTAGCTCCTTTGTACAAAAACCCCAAATTAAATACGGACAATATAGTGACACTATCCTTTACTTCTGGAAGCTGGAATAGCTTTTGAATTGCACAGTTCTGAATACATAAATGAAGTTTGAAAGGATGTTTTTAATTTCAAGTGATGCCTCAAACTGATTTGTGTGTAAATAGATTTGTTTTCTTTTCTTTTTTTTTTTAACCTTTATGACATACTGCATGTTATCTTGGTAAGATGTTAACTCAGTTCAAAGACTAATTTTTACCCATTCTATTTTTTTAATGAAATGGTTTCATTTTATAGAGAGATTTTGAATGTCTGACTTTTCAGATTTGTTCCTTTAAAATGTACTAGACTTTGCACACATTTATTGGGTAGCTTGCAGGTTTTGCATGCGTTTCATTTACCTTTAACATTCATATTGGAAATCTGAATCATAGCCTTTAGATAAGTATAAATGTGAAATGAGAATTCTCAGTAAGAAACATTTATTTCATACAGAACTAAAATTCACATCTAAAACACATTATGAGAATGTTACAAAACTGAGGACTCAGTTAGGAAATGGCATAATTAAAATGATATGCACTTGTATTTTTTTAAGTTGCTTAAATAAAGGAGAAAAAAAGCAGATGCTCTCTCTGATAAACCTGTGTTACCTCAGTTTTACTTCAGCCCTTTAGGATTTTCAGAGTAGACATTTATCATTTCAGAAAACAGTAATCAGTACCAGGAAGAAGTTGTTAATCTGCATATGAACCAGATGCCAGAGAGGATGAGACATTTTGCCAGCAGAGGAATTCCAGATTCTGTAAGAGGCTATGGTTTAGTGTATAGTGATCTTCAATCTTTAAAATTCAATACACCCCTCCATAACTTTCCTGAATTGGGTGGCACCCCAGTTGAGAATCACTGTAAAGTTTCAACATACCTATTTTATTTCCAGGCTGCTGCTTTTGTCACCACTAGGCGGAGCTGCCCCATGCATCTGTTTCTAGGATGGGCATATGAGACATTTATAGACATGCTCTGGGAGGGGGCAAACAGGACACTTTAGTTAAAGCATCATGTGTATCAGCATCCCCATGCTGAAAAATGGTGGCAGGGGCGCTTACTGCCATTTTTCAGCATGGGGACTCTGATGCACATGATGCTGGAGTCTGCTGGAGTGTGGTAATTATCATGCTCCAGCAGACTTGATTAATTGAATCTGCTCCAATGTATTGTAATTACAGTGCAGCAGAGCAGCCTCCCTGAACGTGTATAGGGGTCAGACCAGAGTTGCCAACCTATGATTGTTTTTTTACTGACAATCTGCAAGCTTTTTACTGAGATCCAAAGTTTTTTTTAATGACACATGTTTTTACTAATGTATGTTTTACATAATGTAAATGTGCCAGTCCCATTAACAGGGCTGGGTTCAAATCTAGAGGTTTAACATCAGCTCTAGTAAAAAAAAGCAAAACAAACAAACAAACAAACAAAAAGATTATCTCTAAAAAGTTTGAGCATTTTTTTCCCTTTTGCTTACAATCCTTATGGACTGAAGCACCATTTTCTGCTGTGCTGCCCCCACACCCACTCCAGGGGTCCCCTCTTCAGCTCTGTACCCTGGTGCTCCTGACTGCACCCTGCACCATGCTGACCCCTCCCAGCCCAAGTCCCAGACTTACCCCTGCTGGCCCTACTCCCTCCCTTCCAGCATGTACTCCTAGAAAAGCCTACCTGCTTTTGGGGAAAAACCTAATGTGGGCAGGAAGGAACACCTGCTTCCACATCTGGACCTGTATGCACCTCATGGAAAGTGAGGAGCATAGGGCAGTTTTACCTGTCCATGGCATCAACAGTGGTGCAGCATCCTTGAAATGGTTTCTTGACACTCCAGTTAAAAACCACTGTTTTAGTAGCTGTAGACTTCATCCCACCCCACTCCTCCTCTTCCCATTGTAATGGAGAGTGTTGGACAACTTTAGCTACATCCCACATACACCACATTTCATGGCTGTATGCTTGTATTAGATTATTCTTATAGCCAATACAATGCAAAAAACAAAATAAAAAAAACTTATTTAAATATAATCCCAGAACAAAATGATAGTGTCTAACATAAGATTTATTCTGGATATATTCTTTTAGCATCATACATGAACATACTCCAACCTACCTAGGAGTTGCATTAGACTGTTCCCTCATGTATAAATATCACGTTCAGAAGGTCAGCAGTAAAGCCTCTGCCTTAGGATATTTAGCCACCATGGCATGGGCTGCCAGTTTCCAAGTGCTCAGAACCACTGCACTTGCAATGGTATATGCCCAGCAGAATATTATTGGGTGCAGACAGAAATGTAACTGGAATGTTTTGCAGGATGTGTTTTGACTTGCAAGGATCCCCTGCAACAAACTGAAGTTCACTGTCAGTTCCAGGGGAGAAGGGAATCTAGCTGCTGGCCCTTTCTCTCTGCAAGGTTACAAAGTTTTCAAAATGGGAGGGGGAAAGGAAGCAGAGGAAGTTTGTTTTAGGGTTTTCCCAGCAGGCACTGGAAGTTGGGGTGGGTGAATTGGAGCCTCCATACCTTAGTGGGCTCCAATACACCAACCCCACCCTCCTGCGGGGGCTGAAAACCCCCCAGACCAAACTCCCTCTGCTCCTTTGCCCCCCTCCCACTCTGAAAACAGCAATAGGCTGGCAGGCAGCAAAGACATTTACAGATGATGTTCTGTTTCGAAAAGTCTTCATCTGACACCTCATGCAATGAAGCTTCAGATTTGTAGCCAATTAAAACTGCCTAAAAAAATTTTAAGCTGTCTGCAGCTGTGCACTTGTTTGGTCACAGCTATAAACTGCTTTCTATGGCCAGATTGGGTGAAAATTGTCACTTCTGTCTGCACCCATTGTGCTCCTGTGTGGTCCAGAAGTTGTCACACTAAAAAGCATGGCACTGTACTTAACTGTGCACTGAGACTCCTAACAGGCTGCACAACTTACACACAAATGTACTCCCTGTACTTTCAGGCATTAGACCAAGTAGTATAAGAAGACAGTCCCTAACATCATGACTGGCAACAGAGGCAAAAGATGACAAAAATCACTTGACCCATTAACTGTTAACTGAAGATGTGAACAGGTGGAGGATTATGATGCTTAAAAGTTGTAAACCATTTGTACATGAAGCCCACAAACTCCTAGAAGAGATTGGGGATGCGGAACCAAACATATGGGCAACAACTGAGCGTGGCTGACCGCTGGGAAAGTTAGACTTACTCCCACAGCATGTTACCAAATGAATTCCCTATTGGGCAGACGTTGACAGGGAAGCATGGGTCAAGCTGAACAGACTGAGATCTAGATATGGATGCTTCAAAATAACACTTCATAAGATGAACATCCTGGGCAGCTCCCTGTTTGAATACAGTGTCCAACAAACAGCACAGCACTTAATCAAAAGCTGCAAACTTAAATGCCCAGACAGGGTAGACAGAATTCACACACTGAGTGATAACACCAGGCATGCTTAGAGATTTAGAATTTGATATCTGATGGCATATAAAAGAATAAAGATTTGTTATTTGGATTCTGGACATTTTTTAGTCAGTTTTAATTGGCTATTTGGCTCAAACTTGCCTGACAGCATGTGCCCTTTCAATTTGTCCTCCCTTGCCCTTTTAGTGTCCCTTTTCCACTTTCTTTCTGTTGCCTACACATTTGGTCATATTAAAATGTCCTGCTTCTGCCATAACCACCTCACCTCTCTCTTCCATATTTAAAAAATGACAACACACCAAATATGTACCAGTTATTTCTCTGCTAATTTCTTTGTTTGCTTTTCCTCAGCTTTTTAGTTTTTCTCTTCTGTTCTTATTTTAATATTTCGTGTTTGAATTTCTCTTCATTTGTCTCTGTAGCAAAGTAGTCTGTGATTCTCATTCAAGCCATTTGTGCTATTTCAATGTAAATGAGGAATGATAATAACCATAAAATTGCTGGTAAGCAAGTGTCCCTTATGTCCACACAAATTTTGTAGGAAAAGGGTCCCAGAGAGTTGCTAAACTGTGTGCTCTCCTAATTCAAAAACAGAGGGGAAAAACCCCTTTGAAGGAAACTAAGTCATGTTGGAGTAGTTTTTCTACACTGTTACAACTTTAGGCTCAAGCACAAATAATGGTAAAACTGTAATGACTTTTATCCAGTGGCAAACAGCAGCTTCCCCTCCTCTTTTAAAGCCACTCCAAGCATACGTTTGTTCATGCCCCCAAACCCTAATGGCCCTTCATCTTATTCTGGATCTGGATGTGCATTTATCAGAAACTGGACAATTCCTCTGGGACACAGCACTCTACTGGAAACAGGTGACTGGGATAAAAGCAGTGCCCTGATGACCAGGGATCCTGTTTAAAAAATGAGAAATTCTCGATAAAAAATGACAAATTCTCTAATTTAAAACCCCAAATCCATGATTAAAATGAAATGCCACTAATACACACACATACACACACACACACACACACACATACACAAAAGTATCAATTGAACACAAAGTTTTCTTGATATATTTATAATTTTAAAATGATATGGAAGCCCTAATCACTATAATGAAATAAATTCTAAGTACCTATAAATTCTGGTATTTGATTTTGGGTTTTTATCATAGAAAAGCACAGCTCTATCTCCCCCTTCACAGACCCGGATACAGTCCAGGCCCCTCATTCCCAAGCCACAGCCCCCCGAACCCTGACTGGTGATCCTCACTCTCTATCCACACCCCAACCCTCCCCCACAGGGGGCCCTCAGCTGCCAGGGCTGTGGGGCCATGGACCTGGCTCTGCAGCCCCCTGCTGCCAGCAGTGACTGCTACAGTGGAGCAGAGCATGGAGCCTAGCTCCACCTTCCCCATAGATGACATGGCTGGAGCATTGCCTATGGTGGGGGATGGATGTGGGCTACCTGCTGTGGGCGTGGAGCTCCCCACCCTGCTTGGGGGCAGGTTACAATATGACACCCTAGAAGATGAGAAGGGTAAGGAATAGTCCAGGAAACAATTTGAGTGATTAGAAAAGAGAGATTGGGGTGAATTAAATAAGGATTAGGGTAGAGTGAGAAAAAAGTATAAAATGAAGACCAAAATTGATGGACAGTCTCAACTGTGCCTCTAAAAATTCAATGATATCCTAGGCAGAGTTGAAAAGTAAAGTTAAGAGCATGGAAGAATAGTTAAGAGTGTGAAAAAATAGTTGGATACTTATATGGACAACTCAGTTGGACATTTAAAGCTTCAGTAGCTGTAAGTACCATTTATTATAGTGAATTTTGGTACATTAAAAGCTGAGTTATCCAGCACCTTACAAGCAAGCAAACTCTACTAACTGGCATGCTGGCTTGTAAGGGGAAAGTGAAACTGGAAGTGCCCACCATGGCACTTCCAGTTTCGCAGAGCCCCCACAGCCCAAAGGAAAGCAACCTGTGCTGCCAAGTTCCCACAGCCTGGGGCATAGCAGGCTGCGCAGGTCCTCCCTTCCAGTCCCTTGAGGTCCACGGGGCTCACGGGAGGGGCGGCAATGTGATGGGAGGGGTGGTGACACCCTAAATGGGGTGGGACAGTGGTGGCCTCAACAGGCAAAGACGCCTGTTCAGGCCACTCAGTTAACTGGCATAGTTTGTTATCTGGCACTCTCCAGTCCCCGTGGGTGCCGGGTAACAAAGCTTTTACTATACTTTACACGCATATATTGTGATACCATTTTCTGATGTCTCAGTACCACGTCTTTCCCCAATCACATTAAAGGGCCCAAACATTCAATGCAGTGCAGGGAAAGTGAATGCTCATTACTTTGCTTTTCCCCCCTTTCTTTTTAATTTCTTTCCAAGTGAGCTGCTTTTGATCAAAGAGATACAATTAAATTAAGGAAGTTTACCTCTAATAGACTGCCTGCAGTTTTCCACTACATTTTTACCAAGCAACAGTCTACTTTGCATGATTGTCTATTATACTCATTAAGAAATGAAGCAAGCTGATTGTTTCTCTGTGAGGAAAGTAAATGGAAGGTAGAGAAGGTGTGCAGTGCTTTGATGAGATGAGTGTGGTGCATGCTTACAGCCTTCTTGTTTTCATTTAACACATGCATCGACTTGTAAATTACTTACAGCTTCATGTGGTGTGATGATCTTTTGCCATTTTGCTTGTGCTTTGCTTAGTGGTTAGTAGGTCAGTGGTTGCTGTTGTGGAAGAGGCCTCATTCTCTTTGACGACAAGGGTAACAGTGATTAGTCCAGCTTCTTAGCCAGGGCTCTAAACTGAAACCCACCCTGACTTAATAAAAACAACAGTAGTTTATTCCCTTCCCCCCCTGCTCCCTTACCTTTCCTCTTCTAGAATATTGTCTGAGCAATTTTTTTGCTTACAGAGGAATGACATATTCCCTTGTGCTGGCTGATAAATATTTATGCCCAAGAACAGCAGAAAGTTTGGTTTTGGATGCTTTCCCATTTTACAGTGTGCTGGCTTTTGGCCTGATCTCTGTATTTATAAAACATTGTGTATACCTGCATGCTTTCTTGACTCAATTTCCTATCGCTAATGGGTCTACAGTTGCTATTGCATGAGAACCATAGTACATATTGCAGTATTTTCAGTGAGCAGTCATGATACTTAAATAAAGCAAGCTGAAAATTGGTAGCTTTTTTTTCCTCCTTGTATAATCTCATTTTATGGAGAACTTTATAGCTGAACGCAGGAAAAAAGTGCAGCGGACAAATCATAAACATGATTTCCAAAACACTTTATCAATACACTGTTAGAACTATGCAATTAAAAATGTCATAGAATACAAAAATTACAGTTACAGTGGCAATATTAAATCAGCTCAGTTCATAAGACTGAATAGTCTTTTATATTCTTGTTATTAAGCAAATAATGTAACTATTTCTGGGTTTGGATTTTCTCCACTTTTACACACTTTTGTACTTGAAAATTGAGATTATATTCAATGGAAACAAATGTATTATTAAAGAATGTGCCTTACCATAAGCAGACATGGACTGCATTGCTTGTGCAGGCTTACATATTTTTTTCCTGTTTTAGAGGAATAAATGTAAAACCAAAACAAAGCAATTGATCCTTAGCAAAATGGAGGCAGATCACAATATTTTGTAGCAAGGCGGCTGGTGCTTGCTTTGCTCAACTCAGTCAGTACCTGTAACAGTCAGTTCCCCTGAAAGAAACAGGTGGTCATAAAATACAAATTGGTGGCACAGCCCTGAAAACACGTCTTTAAATAGTTAATGGACCACTGACAGCAGTTTGTTAGGTTAAATCAGTACATGCTGTATTTTCTCTCAATCCATAGGACCCCAAATGAGATGTGTGCCTCCTTTTTGGAAGGAGAGTCAAAGAAAAAGCAATTTTTCCTTGAAAATACCAGGAAATATTTTTGCAGGGAAAACACAGGCAACTGCAGTTAAGCAATGAGCAAAAACCTGTGGCTTCTCTGTTAAACTACTAGCTGTAGGTCATGGCAGGCACTGCAGGCTGTCCGTCTGGCTGGAGGGGGAGAGGGACCAGGCAGTTTGGCTAGCAGGTTCAGGCCTTCCAGTCCCTGCATTTCCTATGTGTCGTATAAGAGTAACTAAGGGATCTTAGTTTGGGACCTTAGCTGAGTGGTACCTCTTCTCCGTCTGCTAGGTATAAGGTGATATAAATGTTGCTATGGGAACCTAAACTGCTGCATTCCCTGACTTGCTAAATAAATGTGCCACCTGAGCATTTCATTAATGTAATAGTTTTCTGCACTATTAATTTCCTTGTTTATTTTAAAGTAAAAGATAGAAAAGGAAACTATCTGCACTTAATTTTAGCACTTAACCACTTCTCATTAGGTTTTGGAATTTTCCTCTCACTGAGATGAATGGGTTGGGATGGAGTGTGCTTCCAATCTGGCTCCCAGTGCTGTTGTTTTCATAGGAGAGCAGGAAAGTAGGGCTGGAAGGCCTTGTCCAGGCCTCTGCTCAAGGCAGGATCACCCTTCAGTAAACCATCCCAGTCAAGTGTCTGTTCAGACAGCTCTTGAAAATTTCCAGCAATGGAAATTGAACAGCTCCTCCAGGTAGCCTGTGCCAATGCTCGACCAGCCTGGTAGTCAGAAATCTCCAGAGACCTACTAGAATCTTTCCAGCACTCATCCCAGCCTGTTTTCTAGCACATCAGTGCAGAAAGCTGCTGGAAAGCAACACTGAAATGAGCTCTCCTTAAAGACCTGTTACTGTTTCAAGTCAGACTGTTCAAATACAAGAGATCCTAAATGGCCCATGCCAGTTTAAAATGCAGCTACAGGCTTTTCTGTCTCCCTGACTGTGATTTAAACAGAGTAGATCAGTTACAGATTTGCACTGCTTGTGTTTTTAAAAAGAAAATGGTATTTTCTAGAGCCTGATTTTATACGAACTGAAGCACATGACCCATATGCTCAACAGTGATACAGAAATCAGCTTATTGTATGAATGATGTACGAATGATACCAGTGATGTATTTCTTCAAGAGGCCCAAATACCTTGGTCCTATCCTTGAAAGAGTATTTAATAAACAGCAAAATAAACCTTTCTACATCATCGTACTGAACTCCTCCATACCCTCTGCCTTGTGTTATCTGCTAAATTTGCCATTTCATTTCCTTTGGTGGTGAAAAATTGGCCTCCCTTCCCTGCAAAATGCCCTCACCGTTATAAGAAACCTGAGCCTTAGAAGGCAATATATACTTCTGCCTCTGAACTCACTGAGATGAGCACTGCTTTGTTAAAGATTAGCTTGGAGAGCCCAGTTGCTCAGAGTCATCTGCTTTTGCAAGTTCATGTTAACAGAGTGTCAGTATATCAGTTTACATTGTAATGTCTGTATCCTTGCAGCACAGAGAAAGAGCCTTGATTTATACAAGGAGGCAGGGGGGATGACTTAGAATTTAAAAGAATATAGTAGTATGCAACAGAAATTTGAAAGCACTTCAGTATTAGTAGGTTCATAATTATTTTCTCATGGTTGCAATTTTCCCCTGTCTCTGATGCAAAGACAGGGTTGGTTTGTTTGTATTCTTGCAGGCTACTGCTATGTGTTTGAGTGAGTCAATTAAAACCCTCCTCATGCAAATTGTTCCAGCAGCAGATGTGCCTGCCAAGATGGGCACAGAAAATGTGCAGGGAGGTCACAAAGTAGATGTGCCTTCATTATGCTCTGCCAAAATCTTAGCAGATTCCCATTGGGCATGTGCAGAAGTGATGTTTTAGTTGCTCATTACCTGGTTTTACTTTCTTCCATTCCCAAGACTACTACAGGGTGATCCTTAAGGCAAGCAATGCCAAGTGTCAAGTTCCAGAATATGACTGCCTTTTCTAAAGCCTTGTCTAAAAAGTGCATGTGAATGTGTTATGTGGAAACCATATTTCTGTGTCAACTAGACATATTTTGAAATTACATATTTGAAAAACTATTCCAACTGTTGTACTAAATAATGCCTAATGCCTGCTGTAATGGCAGAATATCAAAGGGGGAAAAGTGAAGCTTCTACATTTTATTTGCTTTTGGTTATTTGGCACTGTCTGGCATAGAACTACTTTTATTCTCCCCATCCCTTACTTTTGTGATTCCAGTCTGTATATAGCAGTAAAAGGGAAGAAAGCAAAGCCAAATAAATACAAGGCAAAGAGAGTCAGGGAAAAATTGAAATGCCTGTGATGGCTTTTGACTCTATTTCTAAAATTGACTAGTTTTGAACTAAAAGATTTCCCTTTTAACTAAGCACTACACTAACAGGAAGAGCGGCTCTAAGTGATAAACCAAAAAAAGGAGATGCTATATTTGCCCAAATCCAAGGCTGTTTTGAATTGAAGACAACCCCCTCTGCCCAATAACTAGATTCTACACATAGAAAAATTATAAATTTGTTATAATTTTTCCATGTATAGAATCTTAAGTATTAGAGGGACATCTTAAATTTGCCTTCCCCCCCCCCCCAACCCCAACCATTGCAACAGTGAAAGCAGTAGCAGAGGGCCAGGTAATGGGGAAGTCAAGCAGCTTGCCCCCCATCACTTGTCTCCCCTGTGGCTTGCCTCCCCATGCCTGCAACCCCCTGGCATCTGCCCCACCTCTGGTGCCTATAGCAGTGGCAGCTACCAGGCCAGGTTGGGGCTGGGGCAAATACATGCTCCATGCCCTTGCTTAGAGCAGGGCCAGAGCCTGCCAGAACTAGAGCAAGGTTAAGCAGTGGGGAAAAAAGGAACAGCAAAGAAGTGGAAGGAGGGAGTTGCAGCAGGGCAGGCACAGTGGGAGGAGAGAAGTGGCAGTGGGTGTAGAGGTGGCGAAGGCACAGGGGCCAAGGGGGCAGAGGTGGCAGAAGGGCAGCAGCTAGTGGGAGACAGGCAGGGAAGTAGAGGCAGTGGAGGGACAGGCTGTAGCTCTGACTCTAAGCCCAGGTCAGGGCTGGGACTGCCACCTGCTCCTTCCCACCCTCCACTGCCTCGTTCTCCAGTCCAAGATCAAGGACTTCCCCCCCGCCATGTTAAATAGGGAAAATACTTCTTTGTGACGGGCCCATGGCCACCATACAAGCCAGTGGGGAGGGGGGGTGCCCTGCTGCCTAAGGTGAGTGGTGCCTGATTCTGCTCATCTGCCATGACTTGTTTTTCCTAGTACCTTTTGGAGGTGGTGATCCATGGTTCCCTTACAGGCTCAGGAACACCTCCCTTGGTGCATCTTCTGTAGGGTTCCTCCTCCCCTACACCCCACCCTTGCTGCTTGGGTGTCAAGGTGGATACAGGCAATGCCTTGACATAGTTTCAAGTTTTGTTCTTCACACAGCGGCTTGACAAGGAAAGACACTGTATGGGACTCCCCATGGTTCTATCACTCAGAAAATTTTAAAACAAGAACTTAACTTCAAGGAGCTCAGCCTGTAAGTTAAGGTGTGTGGCCTGAGCACAGGAGGTTGAGGGGCTCCCTTTGTTCTCTTTTGGGCTAATAAGCCTCTTGCAAAAGGTCCTTCCTATTTGCTAAGTTGGCCAGGTGTACCAAGGCCCCAAGGCATTCCATGACACATCTGTTTGGGACCTCATCCCAAGTCTGCCCCCCAGTAGTTCTCTTTGGGAATGTGGCTGCACTATTGGGGTATGTGGGGTTCATGGACTGTTCCTCCGGGGCTGATCCTTGTCTGGGGCCCACCGGGGCCCCTGGGCTACACTCTCCCATCCCCACCTAACTAGGCAGTCCTTCCACCATGCCTGTGGCTGAGCTCACTGACATGCTGGGCCATCTGGGGGTAGAGTCAAGAGTCTCGGTGTTGTCCCTGGGCTTCAGTCCTCCGTGGGCTGACAGGCCCCTTTGGCTCCATCCAGGGTGTCTGGTCCTGAGGCATAGTAAGATCCCAGCAGCCTTTGGCAGTTCCACCTTTTTTTTTCCCAGTTGCCTCCTTCCTGAGGCATGCATGGTCCACTTCCCCTGGGTCCACTGGCTGTCAGGGAAGCCCCAGGATTCTTCTGGAGGTAGGGAGTGTGTCCAGTTCATTTGGATGCACTCTGCATTCCTCTTGGCCTCCAGGCCTGCTTTAAACACACGGTCTCCAGGCCCCATGCCAATCAGGAGCAGGTCCTCCAGCCATGTGATATTGACTGTTTCACTTGCAGCCTCGCCCCCTGGGTTTCAGCACAGAGGTAAACCAGGTGGGGGCCTGTCACACACCTCTTGGATCCAAATAAATATGTTAATATTCAGATGTCAATTCCCTATATGTTATAAAATTCATCCTGGATGTTTAGATTAGAAAAAGTAGTATACATAACCAAAAACATTTCAACAGAAGCTGGATTAGAAATACAATGCTGTTTGTTCCCCTGGAAACTCTAAACATGTTTATTAGGAAGGAGAAAAATAACAGTGAACATTGTCCAGCCCCAAATGTCAAGAGATTTGAATTACATTCTTAATTTCATTATCTAAGTTAATACAGCTCCATACAAATTCGTGGTGGTACAGGTGATTTAAGTTCAGAGACAATAGTTTGATTACATATAAATTTCTAGAAGAATAAATTATAATTTCAGACAATGGGCCCACACTCACTTCATGGTATATATCAAGAGCAATTTCTCTTTATGTAAGGATTGTATTATTGGAGTAAATTAAATGAAGATGAGTGCAGAATTAGTTTTCTATTTTCCCAACTTTTGGGTTATGTTTTTTTTTTTCAAGATAAAATGTTTCACAAGCAGGACTTAACCTAAAACATGCCAGATTTTAAGTAAACTTGTTCAAAGAAATTTCCATTGAATGTCACAATATTGTTGGCAGGCTCTGTGGTAACTACCTTTCAGTTGGTCAAGAGAAAGGCTGCTTGTATCTTTCAGAAAAAGGACCAGGTTTACCATTCCTATGTGTTTTTAATATAGCTATACCATAGACTATTATTTCTTCATTAACCTTTTTTTTTTCTTTTAAGCATCCCTCAACAAAATTTGACAGCCAAAAGGGAGGAGAAAAGGACAAGTTAAAATAAAATTAAAAAAAGATAAACTCTGAAAGCCAGCTATAGAATATCAGTACTTTTGTATTTCATCATTGCCTTCAGAATCCATCTTGACCTTTCTAAATCTGAGATGAGAAAGCATCTTTAGCAAGGTTTGTTTAAGGAAAAAATGGGCAGTTAACAAAACACACTAGCAGTGGGTACTTTTACATGTGAACCCCACTGTGCAGTTGGTACTGTGCAGTTAGTTAGTACTTGCTTTAGCAATACCCGCCCATGTTGTCCAGTCCCGGCAGTGCTTGGGTTGTTTTGAACCTTCCTGCACAGTAGCTCGTTGCTACTGCACAGTAGCAGCAGCATCACAGTTAGTGCCCACCAATGATACATCACTGTAGCTTGTCACTATGGAGACATAACATCTCATGTAGATGCACCTAAGAGTACATAATAGTTCCTCATGAACTTTTGATTAAATCATACAAGAAAATCTTGTATAATGTAAGAATATTAAATCACAATTTTTGGGTCAGACATGTTACGGCACTTATTATGATTTTTTTCCCTTTATGTGATTGTGGGATGTGTGACATATCACCTTCCTTAATTACTGTAGTGTACTAGAAACTCAGATGTTTTTTAAGAAAGGGCCTTACAACTATTGAGCTGTTTCTGTTTGACAGTTATGGGCAAGATTCCCTCTTTTATATTTAACTGTAATCATTGGCTTTATAGAGTTTCTAATTTTAAACACATGCTGGCTTCTTTTGCTCTTTTTCCATCTTGTCCTCAGAAAAGCTTTAATTTGCTTGGGTGCATCTAATTTAACTGCCAACACTCTTCAGCCCTGGAGTGGGCTTTGCACATTGTTGCATGGTAATTTTGGGTCATTTCTGGAGCTTTTAACCCCTGGATTGTCCCCACATTAACACTTCAAACTGGTTTTAAGCACTCATTAGCCTGCTCAAAATTAAGACCCTCCAAGGCAGGATTATGTCTGATCCCAGTTACCTAGTTTGTGTTACACAAAGCTGTAGCCACTCTAGGGTACATGTTGGTGTATACACCCCATCTACCACCCTCCTCTGCTGGCCTGGGTTGGGTCCATTACCTCCCCACACCCTCCCCAGTGCCCCAGGTTCCTGCTCACTATCCTCCCTCCTTCCACTTCCTTTGCTTACCAGTGGATACCTATTAGGTCTGTGTGAAGCAGCAAATACTTGCTTTGGATTTGGATGTGGCCAATTCAGAGGGACAGTGATTCAATTCGGTGATTCAAATCACTGGGGGGGGGTGGGGGGCGCGGGTGTGGAAGCACTGAGTGGGGGCTCTGCGCTGCTGCCGCCTGCCCAGCTGGGTTGGGGGGTGCAGGATACAGGCACAGCAATACTGGGAGTGGGGGCTATGCCCTGATGCCACTTGCCCACGTGCTGTCTTCTGCTTGGTGTGAGCTGTGCCTGCATTGTCCCCCCACCCCAATCTGGCTGGGCAAGCGGCAACAGGGCATTACCCCTGCTCCCAGCACTTTCACACCCTCATCCTATACCTCCCACCCCCATTCCTGATTCTGGTGCCCCCCCTATCCCAGCTGGGCAACTTGGCCAAGTCCTAATCCCTCCCTCACTGTGGAGGCATTAATCTGCACCCCCTCAATGCTCCTTCCCTCCCCCCTTCACCCACCACAACAGACTTACCAGCTGGAGGCAGTTGTGTCCTTCATGGTGAGGATTGCTGCCTGTTAAGTCTATGGCCAAATCTCTGAAGAAGCACCAAATTGTTTCCAAATTGATTCAGAGGCTTCTTATTCCATTTGAATCTTTTAATTGTTCTCCCACTTCAATTCAATTCGGATTTAGAGATGTGGCCACTGAATCAGGCCAAGAGAGAGGCTGAGTGCAGTCCTGGGTACTTTGGGACATCTGTTTCAGGTGTGCCTGAGCAGCGGTAAGGGGGCAGGGTTCTATAGATGTGCCCTAAATTAACTGACTTCTTTCAATTTCCCCTAAAAAAATAAATTAAAATTTGACCAGAAACACTCACTTCCTCATTTTCCCTTTATGGAAAAAAAAGGATGATGTTTCCCTATCCTAGAGGATAAAGAGACTTAACTGTTCCTTTGGAATACCCAAATGTTATGTGCCATGTAAAGGGGCAAACTAGTATTATATATTATTACAGTGATAAATATCTGTAATTGCACATTTGAAAACAACAAAATGTCTGTCTACAAAGATATATAAAAAATAATTTAAATGGGTGTAGCAAATGTCCTTGAGGTCTTTCCAGTAATCAAAGTGTTGCTTGCATGTGTTAGTGGAGAGAATTCACAACATACATCGTTAACCCTCATCATCACTCTAACCACAGAACTCGCTTAAGCATACAGAAAGTGTTCGGCTTCTTCATTGTTACCAGGGGCAATTTTTATTGGAACCATCATAGAGTGCCCACATGCCTGAGAAATTCATTTTGCTGTCAAACAGCATGTGTAAGTGAACTAGCATTTTCTTGCAAAGATTATTGCAAATTGATATAAATTAAGGTCTGCTTTCTCTGAAGGAGGAAGTTAATCGAAGCAGGATTAAAGCTATAGGTTACTTTCATTCTGTAGAGGTGCTTCACTGATTTGTTAAATAATGGATTATTTGATGTATTGTACTGGGACTGATGTAGGTCACTTTCAGCCTGGACTGCTACAAATTTAAGTAGAAAGAGGAAAATACTGATGCAATATAATTTGCCAAATACCAGGAAAGAACCAGTGTAACAAGCAAACAAATCCCTCTTACTTTTGCTGGCATTATTTCATGACTTAAACATCTTTTGTATCTATGATTTCTTCACTGTCCTAAACTACAATAAAAAAACACCTCCAAACAACATGGGTTTTAATTGGTACCCTACCCAAATAAATGTTAGCACTTCCATTTAATGAAAGATGTGTCTTTGGGAAATGTTTGGTTCAAATGGTTCAAATGGTTCTCATTACGTTGAATTACATCTCTTCTGACTGGGAAAAGAGTCATTAAAGAACTGTTTGACCTTGCTTATTTTTTACCTTAATCTGTTTGCAAACTCTGTGCAGTGCTGTATTATTTTCCATTCCTGAAACAGATGCTTATAAAATAAAGTAAAAATGCCAGTGAGGACTGGATGGCCTAGAGATTCTGGCTTCAAAAGATAATTAACATTAATGGAGCCTTTCATAAGTCACCAGTTTCAGTTCAAATCCAGTCCATTATGTATGTGACTCAAAAGCCTTTATGTTATGAAAGCTTCTCAGTAGCCTACCTGATGTGATTTGAAAGGGATCAATCCATCTGCTAATGGACAACAGCTGACACATCAAAAAAGACCATCACAGTTGGCACAGAATGGCACAATTGTCTGTTACAGAGCCCAAACATTAAATGGGCTATTGAAGACCAAGTTCCCTCTTGCTAGAGACAGTCATTCCAAGATCAAGGTTGAGCAACCTTGTTAAATGTGCAAGTTTGTAATGCCAGTAATTTCAGTTTTAAATGAATGAAGGACCTGAATTCAGTGGGCAATGAGTTATGCCCATAGGCATTTCTAGAAATATCAAATTGACTCAAGGAACAGAATATACATTTCAGTGGACATAATTTAATAGTGTGTGATTTGCAAATAAGATAATCGATTGATTAAGTAGCATGAAAAATTACTATATAGGAAAACTAGGAATTGTATGTACAATCAGCTGATAAGATGCGTTATTGGTCACTTGGATATAGAGTTCCTGTAGTTGTCAAATGACCAGTTAGATACTCAACCACATCACATTTTTAGGCATGCAATAACATGCCTTCCTTTTTTTACTAAAACAAAACCTGATATCTAAGGAGATAAACAGGAAAAAGGGACAAACAGCCTAAAGTAATAGAAGAATAAGTTAGGATTTATTTTGAAAAGCCAGGCAAAGATGGTGCCCATATTTGCAAGGGAAGAAGGAGGGTCCAGGGTATTACAGATCAGTACCTCAATACCTGAAAAGATGATGGAGCAAGTCCTCAAGGAAACTCTTTGAAGCACCTAGAGAAGGACAAGGAGATTAGGAACAGCCAGAATGGATTCACTAAGGGCAAGTCATGCCTCACCAACATGAATTCTTTCCATGATAATGTGACAGGCTATGTGGATGGGGGTGGGGGAAAGGGGAGAGAAGGGCAAAGCCTATGATATTGTCTCCCATAAGATTATCATTAAACAATATTACAAAATACAGACTAGATGAAAGTGCTTAAATAGCCATCAATGGCTCAGTTTTTAATTGGAAAGAGGTATGAAGTGGGGTTCCCCTGGGTTCTGTCCTGGGCCTGGTACTGTTCAACATCTTCACTGATGATTTAGATGATGTGATTGAGTGCATACTTTGAGGACAAGACCTAGTTGAGTGGAGTTGCAGACACTCTGGGGGTTGGGTTAAGATCTGGAATGAACAGAATAGACTGGACAAATGGTCCACAGTCAGTCAAATAAAATTTCAGAAAGACAAGTGCCAAATCCTGCACTTGGGATAGAATAATTACATATACAAATATAGACCTGGGAATGATTGGCTAGGTGACGGTACTGTAGAGAGGAGCCTGGGGGTTACAGTAGACCAGAAGCTGACTATGACAGTATAGTGTGCTCCTCTTGCAAAAAGACTTATGGCATACTGTTTTGTATTAAAAAGAATGTCATGTGCAGATCAAGGGAAGTGATTATTCTGCTCTATTCAGCCCTGATGAGGCTTCATTTTGAGTACTATGTCTAGTTTTGGGCCCCATATCAAGAAAGATATGGACAGTTTGGAAAGAGTCCAGTAGAGAGAAGTAAAACAAGAATTATGGACATGGGAAGTAAGACTTATGTGAAAAAAGGTGAAAGAGCAATGGCTATTTATTCTGGAGAAGAAAAGACTAAAGGGGAATGTGATAACAGGCTTCAAATACCTATCTGGTAATTATAGAGAGGATGGAAATAGACTGTTCAGTATGGCAATAAGGGACAGGAACTATCGTTGCAGCAAGGGAAATTTAGGTTGGAGATTAGGAGGAACTTTTCAAGATGAGTGGTTGTTCCTTAAGGAGATGATACTCCAAGCCCAAAGGGTGACAGTCCCAATGTGAGTCAAAGGGGGCAAGAGTGCTAAAAAGCCCCCTTGGCTCACCAGAGGCACTCAGGACAGTCTGAAAGACAAAAAGGAGGCCAAAGAGGATTATACCTCCATAGCACAAGTCTGTAGAGGGGTTAGGAAGGCTAAGGTGGAGACAGAACTAGGGCTAGCAACAAGGATCAAGGACAACATAAAGTCCTTTCTTAAAAAAATAGGGAGTAAAAAGAAGGCACCAGGCAACATGGGGCCCCTGCAGGATACGCTTGGCAATCTGGTGGTTGCACCAGATGAAAAAGCAGACCATTTTAACAAATTCTTTGCCTCCATTTTTCTGACCAGGGACTGGGACTTCTTCCCCACCGGGATTCAGGGTGGACTCGGGAGTGACTCTGCCAGGCCTAGGGTCAGGGAGGACCGAGTTAGGGAACTTCTGGAGCGGCTGGATGTGTTCAAATCAGCAGGTCCAGATGCTCTCCATCCTAGGGTGCTGAGGGAATTGTCAGGGGTCATTGCGGGGCCCCTGGCACAGCTTTACAAGTACTCACGATGCTCTGGCCAGGTGCCAGAAGACTGGAAGAAAGCCAATGTGGTCCCCATTTTCAAAAAGGGGAGGAGGGAAGACCCAGGCAATTATAGTTTCATAGTTTCATAGTAGCTAGAGTCGGAAGGGACCTAGGTAGATCATCTAGTCCGACCCCCTGCCTTAGCAGGAAAGAGCACCGGGGTCAGATGACCCCGGCAAGGTGCTCATCTAACTTCCTTTTAAAAATCCCCAGGCTAGGAGCCTGCACCACTTCCCCTGGAAGCTGGTTCCAGGCCCTAGCCGCCCTGACTGTGAAGTAGCGCCTCCTAATATCTAATCTAAACTTACCCTCCGCCAGTTTGTGACCGTTATTCCTGGTCACTCCTGGCAGCGCACGGGGGAACAGGGACTCCCCCAATACCTGCTGATCCCCCCTGACCAGTTTGTAGCAGGCCACAAGGTCCCCCCTTAACCTTCTCTTGTGGAGGCTAAACAGGTTCAGGTCCCGTAGCCTCTCCTCATAAGGCCTGCCCTGCTGACCCCTGATCATACGAGTGGCCCTCCTCTGAACTCTTTCCATATTGTCCACGTCCCTCTTGAAGTGTGGCACCCAGAACTGGACGCAGTACTCCAGCTGCGGCCTGACCAGTGCCGCATAGAGGGGGAGGATCACCTCCCTGGACCTGCTCGAGATGCATCTGTGGATGCATGACAGGGTACGATTGGCCTTCTTGACTGCCTCCCCACACTGCCGGCCCATGTTCATCATGGAGTCAATGACGACTCCAAGATCCTTTTCCGTCTCCGTGCTGGCAAGAGGGGAGTTCCCCAACCTGTAAGTGTGGTGCCGGTTCTTCCTCCCCATGTGCAACACCTTGCACTTATCAGTGTTAAACCCCATCCTATTCTCATCCGCCCACCGTTGCAACCTGTCAAGGTCAGTTTGTAGCCTATTGCACCCTTCTAGTGCACCCACATCCCCCCCACATCTTAGTGTCATCAGCAAACTTGAACAGGGTGCTTTCTACCCCCTCATCCAAGTCACTGATGAAGATGTTGAACAGTGCAGGCCCGAGGACCGAGCCCTGCGGAACCCCACTGCCCACATCCTTCCAGGTCGAGAAGAACCCATCCACTACCACCCTCTGGGTGCGGCCCTCCAACCAGTTGGCGACCCATTTGACCGTGTGGGCATCGACACCACAGTCTCCCAGCTTTTTGATGAGGACAGGGTGAGAGACAGTGTCGAAAGCCTTCCGGAAGTCCAAAAAGACTACATCCACAGCAACCCCTGCGTCTAATGATTTGGTGACCTGATCGTAAAAGGCCACCAGGTTGGTCTGACAAGACCTGCCACTGATGAACCCATGTTGGTTGCCCCTGAGCATGCATTCCCCTGCAAGGCCCTCCTGGATGTGTGGCAGGATAATTTTTTCAAAGAGCTTACCCGGGATTGAGGTCAGACTAACTGGCCTGTAATTTCCCGGGTCCTCTTTTTTTCCCTTTTTGAAGATAGGGACCACATTGGCCCTCTTCCAGTCCTCCGGCACCTCGCCAGAGCACCACGAGTGCTCATAGAGCCGTGCCAGGGGTCCCGCAATGACCTCAGCCAGTTCCTGTAGAACCCTAGGGTGAAGATCGTCCGGACCAGCGGACTTGAACACGTCCAGCCTCTCCAGAAGTACCCTAACTAACTCCTCGCTAACCCTTGGCCCAGGCGTGTCTCTCTCGGGGCCCGAGGGGGGCCCAGCAGGGAGGTGGCTGAACTGGTCCCTACTTAGGAAGACAGAGGCAAAGAAATCGTTAAATATGTTAGCTTTGTCATCTGGCATGATGACTAAGTTGCCCATCGTGTCCTGCAGGGGCCCCACATTACCCGGGACCCTCTTTTTACCCCCTATGTATTTGAAGAAGGACTTCTTATTGTCCTTAATCCGGGAAGCTAGTCCTATCTCCAACTCTGCCTTGGCCCTCCTGACTGCCCCCCTACATCCTCGGGCGACTATAACATAGTCCTTCTTGGCGATGACCCCATCTCTCCATTGGGTATATGCCTCCCTTTTAGCAAGGAGACATTCCCGGATGCTCTTAGTGAGCCATGGGGGTTTATGTGCCCTCCTGCTCCCTTTGACCCTTGTTGGGATTACCTCCCTTTGGGCATGGAGGATCGTCTCCTTAAGGAGCAACCACTCACCTTCGACATCTGATTCCCTTCCCCTCTGGGTCCTCAGCGCTTCCCCAACGATCCTCCTTAGCTTGTTGAAGTCAGCCCTCCTAAAGTCTAGGGCTGTTGCCTTGCTGCAGCCCTTTGCCACCTTACGCTGGATGGTGAATTCCAGCAAGCGATGATCACTGTCTCCCAGGTGGCCCATCACCCGCAGCCCCCTCACCAGGTCATCACCCGTGGCCAGCACCAGGTCCAACAAGGCGTCTCCCCTGGTGGGACTGTGCACCTCCTGGGTTAGATGGAGGTCCTGCACTCTGGCTAAGAACCGACGTGAGCGATCAGACTTGGCTGACTGCTCCTCCCAGCAGATGTCTGGGAAGTTCAGGTCCCCCATGATGACCACATCCTTAGCCCTCCCTGCCTCTGTGAGCTGACCTAAGAATTCCTGGTCGAGCTCTTCTCCCTGGTTGGGAGGTCTATAGTAGACTCCCACCGTTAAGTCTCTCTCCCCTGGACTGCCTTTTACTCTAACCCAGAGCACCTCAGAGTGCCCCCCCTCTACCCCCATGCTAATTAAGGAGGAAGTATATTCCTCCTTGATGTAGAGTGCTACTCCTCCACCTTTCCTTCCTATCCTGTCCTTCCTGTATAGCCTATAGCCCTTGACACTCACCGCCCAGTCATGCGATGAGTCCCACCACGTTTCTGTGATCCCTACTATGTCAGGGCTGGTGACAGCTAGGAGGAGGGCGAGTTCCTCCTGCTTCTTCCCCATACTTCGAGCATTCGTGTAGAGGCATTTGAGGCCTTCAGCGGTTGTGCCCACTGACCCCCTAGTCTCAGCAATGCCCCGTCCCCCATCGCTTACCTGTTTCTCCCTTTTGACCATTGGTCTGGGCTCGCTGGCTGTTGCTGGGCCTGGTAGTTCATCGTCTCCTCCGCCCTCATCTTCCCCCTCCCCCGACGAGCCTAGTTTAAAGCCCGCCGAAGGAGGTTCACCAACCTGGAAGAGAACACACGCTTACCTTTAGGGGAAAGGTGGAGCCCATCCCATCCCAGCATGTCTCTCATCACGATGTGCCGGTCGTATAGATCTGTTAGTCTTACTTTGGTCCTGGGAAAGCTCTTTGAGAAAATTATCCAGGAGTACATCTGTGAGGGACCAGCAGGGGTTCATTAAGGGCAGGTCCTGTTAGACCAACCTGACTGCATTCTATGATCAGGTCACAAAATCATTGGATGCAGGTGTAGAGGTGGATGTAGTCTTTCTGGACTTCGGGAAGGACTTTGTCTGTCTCCCACCCCATTCTCTTTAAAAAGCTAGGTGACTGTGGCATTGGTGCCTACACAGTCAGATGGGTCACAAATTGGCTAGGAAGCCACACCAAGAGAGTGGTGGTGGATGGATATTTGACCTGGAGAGACTTGGGCAGTGGAGTCCCCCAGGGCTCGGTCCTTGGGCCTGTACTGTTCAATTTCGTTATTAGCAACTTGGGCAAGGGGGTGAAAATCACCCTGTTCATATTCACTGACGACACCAAGATTTGGGTTGAGGTGAACACACAAGAAGGGAGGGACAGGATACAACTGGAACTGTACAGGTTACAGAGGTGGGCGAAATGTGAATAGGATGGGATCCAATACTGATAAGTGCAGGGTACTGCACTTGGGCAGTAAGAACCAGCAGCATACCTATAGGCTGGGGAACTCCTTTCTCAAAAGCACAGTGGCAGAAGGAGATCTTGGAGTCATTATCAATTCTAAAATGAACATGGACCGCCAATGTGAGGACGTGGTCAGCAGGGCTAACTGCACCTTGTCATGTATCCACAGATGCATCACAAGCAGGTCCAAGGAAGTGACACTGGTCAGGCCACAGTTGGAGTACTGCGTCCAGTTCTGGGTGCCACTCCTCATTTCAGGAGGGGTGAGGCCAGCATGATCAGGGGGCAGCAGGGCAGGCCCTATGAAGAGAGGCTATGGGACCTGAACCTGTTCAGCCTTCACAGGAGAAGGCTGAGAGGGGATTTAGTGGCCATCTATAAAGTTACCAGGGGGACCAGAGGGGAACAGGAGAGACCCTGTTCCCCCAAGCGCCTCCCAGAGTAACAAGGAATAAGGGCCAGAAGTTGATTGAGAGTAGGTTCAGGCTAGACATCAGGAGGCACTACTTCACAGTCAGCGCAGGCAGGATCTGGAACCAGCTTCCAAGGGAAGTGGTTCTGGCTCCTACCTTAGGGGTCTTTAAAAGGAGGCTTGATAACTACCTCCCTGGGGTCATATGAGTGTAAACTTACTAGGGGTCATGAGCCCAGTATTCATTCCTGCCCAGGGCAGGGGGTCAGACTTGATGATCTGCTCATGACCCCTCCAACCCTACATCTATGAATCTGTGAAGGTCAGCAAGCATTGGAAAAGGCTGCCTAAAGAAATAGTGGAATCTCCATCATTGGAACTTTTCAAGAGCAGATTCAAAAGACACCTCTCCTGGATGGTATAGTCAGGGCCAATCCTGCCTTGAGCTGGACTAGAAGATCTTGTAAGGTCCCTTCCTACATAATAGATGAAAATATTTTTATTTTGAAAAAGGAGAAAAGTGCTAATTTGGCAAAGACAAAGATATTAATTACAGGCTACTACAAATTAGAAGGAAGTAGGGCATTGTGGTGGCATCGTAGAGATTAATTTGTTAAGAGAGGCATCCACATCATAGGCAACAACCTACTTTGTTAGGTGATGCCCATTCCTAGTAAGTCACTAATTCACCACCCTTCCCTATCGTATACCTAACTATTGATTAATGCAGCTCCCTCCTGCAAGAAAACTAACAGTGATTTTAAATTCTACTTAGCAATTACCAGTAGATTGTTCTGATGCTAAATTTACTTTTCCTGTAGACAGCTATTTGCTGTCATATCTCACATAGCAGTAAAAGTATGAAGTAGGTGACAAATGACTACAAATTTCAATTTATATTCATATTTTTTAAATAGAGTGAAGTTTGGTTACAAGAGATGCCTCAATAAAAAACAAATTACCACAATAGCTGAACAGCTCCTATAACAAATATGAATTTCTGCATATCATATGATATAAGAACCACAGAGAATACTAAACTCTTATTACAAGATTGTAAAAAGTGATCTGTATTTTAATAATTTAGGCCATAAAATATAAAAGTAATATAACTTTACATAAAATTTAAGTTTATAATCTAAGATATCAAATGCACTTAGAAATATATACAGTGAACTTCATTTTTTCTAACCATTTAAAAACCGTTCATTTTGAAATGTTGTTTGCTTACTTAAATTACTAGCACAATGTTACTCCAATTAGTGATACTGTCTGGCTAAAAGTTCAGTAGTGCACCTATAAAAAGATCATGCTAAACATATTGCATAAAATGGTTTCATGGCGAGACATCCTGATTAAGTGAGTACTCATGTTATTTGTATTGAGTTAAAGTACTAATGACTACATATAAAGATCTCTAAACGTCCCTTTCAGTTTAAAGCTTTCACAGAAAAGTTGCTACAACCTGAAAATAGAAACATCTTTATTCAAGATGTAGAGATGATGGTTGACTGGATATGTGTTTAGGGAATGTGTCACAAGTAATCTATACTTCCTCTTGGTCTCTAGGATCCAAGAAGCTGTCCTGAGTATTGTGACAGAGTGCTTATCCGTTCTTCCTCAACAGTTCACAAAAAATGCCCTATTGAGAAACATTGAAACATAGGAAAGATTCCCTATACTAATTTCAGATTTCTTTCCCATCCCAGTCAAGGTGTTGAGTCATTACAAGATGTAATAAGGTAATGAAACTGTACTTTAACTTTATCATAAATGCAAAAAAGGGAGACTTCAGGACATGACATGTAACCCCCTCCTACCATATAAATAGTCACCTCTTCTGTAATCACAGTGGACATGTCTTAATGTATTGTTGCATCTCCAAACATTTACAAAATGGTTTATAATGCTCTCATCAACTGATCATTTGATTCCTTCTAAAGTTCAGTTTCGTTTGTGGGGGGCACAAACAAACAAAACACCTCAAGTAAAAAGAAAGAAAGAATTAATGATTTTATGGAGGTTAATGGTTTCATCCCTATCCCACTACAGTTTATTAATTGAATACCACAGGCTTTGTATATAATTTTAGATGCACAAGGAGACCTCAATAAGTCTTATGTATGTAAGATTCTTGTATATTCAATATTTACAATTCACTACACGTTGTGTATTCTACCATCTCGTGTGTAGTGTGTATAGATTTATAATAGTGTGTGTGTGTGTGCGCGCGCGCTCTGGTGACTACATGCATGTCAACTGTCCTATCAACTACTATTAAAACATCCACTTCTCCATAATATGAAGCATGCATTCCTTCATGAAAATGAGAGCACAGCCTATCAGTTTCTTCAGAGTTAATGGTTTGGTTGAAAAAAATCGTATTACTAGAATGATCTACAAAATGCAAATCAAGTATACATGGTGTTTATTTGTTCCTGGATGCTCAGAAAGACAGACAAAATAGAAAGATGGGGGTTTAATTTGGCTGTAACTTAAATTATTTACCTCGGAACTACCTACATTGCAAGTCATAATTTCTTCTTTAATCATTTCTGTCTGGTAGATAGCTGCCATCAACCCTTCTTTTCTCCATAGCTGATCCTCAACTTGTTGCTAGACCCTTGTCCCCCCGTCTTCCCTGCATACCATGACTGAGAAGCTAGGAAGGAAAGGCCATCTTCTTATTGTACAGGAGCCCAAAGCCCACTCTTCAGCTTCTTGTAGAGCAGGAGTGTCAAAAATATGGTCTATGAGCCACGTGCATGTGCAGGATCTGGTGGAGATGGAGGAGACCCATGGGCCCAATCTTGATCATGAGGCCAGCAACCTGTGATTTAATTGGCCTGTGAAATGGCCTCTCACCACTCATCCTGCCTATGGTGCCAGATGAATTTCACATCCCTGTTGCAGGAGATTCTTTTCTTTAAGTCCACTTCCAGTTTTAAAACACAAACCAAATGCTTCCTATTCTCCTTCCTGACTCTCACAACTCTGTAGAAATGGTATCCTCTTGAGACAACTCTTAAGGCCCTGAAGCCAGCCAACCTGCTCAGGAATCATTCGTCTACCCCTCCACTTCCACAGAGGTAGAAGGGAAATTCCTTTCTCCTCTACTGTTGCTGCCCACTGCTTCTGCACTGGCCATCTCTGAACTTTCAGTGGATACCTCCCAGGCTATTCTGCCATCAAAAATCCTCTCCTTTAGGATGAAATGGAGGAAGAAAAAGGGATTTTCCAGTGCATTAACATCCCATTCACCCGCTCCTGGCCATTGAGAATATTCATGTTGAAGAAAGCCCCTACATTTATTTTCTACTCTGAAGTTTGCCTCCACCTTTCGTCCACAGCTGGCCTGACTGCCTCTGTTGTGACCCTTGCTTTCAACTAGTACTTGGTTTGGGCAGTCTCACTTGCACGTGCAGCCATGCCAGAGCATGTACACACATGTAGGATGAAGGCAACTTGGAGACTAATGGCCTATCTAAGCCTTGCAAGCTCTGTATTTCACTTATGTGAGGTTTCCTTCCTTTTTCTCTTTACCTACTGTATTGCTTAAATTTGATTCATCAAAGCTGAGAGAGAATGACAGCTATTTTGATATTCCAAGAGGTATAAAACACATTTTATCCCAAATTAGAGTGTATATGCTTGCCCACTTTATAAAACAAGAGTCAATCATAGCCTGACACTTCAAATAGAAACCCATAAATTAAATTAATTAAATTAAGATGAAAATGTGTTAGACCTGGAATAATTGGGGGTTGCAAATAGTTTATTTCATTTCAAGTGCATTGTAATTATTTGGGAATTAAACAACTTTTCCTGATATAGAGAGCTTGTTTTAATTAGCAAAACCCTTATGGTTGGCCTACAGTAATTCTTTTTCATTTTGTTAGGTTTCTCTGACAGCATCAAATACAAAGGTCTACTGTCATGTCAGTGACATAACCGCTATGATAATACTGCTGAATATGTGTAGGCTTGTGATAGCCCACACTCTAGTTGAGAATATTGAGACATGTTTATAGATCCAATTTAGGCTGCCTTGAATTTTCAGCAATAAAATTATCAGTATCTTTCTACCTCTCTTCCAGAAAAACAAGGAGAGAAAATACCCTTCCCCCAGCACACACTAAAAAATATTCCTATTGCAAAACCAAGAACTCTGAAATTAGAAAACATCAGACATAAGGTTACTTGTGCAAACTGGAGTGAAGCCCCTGATGTAATATGCTTTAGTATACAATTTTCAGTTAAATGATAATATACCCACTTCACCTCACCTCTCCACTAAACTACTGCCTCATTTGGTGCCTGGCTCAATGATCTGCAAATGAATCATGCTTGACTAATAAATAAAGCTGTTCCATCAGGACCCACGCTTGCTTTGTTGCAGAAGTTGGTAGATATATACTGAATGAGGAAAGAGGATTGCAAAAAAATTAAAAGATCATTTCATAAGGAAGACACCCTGCAGAATTAATATTCTCTCTTTGCCAGAGTATCAGAGTTTCCATGGAATACTGAGCTAGTACCTTTAACCACAGGTAGTACAGCTAAGACAGTAACTGATTGCAATAATCAGTTATCTTCTACTGAGATCAGCCACTAGAGATGGATAAGACATGCATTTTGATAGTGTTTCAAATGTTTTGTGGACAGCAGAGGAGTGGGGCTCAGGAATTTTGTCCTTCTGTAATTTTAGGGAAAGTCCATGCTCCATCCTAAAAATAATGTAGGAGTTGACTATGCTCAGTTGCTCTGTAGGGCTGGCATTTATTTATGCAGGACAGTCAGTGCATAAATCATATGAGTGGCTGGAGAAGGCTCAGTCCAGATGGAATCTTCAGCGAATTTTAGTTACCAAATTCTTAAGTCTTTGAACATGGGCAAACCTAGATTTTTTCAAGGGCTTGTAACTTGGCCCCATTTGGACAGTTATTTCCACAAAGCAAAAAGTATACCATGCCTCTTTGTTAAGTTTTAATATATGTTCCAAAGCAATAGATTTGCTGGCCTTCTCTATGAAACTGCATTTAAGGCATTTCTTTCAACTTGTGCAAAATAATGCTCTCTCTCCCACTCATCATTCTGGGAAATGCCTGAAACATTTTTGCTCAAACTTTCCAGAATAATTTGTTCCTAGGCAGACAACCAGCATGTAAAATTTCAGGCTCACCGGTTTACATTTAGCAAAGTTATATAAGCAACTGAAAATTAGGTCTTGTACTAAGAAATGCTTGGCAGCCTGTGTCTTCATTGTATGTCTTGTCCAGGATACAGGATTTGTAACTAGACATATAACAATATGTTAGATTCTAGGATTCTGCAAAAAAAATGTAGAGCTCTTCTGTTGGGTCAGGTGAGATGCAATGGGGTGTTCTTTTGCATGTAGTGGTATTTTTTTCTGGGTAATGCCAGCAGTTAAAACTTTCTAATGACAACCAAGAGATAAACAAAACTGAGGCCTTTCTTTGAAGTAGGGGAGAATGGGTCTTTAGGGATAATCCCCAGAAACAGTAAGCTTAAAGAGGGTAAATACTTAGGCTGATATTTGTTTCTTAACGTAAGAGGCAAGGTATTTGTTAAGGGGATATGTGACAGGAGTATCTCTAATGGAGCCTTTCTATTGGTGGCAACTGCCTGCTTACTCACCTGCCGTGCCTTGATCTTAACTGGTTAATTGACTGATGTAATTAGCGGGAGGCTGCCCACTTTATGCGTCCTGGTGCCAGGGGGGCGCTATCTGTGGCTTCTTTTCCACCCCTACATCACAGCCCAAGCCTCACAGATGGTACTGACGTAGTTTTTGACTTGGGCCCTGTTGTGACTTGGCTCTCTCCTTTACCTCCTTGGGGCTTCTCGCTGCCTCCTTACTCTGGGGCTTCTCGCTCCGTGCAGCCCTCTCTCTGGGCTTCTCACTGCCTACCTTGCTCTGGGGCTGGGGCCAATGCACCCCAAAATGCTGCCCCCTCTCTGGCGCCAGGATTCCCACACTATCGTGGAGTCCCTATGAGGACTCCTCCAACCCCTAATAGCCTCACCCCATCCTCCGGTCAAAACAACGAACACAAAAATGCAAAGCCCCTGGGCTATAACATAAAAACTAAACTGTCTGGCCAAAACAACATTTAATCCCTACCAAGAAATACTCCAACCCATAGCAGCAATCAGGGGATGCTCATGCAGTCGGGCTTCTCTCCTCTGTTTGCTCTGGCTGAGCTCCCCCTCCCTTGGCTGCCAGAGGGGAACTGCCCTCCTGGCCTCACACCTGGGGCTTAAGAAGGGTCACGCCCTGCCCCTTCCTGTCAGCTGGCTCCACCGGTTGCCCTAGCAACCAGCACCTGTGCTGCCCTGGTGACTGGCAGCTGAGCCTCCCCCGAGCTGTTTTCTGCTCTCAGGCACAGGGCACCTGAGTGCTCTGCGACAGGATATCATTTATTACAGGGGTTGTCAACTGGGTATGCATGGGCGGGTGGGGAGGTCACACACGGTGGTGGCTGCTGCCATCCACCACCTTGCAGTGCCACCATGCAGTGCTTCCCCCCTGCCCTGCTGCTGCCATTTCCTTCCCCCCCTGCCCACTCTGCATCCAGCCATAGGGGTACACTCCTTAAAAAAGATTGAAACCCCCTTTTTTATTGGACCAACTGAATAGTTGGAATAGAGTTAGAAAAGCTTTTGAATACAAGATATTCTTCAGGTCTCATACATTTTTAACTATTGATGCAACAGTTGATGCAAATTTTCAGGGTTGGGGACAGGGGGAGAAAATTTGTATTAATAGCCAATGCACGTGTGTACTCTGTTTAAAGAAGGTTAACATGCCAACAATTTACATGGAAATTTTACGTGACTGTATGGACAACTATTTTTCCTCTCATCTTCCTCAGTTCTTTAATCAGATAAAGGACTTAGGATATATTGTGGGGATGCAAAGTCTAGATGAGTGATTCTCGATGAGGGTGCTGTAGCCAGGGAAGCTAGAAGGGTACTTTTTATAAGACTGTCCATCGTAACAGGTTTATTTGGCTTAAATAAAGTAGCAAACCCCTCTAGCAGATGAGGGCTTAGGTAGATTTGTAAACAAAGTCATGGTCATTACATACACCACCAATGGGTTTTCAGAATGAAGTGGAGATGCTTGTTGATGCTGTGCATGGTGTTAAACTAGGTGGGCAATTATTTGGGCTGGATGGCCACTTAAGTAGTTTTGGTGAACTGTTGAGAGCTGGCATGGGGAGTGCTGACCTGGTCTTGGCCCCCGTCATAGCTATTTACACCACCTGGCAGTGAAGGGGGCAGAAGAGGGGAGATGCCAGTTGATTCTAGCTGGCCCTGTCCACCCTGCACCTGCCACAAACGGTACTAGACAGAGCGGGCAAGTGGAGTCCCAGGCAGGGGCTCGGTGGAGACTGGTCTGGGACCTCCACAGGTGGACATACTCAACTGGGTGGATGGGATGGAGCTGTAGGCAGGTGGGAAGCAGTGTCTGAGAGCAAGATAGGTGGGCAAGGCAAGGGCCAGAGCCAGGGTGAGGATCATGGGATGATGAAAGTTCAAGGTTGGGGTTCAGGGCTGAGCCATGATCTGCTGCCTGCATGTCCTTGCACCTGGTTCCATACACAGTGGCTAGCCACAGCCCACAGAACCGGCACCTGTCACAGAGATGTGTGGGGATCAGTTCATGGCTCTTCTTTGGGCTCCAGCTCTGTGCTGTCACTGCCCCTTCATCCTGGCCCCAGCTCTGGCCCAGCCTGCCCATCCATCTCCCAGCTGTCACTCCATGCTCAACTGTGTAGCCCCATCCCATCCACCCAGATGAGCATACCCTGCCCATGGAAACCGTGCCCAACCTCCTACTCCATCCAGTGCCCCCAGGTCTGCAATGGCACCCAGAATGTGAGGGTGAGAGCTACTGGGAAGCTGAGTCCTGCTGCCGCACTTCCCCTGCTCCTCTGCTGTGCCACCTCATCCCACAGACTACAGCTCCTGGTATGCAGGCGAGCTGCACACAGGGATAGGGTGGGCTGTGCCCTACCCTAGGCAGAAACTCTGTGCTGGGGGGTGGCAGGACCAGCTGCACATGACATGGCCTGGGCTTCCCCCCTGCCTGGGCCAGGCTGGGTTGAGGAACCCACTGTGGGCCAGATGGAATTACTTGACAGGCTGTATTTACCTACCCCTGTGTTAAACACTCTTCAAAAAACCCTAATTACTTCTGCCTGTCTATTATTAGAGACAGATGTTATATTTCTCCAATTAGTAACATTAAAGAGTTTTTGAACATGTGTTCAGGAACATTAGTTATTTTTTTTGTTTTCATCATGTGTTTTTGAATACTATTCCAACAGAGGGGCTAGAATAGAAGTAAATTTGGCTCACTGTTCGAGCATTATATATATCACTTTCTCTGATTTTCTTCTTCTGCTAACATGCCTTGAATTTTTGCTGCTATTTTAAAGGTTATATGAATTTAAATGCACTATTGGGCACTTGCTTGAAAACTGTTTAAATCCAATAATATTGAGAAATGTAATGATGTATTTTCATATACTTCTCTTATGGTAAGATTTTAGGTTATCTTTTTTCTTTCTTCCTGGTCTCATTGAGGTCAATGGAAGTTTTGCTATTTGCAAAGCAAAGTCTTCACCCTTTGTTTCTTCAAAAGTTATTTCAGACAGAAAGCTTAAAGTGGTCAGCTTCTTATGAATACCTCTATTCTTTGATTTGAGAAGCTTTTTTTAAGTTCCAGAAAACAGTGTGGTTAAAAACATATTTGTGATTCGAGATAAATAGACATAAAAAAGAAAACTTAGCATCCCGCTGCAAATTTCTTTAAAAATTGTTGTGCTTATAAACTAGAAAAAAATTGTTTTATCATAAATAACTGTCGATAAAGACTGAAAATGTTTTGTATATGTCTTTGTTGACTTGTGTATTGACTACAAAGGATTTGGACTAACTTGTTTCATTGATGAAAAAATGCATGGCTTCAGAGCAAAACATAAATTATCCAATGACCTTAACTGTGTGCAAAAACACACTTCATACTTTCAAGAGAATTTGTCTTTTGAAAAATACAGAGGATTTGTCATCTTCTGTTTAGCTTTGATAAAATGTAATCTTAGTTATTTCAGTGTTGCATTGTGAACCCAGATGCACATTAACATGTTACACCTATTTTTGAATTAGGAAACTGGTGAGTTAGGATCAGAAATGAAAAAACAAACAAACCGACCTCTCGTAATCCAACACTCCACATCACTCTCTAATCATTAGAATGTAATTGAACTTTTATCCACTAATGAGAGTACCTTCTCTTCCTAACATCATCTCATCTTTGCCATGCAGGATTTCCAGTGAAAATTCTGCCTGAGCAGTAGTTTCAGTTCTGTATTAAAATCCTCTTGAACTCTTGATGTTACTTCACCAACAGTATAGCAGATAAGAAAATTTTGGACTGAATGTTTTTCTCTGAGAAAATACTAATTCATCAAAATTAAAAGGTTTCGCAGAAACACATTAATCACGTTTATGGAAAATTATTGATTGAGATCAAAATATTTAGTTTTGACCTTTTCCAAAAAATTGCTTTAAATCTATGACTTTGCTTTTTAAATTGTATGTTACATTTAAATCTATGATATTATCTGAATATCTAATCGTGTTTATCTTGTTTTATAAATTATAACAAAAAACAAAATCAGAATATTTACATTTGCAAACACTTTAGAATTCTTATTTTCTTTCCTGATTTTAGATAAAATAACATTTTGAAAACTCACAATTTACCATGGGCTGTGAATTTAATTTTTTGACTATGTCAAGTCAGATCTAGCTTATTCAGCAGTCTATTTACATTTTTATGCAAGTTATTTTAATCTTGCATAAATTGTTAGTTTATTCTCATCTTGGAGTAGCATTAAATCTACCAAACCAAAGGATAGGGAAGACTGTATTTTAATGTGTAATTCCTATGGAAACAGTCAAATGGAAAAGCCTTAGCTTACTCTTCAAATAAAATGTGTTCATGAGCATCCAAGAAGAATGCTTTCAGGAGACCTTCCTAGAACTTTGGTGGAATATCAGTTAAAAAACAGGATACTGACTATTATATTTTCTGTTCTTTAAAATGTTTAAGCTGAATTGGGAGCAATAAATCATTCCTCAGAATAAGTGACGATTGATCTATGGAATGCTCATTTTGTACAATATTTTGAAGAGTATGGTGTAGCTGTTTGTTCAAGTGGGGTATGAGGTTCCTGTAGATAATTATTGAAGATTAAAAGATCAGTCGTCTTTAATGGAAAAACCTCAGAGTACAGAGCATGCTTTGTAACTGTTTTGATTAGAATCATCTGGTTACATTAAATGGCAAACCAGGATTAATTTATTGTCAGCCATTTGCAAGGCGAGTAGCAATAGGACTGTTTCAGGTAAGGTGAGCTTTTTTTTTCTTCCTTCATAGGTCATCTAGGAAAGTGTGTACCTACCAAGACAGTCCTAGGGAACTTTTAGATTGGTGAAGTGTATATATAACAATCACTTGTTGCAGAATGCCATGGACATACACACTCAAGCCTTTCCAAACCCTTTCTTGCATGGATCTTTCATTCATAGAAATGAGGGTTGGAATTTCTGGTGCTGAATCTTTATATCTGGCATTGTCAAAACAGTGGCTTTAAATATGAAAATGACTGCCAGTTTTCAACCCAAAGAATGCTCATCTAATATTTATTGGTAGTTGCACACTGCCAGGTTTCCACTGAAAGAAGAAACATCTCTCTCACTAAGCTGTGGCTTCTTGCTTTAGTATATTCAAGGAAGCAGTTTCAATAGTGAACCAATAAAAAAAAAAATTTACTTTGAGGTCTGTCTTCTATTCATGAAATACAAAGCATTCCCATGCACTCCAACCAAAACGTCTACAATCCTTTTAAATATTAATTTAAGAGACAAGAGTTCAGCTTTGATATGGTATAATATTCTGATGTATTACAGGGGATAAGAAAGTCAGTAAAAGGCCACCTAAGATGCAGGTTAAAAGTAGTATGCTTTAACAAGGTGGTGTAAGCCAGGACATGTTTTTACTTTAATCCTCACGTTTTAGCTTCAATTGACTGTTGCCTGACGACATCTGTGAGCTGTTCTATGATATATTCTTCCCTTCATTGAAAATGAACTCTGTTGTACATGCTACATGTTGTATTTTATTATGCAGCTTCTTTGTACCTCTGTGGAATATATTGTCTCAGAATGTCTATTTAGGTGGTGCTTGATGCTATGACTTAAAAACAATCAGTTAAAACAAAAAATGTCTGCATCATTAGAGCACAGAACTAAGTGAATTTTATTGCATCTTTCAAGTCCCATTTTTCTCTGGTATGCTTCCTTTGTATAACTGACCATTGCAGTGATGTGATACAAGAAATCATTGTTTTTTATTGACATCATGGTTTCTATATCATTATTTCAATATAAAGTAAGCATAAATTACACAAATTTCAAGGCCCTTCTCCATTGCAAAGGTAGTGTAGAGAACCCTTCATGTATATGCATCAAGGTCCTGAGGCTTCTCCACAACCACATGACTGCAGCCTCTCTTTGTTGTGGATTGGAGACAGATCCATTTGTCATCCAAACTGGGTTCAAGCAGGATGCATCATTACCCCAGTGCTGTTGTCTATTTTTTTGACCGTTATCCTGTTTCTCATTAAGGACCCCCTACATTATAGAATCAACATTGAATACTGAATAGATGGAGGATTTTTCAATCTAGGACATTTTTCACATGAACACCAAAGTATTCCAAACAACCATCCTTGACCTTCAATATACTGATGACTGCTCCATCCTTGCGCACACTGGCTAGGGACAGAAATTACACATAAACTAGTATAAATCATAGAATCATCGTAGAAGTAGAGTCAGAAGAGACCTTGTAGATCTTCAAGTCCGACCCCCTGCCTGGGCAGGAGAAAAACTGTGGTCAGATTACTCCAGCCAGGTAGGCATCAAGCCTCTTCTTAAAGACCCCCAGGGTAGGAGCCAGCACCGCTTCTCTTGGAAGTTGGTTCCAGCTCCTAGCCGCCCTAACTGTGAAGTAGTTCTTATGGATGTCTAAACTAAACCTACTCTCCAACAACTTGTGGCCGTTATTCCTTGTTATGCCAAGAACATAATACCAGACTTAACTGATTCATAATATCAGACTTAACTGATTCAGATTAAATCAGTTTATTGAACTTCTGTGCTAGATTCAAGTTAACTCACAGTCCCCCAGGATCCCAGGATGCTTTGCACCTCCACTGTAAACCTCTATTTGCAGGGTGAGTGGGCTAGCTTTGGCTCAAGCTGTCTGCTCCAGCCAGACAGGGGGCATAGTTAAGTGCCCCCCAGCTTCTGTCCTGGGGCATTGCATTTCCAGAATCAAAAGTTAATGTCTGTTCACTCGCTGATTGGTTCGATCTATGCAGCATAAATTAACCTGTGAAGATTTCATTGATTCAGCCTCAGGCTTTTTGACTGTTTGTACTTTGCCACTGAGGAAAACCTTGCAATCATGCTGGATCTCTTCACAGAAGCCTACCAAACTTTGGGCCTGTGTGAGCAACTAAAAATGCTCTATCAGGTTGATCCAGGCCATGAATGTGACCCCTCACCTTCCCAAATTACCACTGCAGGAGAGACCCTGAAGGTAGTTGAGCATATTCCTTATCTCAGTAGCTACCTCTCTCAGAGCGAGCACTGATGAAGAGATCCAGCACAGGATCCAATTTTCAAGCATTTCCCGCATGTTTTTAGTCACTGTGGTCTCCAGAAAAACACCAAGATCCAGGTGTGCAATGAAGTCATCACCCCCACTCTGCTCTATGGATGTGAAATATAGGTGACATACCATTGTCATTACAAGAGCCTTTTGAAGTATCATCATCAATGCCTCCAGAAAATCATCCATGTCAAATGGGAAGATCCCACACAAAAGCCACCATCCTTGCTGAAGCCATTGTTACCAGCATTCAGTAAGTGATCCTCAAGCGTCAACTTTGCCGATCAGACATTGTGTACAGTTGACATTTTTGGCTTCTAAAACAAATGCTCTGCTTCCAGCTTAGTTGTGGCCTGGTACCTCACAGTGGTCAGACAAAATGCTACAAGGACTCAATGAAACCTTACCTGAAGAACACAGAGGCCAACATCAAGAACTGGGAGGAGCTAGCTGCTGATGGACTCCAGGAATGCCACAAACTCAACCACATGGCAGCCCGCTTCTCAGTAAAGAATCTTGTCCTTGAGCAGAGAAAGAGAGGAGAGGAATTCTCAACTTCCCTGTGGAAAGACCTGCAACCAATCTGTGGCTCAAGGATTGGATTCTTCAATGGCTCAAGGTTTGGACATCCATCACTGACAGGTGATAGAGATCTTCAAATTGAAGAATTGATGATGATGATGTAGAGAAGCCCTTGAGTAAATGAAAATCTGGTGCTCAAAGTATGTTTGTTGTTGTTTATATATATCCCTATGTGTTTCTTGGCATCTCAAGTTGCTCTACTTCAGTTGTGGACAGTTATGTGAGTGGTGGAACCATGAACAATGCGTGCCCCCGGTGGCTGGGGGGGCACCGTGGCATCAGAAGGGCAGGGGCAGTAAGCTGGGAGCTCCCACAGACACTGCTGGTGCTGGTGGTGCCAGAGATGGGGGGTGATGAGCACTGACCAGGGGTTGGCAACCTGCAGGCATTGCTTACAGTATCAGTGGCAGCCAGCAGCAATCGCTGACCACCCACAGATGCCTTCAGTGGTGTCAGCAGTGGGGGTGGCGAATGGTGACTGCCCACATCTTTCTTTCATAGGGGATACACCGCCACACTCGGGGGGTGCATGTGCACCTGCGTACACCCCCTACACATTGCCAGTGGGTAGAAATACAGTACAGTGGTCATGTCTATACAAAATGCTACTGTGCAGTGGTTACTGAGCATTTATTTAGTACTTGTATAGTCAATGGTGAATTAGCACTGTTTGTGTTGTAATGCACTAGTGCACAGTATTATTCAACTACTGCACAGTTAATGTCTTGTGTAGATGTGCCCAGTATGGCCTAACCCAAATAATCAGGAGCACATAGAACAGTCAGAAAAGTTCTCACAAAAGCTTGTCATTGGAATATTCTGATTCTAGTATTCGGGCCTTTGTTCCTTTGTTTTCTGAGGGCTGTTTTTGCTTGACTTTCCCCATAAGCGGTCTGATTTCACCAGAGTGCCACTGGAGACTACCATAGGACATTTGCTAGTTCATTTGCCCTGCTCCATAGTGGTCTTCTGGAAGTTTCTGGACTCTGTAGTCCCAGAGCAGTCACTTGTTTAGATCGCCCAGTGGCCCTGGGGCACCAGGTTTGCAGACTGTCCTATGCCCAAGTGTACTTGGGCTTCCTGAGCCCATAGATATGAGACTAACAACCATTCAGAGTGCCCCAGGCTTTCATTCCCAAGAAGTGCATCTCTTACATTAAGAATTTCCAATTTTGGCTTTCATTCCTTTTCATAATGACCTTCCTTTGCATATATGAAATTCAGAATATTTTGCAATACTAGGGGAGGACTATCACTTGCAGCAGCTGTTATGCTTTCTACTGGTAGGAGCTTATATTACTTTCTAGCACAAGCTTGCATGTACAAATGATAATGGGGACTCTGGAATGTTTAGTGGTAGGGCTTGCAGTCCTTTCCAATTTACTATTTTGGGATTATAAACCTCCAAATTATGGACCTTCTTGCATGGCATTGTAAATGTCTTCCTTTGTCTTTTCTCCTTCATAGGTGGCTATGCTGTCCACAGGGTTCAGCATAACAGTCATTCAAACTAATATGATTCAGGTCAGGTTTTATTCTGCTGAGGCTTAGTGAAGCTATGAACAGCAACGGAGGCACTGGTGCTGTCTGTTGGTAGGATTACAAAGACTGTACTGTGTCAGTTCACATTCAGTTCACGTTTGGAAGGTTAATGTGGCAACCAAAAGCCTAGAACCCTTATTTTTCTTAACTGAAAATCCTTACTTTTCTTGGCTTATTCTGCAAATGAAACTTGCCCAGGAAAGCTACTTACTTTATCACAGGCACATAGGTGAGTGGCTTTTCCAAGACCCAGTCAAATTGTTTTTGCTTTTATCTGATAGGTTTTAGTTTTTTTGACTGTGGACTCAGAAGTGATGATACAGGGTTTATGAATTACAGAGAATTTCAGAGTTCAGCAGTTCCTAAGATAGTTTACTATAAGTGCGCATGCATGTGTTTGTATAAGTGTGTATACATGTGTGTCTATATATATCTATAGATAGCTATAGCTATAGATTACTGTAGATATATATGTACATGCACTTCTAGATTTAAAGACCTTAGAGAAAAGTCCTCTGTAGACCCTAGAGGGAGGTCACATCTGTCCTTGGCCAAGAAGGGAAGATAGTGGATTGCCATCAGGAGTTGTAGTCAGTCAAGTTATTATAGGAAGAAATAACTAAGGTGTCTAGCAATATTGTAGTCCCAAGCCCTAGATCAACACTATACTTATTATACCATTGCAATTTTATCCTCTCTATGTAACAGGGTAGAGAAAGAAATCAAGGTCGTGTTGTGTATTCTTAAGATGTGCATTGTTTGAAGTCTGGAAAATGAATTTGCCACATTGACATGTTATAGTTTTCTGAGGAAAAACATATCCAAAGTTATAAAGGATCCTATCTTCACACGAATTGCTGTCCACATGGGACAGAAATGTATAGGTCAAGGACATTGTGATTTCTGGCATGGTGCCTTCTCATTTTTCAAAGACAAAGAAATAATTATGATGATGTGTGAAGTCTTGCAGTGCATGGATTCGATGGATTTATGATTGTGTGGTGATATGGGCAGAGCTTGAATATAAAATTCCTCAGGTCTTGTTCTAGTTGATTCATCTTTTCCAGCTGTTGGTTAAAGAAAGCAGATCCATGTGTTAATGGAAATCAAGAAACTGAACTCCAAAGGGAACTGTAAAATTTGCAGAGAGCAAAGCAGTATGGCATTGGGTTTGAAAAGCGTAAATCTTCAAAATTCAGGAGAATTTTCTTTTATGTTATATTTCCATCTGTCTACACTCCAGTATTAGAAAGTTTGTTTTACACAACTGTTTCTTGTTGGTTCAAAATGTCTGATATGTTCCAAGACTTTTTAAGGGCTAGGTCTATAACAATGTGTTTCATTAGCAATTGTCTGTCTGCTGCATATATGTGCAGTGATTTCTGAGTGATTATGAATCCCTTTATTCCTGGATTTGCAAAAAACAAATAAACATTGAGAGAGTTAAGGACAACTACATGGGTGGGATTGCTAAAAGGATGTCAGGTGGGAGAAATGTGAACAGACCAGAAAGATGGAGGCAAAATAGGAAAGGCTGACAGGCATCTATTAACTGTGTATAATCAGGTAATCTGAGAAATAAGTGCTTCCTCTGTATATCTGAGTAGTGGCAGCATGTTACCCAGTGAAAAATGGTCTGTGAAGAAGTAGGATGTGGTAGCTATGTTATGATCCTGTAAATAAATATATGACAAGCAAGGATGTTGGTAAGAAATTAAGTGATTTTGGTTCTTGGGCCTACTCGGATGACATTCTGTGCCCTGTACTGACTGTAGATTTCACAGATGGATACTTTCTCTTCAATAGTAATATTCATGCCTAGACAAATTAAGCCATTTTAGCACTGTCTTTAATGTCCTCTGTACCTGAATGGATACTGCAGGTTATTGCTAGTGAGAGTCATTCTGAATAAAATCTCGCTGTATGTTGTACAATGCAGAATACGAGGCAAAGAATGTTAGGTTTCTTGGAACTTTCTTGAAGGAGATAAGATCTTTATTGGAGTCAAAGGAAACTGAGGGGCAAAGCGCCCTTCTTTAAGTCTCACTTTGTATTCAAAAGCTCATCCAGCATCTCTCCCTATTGGCCCAGTAAAAGATACCACAGGAAAAAAATACCTTGCCTCTTATGTATTACTTGGACCATCATGGCTACAAGAAAACTCAAACTCTGCTACAAGATCTTGATGAACAATTTGGAATTGTCAGTCAAATTCAAGTCTTTGGTGTCTCCATGACTATATAGCTGGATTGTTGCTCCTTGTAAGAAATGTAATCTGCTGCAATTTTCTCAAAATCCAGAAAAAACTAGTAGATCTCTCGCGAAATATTTAATACATCAAAAAGGGAGTTTGTGGACTGCTGCACATAATTAAAAAGAGAGAGGTTTATGAACTAAGCACAAGACTGCTAGAGTCCAATCCTTTGACTGCATGTTATTAGCCCTCACTACCTCAGTTTTACCATAAATAAAGCTTAGATAAAATGTTTCCTTTCATTCACTCAGGAGTGTCTTGTGTATTAATGAGATCTTGTCAAATGGCATTAATGTAATTTAAAATAATTCTCTTGGCGGTTCAGTGCAAACAAAGATATTAGGAAGGGGGCTGCCCATTCCAGTTGTAGGTACACTGGTGACTAAGAAGTCCACTTGCAGAGAGGCAAATCCTGCTGCAGTGGTTCCTTATGTATGTCTGATTTCTGCTAGATGAGAGTGTGTCCTTCTTTTCTTCTTCCCCTTGATGCTGGCTCTTCAGTGACACTCAAAGAGGGCTGTTGCCTTCTTGATTTGGAGCTGCCAAGCATCAGAATCTGCAGCCTGTTTCATACAGTTTGTGGTCAATACCACAGGTAGAAAAGAACCTCTTCAGGTTCTTGAAGTGCTTGTGTGGGGCCCCTCTGTCATATTTCCCAGGCATCAGTTCTCAATACAGCATGGCCTTTGGGAAGCAGTTGCCATCCATCCAGGCCATATGATTTGCCCCCTGTAGCTGAATCTGCAAGAGAATCCCCTTGATGCTGGTGGTATTGGCTCCTTGTAGCACCTCCATGTACCTGACATAATCCTGCCAGCAGATCTTGGGAATGGTGTGGAGGCAGCACTGATGAAAGTGCTCAAGGTGTACATGGTGGTAGATATAAGACCCATGACTCCGCACCATACAGAAGGGTGGAGATAACAACACCTCTGTATACCTTAACTTTGGTTTGTGCTGCTTGAAGAGTCTGCCAAAGCCAATACTGGCTTTTGAGAGTGTGTTGTCTACCTCCTTGTCAACTGTGACAAAATACAAGGTGACACTCCCCAGGTAGGTGAGCTGCTTAACGGCATTTAGCTCAGTTCTTTCAATAGTCTTCAGTGGCACATAAGGTTGGCATGCAGCTGGCCGATGAAGAACTTCAGTCTCCCTCAGGCTAATGATGAGTCCAAAGAATTGTACTGCAGTCGTGTGAACACGTCCACGTGAATGTCCCAGTTACGACACCGTCTCCTCTCGCCTTGGCACCTCTCTGGCCAGAGGGATGCTGTTCTTAGAGTGGCGCACACAAGAACCGCCTGCCACGACTTGAATGTTCAATAGGTTCAGTGAATTTTCCTTCTAGTGTACACCAGGCCAAGAATGAGACTTCCAATTCCCCTGAAGGGGTGGTCCTTGAGGGCTCCTTCCTCCCCTGCACCCTCACCTGAGCCTCCGTGCTAGCTTGTACGCAGTCTTTCCAACACCCCCACTCTTTCCGCAGAGCAGGATGTAGGCCAATGCCTGAGCTCCGTGAGCCCCAAAATCTCCCTGTCTAGGGAGGTCCTCAAAAATGAACTTGCGGGCACCAGACCCCAGTGGCTTCTGGTCCGCCTGTCCATATGAAACTGTCACCGAGCTCTTCTTTTCTTTCCCTAGGAGTCTTTCCCCTCTTCTGGGGAAAGGTACCTCCCGTGCTGGGGTATGCCGGGTGTCCCTCATGGCCTTAGAGGTACTGCTGCCTATAGCACCGGAACCCGCTGAAGTTGTATACTCCTGACCCCACAGGCTTCCCGCCACGCAGGGTCTATAGCCCCCACTGTCTTGCCCCTTCCGGGGCCTTACCCCTGCCTCAGAACGTACAGGGCGGATGTGGACCGGAGAGTACTCCTCCTGTTGTGCTTGTGCTGGCCGTCCTCTCCTGCGCCGGCACTTCCGGTCCGCCGCTTCTCAATCCCAGGCCAGTTCTTAAGCCTGCCGACTTCTCTTCCCACCTGCAAGGAGTGAGTAAGTGCCTCGCCTCCCAGGGCTTCCGACAGACAGCTGCTACCACACCTTCCGCCCCGCGGGTCCTGAGGCTCCCCTGCCATTTTTCCTGGGGTTGTGGGCGGACAATCGGTGCCAGACTTTCCGTTCCCTGAGTCCCGGGGCTTGCCGGCCGCTTGGCCCTCGCACAAGTAGCAGTGTCACAGGAGCACTTGGGTACCCTGTTCCTATGAAGAAAAAAGGGCTGCTGAAGCTCCCTGAGACAACACAGGTGTTGGTTGCTGGAGCAGCCAGGCTGGTCACATGACCAGAAGGGGGCAGGGCCGGACCTTTATAAACAGCCCAGGCCAAAGCCTAGCAGCAGTTCCCATCTGGCAGTCTGAGGTGCAGGAGCTCTGCAGGAGAGCTGAGCAGAGCAGAGCAGAGACAAGTGGTGCGGCGCGGTGCAGTGCGGTGCGGCGCAGCCTAAGCACATAAGGGGCTGCACCATGGTAAGGGTGGAGAGAACCCTGACTGGGAGGCCTTTGCAAGAGAGTCAGGTGGGTCTAGATCCTATGTTATAGCCAGGAGGCTTGTTGTTGTGTTGCAGCCATTTGGCTTGTGGTTCTGTTTCGTTACTGTTATACTGGAGGACCAGGTGAGGCTATAAGGGGATGGAGGAGGACTCATTTAGGAGCGCCCCAGTAGAGTGGGGGTGCTCCCAGCACTGGAGTGTGGTGCTACATTGCAGGGTGTACTACCCCAGCCCTGGGGAGGGGCACAGTGCTGGTGAGGGCACCGTAGCTGGGGTGCAAAACCCCAGCCCTGAGAAAGGCAAAGAGGATTTTGGGGCCAGGCACGGCTAAGACCACCTGAGCCCCACTTGCAAGGAGCACCAGCGAGAAGCCTGAGGGGCTCATGTTAGGCCCAAGGGGGGCACATGGGAAGAGAAGCCCAGGATAGGGTGCTACTATAGAGACAAGCCCGGAGCGGGTGAGTCTGCAATTATAGAGAGCCCAGAGAGGGCGAGTGCACGGAGGGACAGGCCCCAGTGCGGGGGGCACCATCTGTGTGTAGAGAGGCCCCAGGAGAGGCAAGTATATTGAGCGGACCCCAGGAGGGGGGTGGACATAATTAGTAGGCTCGAGAGGGCTAGCGGATAGAGGGGCGCCGGTTGCATGACAAGCCCAGGGGCGCCGGTGAAGGGTGCATACAGGAAACTGACCAGATAACATCTGGTACATCTGCGAGGCTTCAGGTGTGCTAAAGGGGAGGTTGGAGGCACGCATAGCCCATAAGGCTGGGGTGCACCAGGTCACTCCCTACGGAATGGGGGACAGTACAAGCATAGCACAGTATCCAGGGCAATAAGAGGCAGCCTCTCTTATAGAACCATATAACAACAAGATGTGGCGGGTGAGTAAGAGGGTGCTGAACCGCCTACTTGGCACGGCAGGGGGAGCTACAGAGAGATCATGGCCGCTCCTGCGCCCCGCTCCATGACACAAAGCAAGCAGTCATGTGCTGCATATTGTGTTGGGTGTGGGCCACCAGGGCGCAATCATCTGCAAACAGAAGTTCACAGATGAACTGTTGCAAGGTCTTTGTGTAGACCTGTAGCCATCTCAGGTTTCCATCTGCCCAGAAGTGGATGTAGATACCTTCCTCACCTTTCCAAGATTGTCGGATGCTTGCTGCAGCACCATGGTGAAGAAAACGGTAAACAAGGTAGGGGCAATTACACAGCCTTGCTTAAGTCCACTGGAGTTCAGAAAAGGACCCGAGAGGCTGTTGTTGTACTTGACTTGTCCATACTGACTGTCATGGAGTTTTCTGACCATGCTGAGGAACTTAGGTGGGCATCCAAGCTTCTTGAGAATCTTCCAGAGACTATCTCAGCTTATGGTATCAAATGCCTTAGTAAAATCAATGAAAGTGATGTATAGACCCTTGTTCTGCTTTTGGTACTTCTCTTGTATTTGTCTGAGCACAAATACCTTATCAATCATGCCTCTGTTTTCTCTGAAGCCACATTGGCTCTTCAGAAGAACCTCCTCTGCTATGGCAGACACCAGCCTGTTGAGGAAGATTCTAGCTAGGATCTTCCAGGAGATGGACAGAAAGGTGATACCTTGGTAGTTAGAACAGTCTGCCTTGTTGCCTTTATTCTTATACAGGGTGATGATTATAGCATCATGCAGATCCTGTGGAATTTTCCCCTGCACACAACAGGCTATGAGGAATTCATGGAACTTGGAGTGTAGAGCAGGACTGCCATATTTCAGCACTTTGGGTGTACTCAGACCATCAGTCTGTGACAGTGTATTTGTCAATGTATAAAGTCTGGCCATCAGAGCTTCTTAGTGTGCTTTGGATCAGGAAAGAGGGGCCCTAGGCAGATTTCAGTGCTTTGTAGAAGCTTCTGATATCTCCAGTTGTCAGCGTACAGTTGTGTTCTTTCTGCAAGAGTAGTCTGCCATATGTTTTGGATGTCATGCAATTTCCATTGAGGGGTCTTACATGCCTGGTGGTAAGCCATCTTTCTCTCTTGGCTAGCTAGCTGTGCTAGAAAGGCTTGATGAGTAGGTCTCTTTTTTGTGAGAAGGGCTTGGATATCTTTGTCATTTTCATCAGACTAATCCCAATTTCTCTTAGAACTAAGCAAAACAGACTCCTTGGTGGTCTCCAAGACTATCGACTTGATGTGTTCCCAGTGTCCATTTGGTGAGGTGTCTGCAGTATGGACTTGGCTTTCAAGCTTCGACTGAAGTGTTTTTGGAAATTTTTGTTGGCACATTTGGTTTTACAGCTTAGAAACATCAAACTTTTTGGGGGGGCGTTGCTCTTGCTTGGACTGAGGCTTGAAGTAGAAAGACAACTTTGAGCGAGCAAGTCAGTAGTTAGTTTGGTAGTAAGCACTAAGCATAACTCTGATGTGCAGGTCATCCCCAAGATCATGGTGACACACCAAGATGTAATCTATCAGGTGCCAGTGTCTGGAGTGGGGATGCATTCAAGTAGTCTTATAGAATTTTTTTTTTTTGCTGAAACTGGGTGTTGGTTATTGCCATCTGCATTTCTGCACAGATTGCCAGTAGCAATCATCCATTGTCATTACAATTTCCCAGTCCATGTCTTCCAAGCACACCTTTCCATGTTAGAGAGTCACCACCAACTCTTGCGTTAAAATTGCCCATGATGATGAACCTATCTTTGGGTGGTGTTTTCTGGATGAGATTGTGGATGTCAATTAGTCAATTGTATCTGCCTGAAGGGTTGGAGCGTACACGCTCATAATGATGGCATGCTGCTGGTCACACAAAGGAAGGCACAAAAGGACATGATGTGATCGGAAAGGCTGATTGATAAGCTTTCTAGCCTGGAAGCAATGGAGTTCTTGATCATGAAGCCAACACCTGAGAGGTGCCTCTACACCTGCAATTTACCTGACCAGTAGACTGTGTAACCAGCACTGTGTTCTATTAGGCTGCCTTGTTCTGGCACTCAGAGCTGCTATGTTATGTCTAGCCTAGCTAGCTCATGGACAACCAACACTGAGTATCACTGAGGGTGGCTACTATCTTCAAAGTCCAGCATTGTGTGGATATTCCAACATGTAAGGTACAGAAGTTTTCTTTTTTTCCCACCTTTTGAGGTGGGGGTTGGAGTTTTCATTTTCCTTTTTGTTGTAATTCATTCACTTTGAAGATGCCTGCGACCACAGAGAGCAAGCCTCGTGGTAGGGGGACAAGTGTTTCTTAGGCCACCTTTCCCTAGGCCCTTCTATTTAGGAGTGAGCAGTGTTATCTTTCTAAAAGGCTCCTCGGACGCTCAGGGTGCTGCCAGGTGATGGTATTGTCTTTGTATCATCATCAGAATGACCCATATTCCTGCACCACCTGCATGCAGGCTTGGGGGATTCCAGTGTCATCTTACACCTACCATTTCTGCCCCACTTCCAGCACTGTAAAACTTGGGGGACTTGTTTCTTTCCTGCCTACACATGGAGCTTTAAAGTGGAGTACAGTTTGTCCTGACTGGCCCTGCTCTTTAGGCCAGAAACTAATATGCCATAGCCTAGCAAACTAGGATGGTGGCAGAGAGATCGCCAGGCTGTAGGTTGTTTCAGAGTATCCTTCTCCTAGGTGGATTGCCAAACCAGGGCTGAAGAGTTCCACCTGCCTTAGTTATGTGGTTTGGGTTGCTATTTGTCTGAAACCTGACCTTTGACATTATCTCTGTGGGAGACCTTACCAGGAAAAATTTCCAGATGGCATTGCTCTCAGGATCATCAGGGCACACAAGCCTCTCCACCATGACAAGGTTGTGATCCAGGGAAAGGGATTTAAAATAATTAGTCTTTATTCTTTTGCTTAGAAAAATAAACTAGTCAGTTTAGGTTTTGATTTAATGCATTATCACAAGGATGCAGTGTTTTCACTGGAAATATTTTAAAGGAATGTTCACAATAAGAAAGAGGGAAAGAGAGTCTTTCACTGAAATTAAAAAAAAAAACAGTAGAAAGGCTCTGAGAGGGGTTTCTGACTGTGTTCTAATTCTGGCTGTAAATCAACCTGATACAGCTACTTTAATGTTTGCAATGCATACTAGAGTTGAAAAGCACTACATCTTGGTAATTTTGAGGTATTATTAAATTAAAAATGATAGAACAAATATTCAAGAGACATGTAGTCTACTGATATTGTACTACTTACTTGAGTGCTGTTTTAAGTATTTAATTGTGGAATTCTTTATTGAACCAAGTATATTTCAAGCTAGTATTTGCTGCTAAATTGAATTACACAGGAAATCTCACATTCATTAATGTGTAGTACAGTACATCTCCATCCTCATTTCTGCAAGCAGGGGTCACTAACTTGGATATGATTGCAGCTTCCTACATACTCATTTTCCCCCTCTTATTGTCAGTATATTTTAAGCTATTAAATTGTATGGAAGATACTGAGAATATAATATCACTTTTTCTAAATTTTAATTTTGCTAATCTCTAAAGTCCAGTATATATTTGGGGTTTATATTGGAAGGGAGCAAATTTGCATGCATTTAAGACAGAATATGGATGGAAAACTGTAAATCATCTCGTTAACAGAACATTTGTGGTAATAAGTTATACCTAATGGGTAACCCATTTTAAATGTTTCTCACCGGATTTGTGGTTACTTGGGTAGCTGCCCTTATTGAGTTGTTGCAGAAGCAATTCAGTGAAAACATTCTGTGGTTTCAGCATTTTTTTCAGCGTATGAGCATGTGCAGATAAGGATCTGCTGTTTCCACTGACAGGTCAGGAGTATGCTGCTGAATATATCTACTTGCGATCCCATAGTTACAAAAGGGCGGGGTCCCTGACTAGTCTGAGTTTTTTAAATTACCATCACAGTAGAAATTTATTTTAACAATAATATAACAATGCTATTGAGTAAAAAAACCCTGATTATTTTTTTTTTTATTTCCCCCCCCCCCATCCCTATAGACAACCGTGTCTGTACCATTCCCCTGGGATCTGTGTTGCTATTTAGGTTAGGGAAACCATCTCTTTTAAAAAGCAAGGCACCATAGTTTGTTCATTTATTTATTAGACTTTCTGCAAAAGACCTTTCTGGATGCCAGACACATTTTACAACCAAAACAATAAATCTAAAATAGAATCTTTACTCCTGAGAGTCAGAAGAACTAAAATGCACAACACCCTCATCCCCAAAGCAGATCTAAACTTCATCCAATCCTGCCCGCAAAAGTAGACGCATGCTGCAAGATGTTTAAGGGTCAACAGAATCAGACTGCTTTAAATAATGATTGAGGGAGCTCGTTGAAGAGGCAAGGAGGTCTCTCGCAGAAAACAATGTACCATCTGCCCCATCTCTATTGGGTTGAGATCTAGCTTATTCACCTCCATACAGAGGTTGATTTATATCAACAGCGATAGCACAGCATTGTGAGAGAGGCAGGAGGAAGTCATTTATTCCTTTGGGGTGCATCCAGATGAGTGCAGACACGTGATATATGGTGCCACAGATCCATCTGCAGCACCACACACTGCACAAGCAGGCATTCCCTGTGCTGTTACTTTGCAATGTGGGGTAGGGAGGTGGGATTTTTTGACCCTGAGACGGCTAGGTCAATGCCAGGTTCTTCCTGGCTGGGTTGCGCTGTGCTCGGGGCAGGTGGTAGCATCACTGGGAGGGGAGCTGAAGTCACCCCAAAATTCACCACAGCGCCCCCCAATCCTCCCTCCCAGCCCCACCACTCGGCCTACCCTGAGCACAGCGCAGCCCCACCCCCTGCCACTGGGAAGAGCCCAGTGCTGCCCCAGCCCCAGCCCACCTTTGCCCTGTGCAGATCCCAGGCACATTCCCGCCCCTCCCATGCCTCCCAGCATGTGTGCAGTGGTGGGAGCTGTCACCCCTCCCTGCAGCAAGTGGCCCCCAGACAAGCTACTCCCAGCTCCATCCCGTGCCCTGTCCTGGCTGTTCAGGGCCTGCTCTAGCCCCACTCCATTCCCCACCCCTGTTACCTGTCAGCTCCATGTTCTTGGGGAAGCCTGACACAGGACACAGACTGTCTGACTCGCAAAGAATCCCCCCCCCCACCTAAACAGAAACTGATTAAGATGCAGTGAGAGACGCACCTAAAACCCTCCAGATAAGGGTGACAAAAGTGAAACAACTGCCCTAGGTCTCATTTGCATCCGAGATGGAACCAGATAACCATTCATTTACATGAGAGATGGAGAACAGAAAGCCTGAAGCAGAGACTGCAGTGAATTCTGGGATCAGCGAAGCAGGGGAGCACTGCATGATGGGGAAGCTGTGTTCCCAATGCTAATCAACCCTCACACCCAGCTCAGCACTTATCAGACCAGTTCTAATCTGGATTTACAAAGGACTTTTCCTCCCCCCCACACACACCTCTAAGCGAGAGTAAGTTTATTAGACATCTCGGGCCGTACATTCCCCGGTCCCACTATGGGAAGCTGATGTAAACTTAATTGTCTAAAACTCAGTTGCCGGGTTGGGAAATGCTGAGGCAATAGACCGAGTCAGAGGGGGCATGGGCAACATTTGAACAATGGTACAGGGTTCATCACAGCGTCCAGCCCGTTGGAGCCCTGTCCACAAGTGTTGTCATACTTTTCCCGAGACAACTGGTGGAAGTCCTCTCCACAACAGGTTATGAACACTCCAATAAGTCCCTGAAGTCTGTTAAAAGACTATAGTAAGATCTGGAAAAGTCATGCTAAGCTGAGGCTTGTTCACAGCAAATAAAAATCCAAAACTCTGATGCTGCAATCTCGTGTTTCTGAAGACACCAGGAGATATCCCATCAAGTATATCTGCTATCCATAGGAATGTCAAGCTGGCTCCCAAGTAGGTGTTTCCTGAGAATCGATCAAGTTCCTGAGATGTTCCACCCAGATAACCCCTTGTCAATAGAGAGGACAATTGGATTTACACTATTGAAAATGCTTGAAAGAAGCTGAACGGGGGGTATAAAAATCTGTGAAAGAAGCAGCAGTGTGTGTTGACACCACCTGCTTTCTTCTGGAGAGGCTGAAGGAGGCAGATCATCTCCCTTCAAGGATCATGCTGAGAACTTTGACCTGTCAGCTTTGCAACCCAAGTGCCTTGGACTGGTGGGATCCCAGCTCTCTCTCTCTTTTCTCTTCTCTCTCTCTAAGCATAGATTTCTGAACTTGAACTGTATTAGTTAAGTTTGAGCGAAGTTTCCCCAAATACTTTGTGAAACCAGGGTATACTGTGACTGTTTGTGTTTGTTTTTCCTTTGCATGTCCATTACTACTAGTGTCAATATATGTTTCATCTACTTAGCAATGAATAACTTTTATAGTCAAACTGGTGGTAACTGGGTATATTTTTCCTTCTTCACTTCTCTTTCCCCACTTGCTCTGCAGCAACGCTCCTTTTACCTAAGCTAAAGATCCCTGTGTAACCCCAAAATACTGTGGGGTCTGCTCATCAAGAGGCTAAAAGATTGGGACGTGCTGAGTTTGGAACACATAAGGGGATCAGCTTGTACAGGCTGATTGACCCAGTTTGGCTCAGGCGTGCCCTAATGAACTGAATGCTGGCCCATAAGGGTGTCATCTGGACACCCAGCCAGATTCAGAGGTATTCTGTTTAACTGTGCGCTTGTGTCTGACTGTAGTTATTGTTGCTCTGATGAACTGATTCCGTGGCATATGAGGGTGTCAGCCTGTCCATGCTGATCAACCCGGCCAGGCCAGGTGTGTCACGTTAATCTGTGTGTGTTTGTGTGTATGACTGATTTGGGGACTGGAGGAACCCAGCCCCACTGAACTGAGTCCTGCAAGATAGCTCCATTGGGGGTGAGGGCTTGCAGAAGCTCCGTATAGAAACACAAGTAACACAAGCAGCACATTGATAGTATTACCAAGACCCTTGCCCTAATAAATGAGCACACCCCAAAGTAGCGGGCAAATCTGGTAACACCCCCTATGGCCCTTTCCCCTCCCCCCACAAACTGACCTGCTGGGGGGACACGTGCATGTATGCACACATTCAGTCCCCCTAAATAATGTTTTCTCGCTCCCTCTATGCCCCTACCCCACCTAGGGCGAGCTTCCACACACAACAGAGCACACAAGGTGTGACGCTGCTACTTGTCCCCATGGAAATGCATGTTCCCAATTTTGTGGACGTACCTTGAGCAATCAAAAAAAAACCCAACCCCTTATATTAAACTAGAAACAGAAACACTGCTCAAGTCCAATGCTGCTACCCGTATGCCTTAGTAGGCAGGACAGCCATAGTTGTCAGAGGCTATATGTCTCCACTGTAAAAAGAGGTGTGTTTTCTACATTAAGATAACAAACTAAATATAGCTGTTGATCCCCATGGAGACATCATACAGTCAGTTCTTGCCTCAGTGTAGGAAGTAAAGGGAAACACTTTGCCTCCCACCAGGATTTTACTTTGGCTAGCTTCATTAAAGTTAGAATTATATGCAACTTTTCTCCAATCGGATTTTGGATCAAGGTAATTATTTAAATATAAAATGATACTACATAGTGTCAGATATTTGATTATGGCAGTATGGTCTGCATCTGATAGAAATAATCTCTCCTGGTCAGTGGGCAGTGCTTTTCTATATACCAAGGGCATCCAACATAACCCTCAGATTGCGAACGGTTGTTGGCAAACACCCCCAATCAAAGGTGGTGTTATACCAGGGATCCCAGGCTCAGGAAATCATGGGGAACAAGGGAGATAGAGTAGTTTCAGGCAGGAATTCCTGTACTTCTTCTCACTGAAAGGTTTCTAAAAGTGGAAATTTTCTAGAACTTTCTGCCACTAAAAATGAATTGAACCATTATGATTAAAGAATGGTTCAAGAAACTGCATGACATCTTTAGGTTCCTTCTAGCCCCACCTTTCTAAGATTTCCATGGAAAAAATATTACACAGGTGGAATTTGAAACTAGACAATGTCAGAGTAGAACTAAGAATCAATATACTTTCTTAGCAGTGATGGTAACTTATCGAAGCTTATCTTTTCTGGAAATTTTCAAAATAGGACCACATGTTTTGCTAAAACATATATATTCTTGTATACCCACAGCTATTTGGCCTTGAAGCATGAATTAAATCAGGGAAGTGCTAAAAGTTGTATTATACAGGAGGTCAAAATAGAGAATCACAATGATCCCTTTAGGCCTTGAGTTCTGTGAAAAATTGAAAATCTATGCATTTGTCTGCATATTATAACATCCTTTCCTTTGCTTTTCCTTTAGCTGAATTTTTTTTTTTTTTCTTTGGCCTTCTGGGTTAGTTAGAGACTTGTTGAGTTCACTGTTGAATAAATGACCCTTGTTTACATAGTATCAAAGGCAATTGACTTCTTCTATTTGCTGAATTAGTATCGACTGTAGCAATTAAAATGCAAACTGCAGGTGTGGCATTTCCTCTGAGTCACATGCACAGAATTTGAATATAATCTAGTTTCTGAAACTGTTTGCAGTTTTATTAATTGTGAGAGGTGTGTGTGAGAGAGAGTCTCTATTTGAGAGAGAGAGAGTGTATACATTTATAAAATCTTAATGAAAAATTCAAATTGTTATTAAACATGAGAAACTCTGGGCCGGCTCCAGTTTCACAGCTGGTGTGAAGTGTTTATATTAATTTCTGGGGAATTATGCCAGTTTACATCAGCCAAGGATATATCCCTTTCAGCTTACATGTATTTTAATAGTACATGTTAATGTTGCATCTTGTTCTCATAGCTCTCATAGTTTATGGAAAAGAAGATACACATCTGAAATTTAAAAAATTGTTAGGAAAGGTTAGAATTCTACTTTAATGATCACTACAGTGGGATTGTCTTAAAAATTCAATTGAGAGAAACTTTTCATGTTAAAAAATAAGAACATGAACAACTTGTTTTACTCAGTAATTTTTATCAGGTGTAATGTTCAGGTGATTGATTTTAAATTGTGCTAAAATTCCTCTTGCAAAATCCCATTAAATTTCTCCTAAAACACTGAATTTCCATTTCTTTTTCTGCATGCATTAGGGAATGCATTTTGGGCACCATCCAGCACTGATGCCAAAAATGGCATGGACAGCCTATGTATGTGTCACAGAGCAGATTGGGGAGGGGACAGACATCACAGTGGCAGGTAGGTCAGGAAGGTGAAAGAGCATGGGATCAGGTAGGGAACACAGGACAGGAAGCAGGATCCAAACAGCATATAGAATAAGAAAAAGGGATCAGTGTGATACTCGATGTGGGAATAATTTGTGGCATGCCTGCCAAAAAGGTCACCTTCATGATGCAGACTCCTTTGATTGAAGTAACAGGCTTTCAGTGGTTAAGAAACTCCAAATGGTGCTGAATGTTACATGTCACCTCATCAGTCCTGGCTACTACAAACAAATCATGCTCCATAATTTACGCTAGCAGATGTTACTTTTAATGCCCGATTAACACACTAGCCATGCCGTAAATTATCCATGCCTCATACTGGCCCTATTTATGGCATGATAAAATGGCAAATCAGCCACAAATATGCCCCACATATAATGCAGAGCATCTTTATGGATGGTTTTAGTTAGCCTTAATTTGAACATGACCTGCAGCCTAGCATTGGGCTTCAAAGTATGGCTTTAAATGTCCCGGCATGGGGATCCAATGGATTCCCCCACCTGAAGACATTTAAAGCCACACTTTACAGCCTGATTCCAAGCCTCCAGAGGGTGGCTGGTAGGGACCCATGAGCTCCTCAGTGCTCAGTTATTCACACCCCATTGCAGAACTTTCCATGCCAAGGCGTGGCAGTCCCTGGCTGCACAGGTACCACTGATGGCATACTTTAATACCTAGGGCTTCTCCTACTTGATTCTGATGCTCAACAGATCAAGTACGGGCAGCCCACCTATGCCTACTCAGGTACAAGATCCAGATGCCCACGTCTGAAGATAAAAACTGCATGTGCAGCTGAGTGCTAGGATAGGGCACAGGGCAGCCCAAGTCTCAAAACTGAGTGCAGATGAGAGTCGGGATAAGGCACAGGACAACCCTAGATTCAGAACCTATGATGGGAGAATTTTAATGTTTGAAGTGGGGAGAGGCTCTACAGTCTTGGGCTCCCAGCACCCCAGGATTTTTAAGAATCATGTAGCTTTGTGAAGAGCTCTGTGGTTTTTAGAAGCCTTGGGGTGGGGAAAACTTGGGACTGAAAGCTTCTCCCCCATCTTGGATTCCCATACCCTGGGGTTTTAAACTCTCCCCAGTCTCAGGGTCCAGACCTAAGGTCATCCCCTACCCACACCTGGAGACTGGGCAGGGAATGGCTATGCCCTGAACCTGGGGCCACCCTGTGCCCAAACTCAGTGCTCAGCTGCACATACAATCATTAGATGTAGGGCTGCCCCATTCAACTGAACATCAGAACCAGACAAGAGGCAACCCCAAGTACAGGGCACAAATGCTAACTGCCTAATCCAAGAGATTAGTCTGGGGGCAGCCCCAGATCCCAGTTCAGCCTTGGAAGTCATGCAGTTTGGGCTCTGAGGAATTCTGTGCCTATTCCAAACAGTGCGCCTCCTGCTGTGCACGGGTGGCATGGCAGGAGCCATAGTATTTGGAATGGCACATAACATTCCTCAGAGCCCAGTGGCACCCAGGGGCCATAGAGTTATGTTCAAGTTCTTAATTTTTATCTTCAAGGAATGGAATGTCTTGTTCTTAGTTTCTAAGCATTGTCTAAAACTCTGAGGTGAAGACCATGTTTGACATTTTTTGCTTCTCAGGCACAGAAATTTGTACTACAAGGGCAAATTTGCTCTGAGTGGGAAGCAGGATTTTCTCAGAGGCCAGTCCTTCCCTGCAAAGTGAATTTCCACAAGAACTAAGGGCCATCAGAAACCTCACAGCCTGCCACACTAACGGCATGTGCATATCATTAACTTTGCCTTCTCTAAAATAAGCTTATAGCAACATGTATGGATGAAAAAAAAACATCTAAAACAAGACATTCCACAGTAAATACTTTTCACCCTGGGGAGAGAACAAAAGAACAAACACAGGACAGATGTTAGTCACATTGCCTGTACATTCCTGAAAGCCACTCAGATACTGCAGTGATGATTACCGTATATGAATGAGAATAGAATAAACATTTAAGGTTATTTATAAAAGATTGTGTATTTGATGGGGGAAATGGAGTCAGATCCTTCTTAATTATGCAGATTTATCAAGTGTGGCACATCTATGCAGAAACATTCTGTAATAAGTCTCATATGAACAGAAATACATTCAGATATTACATATTTCAGATAAAATAATAGAACAGCAACTTTTGCATACAGCACCCTTTATTTATGCATATACCTATAATACAGGGAATCAAAACTAGAATCATGAGTAGGAAGGGCCGTGGACAGATCATCGAGTCTGACCCCCTGCCATGGACAAGAAGGAGCACTGGCGATGGGAGGGGTCATAAGACCCCAGCCAAGTGCCTATCCAGTCTCCCCTTGACGATTTCCAGGGAATGTGAGAGCACCACCTCTCTGGGAAGCCTATTCCAGGCTCTGGCCACCCTTACTGTGAAGTAGTTCTTCCTAATATCTACCCTAAACCTCTCCTCCCTCAGCTTGTGGCCATTGTTCCTGGTGACTCCAAGGGGAACCCTGGTGAACAGACTTTCCCTGAGTCCCTGCTGCTGGACCCTGATAAGGTTGTAGGCAGCCACAAGATCCCTCCTCAGTCTCCTCTTGTGGAGACTGAAGAGATTCAGGTCCCTCAGTCTCTCCTCATAGGGCTGGCCACGGAGGCCCCCAACCATACAAGGGTCCTCTGGACCCTCTCCAGGTTCTCCACATCCTTCTTGAAGTGCGGTGCCCAGATCTGGACGCAGTACTCCAGCTGCGGCCTGACCAGCGCCGCATAGAGGGGGAGCAAGACCTCTCTGGACCTGTTAGTGATGCCCCTGTTGATGCAGGACAGGGTGCGGTTGGCTCTGCCTATCGCTTCAGCGCATTGGTGACTCATATTCATCCTGGAGTCAATCATGACTCCAAGATCACTCCCTGCCTCTGCGCTGCCGAGAGGGTCAGCCCCTAACCTATAACCATAATGCTGGCTCCCTCTCCCAGGTGCAGCACTCTGCACTTGTCCTTCTAGGAAGAAATAAATTCAGTAGTGTTGTTTTGTTTGCTTGCTTGCTTTTTAATACATTTCTCTACACAGGAGTTGTATTTTCATACACTTCTATCATGTGCTATTCACATGCCCATCCAGTCTTATCATTAATGATGTGGACAGCATTGGTGCTGAAGTATATTTAGGACAAAGCAAACTGGAATTTCTAATTTTTGTTTCTATATAAATTCCTTTTTCATCATGACCCACACACAAAGGCAACTACTTACCATGTTGCTTAAAGAAGCTCTATACCATTTTCCTAAAAATATTCTTATAATATATCAGGTGAAAAACAAGTACCACCAAACACAAATGCACACATTTCTTTTCTTTTTTTTAATTACATTGTATTAATTTTGACAAAAATCACTTTGAAAAAACCTGTAACTTTCCCCAAACCCTACATATTAAGTACGTAGGTAGCTGGACCAATTAGTTCTCTCACCTTTCTCTAGGCTTATGGTTCTGGCCACTGATTGGAGACTTTGGTCTGATCCAGGGTAGCTATTTCTATATTCCTTATTTTGAGGCAGAAATAATATGCTATTCAAGCCTGCCTGGCCAATAGTTTGGGAGCTGGAGCCAAGGGTAGCAATGAATTGTGCTGTACCTGCTTGGTCCTACATGCCTTGCCCAAAGACCCGGGGAGGCCACACAAGAGCAAAAGGAACATGGCTCCTGATTTAGCCCTCATATTACTAGTGTATACACCACATTCCAGACAATTCCCAGCTTTCATAGCATAATCCTACAATACATAAAAACCAAATATAATATTGAAAGATTATATAATCCAAACATTTGAAAGCATCCCATTTATTGGACACTGAAAACAATGATGGAATACTAGAATACTTTTGGGGATGACATCTGGCTAACTCTTGTATGGTAGCCCTAGGTACATAACGTTTTGATGTTACTAATATTTTACTATAATTTTACTGACTAGTAGAGGTATAAAACCCATTCTGAGTTTTGACTTAAATATAACTAAGTAATAATATCCATCACTTTGTATGGTTCCTACACTTTGTGAATGCTAAGGTAACCTTTTTCTTTACCATGGTCATTGAAAAATATCTAAGTATACCACTGTGCTGTCACTTTAGAAAATTAATAATATGTAGTGGTAGGCTGGGGAGTTATGAGTGTAACAAGGTATGTTTTCTATTTATTCTTTCTGCAGAGAAGTTCAGATAAATTTATCAACATTTTCTGTGCATGCAGTCTCATTTCCATGCAAAGGCCAGTGTTTGACCCCTAATATGTAGTTCCTGTTAGTGTGAACTCCTATAGCTGCTAGGGTTGAAAGGACCTCTGGTCATCTAGTCCAACCCTCCCTTGTACACACAATCGATTCCCTGTCATTCATGCACAGTACAATCATGTAACATCTGCACAGAAAGACAGCTTTCTTTTTACATAGCATGAGTGCTTGTCTGATATTGGAAACAAGAGAAAAGACTTTCCTGGGGAGAGAATGTGTGAAATGAAGTTGTAACACGTTTGCTTAAAAGGCTCTTTTGTTAATTGCTATTGTGCTAATGGTGCTTTGAATATGAATGTTTTGTAAGCAAGAAGTAGGCAATGGTTCAACAGAGCAGAGCCATTTAAAAAAAACTTTAAACCTGGGTTGTAGCAAAGGAAAAATATTTGGTAGTCAGCAATTCATGCTGATATGCTCTGTGCAGACTCAGTATTCAAGATCATACACAGAGTAATAAACATAATGCTTAACTCGTGGCCATTAGAGAGTTGGCAGTGTTTCATTAGCACCACAGAATTCCTTAAGGAATTGCTGCCAGAAAGTTTATCTTGTATATTTATTCATGCCACCACCCTGGTATGTATGAATGTCTGTTAAGGGAAACAAATGATAGATATTCATTCACAGCAGGCCTAAGCACTTTCAATCGTGTTTTTCCTGACAAAGGGTAAAGACTTCCTGCTACTCTATCTGGTAGAGAATAAGTATTAATGAAATCTCCGAAAATGTTCAGAAGTATCTGTGTTTCTCTGTTTGGCATTCTTTAGTGACTCCTGCTAACATTATGGTCAGTAAGCTTAAAAATATCTTTAAGATGCAAATAAAAATATTATAAAATGTGAATGGAGAAGCTACCCAAACTATGGGATCTTGCAGGCTATTCCACTTGAAGAAGAAATTGATGATGAAGTCACATATCTCTGGTGTTGCCTGTTTTCAAGTGGGAGGGGGGTACTTGCTCAGGACCACTGCAGTCTTGTCTGGTGCTCCCCTTCCAGCCCCACCCCCTCCTCCCAGCGGTGGCTTCTAAAGCAGGGAGCAGAGACCCTGGCTCCTTTTCACTCTGAGACTCTGGCCTTTTGGGTCTTCACCTTCCCTAGTTGCCCTGACTCAAGGGACTAGCATAGGGTTACCATATTTTCAGTTTCAAAAAAGAGATCACGTGGGGGGAGGGGGAAGCGGGTAATATGATTTGGGGGGGAATAATAATATCCATGCCCTGCCCCTGCCCCTGTGTCTCACTCCTAAGCCACAGCTCCCCCACCCCCCCCGACCATGCTGGTGCCCCTTATTTCCAACCTGCAGTCCCCCGTCTTTGCTGATACCTCTCACTCCGAACCCACAACCTCCTGGCACTGCCTGTTTACTTCACTCCCAAACCACAGCCCCCTGTTCCTTCCAGTACCCTCTCCTGACCCACAGATCCCTGTCCCCCCCAGCCCTGCCAGTGTCCTGCTTTCCCGACCCCCAGGCCTCTGCTCCCCCCAGCCCTACAATCATCTCCCAGACCACCTACCCATGTAAACACAGGCACTGGTGTGGCCTGGCTGTGTAGCTCCCTGCTGCCCCTTCCCTTCTCCCTTCAGCCATTGAAGGAGAAGGCGCCTCCCATGCCCTGCTGCCGCCCAGTGCTGCAGAAAACTTGGATGCTGAGCAGAGCAAAATCCCAAGTTCTGGACATTTGTTGACATATACAAAAACCGTCCAGATGGAGATGGGAGGACCCAAAAAAAGGACATATCTGGGAAAACCCGGATGTACAGTAACCCTATATGAGCATCCATTTTTACAGCATGACATTACAATAAACCCCATAGCCCTTCACAACAGTGTGTTTTAAAGTTCTTCATTTTTTAAGCACAGGAACAATCAAACAACCTGTTCATGGTATCAAAGCTCTTCCAGTCCAAATATTTTCCTTAACAGCCTTCTTTGTATACCTGTCTCAGGGCTACACATGCAACCTGTTCAGGGACATCTATGCTGAAGACTGCAGATACTTAAGCTAATTTTAATTGAACTAGTTCAGGTACTGGAAGATCTCTACCTGCAGCAATATGGAGCCCTGAATAGGTGTATTACCCTGCAAGGCAGTGAAAATGGAGTAATATTCCGTATAGTTACTGCATAGTAAACTTATATCAGGACAATGCAGTGCTATGCAAAGATGCCCAAGCAAACTCAATCAGCTAGTCCCATAGCTGTGTTAGCACAACACACTAGAAAGTCTATCTGAAAAGACTATCCACAGTGCAAAGGAGTGTGCTCAGAGCCACACATGCTTGCATTTTGGCTGCTTGATATCCAGGGTTGGGTACTTATGGAACAGAAACAAGTTAATGGGGCTTAGCTCTCAGGCTAAGTGCAGACATTCAAAAAGCCTGAGGCAGAATTGATCCAATCTACATGGGTATCTCTATGCTGTGTAAATTGGGAGTGAACAAAACTAATGTTCTCCCTTCACTGGACAAGGCCAGAAAGCAGAAGGTACTTCCACATGCCTCCCAGCATGCTGAAGATTGCTGAGAGCAGCTGAGTGCAGCCGAATGGCTGTGCCATCCCTGATTGGCTGTCAGGCAGCAGGCAGCTACAGATAGCCAGTGGAAGGAGGCATGCTTGCCTTTGCTCAGGGCGGCATGGAGGTTCCTGCACTATGTTTGGGGTGGGGGGTGCAGGGGTCCACCACAGGCAGAACAGAGGTAGATGGGAAGTGGAGCTTATGAGCTGCTGGGGGAATGAAGTACCCGTGGCGTACCCTGTATTCCTGGCCCAAGTCAGCAGGGCACAGTGTCCCTCCCCTGTCCCATTTGCATCCAAGTCCCAGGGCCATACTCTGGAGTGTATTCCCCTGCTCCCCCCGCCGGCCAATGCTGAGTTCAGGGCTGAAGCTGCTTCCTGTACAGCTGCGGGGTCAGGTCTCAGGTGGAAGAGGTCGGGGGGAGGGCAACCATGCCGTTGTAGCTTCATGGGAAGTGGCTTCAGCCCTGAACTTGGCTCTGGTCTCAAAGTGGGGGGGTGGGGGGAGCTGCTCCATTGCACAGTCCAGAGTATTCCTCTCCTGTCCCAGTTCTGTCCAAGCCCCAGGACCCTGTGCTGGAGTGGTCCCAAGAAGGGTTTGCAGGATTTCTGCCTCCCACTGGAGACAGAATCAAGTTTGGGGCTGAAGCTGATTCCCGTGTAGTAGCAAGGGTATGGCTCCCCACTTCCCCAGAGACCGAAGCCCCACAGCTCCATGAGAAGCAGCTTCAGCTGGAAATTTGGTGCTGTCTCTGGGCTGGGGGAGGGAATCCACTGAACCCTTCCTGGTGCTGCTCCAACACACAGTCCCGGGGCTTGGAAAGAACTGGGACAGGAGAGGGACCCTGGACCATGTGCTAGAGTGGCTCCACAAAGGGCTTGCAAGATTTCCCTCCCCTCTCTCCCCCAGAGTCAGCAGTGAATTCCCAGCTGAAGTTACTTCCTGTGCAGATGTTGGGTTGTTGTTTCTGGGGAGGGAGGGAGGCAGTCATGTCCTTGCAGCTACCTGGAAAGTGGAGCTATCTCAGGGGGAAGGAGGTAGAAATCCTACAAGCCTTTCCCAGAGCCTCTCCAGCACCTGGTCCTGGGACTTGAATGGAAATGGGACAGGGAAGGGACATTTCATGCCTCATTGACCTGGGCTGGGAATGTGGGATGTACCACTGGCACTGCCTCCCCCCAGCAGCTTGTAACACCCACGCTCCCCCCCTGCCTGTGGCTAACTGCCAGAAAGCTCAGGGGTAGAGCCATCTAGGTACTTGGCTGGAGCAGGTGAGCTGCAGCTTCCTGCTGGGGGCCCACAGTTGCCCCTGGGTTGCTGGCAAACAGCAATCTATGTTGATTTGCAAGCAGACCTGGTACTGATGTTCAATCTTAGACTGGGATCTGCCATTTTTAAAGCAGTCCTTGTGCCCCAAGCTTGTGGTCTGTTATGGGTATAGACTGGTTTCCAACCACCTGAACTGGAAAAAAAGAGTAAGGTCTGTACCTGACCTTAGTAATACTCGTGGGGGTCATATAAGCATATATATTTATATAGACATAGGCAAATATATAGATTTTGCTTCATAAGTAAGAGGCCCTAGGTTGATGGCTTTGTTGTGGGCTTCATAATTATAAAGATGTGGAAGGGCAACTTGCATGACTCAAGCTGCTTGAATGTGACCTCAAAATCAACATGCAAATGTCAATTGAATTGTACTGTAGGAGTGTTCCTTTCAGAAGTCAGTACAGAGTACCCAGTATATATTGTGGACTTACAGTAACTTCCCTATGAAGATAGGACCTACTCACGCCAGGACCTACTGGCATGAGTTAAAATGACAAAAGCCAGTTTTAAGGTGACATGAAAGGGTCCACGTAACATAAAAGGGTTTCACCAGGTTAATAAAACTGATTTAAGTTAACTCCATACATCTGAGTTGAGACAAGGGGTTTTATATTTTCCAAGGGTTTACCAGTTTCAGATAAGGCTGATAGTAACTCTTACCCCCAAATATACAATGCATATGCATTTTAAAAACAACTATTTGAAATTAGGAAATGGATATTCATGTTTTGGTTGAGAAGATTTGTTCAAGCTAATTATATATATGAAGTTACAAAATGTCAGTGCTACATGTGCACAGATATTTCAGTTTAAAGGTTGCAGAGAAAAGGTAAGTGGTAGAACATTTTGGCTTCTCCTTCTCCCAACAGCCATGTCTAGGCTATGGGTTCAATCCTTAGTCCTGCAAAAGTCTTTGTAAAGCTGAAAGTTTTAACTTAGTCATGACTGTAAGCCAGGGTACTGCCTGCCTTATTAGATGATGTAAATCCTTTTTGGTGAAGCTTCCCCAGTGCTTTTGTGAAGCAGAATTTTGTTGAAAAAGCTCTTTTTGTGGGTATTTTCACACTAGTAATTATTAAAAGAAAACAATGGATTTTGTGCAGGTGGAAATTTCTAGCTTGCTCCCATCAGCACTTTTGAGAAAGTAGAATTACAGATAAGGGATTGATTCAAAGCTACAGTTACTTTTAACAGATTAAATTGTGCTTTTCAGGATTGCTGTTTATATACAATGCGGGTGTTTCTTTTCTTTATACGTGAATTGTTTGAAAACGCTCTGAATTTACGTGGAATCAGAAGAAACAATTGTAAAAGGTGCAGGTATGTTTTGGGAAGCAGTCAATATTTGCCAGGCACTAATAAAAATCCCCATGATCTTACCTCTGCCAGTACCAGCCTAATCAATAGTAGCTTTATTTAGAGGTAGGGAGGAACCTCTAAAAACTAGAGTGTGGGTGGGGGGCGGGGAGGAGAAGCAAGAGGTTTCTATAAGAATTCAGTAGGGATCTGTAGAAGTTACACTAAAATCTAGACTTGAGCAATCACACCCATGCTGTTGAGTGTTATGGGGTGGTTTAAAAGTTCCAAAGGAGAGTTATCATTCTGTCTTCATCAGAATTAAATGTCTTTCAAACAGATGACTCAACCAGAAGTAATTGGGCTCGTTACAGGAATTGGTTGAATGCTGTAGCTTGCAGTATGCAGGTAGCCAAACTGAATGATTACAGCTAGTCTCTTTTGTCCCTAAAATCTATAAATCTATTAAATTCTGCAGGAGTTTTGTATAAGGGAGAGAGAAAAATAAGTTAGCTCTCAATGTTGAGTCTTCAGAACTCAAGGCACCTGCTTCAGCGCCATTAGCGCAGTGTGTGAGCACTTGTATTGCCTTACCAAAAGAAAGCAGCTGTATTTCCACCCAGCAGAGACCATGGCAGAGCACAGAAATCACTATGCAAATCTGAAGTGGTCATTTCTTGTGAAAAAGTAGGTAAAATATAAAATATTGGCCCATAATAATCATCATTTTAGGCTTTTACTCATCTGTGTGTGCCATTGTTTTTTGTTTTTTTTTTTAAGTTTTCTGTCACCTAGTCTGATCCTTCTCTGGAAATAAAGCTTTACATGCCCTGTTTGACACTGGAAATGGAGACTGCACTAATCAGGCAAATATTGACCCCTTGTGCTTTTTAGAATACATGTCTCCCAATATCATATTTGTTGCATTTAAAATATATGCCCTATGATGAACAGATTTAGTCATTTATATTTTATTTAAATTCTGGCTGAATTTCAAGCCAAAACTAAGGAAAGCATAACAATTTCAAATTAAACAAAACTCAGGAAAAACAAATATCCAGTCTGTATATCATAAACATCCTGAAAATTAAGAGTATTGTGGATTTTATATTGAATGGAGTTATTCAAAAGCAACATAAAAAAGTCACATCCCTTCATCCTCAGTCACCCTTGCTCTTCCCATACATGAGATCAGATTCATGTTTAACTAGATTACTGATGGACAGGGCAGTTCACCTATATTGTATCCATGCAGAGCAATGATGTAAGCAATATACACTTCATAAAATTATCATCCACGCTATATTTAAATTATGACATGTTTATTTTCCTGCTGATCAAATTAACAAAAGCAAATGTGAAGAAAAAAACAGTTTACAAACTATATCTAGGATCCAAATATTTCAGTATGATGCAGGTTCATATTTAGTTGATAATGTATTGAAATAAAGTTGTTTATTAGGATCAATTTCCTAACAGTCTAAAGCAACAACAATCCCAGCATTTTGTACAGTTTCTCTTATATAGCTTGCTTCCTTCCTGTCCCTAATCACCTATTCCTATTCATTTTATTATTATTATTAGCATTCATGTTTTTATCATTGCACATTTCCTCAAACCTCACTCTCCCCTCCTAAATGAACTCATCCCTCAAAACAAAACCAATAAATAAATAATAGGACATATGTGCCATTTCCTGTGACCACATGGTTCACCCTAGTTGTCGCTTGTGTCTCTTATTCTTCTTGGCTAAATACAGACAGTCAAAAAGCCAGAGGCCTTCTTTGCAGGTTAGTCTTAGCTTCACATATTGAACCAATAGGCAAATGAACAGACATTCACTTTGGATTCTGGAAATGCAACCACATGCCTTAGTGGCCCAGGCCAGAAGCTGGTGGGTGCTAAAGCATATCTACTGACTCCAGTGGTGGAAGCAGCTGGGGCCAAGGCTACCCACCCACTCAATGCATTATCAACTAACTATGAAACTGCATCATATTGTAATATCTGAGGGAGGTGCAAAACATCCTGAGATGCTGGAGGATTGTATGTTAACTTGAATCTGAAGGGAAGCTGGGACAGAAGTTCAATAAAATGATTTAACCTAAATCAGTTGAGTCTGATACTACATCCAGCCAGGTTTATTTTTCACTGTTTTTAGCCACTTTGAAAGTGGTTTATATGCACTGGACTTCTGTTGTGTTACAGATTTGAACCAGTTTCCAATTGCTTATACCAGTTTATGTGTAATTTCTGTCCCTAGCCTTCGAGGCCATCTTGCCTCTTTAGATTTTAGATTCCCATTCTATGTTTGAATGGTACCTAGCACAAAGGAACCTCATTCCAGAGCTACCTGCATTATATTCTGCACTACAAAGGAGTACATTTCGAACTAACTTTAAATAAGCTGATTAGACCTCTATATAGGCTATTTTACTTTGGTGCTCATCAGGTAAATTAGCCATGCAGAGCCCTGTGTTTCCACAGCTAAACTGATGCTGGTAACCAAGCTATCTAACCATACAAGCGCATTGCAGTTCATTGTTCATTGTAGATGTTTACTTCATTGACCCATGGATGGTAGCATCATGAACAAGATATCAACCCTTGCTGCTTTGCTAATTCCCTATGTAGTTCCTCCTATCTAAAACCAAATATTTTCTATCCTTGGCTTTTATCCCTATTATGGTGATTGCTATCTAGTAGGGTTGTCTTCCTCATGCAAGTATTTTATTACCTTGGCAATGGTTGCCTTGATATACCTACATACTTCTGAACATGATGTGCCTGTGGGCCTCCCCTCCCTCTCTCCTCCCAGGCTTGTCTGAACAGTGGTCAAGCAACATGCTATTCAAGGGAACTGGCCATAGGTATTTACTTGTTTTGCACAGTTTAATTTGGCTCATTTCTGCTATTTTGTTTACATCAAAAAGAGTAGTCCAGTGATTCTTAACCTTTTTAGACTTAAGGCCCACCTTGTTAGACACAAGGCACCAGTGATGATGAGTAGCAGGTGTACACGCACTCCCTGAATCACTGGTGCACCCCGTCAGGCTGCGTTCCCTGCCCAGTTGACGGTGGGGGGCGGGGTTGGGAGTACCAGTGCCTCCCACCCCCCGTGAGCACTGGCCGGGGAGTGTGAGCACTGGCTGTAGGCTGCGTCCATTCCTGGAACCGCCATGGCCAGCTTCCGGATTTCGGGAGCACTATGGCTGCTCACCAGTCAGTCAGTTTTGGACCCTCCCCCCTCCCGCTCAGTGCAATGAGCCTCAGGGGGTACCCTCCCCCCATGTCGCTAACTGGTTCAACCCCCTCTCAGGGGGTTACCACATGGCCCCCCTGACTTAAGGCAGCACCAGTCACTGTCTGGAAAATGGCAGCTCTTAGTTTTCAATTGTTTTTTGACTACAAAAAAAGAATAGAGCAATCCTTTTGTTGCAGAAAACTCAGAACACAACAAGTTTTTTGACACTATGGATTCCTAACTGAGATCTATGGGTTTATCTTGTAAATCACATGTAGCTGTTTTTATACCTAACAATGCTAATATATCAACCCACAGAAAGTCTCATGGCACCCAGATTGAGAATCACAGGATTAGACACAAGTGTGATTTAAAAAAAAAAAAAGCTTTTAGTTATGTGTTGTCCCTTGATTTAGGTGTGTACATACTGTAGGCCTCAGTCCTATCTGACTACTTTAATAACTATTATACACGTAGTACCTGAACAACTTGATATTCAGTCCGTACTCTCTCCTAATTTCTCACATTCTTACTTTATTCTCTTCTCCCTATTCTGTTTTCTTGGTTTCCTTCTTGTCCCCACTCTTCCCATATTCTCATGAGTCTGATGCTCATTGTTGTCTTCACATCCTCTCTTCTTGGGTTCTGGTCCTGCTGTCCTTCACCAATTAAATCTGCTGTGCTCAGCATATTGGCAGCATAGTGAAATGTGCTAAAAATCCATTCTCTGAAGAGTTTGTTGCTGGCACAATAAAGATCAGGTTTTCTTTTTACTAGAGTTTACTTCACTTCCAGCACACTAATTGAATACAGCAGAGCGGAACAGCAGGGGACAGAAACAAAAGATAGTGAGTCCTGACAAAGATTTTCTCTAGGGGCAGGTGTTCAATTAACATCCCTTGTTAGACACCAAAAAAGCAACCACTGCCAAACAATGGGACTCTGGATCATTCACACCCTGAAAACTTATTAAATATCCACATCTTTGTGTATCCAGTCTAGGGTCAAACACACTTTCCAAAGGAATTATTGTCGGTCAGGCTGCCTCTATTAAGCAATTAGCTGTTTTGGTACATAGATAGGAACTGCAGAAATGTAAACAGGTCAGTTGCATATAGAGGATATCTGTAGAGAAATCTACACAGATTAAATTATCACAGAATAATTTGAGATACAGGTTAAACCTACAACTTGAGATACAGATAGAAGTTCTTAGCCTGAAATTCACAAGGCACTTAGTGGTAACTTCCTGAGAGCTGGCTAATGGTACTAGCTCCTCCACCCCCTTGTTTTTAACTGCTAAATTGCTTCATGGGCCACTGGAAATATATTAAATGTTTTCCTAATCATTCTCTTCTTTATAAACAATTGCTGTAGTTGCTGTAGAGATTCTGTTAGGTTGCAAATGAAAAGGAAGATATCTGACTGCACAAAGCAGAGCGTTTCAAAATAATTGGAAAATGACGTAATCAGTTGAACATGGAAGTGAATGTGGGCCATTTACAAAGGTGGCCCATGTGACCAATTTCTTTTTTGGGATGATATCTGCAGTAAGAAAATGGGAGTCCCAGTCTAACCTAATCTGTTACTGGGCTGAGTCATCCATTACTGAGGGTCTGACTGCAAAGAGTGGGAAAATGTATAACATGAAGATTTTAGGCCTCATGCAGCTGAATGGAGAGATCAGATGAAGAGTTTATTATTTATATTTCAGAAGTGATGGATATCCTGTGCTCCTCTGCAGTCAGGGTTTTTTAACTTTGAGTTTAGGAGATAGTCATAAGGCTGTAGTTTTGAAACATGGATATTAAAAAAGAGTGAAACCATTCATTCGTAGAGTTGTATGGATTGAACTACTTTCTGATCCTTGTTTTTGCCTGAGCATTTTTCTTTTCCAAGGAGGTTTTTGTTTTCATGATGATAATATTATTATTATTGTTTGTCATAATTGGTTTCTAGGGTGTCTGGATTTTCTCCAGTCAAAACTGTCAATATATCTTTATTTTAAAGAGCACTATGAAGATTCAGCAAAACATTAGAGTGGCTCCTTAGAAGTGAAAAAACCTGAGGCTGAATCAATTCAATCTTTGCAGTTTAATCTAAGCTTCATAGATTGAACCAATAAGCAAGTCAATGAACATTCACTTGTGATTCTGGAAATGCAGCCACCTGCCTGCAGTGGCCCAGTGGCACACCTCCCTGTTCGACTGGAACAGACCGCTTGGGTCAAGACAAGTCAACCCACCCTGCAAGGGGAGGGTTTGCGGGGTTTGTGAGTTAACCTGAATATGGAGGGGACCTAGGACAGAAGTTCAGTAAATCCAATCAGTTAAGTTTGTTATTACATTCAACCAGATTTATCTTAAACCATTTTCAGCCATTTTGAAAGTGGCTTATGTTCACTGAACTTCTGTTGTGTTATAGATTTGAACTTGTTTCCAATCACTAATACTGGTTAATGTGTAATTTCTGTCCCTAGCCTTAAAGTTAAGCATACAATTGAATGCCTTGCTAAATAAGGATGGATATAAAATTAAACGTGATGCTCCTTAGAGTGTTACTATAGTCCTATATTATTCCTCCCAACGCTTTAATATGTATTGAACATGGTCCCATGGGCATTTAAGCATGTGAATTGACTTCTAAGAGACAACTGCTATGAGTGGCTGAGATGCCCATTAGGCATCCATGATGAAAGACTCCATCATCTTTTCATATTCTCTAGCCCTTTCATTTAAGACTCTTACTCATATCAATACTATATAGATCATAACCCAGAGCCTATAATACCCATCTTGAGAGCAGAAATTCACCTGTTCACTGCCAAGGGACCCTTCTCAATTACAGAGGATAGGATCTGTTCCTTATCTGTTAAAGGCTAGCTCATTCAAATGCTTGAGGAAAAGGAGGAGAGGTGGTTGTACCTTAAGGGACCTTATTAAGGGTGCAAGAGCAGGTTATTCTGATGAGAATGAAGAACAAGTGTATCAGGAGACTAGCTGTTAAACAGCAATAACTTGAAGATCTCTAAGGAATCTTATAAAAAGTGAAAGCTTGCCTATATTTCTAGGAGTATACATATACTGGAGCATAGCAGTACAGCACAGTTATGCAGGTACTGTTAAAATCTTCATAAATGATTTGGAGGATGGAATTGAGTGCACAGATAACAAATTTGCAGATGACACCAAGCTGTGGGGAATTGCAGGTACTTTAAAGTATAGGCTTAGGATTCAAAGGACATTGATCAACTAGAGAAGTGGTTCAAAATTAATTGAATGAAATTCAGTAAGGCAAATATAAAGTGTACTTGGGATAGCTCAGTGAAATGTACAAATACAAAATGAAGAACTTTTTAGGTGGTAGTACTACAAAAAAGGGGACTTGGAGGGTTATAAACCACCACAAGTTGAATATAAGTTAGCAGAGAACTCTTGTGAGGAAAAAAAATACCGGCTTGTATTAACAGGAGTGTTGTCTGCAAGTCTAAGGAAGTGCTTGTTCTACTCTGTACAGAGCTGGTAAGGCCTTACCTGGAGTACTGTATGCAGTGTTGGGACCCACACTGCAAGAAAGATATAGACAGAGTTTCGTAGTCTATCATAGGAGAGCAAGGAAAAATATTAGAGGTCTAGGAACCATAACTGGTGGGGAAAAGAAGATTGGAAGAACTGAACTATAATTATTAATTTGGGGAAGACAAGGCAGAGAGGGTCTTTTCTAACAGTCTTCAAATACCCGATGGTGGTTATAAAGTCATAGATTCATAGATTGCTGGGGGCTGGCAGGGACCTCACAAGATCATTGGGTCCAGCCCCCCTGCACTAGGCAGGAAAGACTACTGGGGTCAGGTGACTCCAGCGAGGTGACCATCCAGTCTCCTCTTGAAGATTTCCAAGGTAGGTGATTGCACCACCTCTGGAGGGAGTTTATTCCACAGTCTGGACACATGAACTGTGAAAAAGTCTTCTCTACTGTTAAGCCTGAAATAGCCTTCCAAGAGTTTATGGCCATTACTCCTGTTTTTTTTTCCCAAGAGTGCCTTGGTGAACAGTTGTTCACCAAACCTTTGATATGCTCCCATGATATAGTGGTAAGCTGCTACCAAGTCCCCTCTCAGCCTTCTCTTTTTAAGACTGGAGAGGCCCAGGTCCCTCAGCTTTTCCTTGTATGGCTGGCCTTGCAAGTCTCTGATCATACGGGTGGCTCTTCTCTGGACTCTGTCAAGCTTTTCCATGTCCTTGTTGAAGTGTGGCACCCAGAACTGGATGCAGTACTCCAGCTGTGGTCTCACTAATGCTGAGTAAAGCAGAAGAACCACTTCCTTGGTTTTGCTGGAGATGCATCGGTTGATGTGTGCCAGAGTATTGTTTGCCCTGCTGGCTACAGCATCACACTGATGGCTTATGTTCATACTACAGTCTATTATTACCCCTACATCCCTTTCAGTTGTGGTGCTAGTCAGTTTGGCACCACCAAGCCTGTAAGTATGTTGGGGATTGTTCATCCTCATATGGAGGACTTTACACTTCTCAATGTTGAATTTCAGCCAGTTCTGATCTGCCCAACTTGTCAGCCTAACTAGGTCTGCCTATATCTGCAGCCTATCTTCAAGCATAACCATGTTCCCCAACAACTTGGTGTTGTCCACGAACTTGGCCAGTGAGCTCTTTGCCCCCACATCCAAATAACTGGGTTGTGATAAGACTGGGATCAATTATTCTCTGCAGACATGGAGTATAGTACAAGAAATAATGGTCTTACACTGTAGCATATTAAGTAATTTGTAAATTGCATATTAAGAACTTTCTAACTATGCAGTATTGAAGGATTGGAACCAATTGTTTAGAGAAATTATGAATTTTCCATTCATGAGAATTTTTAAGGGGAGGATACTCAGACACTTGGCTGGGATGGTTCAATCATAGATGATCTAGCCTTGAAGGAGGCTGGACTGAATGACCTCCTTAGTTCCCTTCCAGACCTACTTTTCTGTGAACCTGTCAGAGACCAGCAGGTATTGGGCTGCAGACTATAACTCTGCAGAGATCCTCTATTTCTGGGTAGGGGCTTCAAGGGAAGATTTCTTTTCTCTGTCTCTTCCATATCTGCCCATCTTGGCTCCACAATCAAGCCCTATATTGATAGCAAAGCAAAATGATAACATGAATGCTAGACATTGCTATATTGCTGTCTTTGAATTAAGCAGTCTTTCATCTAGCTGTCTTATAAATAATTGAGCACAGCTAACTCTTCTTGAATTAGCACTGTTTCCAATTTTCTGACTGTCGCAGAATGGCTGCTGTAAAAGGTATCCACGGCTTGTGATGTTTCCTTGTTGCATAGTAAAATAGATTAATGCTTGGGCCTCACAGGCTATCATAACCAAATTGCTCCTGTGAAGACTGTTCATGACTACAGTGTCTTATTAAAGTACTGGGATCCATTCTATGTTCTTTTATCAGCCTCTTTAGTGCCACTGCAATTTTACCAATATAATATATATTTTAAAAGCCTATCACTTTGCATAAAATGATTTTTAATTTCTTATTTTGGTTTAAGAGCACACTGGAGCTTGTCATAGAACCATAAAACTACAGAAAGTTAGGGTTGGACGGGACCTCAGGAGGTCATCTAGTCCAACCCCCTACTCAAAGCAGAACCATCCTCAACTATAATTAAATTCCTTATCATTCATGTAATATATTTCTAGAAGAAAAATAGGAGAGGAAAGGTTTTCTGGCTAGGGCATATGACTGGAAATTAGGAGACCTAAGGTTTTATTCCCAGCTCTGCCACAAAATTCCTATGTGACCTTGGGCAAGTCAGCTAACCCCTCAACAAAATGGGATCAATAATAGGTTACCTTCACCTCATGCATTGTTGTAAACCAGTTAAATGCAGCATATTTTTGAGTTCTGTGGTAGGAAGACAGTCTGTAAAGGTTAAGTGGTGGTCAGGGTGTTGGTGATTTACAACCATGTTGGTAGTATACAGGATTTATACTATTTTTATAGCATTAAATGATATAAATAAAATTGTGTAAAAATTATATAAAAGGATTGAGCTGAGAGAGAGAAAGTGAAAGAACAGTTCATGAAAGCAACAGATGGGAAGTAGAACAAGTAGAATAAAATGGAAGTATAATAAGGGGAATGAGGCTGCCACAAAGGACAGGGCAAGATTGCTTAGGCAGCAATGGTAAGAAAAGATTGGGACAGTGGAACCAGCAGCCAACAAAATTTATCAAATCATTAAAATATATATATCCAGACAAAACTGAATAAGTTGAATGCCATAGGCCTCAAAGGATGGGCCAGTCCCTCTGGTTCCAGAGATTTGTGGGAGATAGAGCCCTATTCTCTACTGTATGTTTAACTACTTTTGGAGAAGAGACCCAAATGATCTAAATATGGCTCCTACAAAGTTCTTATGGCTGATGATACTACTACTATGACACAAAGCAGCCCAGGAAGAAGCTCAGAGGCCCATTGTTTTTAATTATTATGTATTACTTTTCCTATTAGGCTATTTAAATTTCTTTTTCCAAAGGACAAGAAGAATGACACTGAGAAGCAACAAAATGAAAAGCTGATAAAATGGGAAATCTTTTCTTACACCAGACATAATTAACCTCTGAAACTAATTGCCGCAAATTATCATTAAAACCAAAACATCAGACTTTTCTGTAGATAATGAGGATAACTGTATTTACATTGCACAGGATGAGAAGTCGAGGGATATAAACTTTGGAGCTTGTGGGTCATAATCCATAACTGTATTTGTACTACATTTACTGCCTGGAACAGTAGTATAATGGGGCACCAGCCCCTAATACCCACTTAAAAGAGGTGTGTGAATGACACTTCAGCCACTGTTCCTGCCAGGCCAGCTGCCACAACAGTCCCCTATCACTGTCCCTAGCTGTTATGCCTCTGGCCTGAAATTTTAAAGAAAACTTTCTATAAGTGGGTTTTTAAATTATTGTGCATTGCAGTGGGGATGCCCAAAGTGGCAACCTATGTGTATGGCATGTGGTCAATAGGGAAGGGGGCAAGGAGCAACAGCATCAGATAAAGCAAGGGGATTACTTAGGTGTAACTTAGGCTAGGGACAGACATATAAAAAGCTTGAGCCTGAATGGATTCAATCTTTGCAGGTTAATCTAACCTGCCTAGGTTGAACTGGTTTGCAGCTGCACAGACGTTCCCTCTGGACTGACTAAATGCAGGCACATGCCTGCATGGGCTCAGGCTAAAAGCTGCTAGAACTCCATTCCCTTCCATAGTGCTGAGCTGAGCAGGGGGCATAGCCAGGCCCTGGCAGGATGCTTTGATTAGGGTGGGGTTTAAACCCCCATCCTGCCTGCACCATCCCAGGCTTTTTCCCACTTGCTGCTCAAGGGGTGGGAGTGTTGCCAGGCCCCAGCCCCCAGCTAGCACTCTGTGGCAAGGGAGAGGGGTTGTGCAGTGAATGCACCTGGTGACAATACTGAGCTTTTCAATCTCCCTCTCCCTGCTTCTTCATATGGTCTGCAAGCCCGACAGACAAGAGAGCTAGTAGGGGGCTGATAATAGTGTTTATCAGCCCAGTAACAAAATGAAAATCTCTCTCATTATTTCAAGCTCTTCTTAAACAGCTTGCTCCAAGGAAGGAATGGAGGGACATTACTAGCTGACCTACTGATTAGCTCCAAAAAGCTCTAAGTGGATACTGTTCTGTCTGCCTGTCCCAGTGAAATTGGAGACACACACACAGACACCTCTCAGCATTACCTAGCATATCACATGGCTAGCATCCATGGGGCTGGGGTCCATTCTGTGGGAGATGGGAGAGAGGCAGGGGATCTCTGCTTCAACAGCAAGTGGCAAGGACTGGGGGTTAGGGGGAAGCCAGGCAGACCCTGCTGTGCCTGCGGGAGTTTTGGCTAGGGAGCAGAGGGGTGTGGCCAGCCCTGTTGCCTGGAGCAGACAGCCCAGCCCAGGGCTGCAAAACACCTGGGATGCTGGGGGACTCTGGTTTAACTTAAACCAGGAAGAGGTCTGGGACAGACGTTGCATAAACTGGTTTCACCTCAAATCAGTTAAGTCTACATTCAACCAGGTGTATCTTAAACCAGTTTCAGTCATTTGAAACTGGTTTGTGTGCATTGAACTTATGTTCTGTTGCAGATATAAACCAATTTTATCTGGGGGCTGGACTTGATGATCTTCCGAGGTCCCTTCCAACCCTAATGTCTATGAAATCAATTTCTGATCACTTAAACCTGTTTATATGTAATGTCTGTCCCTAGCCTTAGGGAGGACATGGGACTTGACTTGTGGTCAAAATGGATGGCCCACACTGTGGAGGGATAATAAGGGGACGGGTTACCTGTCAAAATGGATGGCCCACACTGTGTTACAGGATTCTTCTGCCTTTATCTATAGTATCTAGAATTGGTGATGAAGATAAAATATAAGACAATTCTATCTCTCTACTCCAATTGGGATCTTATACCAGGTCTGCCATAATATCATATGATTATTCATTTCATGTGAATGCATCATATGCCATTATGACAGGCTGAAGGGTTATCCCTGTGATCTGAATGGCAATCTCTGTAACCTAGTGCTTCTTTTTTTTTTATGCATGACTGATATTATTTATTAAAAATGTTAATACCATTTTATTTTCTTTTTTTCCTGTTTTTCAGTTCCTTTCTCAGAAGTTGTAAATAAAATTTGTTGAGCTCTTTCTGTTTGTATTTTATTTGTGAACAAACAAATCATAGCATCAATGAGTCGGAAGGGACCTAGACAGATCATGTAGTCTGACCCCCTGCCACCCCCAGTGCTCCTTCCTGCCCATGGCAGGGGGTCAGACTAGATGATCTGTCTAGGTCCCTTCCGACTCATTGATTCTATGATTCTATTAATTCCATATCTTTTTAGATAGCTATAACATTTTGTGTTTGTTGGCTTTTTTCCTGCTACAAAGAGATGATGTTTTCTAGTCGGGAGATTACTAGAGATGCAGCATTTGGCAATTGTCTAAATAAATAACAAGCATATGAGTAAAGGAAATACAGAAAAGAAAACTGCTGTTTTATAGGGAGGCATAAATAATCTGGCAAGCAAGGTTAGAACTGTAATTCTTATTGTCATCACTACCTTTAGTTTCAGCATTTGGAAAGAAATCATTTTAAAATAATTTGTAATCTTTTAAAAAAAAATTTTCTACTGAAGCTACTTTAATCCATAATATGAAGAAAGATCATACCCTTCATACGATTACCTAGAAGATCCATTGCAAACTGCTGAATTTTGCAAATCAAATCAGAAATACTTGGTATCGTGTAGGTGTGATTCCTCTTATAGTTTCTAAGAGTATAAGTCTACAAGGTGCTAAGCATCCTCAATTCCTGTTAGCTTCAGTGAGGTCAAGGGATGCAGCACTTAGGAGATGCAAAGCAGTTCACATGATCAGAGTCTTAGGATGAAAATCAGCCCTGTATAGAAGGCCAACACAAAGCTTGTGCATCACTTAAGTGCCACTTATGACTGTATAATAGGGCTTGAGTGGGATATAAGAGGTTGAAAGGTTTTTGCCCGTTCTCTGGCAGAGGGCTGACTTTCACTTTTAGTGAACAAACAGAATAAAAATGCAGATACTCTCTCAGGCAATACACATTATTTTTTTATCTCGACTAGTGTTATTCAAGTTTAATTATTAATGATGATACTTGATACCCTGGTAAATATATTGTTCTGCATTCCATGTAAAGAGTGCCATTAGTGGTGTGAAATGGAATGGCAGGACTCTGCTTTACTTGGCAGACTGCGAAGCAGAGTTGAAAACTGAGGGTATATGCAGACATTATGCTTAAATCAGTGGTCACCAATCAGTCGATCTCAATCAACTGGTTGATCATGGAGCCTCTGAAAGTCGATCTCAGCCTGTCAGAGGCTACACGATTGAGAGCAGCAGGATGCCCATGGCTGGGATGAGCCACGCCCCCTGCCACCTGAGCCAGGCTGGGTGAGTTGGACCAGAACCTGGGTGGCTTGTCTGAGAAGTGGGGGGCGGGGGGCAGTAGATCCTGGGGTGCCCTTTACTTATGGTGCCTATCTTCACCATAAAAAAGTTGGAGACCACTGGTTTAGATCAACCTAGCTAAAGTTAGGTTGATCTAAGTGCCCATGTGTACAGATGTTGAGGGAGATCAGACTGGGCAAAAAATGGCCATGTTCTTGTTCTTCCTAGCCCCCCCACCACACACACACACCCTGATCATGCTATTTTTGGCATCCTGACCTCCACTCCCAGGCAGACACCTAACTGCCACCCCACTGTGGATTTACCAACCACCCTTGCAGACCTCCCAATTCTCTGCAATCCCACCAGCTACCACAGACCTGCTAATCCCCCTGATACAGCTTTCGTCTCTCCCCACTCCAACTTACTTTGGGTACCTGGCATGGCTCCACACACTGGCAAGTGTACACATGCCATTCCCAATCTATGGCCATGTTGATTAAAGCAAGCCACATGATCATAGATTGGCTACAAATAATGTCTGCAGATATCCTGAGTTAATTTTGCAGATCCCATTTAGGTCCTGAAACTTCAAACAAGGGTACATGTGATCAGTTTGGATGTCGAAGTATTTAGAGACCTGGCTTATTACATCAGAATGCTAGCTCAAATTTCGTTAAAAGATTGTTCATTGTAGCTTTAATTCTTATTATTGTTTTGTGGTATTGGGAATTTGCCTTCAAGTGGTCAAGACATAGGAAGTCAGGTATGAGATAGAAGCAGTTTAGCAACTCACTTTCTAGCTCCTTGCGCTCACTGCAGATCTTGCTTTACCTAATTTTTTTAGATTATTTCCAGTATTCCTTTTTGAGCTCTTACTTTTTAATGCTGCTTGGCTCTGTTTATCCACTGAGAAGATGTTTTATATTAAGGAGAATACAGGAAGGCACTGTCTCTGTTCCAGAGTGTAGACAATGTGATTTGTTCTGCCCATTGCCCAAGCAGACATTTGTGCAAGGGATGGAGACAGAACTTTCTCTGGAGCTGGCTTGAGACTGCGGCATGAACTCCTGTAAAGTAGAAGGGGGTGAAGTTTGTGATGGCCCTTTGTTCTTAAGTACAAGATGTGTTTCCTTGATTTCGCTTTCTCTAACAAACTGTGTTTTTGTATTTTTTTAAATATCCCAAACTCCCCACTGACAGTGCATAAGAGAGAGGTGCACTTCTACTTTCCAAAAACACGATGTCAAAACAAAAATAAATATTTCTTAATGACCTAGTACAAGGCACAGATTTGCAGTGATGAACATGTAGTGAACATGCAGTGAAGATGCATAGTAGAAGTTAAGGTATTAGTCCCTGTTTGCTTCCTGCCTGAAGATGCAGTGTTTCCCTACAGGGTTGCCTCCTCTTTATTTCACCCAGTGAGAGCTCCCTCTCTTGTTTTAAGGCCACCTGGAAGTTTCCTTTCAGGAAAGCTGTGAACAGGACTGCATTGGAAACTCTATCCAGTAGCAGAAGCTTCAGAAAGAGCCGCATCCTAGTCATTGGGACAGTCAGAAAACTTCATTTTTTATGGGGTTTTTCTCTACTCTATGCTGACTAGCTGTTTGGTTCAGCATTTGTGCCTCATACATTACCCAAGTCTCTTGTCCTCAGTGTCCTGCCACATTTCTTCTTTCTCTTACCCTGCCCTTCCCCATCCCGTCTGTCCTTCCCTCTTCTTTCTACTTAGCCTAGTCTGCCTACTCCCACCTTTAAAAAAAGACAGAAAAAAAGCATGGCAAAAATCCGCACCATATGCTGTCGTGGCATAATTTGCTTTGCTTCTGTGTTGTATGACTTCCTTCCACTTGCATCTGTCTTTCCTAGTTAGACTGTAAGTCTTCAGAGCAGAAGCTTCATGTTCTCCATGTTAGAACAGTATCTAGTCTGCTCCAGCCCAGTTCTACTAAATAAGGGTGATGAATAAAGAAGAAGCAGAATGCTTTAACTACAGCTCCTCCTACTTCATCATGGACTTTGAGGAGTACATTATTGCAAAGTTACCTCTGGCTGTACCTTTTCCTTCTTTTATTGAAGGAGGTCATTATTTAGTTTTCATGTTGTCTTTTAAGTTCTGTTGTTATTGTAAAATTGGTTGGCACTGAAAGTGCTGTAAATAATTTTGTAAATTGCCTGGGGCTGTCTATGGCATAACCTATGGCTACATTATCTGATGATGGAAATAAGCTTCTCTAATGTCTGTGTTCCAAGAGAAGTGAAATGTGAATCTTCCTGCCAACTGTCTTTTTTTTTCCCCTACAGCACGAATTATTAAAACAAAACAGTGGTGTGAAATGCTTCCATGTTTAGAAGGAGAAGGCTGTGATTTGCTAATCAATAAATCAGGCTGGACCTGTACACAACCTGGTGGACGGATAAAGACAACCACGGTAAGCTTCTCTTTTTTTCCCAGATTCCTTGTGGTCCTCTTCAACTGTTGCTTCTAAAGGCCAAAGGTTGAGATACCAAATCTAGTTTTAGTGTGCATTGTTAGACATCCATTAGTAATTCAGTGAACATGTATTTAAACTGCGATACCTGCCCGTCCTCTTGAACATGTGTATGTAGACAGGGAAAGTGAGGGGGGAAAAGTCAGCATTTTGCTTAAAAGGAACCATAAATTCAAGCAGCAAATAAATTCAACCCAAAGACTGTCTCTTCACCTTGATTTCACCCTGCATTCATTCTTGTACTTTGACTGGAATAGAATGTAAAAATGCTCACGGGTGATCTAGTAGGGCAAAAATAAGTATTTTATTTGAAAAAGAAAAGTAGTTTTGGCTTTTCCACTACAGTAGGAAGGCAGTTTAACAGACAAATCTTCACCTGCCCAAAGGAAAAGCAGTGAGACCTAAAGACTGCAAAACAGTAAAGACTTTCTTTTATGGTCATCTGACCTTTCAGTTCTAGCTTGTCCATTCTGTTCATTTCAACTCCCTGGTGTGCTGTCCTGTAGTGTTTTAGAACATTTGTTTTAAGAAAATATATTGAGGCTGACTATGCACATATCAGCAATGGCTTCTGGGCCTTGTAGTACATCAAGAAGATGTTATAGGACTTTCTACAACTCCACAAAAGAATCCTCTGCTTCAGAAACTTTAAAGTATCCACACAATAGAATAGAACAACGCTCTCTCTGCAGACTGCTATACCACAATATTTTGTCTTGCTTATAGGGCTTTTTAATAAAGATAAATTTTAGAAATATCTCATCATCAAGTTTTACTTCAAAAAGCTGTCTTAAAAGTTCTTGAAAGAAGAACTTCTTGCAAAAGAGTGAAGTTAGCCAGGGGTAGAGTTCAGGCCTATCAATATGATCCCCTACCTATCTTTACTGTCTGCAGAGAGATGAGGAGACTCTAGACCAAAACTTTTAATGGTTCATAATCTGGCAGAATTTAGCAAAATCTACATGATCACCATTTTTTAGTTTTGCATCAAACTTCAAGAATATCATTTGGTGTTAAGAATAGGAAAGGAAAACCAGTGATTTTTTTCATTCTGGACTTAAAGTGGTTAGACATGGCAAGGTGAATTATGAGCAGTGTTACAGCCTTAACTCTGAGTCTCCCAAGTCAGAACTTTTAATCTTATTTTCCTTTAGATAATTTGCATTTAATTTTTTGTAATTATGACATAAAAATGTAATGGAGGGAAATATGCCTTCAAACAGTAGCATCAGCCCTCAAGGGCAGGCAGACTTTATACGGTATCTTTGGAATTCTGACAATATTTTTCAAAGTGTCATTAATCCAGCAGTATTTTCTGTACTTGAGGCAAAGCAACTTGCCTGTGTACAATGAAACATTTCCATCTATCATCATTGTTTATTCCAATGAAATGCTTGAAAAGTAGGCACAACTTATGATTTATCTCTATCAGATTGCTTCAGGGGCTCTTTAAGATCTGATACCAGGAGGCCAATTCTGATCTCATACTTGTTGGACAACTATTTAATTGTATTGACTTTAATGGAATTATTCTATATTTAAACCAGCATAAAGATTACAATCAAACTCCATATTTGGGAAATGACGTTAGTGCTGAGCAAAGCCTCATTAAACAGATTCTCTCCTGTGTCAAGGTGCACTCTGTGCTGGAAAGAAGAAAGCTTCTATAAGGGAGAAAATTACAGTTCCATTATTCTTGAATTGCCCCGATTTGGACTGTGGTGTGACCTATCTAAAAATAGCATACAATAGCTGTGGACATCCATGCCGCTTACGCGTGCCAGCGTGCAGGCATGCGCGCGCGCACATGCACACACACACATACACCCTCTTTTCTGTCAATTCAAACTAACCTCTAAGGATATTCTAAGAAACTGTAGAGTTAGAGAAAATGACACTTTACAATAATTGAGTAATAAAAGAACATTCATTTGTTCTTAGGAAGCATAGTTTGATATGCCAGGAAAATGTCTGAAAGCCAGCAAGACTGCTGGAGTCTTGATCTTGGATAACCTAATGACTGTCGTAATAATTCTAATATAAGAAAAGAGTATTATGGAAACACCAATAGACAACATCCACTGCTGCAATATTCCTAGGTAGTGTTATCTGCTTCTTGGTGCAATAAAATATCTAATGTTTCTGTTCCTTATTAGCCAGTCTTAGTTGCCATGGCCATATTATTCCTTAGTGAAAAATATGTGTATAGCAGTGCGCTATAAACAGTCTTAGTAATATTCATCAGGAAAGATGTTAAATTAATCTCCAAATGTCTAAAGAGCAAATATTGCCTATTAAGGGTATAACCCTCCTTTGAAAATAAATAGGTGTTTTTCCATATGCTTCAACTGGAGCAGATCAGGTCGTAAATTTGCAACCCTAAAATAATTTGTGTAAGCATCTACAGGTTGAAAACTGGAAGATAATCTGGATTCATCTTTCATTATCAGAGAGCTACATTTCTATAATCTATTTGGAAAAATTGTAGAAGTTAATAACATACTGTTTTACACATACTAAAACAGGAAAGCAGAACGGTATCGAATGCTGATGGACTGGGACTAGCACCTGAGAAAACAGTAACTCTAGCATTAATTCTTGTTGTTAGTGCACATATATAGCAGTATAGGCACTTGTGTAAGATACTAGCATGTCAGGTTTAGAAGCATGGGAAAAGATAGAATGAAGTTGAGGATATAGAAAATACATATAAAATGTGCCCTAATATGGAGAAATTCAGTAGTGTTTTACCAAAAGGAAGCAGAAATAAGACATTCTTGTCATAAATTAGTTTAATATGTAATACTTTATGTGCTAAATAGTAGAGAGCAGCATGCTGTCCCAGTAACTTCGCAGCCAATTTCTTGTTTTTTTATAAAACCTGTTTTATTTCAAAAACAGTTTAACCTAGATAAGTGGGGCTTGATTTTTCACCGCCTGGAACTTTGTGTAGTCACCTGTGCAAAATAATGCAACCAAATCAGCATTCTCTGCTCACATGTCTGGCAGCATTTAATGTACATTTTGTGCTCACATTGTACAGCTATAAATGACTACTGAAGGTGCAAGGCAAGGGAAAATCAGACAGAAAGTATATTCTAAATGGATCTGGATGTCACTTATGCCCTGTCATCCTTTCTACAAGGTGTGAATGAACCAAGGATTTTTCGTCTGGTAAGAGGCTTCTAGAATTGAAGATTAACTGGGCCAGCTGCCAGTATATGTTAATACAGGGAAGCAGTATGGCAACTGGAGAAAGGAGATACTATAGGAATAGGCCACTGCATCTGTTATACCCTAATATTTTTATTTTAAAAGTGCCTCTGTGGTCATTTTTAAATCACTTGCTGTGGAAATGTGAATACTGCTTTAGAGATTTCCAGTAATGTAACTCTGATTCTTTTAAAAATGAATTGACCTGACTTTTTCCCAAAAGAAAGAATACATAATCTTAATAGTGCCATAATATACCTTTTCCACCAGATACTCTTGTGAAGCCTGGCCTTTTACATTTCAAGCATGAAACTTGCTAGTGTATAAATGAGAAGATACACAATCTATTGCCTTTACAGGGGAGATTAATTTTAGCACCAAAGTGTATATATGTTGTCAATGATCCATCACTACTTAATTGTTACTTAATTAATTCCTTCTTTTACATGATGTGATTTCAGTGCATGGAGCTTAACAGAACATTCATGCGCCAGTTCCTCAGTTGCTAACCTTTGTAAACCTCTGTGATTTTACTGCTAAATTAGCTGAAGTGGGAAATTAAGGAGTATAAAGAAGCTAAAAGAGAGCTCACAGTGGATAAAAGGTATAATTACTCTGACGTGGAGCTCAGTGTTTAGCTAGTAAAATTTACTAAGGATCTAGTTTCACCAAGGGACATGACTTTCTTAATAGAGTTTACTTACACACAGAGCAACTTAACATTCCTCACCATTAATATAAATGACATGCTGGCTGGGTTGAAAAGGTAATTTGTCCCTTGCCCTGAGAAATTCTATAGTTGTTTGCATTGGCTGGAATTTCAATGAAGACTTTTTCTGCAGATCTTTTTATATATAAATATACAATTAAGGTAGATTGAATAAAATGTATTGTCTTTTTCATCATTGATTTGCCAACCTAGTGTTCTTACTCATACCATTACATTCAAGATTTTTTCAAAGTATCTATCTATCTGCATGTTACATTTGGATTTGAGAATTTACTTTTTTTTAGACTGAAGACCAGCTGGAAATGTCCTGAGGCCATGGTGTAGTGGTCTGAGCATGGGACTAGGAGCCAGAAACTCCTGAGCTCTAATCCCGGCTCTGACAGTGACTCCCCCTGTGGCCTTGGGTAAGTCACTGAACCTCTATGCCTCAGTTTTCCCAGCTGTAAGATCAGAGTGGTCCTATGTATTTAACTTCCTTGGAGTTGTCTTGGGAAGTTCTGTTAGTTAATGTGTGTAAAAGGATTAGGAAAGAAAAAACTCATTTACAAGTTCCAAGTATTATTGCTAATTAGCATCTTTACTGGTGCTGCTCATGTTGTTAAATTCTGAAATTATTCGCATTTGGTGGTATTTTCTTAATTAGATTGGACCATCCCCACAGAAATGTCTTTTCTTTTCTTTTCCTTTTTTGGCACCTGCCCAATTCTACTACCCTCTGTTGTTTTACATAGAAGTCTACGCTAGAATGGTTACAAAAACAGCTCTCCAGAAAAGCCCAGATGAAAGCAGTTGTAGTTTTTTTATGCACCCCATAGTTGAGTGTATTCCATATGGTATTGTCCCCATGTGATGGTTCCACACTTTGCTTCCTCTTTAGAAGAGGTAGCATTAGGGGGAACCTGGCCTTTCCTTCCCAGAAAGGCGACATAGGGGAAGGCAGAGGTAGCAAAAAACAAGCTTCCAGTCAGGGTTGCGAACTGTCCATAAATTTAAAGATGGTCCATCAAAATCCAGCCTAAAAATGCCTGTTTGTGAAGTCTGAAGAAAAATTAAGCCATACATAAAAAACTGAAACACTGAATTTGTTTTAAGATCCCTGTTGGAATGAAACTACATTCCAGGCAACTGTTGATGCTGGACAGAGAGAGAGCAAGCAGCACCACCTGGTATCTAAGCGGGAGTGCTGTTTGGAGCCTTGCAGTGAACTTTGGTGGGTGCAGCAGGGTATAAAAACATTGCTGCAGTTGCACAAAGTTGCCAACTCAATATTTTTTTTTTATTGACAGCAAAAACATGTCATAAAAAGTTTGTCAGTAAAATGTTTGCATATTGTCAGTAAAAAAAAAATTCTTGGGTTGGCAACTGTGTCACTGCAGCTATGTATCTAACACTTGTTCCACCAGACAGGTTGGGTGCCTGGGTGAACAGACTAGTTCTACTGTTATCTTCTCATCCATCCTGCTATATGCAGAACACAGCTGTGTTCTGTGGAGATGGGTAATGCAGTGTATATTTCTCCGCTATTGTTCAGACAGATTTCATACTTGGATGGGTATCTGTATGATCATCAAAACATAATGTTTTGAAGCAAGGTGAGATTCTAACATTGTTGTGTCTTTAGACACACAAGTGAATGCCCTCTTCAGAACTAGACAGCATTGATAGAAATCCTGACCGATTCTGACTTTCTTTCTAGAAACAGTGACATTAGAAAGAGAGGTATCACTTTATATTAATTGTCCACATCTATAGGTACAGTACCTGTGTACAAGGGGGGCCAAGAGAGGTTTCTGTTCTTAACAGGTAGCATGTGTTTCTGGTTTGTATTTTCTGTATATTCATACTGTCAGTCTTTGGATTCCTTTCTGTAGCCTTCAGACTTTCCATTGCCCTGAAGCTTTCCAGGATGAATTTAATATTGTGATCTTCATTCTAGGACCAGATTCCTTTACATTAATTACAAACAGAAAATTAGGTTTTCAAACAGAGCTAATTGGTGGCTAAGTCACTGTCAGGTTAAAATTGTTTCAAGTCCTCTCGCAGCTGGGTAGGGAGTTGCAGGGATGCTCTTTGTGCCTTCATAACTTTGTTTTACTGCACACTGGCCTGTACCCAGGCCATAACTGAGTACAGTTGTGTCGAACTAATTTACACTTGCCACCAATGACCTTAGAGGTGTCAAAGAGTACATGGACATCTGCATAGCATAATGATTCTGCAGCCTTGCCTTCTGTATACTCTTCTATGTCACCAAAGACCTCCTACAATGGAGTGATCCCCTCATGGCAGGCCAGCCATGGTGTCTTCAGGCAGTAAAAGCAGCATTTCTACAATGAACCAGATTTCCTTATCTGTGTTGCAAACAGTACCTCTGATTATTAACCATGAATTAATTTTTAAAATATAAAGGTACATTTAACCATTTATTGCCAAAAACAAAATGATTGTCCTCCAAGTTGGGCAAAATCATAGATTCACAGGTATAGGATCGGAAGAGACCTTGTAAATCTTCTAGTCTGACCCTCTGCCCTGGGTAGGAGAGAAAACTGGGCTCATACTATATAGGTAGAAATTGTGGTCAGACTGTGGTCACGATTAAAAAACCTCATTTTTCAAAACCTAAAATTTATCTTAATTTGACTTAATTATCCTACATAATAGTCTTATAACTTACTATTTTTTTAGAAATAGAGAATCTGTAAGTCCCAAATCCAAAATACTAGCAAACATTTAGAGATTTTCCCAGACTGCAAAGGCTCCAAGTTATAGAGAGAAGAGGGCAGAGATCTGGTGTTGAGAAAAATTTAAATTGCTGAGGGACTGTTTCAAATAGACTTAGCTGCCTTTCCTCTCCCAAAGTACTAAAGCCATGTGCCATCAGTGACAAAACTGCCACGATCTTAAAAAAAACCATTATTTGCCATCAGGAATGTACTTACTTGATCTGAAATATCTGATTTGAAAATGTGTATTTTAATGCAAAAACCCATCAAAACCCATGGTGATGTTTCCCATCAGAGGAGTCATCTTCAGAATTTAGTGGAAAACTGGAAAACCTATGCTAGCCCTATCTATCTGTTTGTGTCTCCAAATGCTGAAGAAGATGTAAAACTGACTTATTTCTCTGCATAGTAGTTTAAAGACTGATGGTAATCATACATAAATATATCAAATGAGATTTCTACAGGTCTCTGTTCTTTAACTCCCATTTACACTTGGAGGCTACATCTTAGATAGTGTGGTCCTGAATCTGTTGTAAATAAGAACAGAAAAATGAATAGGGCTCAGGTGACATAGGTGCTCATTTATTTGGGGGATTGGTTTACTCAGGGGACCTTAGCAATTAGTTATTTGCTTTCATGAGGGATTATGAAATCATTTAGCTCAGTATAAAATAAACAGCAAGTATCCAATCCGTTTCAGAGCTGAACTGCTACTTTGAGTAAAATGAAGACATTTCAGCCTGGGCATTATCAGTAAGATTGGTCGTCTATTTCATGTTTTTGTAGAATAGACTTTGCTTATTATAAAGAAAATTATCCAAATTGTTGTCTTATTCCTTTTATATTTTTGAAAGTAGCATTCAGAAATGGACAAAAATGCTTCTCTAACTTTGGGTATTCATTGACACTAATGTAATGTGGCATAGTGTAAACCCAACCAATAAGTTATGAATGTCTGAAATGTTTCAAGAGCACTAACAGTCTTGATAGCTTATCTTATAGAAATGCCTGAGTTGTTAAGTTGGTCTTCAAGGAAATTACTTTTGTTTGAAGTTCTTCCTGGGTTTAACAGTTCTATAAGAATAATATGCACTTTTTATATGTAATCATGCATAGATGAGGTTTGTATCAGTTTCAGGGGGAAAAAGTGAAAATCATTTGTAAGATTCAGTCTCACAAATTGTCTAGAAAAATATGGAATCTTCAAGGGGCTGGAAAGTATATTGCTTGTCCTTATTTGATGCATTTGTTCTTTGCCTATAAAGGGACCTTCCCAAATGCCCATAGTGTGGTTTCTAATTAGGAAAGTTGTAATTTAAGAAAGTCTGATAGTCTAGGTATATAAGACAGTGGGAGGGGAAAGAATGTCACAGTGAAGTGAATTTGTCCAAGGTCCTGATGCATTATATGCAATGTATAACTCAAAGTCTTTAAGAAATGATTCTGCATGGGAAGATCACAGACTTTGTGGGTGGATTCATAAAGAACACAGGATACAGAGTGAATGAGGAAAAAGATTTGAAGATGTGCACGCAAAAAACCAACAAACTCCATACTCCATACAGAAAACTTGGTGGAAAGATAAGAAGAGAAACAACACAAAGCTTGACAAAAAGGGAAATTTTGAGTCTTTGATTTTGTCTTTCTAGCTTTGTGGACAATTAAGTTCTTCATCCACCAGTCTCAGGCTGCTTGCCCATGTTAAAAAAAGAAAGCGCTTTACCAAAAGAGCCAGCACATTACTGTGACCTGGCTTTGCAGCGTCTGTATGGATTTGGTTCTTCAGCAGGGCTTTTTGGCACTTCTAGCTAAAGCTGATTCAATCAGCTATTAGATAAAAATGCCAACAAAGCCCCAGTAAAGTGCTCCATTTCTACAGGCGTTGGGAAAGCTGGGTCCAACTGAGGCACTGCTTTTTCTGGGCGTGTGCTGGGCTTGGTGCGGGAGCACACTGAGTTTAAAGCATTTTTTTTTAACATCTACAAGTAGCCTAATTGAATATCTTATGGACAGTGGTAGAAGCTGCTGATTTCCAGGTGAGATTCATGATCAAAGAATAAAACTTTGTATTCAATCTGCAATTCAGATCAGTGACCTATGATTAAAAGATCAGATATCCTCTTATTTCTTCTCCCCTCACCCCTTCCCCCACATATGGCCTATATATTGAATTAAAGATTTGTGCTTGATCTTGAACCTCAGAGTAGTGAAGAAAGTAACAGAAGCCCCAAGAAAGGAAGTAGCCCTATGGGACTTTGTTTTTTGACACTCTATAAATCAAAGTGGAATATATAGCTTAAATCATCCTTTTTTGTAACAGGGAATTATAAAGGTTGGAAACTTGTATGTCACATTAGCATCAAGAGTTTAAAATGATTTCTAAAAATATTACACACAGGAGAATCTTCATGGTAAAAGTGTTATGACATGAAGTCATTGCACAAAGACATCAGTTTTGAAACATTTTTCTTTTTTTCAGACTATGAAACAAAAAATATTTTTTCAACTCATGCAAGGCAATCTGGAACTCTTGGAGTGAATGACAAAACTAGTGGATAAAGAAAATGCAATAGATGTGGTAGTAGAGGGATTTTAGTAATGCATTGGACACAGCGTCTCTCAGAACCATATTTGAAAATTTAATTCAAATCGGTTTGTCATGTGGAGCACTGTCATTTCAACTGAAATATAACCACAGAACTATAAACAATGCTTAATATGAAAATATTGATCTAGACCAGTGATTCTGAACCAGGGTTTCACAGCATCGTGGGGTTCCTTGAGATCTTTTTAAAGGTGCAAAGGAAGGCTGTGCAATATTAGCAGAGTTTAGTGTTTAAAAACATATACAAGCTAACATAGGAATCCATGGTGTCAAAAACATTTTTACCAAGGTCTTTCTGACGTCTCTTCAGGGGGTGAAATAATTGATTACTTTTCCACAGTCAAGAAACAAGTGAATGTTAAGAGCTGGCATTTTCCAGAGAGTGCCTTAAGGCTAAAGAGTTTCAGAACCGGTGATCTACAGTAAGGTGGCCCAGGTTGTAACAAAAGGTTCTGTGAATGGCCTGGTTTTATTTTATTTTGGAATGTTTTCAAAAGCCTAAAGAGCAGAAAGCACCTAACTTCTACTGAAAGTCAATGGGAGTTAGCTACCCAACTGGCTGTGGTGCTTTGGAAGCCTTCCTGGTATCTAGAATACAGCTCTGACAGTTACCAGTATTAGATCTGCACTTTGACTGCGTGCAAACGTTCAGTTCTAGTGGTGAAATTGTCTACTAGTAGAAGTGATTCTGGGAGAGGCAGTAGTAGCAGTTCAGTCTGCAACCTCCCCCTCTGCCTGGCTTGTTGTACCATCCCAAAGAGAAGGTAACCTTGGTTTGGGGAAATCCTGGGTTGCTCCAGTCCTCCTATTCCCAGGGAGACTGGAGCAGCTAGACAAAGCCCCTGTCTGCTTCTCACACTGTGGACTCTCTGTGCTTGGCTACCAGTGTCCTGCAGTCAGGCAGTGAGAGCAGCACAGCAAAGGTCTCACCTACTTCTGACACTGGGAACTCTGGAGAGAAGCGAGTAGGGGGCTATGCTACTCCCTGAGCTCAGCTCTTGGTGCCCAGGAGCTCAGTGGACAGAGAAGCTCACCAAGCCCCTGCCTGCCTCTCACACCAGGAACTGCAGTGAGAAACTGTGGGAGTGCAGCTAAAGGCTGCTCTTTCCCTCTCAGTGTATGGGAGGGGTGGGAGAAGCTGCCTCCATGCCTTCTCCAGAACAGTATGACCCTGGTCTCCGAAGGCACAGCAGCCTTTCATCCAACTCTGGTTCTTCTGGTCCCCAGGAAGAGTTGACAGAGGGAAGTTCAGCCTCCTGGGAGAAACTCTGCTGTGTAATGTAACAGTGGACAGGAAAATCAAGTGAAAAGACACTAGAAATGCCGTCTCCTCTTTCAGCTGAGGGGCACCGTCTGTACAGACCAATCCTACAAGATCTCAGATCTTCATCTGTTGCTGGGTATCTGGATAGGTGTTTTCAGCTGTTGCTGTTTTTTCTTTTGTGCTTACCTGCAAGCTCTCCTTTTCCTAGAAGAAAGGATATTGGGTGCCCCAGAAAACACAAAAATAACTCCCTTCAGGAGGGGAGAAGGTAGACAGGGGGTGGGGATGGGGTTGGTGCAGGTGAACTCATGCTAGAAGATCATTGAATGCTGCTGTAATGAGAGACTTCTAGCAGAAACATTTGTAAAACCTAGTTGGTATTGTAACCAGATGAGTGATCCTTCCCTAAATGAATTTCCTCCCCTAAAGTAAATGTGAAGAAATCTAACTAAAATTAGTAGGAATTTTGAGTTATCTGCAAGATTTGGGAGTCCAAATCCTACTTAGAAAGAGGCAAGTCATATATGAAGTAAATAATAATACCAAAATGAAGTATATTTCAAACAACAAGGATTGAAAAATTAGAAAAAATCCCTGTAAGAATGAACATAACACCTCAAAGGGCATAACCAGACAAATGTACACGTGCATTTCCCCAGGGACATCTGGCAGCCTGAGGTTCTGGGTGCCTCGCTGGGCTGCAGCTATAGTTATCCAGATGTATGGAGCCCAGCCAGCAGCCAGAGCTTGGCTCTGGCAGGCCAAGCTCTGGAGTCAGGTGGCACAAACTGCTACCACATGCACTGGGTGCCTTTGAAGCGCCACAGAGTGCACGTTCATGCTCATGTGGGTGCATGCAAAATGTCCATATAGGTTGTGTAGTTGTGAATACCTGAACTCTAAAACTTCAAAGAAAAGCAAAAAGCAAAAAAAAAAAAATAAGTTTTGATTTTATTTGGAGAGATTAAAATAATGAACATGTTTAAATTCAGTGTTGACTAAGAGGAGAGCCAAGATTAAAGCCAGTAACAAGTAATTCAAGGTCATAAACTTAAAAAATGAAGAGGATTCATTTAAGGTGCCCATAGAGATCATACTAACTGTAATAAGATGTAACTGAGTAAAGGAAAATGCAAGCTGAACATCAGGGGAAAAATCCTAACAGTTTTGTCTATTAAGCTGTGGAATAGTTTTCCATAGGAAGTGTTGGAAGCTCCATTGATTCTTCTATTCAAAGCTAGATTGGATAAGACCTAGAAAGCATACTGTGGGGGATTAGTCTTGTTCTGGTAAGGACATAGAATGCATGAACTAATATGTCTTTATCAGCTCTCACTTCCTTAATTTCATTCTGAAGGGATTTTGTTGTTGTGGGGAGTATAAAATTCATTCTGGAAATTTGCATATACTACCTAAGGTGAAATGTCATGATGCTCTGAGTCATAGGAGAGGCAGACACCTCTCTGGTCACTGTTTGAATCATGCTGCACAGTCATATTCCAGCTTCTAAAGGAGCCTGTTCTATAACTGAAGCATTTGGAAATGAAAGATGTGCTTCCTTGGGAGAAGACAGCCAAAACTTCCAACCTGAAGCCAAAATTAGATATTTAAGAGGTTACGTTTGTGATCACAAAGTTTGGACTTGCAGCAGTAAAAATAAATGTGCAGTGTCAAGCTTTGAAAAGAAAAGTTAAAGATGTCTGGCAAAGTACAGTAAGCAGAATGCAGAGTGAGTGATCCAGAGAACATTACTGCAGGGTATCATGCACTTTTTTCCCCGGCAATCATTAAAGGTAACAGTGCTTCCAGTTGATTGTTCTGGGAGTAAAGTGATAATTACTAAAGCTAAATCTCCACACAAGTCAGAGTCCCTGAGGATCTGTGGATCTGTTTTTTGGTTGTTTGTTGTTTTGTTGGGTTTTTTTGGAGGAGTGGGGGGGAGGGGGTTGATTTTTTGTTTTGGTTTCGGGTGGGGGGGTTCTGTTTCTTTTTTTACTGCTGTCTTCCCTGTTTTCAGTCTCTGTCTCTCTCTGTAGTCAGAAGAATTCATAGAAATATACTTTTATTGGTGCATTTATTGATGGTAGAGAGGTCAATTCTAAAGTAAAATATAAGTCTTAAAGTCTGGGTGAAGAAAGATATTGACATTCAGTGGGACACAGGAGGGTTACCATTTTTTATTCCATACCACATGCCACCAAGTAAGACATGTACCTTTTTGGGGGGAAAGCAGAATGAAGAAGAAAATATTTTTTCTGATTAGGCCATATGCAGGAGGGACAGAGCTTAATCTTCAATTCACTCATCTTTCCTTTCCTCTTCAGGCAAAAGCTAGTTTTGACCCTTTCACAACTGAATTGTCAGCAGCTTTTGGCTGCTTAACCAAAAGCTGAAACTGTAGCTACTGTTGAAGACTGGACTCCATTCTCAGATCTTGGTCTTTGAAAAGATGTATAGACAGCATGCAGAACTCTGCAGTAGAGGAGAGACCAAGAGTAGCTAACGGACCACAGCAGTTTTGTCAATGTAAGGCTGGTTTGATTGATAGAACATCAAGACCATTAAAAAGGATGAGGGTTTTTAACACTTGTGAAATGAAGAGTTATTAGCAGGAATCAGGTAGATTATAATGAGCCGTCAAGTCAGTTGACTCCATCAGTGCTGCTTGAATAGAAATGCCATGGCTTCTGTAGGATAGTTGGTTCTAGATGTGGGTGAAGCAGGAATCAAAGCAGGATGTGACCATACCAGTGCATCCCCACCCCCAGATCTACCCTTCCTGGACTCCTTCCCTGCAGCACCTCCACTTACTTTTTTGGAAGGCACCTCCCTCCACACAGCTTCTGGAAGAAAGAGAAAAGAAAGAAGCTGCAGCCATTCTACCATTTTTCCATGCTGCTAGTCCCAGCAGAAAGTCAGTTTCCCCACTTAAGACATGCCCCCCACCCAAGTGTTTGGCTAATTTTTGAGGAAAATGTATGTGTGGTTTGTGAGTAAATACAGTATTGCACAGGAAAGTGAGTTACAAATTCAGGGATTATGTGGAGATTTAGGTGCAGCCTTATGCAATAATGCAAGTTGGCATCTGTATTCCTGTATTTCCTCTTGTATGCTACCGTTGCCTCCTTCCTGACAGGTTCCCCAAATTTTAAAGGTGCAGTGACTTTAGGTAAATGTTAAATAAACATAGTCACAAATGCACTGAAACACAGAACTCCTTTAGAAAATGCATTCTGAATGGAATCAGATTAGCTTGATAGGCATCGCCTGTGAGTTGACTGGTTGATGCATTTTTATTGATGTGATATTTGGGAGTTGGTGGAGGAGGTTAGGGAGACTTATAGTATGATCTGTTTAGGGTTAATCAAAGTTAAGTTTGTTTATGTGAACTGTTAACAGTGTGTTATTTGAACAATAATCCTTTAATAACTTATTTACCCTATGGTTAGGTTTTGGTATTTATAATGATGCTGATCTCCTACTCTAAGTATGACTTCTGGATGAACTAAAGTGGCTCTGTTACTGGTGCAAATGAATGGTCACTTGTCACACTGTCTTCTCTCAAATTCACTGAAGTGGATGAAAATACATTGCACTGCCCTTGAGGTTTTCCTTTCCTTTCCTTAATGTCACTGTCATTTTCAGAAGCTCAGATTCTAGCAGGTAATTTGGATTTGGGGAGGACAGCCTCTATTCTGCCTTAAGTCTGTGATTGTTTAGGTAGTGATGTTAAAGTTGTGTACTTGCACTTTTAAGGTGTGGGGGTTGTCTTTTCCATTAGGTTGTATTGCATTAAGCATAATTGCTTCTGCTACATTTTGTTCCTTTCTGAACTGTTCTGGTTTTCCTCTTTGATTAACGCCTACACACATATATCAGTTCTTCTACACATTTAACTGTTTAAAACTTCATCCCACACCTCCTCATAATGCCTTTCTACCCAGGATGAAAGAAATAACTTTAAACACATAAATAATATTAACCACATTACTTTTTCCTGTTCCTCTTCCCCCACTACCCCAACACACACACTTAATCAATTCTGTCCTACCTTTCAAAAAATTTAAAGTTAGACGTGAGCCTCAAACCTTGAGTCATGTACCTTTGATCCTTCCATCCCAGCCTCCATGTCCTTTCTTTTTTCCTATTTCATTTCTTTTCTTTTTCTTAACTATTCTCTCTTCCTCAGCCTGTTTCGCTTCTACCTTCAAGAATTAGCCTTCTTATCCTAAAGAAATTATCCTTCAAACCAATTTGTTTCTCCAAATATCTCCAATCTTACTTCTTCCACTTAGGTTCCACATCCACATACGGTTATCTTTTGCTGTCTTGTTGGCATGCTTGAATTTGGCTTTCCTCATCTTTACTTTATAGGTCTGGCCTGTGGGGCTTTTGCAGACTGGACAGCCCACCTCTAGCAATGGGGCAGCAGGTTGTCAGCACGGCTGCCAGACCCACTGCATCAGCACAACTCTTGACCTGAGGTGGTGAACATTGCTACCCCCCAACCTCTTTTTCCCAGTTGCTGACTTTAGTCACCTAATAGAGTGGTGGGCAGGAGGAATGGCAATGACATTCATCCCCTGGGTGCTGGAGGCATGTTGACGAGTCCTGTGGACCACAGTTTAACTACTCACAGGTTGCATGTGGGCCACAGGCTGCCAGTTGAACAGCCCTGACTATTTAATTTTCATTGCCACCAATGTGACTGGCTGCTAAGGCTCACTTTTAACTGAAATGTTGGAGGGCCTTATCTTTTCAATCATATATCTATAGCTGTTTTTCCAGTGTCTATTATTCTGTGACCCATCTTTCTAAATTCTGATATACTTTTAAATTGATATGTCGTCCTCCTTTTCTTTCTCCCAACATTCACTGTCAATGCAACCTCTTCAGCTTCCCTGTCATTTATGTACCTGAGCCAGTTCCCTTTCTATAATACCTGTGATCATTCCTCCTTTCCTTCTGGTCTACATGTCACCTCATTCTCTCCAGTCACCTGCCATTTTGTCTCCCATTCTTATCAAATACCATAGCAAGAGTCTTCATTGGTGCCTTCCCCACAACTTCTCACCTAAGAGAAAGAACATATTCATTCTTCCTGTACCTAAGTGTCCTCTCGCTAATTTCTTTTACGTAACCTATGCCCTGGGGTAAAACTGTTTTTCCAGTCACCCAATTTTATCATAAGAATTCAAAATAGATCAAAGTCTTAATTGTTTGTAATTCTTTATGCATATTTTGCCTACTGTGTTGCCCTGAGGGGTCAGGCCAACACTCAGGATCTCAATATTGCGCTGTTAGACAGGAGGGTGTAGTGTACAATTGCACATGCACACATAAAAATCAATTAAGCACACATACACTCACTAGGTGCATACACCCCTACTAGGCATATACACTCACACTACCAGCTCAGGCACATGCATATCTATTACCGATTTAAGCTCATACACACTACACACACCAAATTTATACAGAATCAGTTACCAGTTACCAACACCTGCACATTCAATACACATACGTGGATTACTGATTTATATACCCCCCCCACACACAATGATATCTATATCTGTACATGCATATATTCACTAATTTACACACATACCACCCACCTACACATACACACAGGTGAGTTCCTAAGTTGGGTGTTGTGATGTGTATGTATGCATGTGCTTGGTGTACTTGGGATACCTGGGGAAAGGCCAAGGTAAGAAAGTAGAAGTGTAGGGGGTTAAAACTAGTAGACTACAGAGGTCTGGTCTGAAGAACTGAGGCTGGGGGTAACTTTAGGTTAATTGATCTTAATTGATTAAAAGACAACACCCAAAGCCTGTAGAACAGGGAAGCAATGCTGGCACAGAGTCTGGGACTGGAGCCAGAGCTACAGGGGAGCTGAAAAGGTAGATGGGGAGAGGAGGGAAAAAGTGTGGGTGTTAAAGAGGGGCTCTGGGTGTGGGGAGCCAGAGGATGGCCCTGAGGCAGCTAGAGAAGTTGCAGAGAGCAGCAGTAGGTGCTGGAAGCTGGAAGGAACTGCAGGACAGCTAATAGGAGCTGGGAAGCTGTGTGTGGGGGCGGGCAGGATTACAGAAGGTGCGGTGGGGGTGTTGCCTGAAAACAGAGAGGCAGGCAGCAGAAAATCACAGGAAAAGACACAGTGTCTTATTGGTTCCCTTGCACATGCACATGCGCAAACACATACACACACACAAAATGGCAGCAGGGGTTAGAGAGGGTTGGTGCAGGGGCTGAAGTCCACTGAAGTCCAGGAGGAGAAAGTCCAAATTGTAGGAGGACGTATGCAGGTAATATGTATCTGTCTAGGCTAGAAAGGGGTCCTTGTCCAGTAGATGTTGTCCAGAGGGGGTCGTTGGCAGGGCCTCTGGTTGGATAGGTGGTGTGGCATGGTGCTGGTCCAGATGGAGAGGTCGTCCCACTGGGTCTGTCTTCACTGCCCCTTTTTATAGGGGCAGACCGTGTGTGACCCTAGTGACAGGAGGCATGCCCAGGTAAGGGTCAGCCCCTGGCGTACTGAGCATGTGTGCTACATGCAGGGCTGTGCAGTTTCGGGTGTCTGCAATGGTGAGAGTTGTTGCTTCTGCAGGGTCTTTTGTTTTTTAAATGCTGGTCTTGTCTCTGTTCCTGGGTGAGGTCCGTGGTTCCTGGATGAATCAATGCGAGGTGATGGCCCAGTCCTTACAGGCCATTCAGTAGAGGCCTGCTACTATTGTATTTCAGTCATGCCCAATCATTCTCATTCATGGGGGAACCAATTTACATGGGAGTGGTACAATGAATCATATTGTTGCAACATGGGATGCCCAGGCAGAGGACAGAAGATGGAGGTTTGACATATAAAATGGAAACTTGACATGACTTTTGTTTGCTTACAAACACAGGCCTAAGCCATACAATAGCCATATGAAACAATAAAAAAAATCAATACAAAAATGATAATAATATAATATATAATAGTAAAAATTAATACAAACCTAATAATAATACAATATACAACAGTAGATATCCAAAACCAAAAACTTCCTCCCAAAATAAAAATTTTTAAAGCTTATCCTAAGTTTGAGCTCACTAATACTTATCTATAGGGAATAGAGAGGGAGAGAAAAAGTCAGAAATAGTTGGGGAAGGGGAATGAATGCAATAAAAAAAAAAAAACGGGGGGTTTTGCTACAACTGTACTTAAAGGCATAGTATGCATCCCTTAGGTTATGGTTAATTATTTGTTATACTACTATCAATACGCACCATTAGTTGTAATACTGCCATTTCCTAAATTTAGTGTGTTTTGCTTGAGACTCTTAATCTGTATATATTTCTGGCTAGATTCATCCCTACTATAACTATCTCCACTGAAATGAACAGAACATATGAATTTATCCCAACATGTAATGCTGGCTATTAGGCTCACTAATTATGTTGTACATGGTTTACTGAACTGCACTCTTTTTGTCTCTCCACTCATCTACATCATTAATCTTTTCATCCTTCTTAAAACCGATATGAAGATAAGCCTCCTGGCAGATGTTTAAAATTAGTTCTAGTGAATCAGGCCAAGAGAATGTTGGTGGTATGTTGTCCAGCTGTTTTATTCAAGTGGGTATTAAAATATTCATACCTACATCATTCTGTTGGCAATCCCATCCTAATATATTGCCAACTGGGTGTTTAGAGATCAATGCAGTTGTTCTGTAATGCAGAAAACTGTTGCCTGATTTACTCCAGGCTCCTCTTTTCATCCACATAGTAATAATGATGTGGTTTTATTTTAGGGAAGTGAAAAGAAAGCTGAGCCAAAAGTTCTTTCTACTTCCTTTTTCAAGCCTGATTTTACAATTAAAAAATAAAATCAATATTGAATTTTAAGAAAGGAGTACATTTTGTTGACAACTTTTTAATTGCACTGATCAGGGAAGAAAGAGAACTGACAAATAACATTCCATTTCTTTAACTGAAATGTTTTAAAGGCACAATCAATTAGGAAGAGGCTGCACAGGCATCCAACTAGGATGGTTTAGCAAGGAAGTCAGGTAGGTCCTTGTGGTCCTTTCCAACCCCATGATTCTATTAACAGAACTTGGAGTTTGCTTATTTTTTTCAGGTGAGGGGAGAGGTTGGCCAAATAAATGAGCAGTAAAATGAGGACATTGTATTCTAATAGCCTTCCCATCCCTTCCTCACTTACATTATGCAGCTGTGGTAAAAAAATTAAGTGCCATTGTACATTTTATTGTAATGAGTATCTGAAGTTACAGCATCAAGCACATTGCCAGTGACTCAGAGTACTAATATCTATATTGATACAAATATATAGATATCTATATTTTTGTGTGTGTGCATGTATACACACACACACATACATACATGCACATTAATAAGTATTAATATATTATGATATATATTAATGCTTTGAGTAGCTGATGATGTGCTTGATGTTATAACTTCAAATAATCATTACAATCAAGTGTGTGTGTATGGGTGTGTGTGTAAAATATAGGGAAATATCAGAATAAAACAACATGATATTTCCTGGAGGGAAATGACCAGTACAAATAGGCATTATACATTGACTGCTATAGGCAGGCCTATATTCATATTAATGCTGAAATTCTTTTGTGAGGCCAGGTTCTGCATACCACCTGGCAGTGGAACATCAGAGGGAATTACAGCTAGATCTTCCAAAAAATGAAACAGATGCAGATCATGGTTTGTAGGATCCCTCAAGTTTTTGTGAGGAATCCAGGAAATACACATGACAGTGCTATCTGACCTACTTCATAGTGAGATCATGCATAATTTGAGGACTAAAAAAAAGCATCTTTTACAATCCCAACCTATGAAAAAATATATAGCCATACAGTATAAAAATATAATCAGTTCGTGTCTTTTGTAGAAGATTTTATTGATTAATAATGTAAAAATATTGGAAGTAAACTTTAAAAATCCCAGTTCACTATTGAACCCTTCTTTTGGCCAATCTGTGATGTCTTTAGAAAACATAAGGTTGATCACATGAGCATTGCAAATATTTTCGCCTTGATTTACAAGGCTTTACTCCAGCTATGGACTGCTCACAAATCAAATATTGGAGATTTGTGCCAACATCAACAGGAACAAAGACATATTGTACTGTGCTAAATACAGTACCAAATATGAATGTTCAGGACCAGTTTCTAAACTGTCAGCATCCTCATTAACAAAGTTGTTAAAGTTCTGTATACGTTAGTCAGAAAATAGTCTCCTAAATCTGCATCAAGGAAGAAGTGATTAACCCTAAATAGCCTCTTCCATAAGATATGATTTCCTTTATAACTATTATTTAGTGTTTACACAAAGATAGTGAACCCATTTTTTTACTTGCACTGAAAATCTCTAACTGGCTGTCACCACATATGTCTATCAGGACACACTTGGGACCATAACAAGCAGGCAGCCTCTAGTCTTTAGCATTTGGATAGTCTACCACATGGCTTCACTTATAAGAGATATATCTCTCTAACTCGGTCCACAGACATTCACTCCTTCCAGGGTCATCAAGAAGCAAAAGGAAACCAAGCATAAATAACCTAACGTTAATTTAGGATAAGAGATTCTTCTCTCATAGATTCGCTCATAGGACCTGGTCCGAGTCAGTCCCACCCAAAAGTCTGCAACTGTAGTCCTAAAATTCAGTGTCCATGTCAATTCACTCTCTTTTCCGTTAGGGTGAAAGCCACAAAGCAACTGTCACTTAAGAAGTCTTTTTTGTTAGCCAGCACTTCTCTAGGAACTGACAATTAAATGTCTGCCTTCCTACTTCATTCTCCAGTCCTCTACTTGCCTCCCAACTTCCACTACTTCCCAAAAGTCTGAAACTTCTCAAAGGTATGGCATAGTGCCCATAATGTGCCCACAATCATCTATTAACCCTTTCTTCACCTATATTGGCCATGTTATAACTTGTCACAGATTCACACTATATAAGAAAAAATAGGAATTTCATCTGTTAGTGGTATTACTGCAGCCATAACTGAGAATTGTTGACAGCCTCCCTCATGTTCTCTTTTTTTCCTATGACTTAGGTTTCAGTTATGGCATTCAGTTGTTTTCTTAGCACATGTGCACCAAACTTACCATGTTTAAGATTCATTAACATAATATAAGAACTTTAATGTTTCTATAAATAGTTTCATTTCAGTGGGATGTTTTTTAAGTCTTTTAAGAGCCAGTATTATGAGACAGAGACTCCACAACTCTCAGATTCTTTCTAGCTTGGGTATTCTGAAGAGTAGTTGGTTTAATGGTTGTACAAAAAAGTAACAAGTGCCATATCTTCTCACGTATTATGTGCACCTGTACCCCCAAAACCAGCTGGGAAAAATTGGGGTGTGCATTATAGGAAAGCAAAAGAGCTCCCCATGGGTCCCAAAATTTGGGAGGGGGGCGGGGCATGGAGCAGTGGCAACGTTAATTGGTAGCCACAGCAATTAATACTGCCACAACTCCCTCCCTTCCTCCCTCCCTCCTCCATCCTCTCCCCCCCCCTTTCCCCTCCCCTTAACTTCCCTCCCTCCAAAAGACCTGTGGGGAGCTCCCTCCCTAAATGTGTGCTGGATTGTGACAGTAAGCAGGGTTGGTCCACGGCTAGACGCAAGATGCTGGGTCCGACTCAGCACACACCTCTGGACCCAGCTTGTGGCTCCAGAGGCCAGTATGCAGTCCTGGACTCAGCACACAACCCAGAGCCAGTGCTCAGAGTTGGCCCCTGCACATAGCCCTAGCGCTAGCATTCAAAATTGGGTCCTCCCATGGTAGCATGCCAAATCAGACCCTACAGCACCAGACATCCCCACTGTTGGCATGCCATATCAGGCCCTGCCAGTTGGCTTCCCCTTGCTCACCAGATTAGGTCCACACAACCCCAGAGCTGACATGCTGAATTGGGCCCTGGGTGCACAGCCCTCAGCCCCAGCATGTGAGCCCCCAAGCTAGGGAAACCCCAAACCTCTGATACTTATCCATACTTTATGGTAACATAGGGTGCATATTATATTTGGAGAGTGTGTTATGTGTGAGAAAATACTAGGTTATATTTCTTCCTTTACTGTATATCATCCTTGAGTCATGTAATCTGATCCCAGAGGTCACACTTGAGATCCATTTGCTTAAATCATTTGTGTTCAGATCATTCTAGATACATTTTGAGGCTGCTTGCCCATCTCTCCATACTTTATATAGATAGCTCAGTGATTCTTACCACTAGAATTTGACAGTTCTGTCTAGAAGTCCAAATCTAAGCAACATAAAGCTGGTGCCATTTTATTTCTAGACCAGATTTGAGAAACACACAGCAAGTAAAAACCAAGAGATTCTTAATTTGTTCCTTTCAGGATCCAAATTTATAGGATTAGGACCTTAAAGTTTAGGTGAAGATGGTTTCTCTGGACAAAGAAGTCCCTAGTTAGTGTGAGGTGGCCTCACCATTTCCAGCATGTCTGAATCATGCCTACAAGATCAATTCCCCAGTTATTACAATCACAACTTACATCTTTTCTAATTATCCTCAGAAGGGCATAACAATGGTATCAGCAGTTTCATGTTTCCTGAGTCCATATTCAGGAAGAAGATGATTGATTTCTGATGAAAAAATACTATGTCCAGCATCTGCCACAACCTTACCAGTGTATCAAATACTTCATGCTGTAGTGTCTTATACCTGCTGAAGATGCCATCTCTAAGACTGAGCTCAGGCAGAGGTGTTTACTGGCTCACAAAAGGACTCGTAGTACACCAATCAATAAAGGACTTGTTCTTGATCTCCTTTCCTGCCTTATCATTGACAGCATCTCTAAACTGCTTAATCTCATCAGCACTCTGTGCTCTTTTGAGACAGTATAAACTTGACAAAGACTAATCAAGAAGCATCAATCTTCAATACATCCTTGCAAAGGTGTACATTCACATTTTATAAGGCAGAATAAAGGAGCAGTGACCTTGGTGAGCTTCCCATTGCTAAGAACTGGAATTCTTTGTTACCTTTCTTTGTTTGGGCACCCTTGGATCCTGTGCAGGTTGGTATTCTCAACTCACCAAAAGGTTTTCCTCTTTCTGGGGACAATGATCTATCTTTCAAAGCTGTGTAGGAAATAAAGCCCTCTTACAGTGGCCAGAGCATGTGGTACATGAAACAAATTCTAGACAAAAAGCAAAAAAGCCCCAAATGCCCAAGTTTTGTCTTAAGGATAGGTAACTCCTCTGTTTTTGTTTTTCTTTGCTTTTTAGATTGACAGTTTTCTTCTAAGATGAAATGAGGCTGTCATTTGCTTGCCTCATGGTGAAAGAATCTTCAGAGTGAGAGCGAGTTTTTAGCACAGTTGCAGCACGTGGAGGCCTGTTATCATCAAAAGCCTTTAAATGAATACATTTTTGCCCTCATTACTTATTTTGTTGAAGGGTTTATCTTTCCTTTTCCTAAATGTCAGCAGAAGTAGTCATAGTTCTCTTTTTATGAAGTGGAGAAGTGACTGGGGCAAAGGACATCACTGAAGAGTGGACCAAGAGACGAGGCAAAATGATTCGTATTGATGGTAGGTTGTTATTTCAGTACCCTTAGGAGAAGGTAAACTCTAAATTGTAGAAAATGTGAAAGAGTTGTTTCTGACACTGCACAAAGGAAGTAGTATTTTTAATGGTTTGGTATTTGTTTAGCTGTAAGAGCTATAAACCTACAATTGAACTGATTTTTTTTTTCTTTTAAAACCCCTCACATGAGCAGATTCTTGTTCTTGGATGCAAAGTAATTCAAGAATACAAATCTATTAATGTTATTGTAGGCTAAATCTGAAGATTTCTTTTCAGTTTGAGTAAGAACAACAGAATTTGTCTTACTCTAATAAGATTGAGTGCAGTCAATACATCACACTTTTAGAATAAAATCCTGGTTCTATTGAAGCCAAGACCCCCATTGTTGTCAATTAAGCTTGAATTTCACCCTTATATTCTAACTCAGCTAAGATGGATTACATCTGTCTTTCATTCACTACACCTTTAAGGTAAAAGTAAGTTTGTAAATGTAATTGTAATAGAATTCTATTTAATGTTAACAGTTAGCATCTTTAAGAAGGAATATTTCAGGAAGCTGTATGTTTTTTTGTTTAACTTCCAATACCATATATTCTATAAAAAACCAATAAACAAACCCAAACAAACAAAAACAACTGTGTTCCATAGCAAATAGGGATTTAACATGAGAAATTGATGCACAGCAGTGATAGCTTGTTTTTTCACAGCCTTCTGAATTCCAATTTTCATAACTGTGTGTTTCTTTCCCAGCTTTACTATATTGTTCCTTGTTTGAATTTCCACAGTATGGTTTGGGTGATGGAAATCAGGAGACGTGAAAAACCCCAAGGGGGATGATACTATATCCCAAGTTATTAATCTTGAAGCCTCCCAGACCACAGAATTACTGTCTGATGGAGGTAATTTGTTCTTCTGGGCACTGGGCTAAAAGATTACTTTAACTTTTCAATTTCGTATTTCCCCATTCCCCCCCCCCTTTTATTGTTTTGTAATCATAAATCACAAATTCTAATGTCATTCATTGAATTGTTATTGAATGGGAATAAGGATCCACTATTTTGCTTATTGTACCAAAAACAGGGTGTTTTCATTTTAACTGTGAAAAATGTTTTTTTATCACTGCAGATGTTAGCAGATTTATGCCATATAAATTGTGTATGTGAATGGTATTCCAAAATGTTTTAATCAGTGTTTATTCTGTTATATTTTATTTACGTTTGCATTTCAAAATGTAAGAAAGTGAGATACAAAAAGTTACAAAATCATAGCCAAATTGAAATATAGTTTTCAAATTAACTATAAAGATATTCCTTTTAATTGAAAAATTTGATAAATGTATAGTATAACTATTCCATGGAGTCCTGCTTATTTGTTTAGAATAAAAACACGCTTGAAAATAGTTGCATTCTATAATTAAACCTCAAATGCTTTCTACCACATACTATACAGTGTATGTGATAGAAAGCATTTGAGGTTTAATAATAGAATGCAACTATTTTCAAGCATGTTTTTATTCTAAACAAATATTGTCTGAAGAAGTATACCTATGGCATGCATTCCTATACCCTATGACATGATATTTATTTTAAAAAGACAACTAATAGGAAAAAATCTAAGATTTTAATATGAACTCATGGAACAAAGTATCAAAGTGTTCATTGACATTAAGATGTTATTTTTATTTTTTGGGGTACAATCTGAGGTGTCTACTTACAGCTAAATATATAGAGCCATTGCAGTGTGAGCAATATTTTTCAAGAAGAAAGGTACTTTCTCTCCCCCTTTGGGTTGCTTTGGTAACAGCTAAATTAAAAAAACCCAACCCTTTTATATGGGAATAAGAGTGCTGACATGGAGTGTCATGCTGATATGACTGAGGCTATAGTGGTATAACTTGTAAAATATTCCCATATGGGCAACCTCTAAGAGAAACAGTTCTGAACAATGAGGCTGTTTGTTATGACTGGGTTTTATAAGTAATTTACAACTGTGCAAATAAGTGTGGAGTTCAAACTGGTCTCTAAACTTTGTCTTGACACATACCTGGCCTCATTCAATAACTGTAAATGGTATTAATAGATTAATGATTTTCAGAAAAAAACAGTTTTCAGTATATATTCTGAGTATTACTGCATGATGTACCATCCTTTTGAATCTCTTCCACAAACATCACATCGCTAAATCCAAATAAAATGAAATTCATGTTAGGCACATTAGCAAGTACAATTTAATTAAGTTAATAAATGTTTTCTGATTAAATTAGTATCCAAAAGAAGGATTTTTATGCCACATCATACGTAATGGTCTTATGGAAATACAGGCTGTAACTGGCGAGCATCTACTTGACAGCCATTGAATATTTTTGTTTTGTAGGCTAGCATAACAGAACACTGCAAACCCTATTATGTTTTGTGTGGACTATTTTCTTTTATTTTTGTCACTTAAACATGTTCTAAAGCACTTAAATAGTCTTCATTTTTTCACTGGTATCAGTTACTTGCTTTAATTAGTTCTTTAACAAAGATTGGCCGTGTAAACTGTCAGTGAGGAAAAACTTGTATATGCGGATAAGTTTATAGAAGGAAGGTGTGTTAGCTTGATAAGATTAATGAGTGATAATAGGATTTATGTGTACAGACTTTGAAGCCTGTTGTATGAACACTGCATGACACTGGTTCTATCACAGTTAGTACGAGTTTTGCTATTGAATTTAATGCAGTCAGGCTTTCACCACTCAATTCACATGCTATCAAAGTAGATATTGTGGTTGCATCTATGAACCAGCTGAAATTGTGGCACTAATATGAAATGTGAATTTGCTGAAATGGCACCTTCGTACATAAGGGTATATGTTGAGGCTCATCTGAGCTACCTTATATTTGTTGTCTGTTCTATTCTGTATATGGAGTAACTGACATTCACAGTATTCTTGTCTTCTCTATGTATAAAACAATTCAGGCAAGGGTTAGACCTCCTGCTTTGAGTCAGACTGTTCCCCATTAGGCAGACAAGTGAATGTAGTCATAGCAAACATGCCTAGCTGACCTCGTGTGAAATTCTTATCATCATAAATTAGCATATAGTCTGCTGTGTGCTTCAGATATACCTCACTTTTGAGACATATCTGAATACTATATGTGAATTTCCTTTTTCTTTGTTATTCAGTGTTTTCACGTTAATGGTTTATTCTAAAACTGGTTTTCCATCTATATATAAGTGGGTAGATTTAGCACAATATTAAATCTATCACCTGCAATCATTAAATAAGTAGAGTTCTTAAGGGGGAGCAATTTCACACAAGTTCAAAAGTACTTTAGTGCTAGGGACAGAAATTATACATAAACTGGTATAAGTGATTGGAAACTAGTTCAAATCTGTAACAAAACACAAGTTCAGTGCACATAAATCATTTTCAAAATGGTAAAAAACAGACTATTTAAGATAAACCTGGATGGATGTAGTATCAGACTTCACTGGTTTAAATTAAATCAGATTATTGAATTTCTGTGTCAGATCCCCTCCAGATTCAAGTTAACTCATGGTGTCTAGCATCCCAACATGCTTTGCACCTCTACAACCCCTTCTTTCCCCCCCAGACTTCCAGGGTGGGTGGGCAGGCTAACCTTGGCCCAAGCTATCTGCTACAGCTGAGCAGGGAGTCATACTCTGGTGTCCTTTGGCTTCTGGCCTGGGCCCTGTAGACATGCGGCTGCATTTCCAGAATCAAAAGTGAATGTCTGTTCACTTGCTTATTGATTCAATGTACACAATTTAGACTAACCTGCAAACATGGAATTGGTTCACCCTTGAGCTTTTTGACTGTCTGTGCTTAGCCTCAGTGCATAAGGCAAAAAAGATGAAAACATAGCTAAGGAACTACCATACTTACCATGCACAGACAAAGCTTATATCTTTAAAATGCTCTGTATGATATGAAAGCTGCCTTTGAATATATACATTACTAACACTGTAGGTAATGGCTTAGCAGACAACAGATGCAGATAGTGACTTTCACAGTCTTTCAGGGATAATATTTGTATAAGGATGAACTGTTCTTGAACAGTGTCTCCAATGAGCTAAGCACATTCAAGCATTCTGTCAGTATCGGTCCTTCTGTTTTACCTCTTTTTGTCTTGAACAAAGGTGTTTCTGTGCCCAAATTAAGAAAACTCCAGTACCTTCCTTACATAATTTCTAATGTCCTTCTCCAGTCTTCAAGTGCATCACTTCCCCAGGTCTTCCACTCTACCAATGGAGAAGTTTAAGTCAATTTGATTGGTAAATTTCTATTAGTGGTAAAACCAACAAGAACATACACACATCCCTCCTTTGACAACCTGCCTCCCTACACTGCAGGATAGAATATAGCATTTTATATTATGGGGAAGTTGATTTAATGTAAATCTTTTATGCGGCAAACGCCTTATTAAGGCTGATAACAAAAACTATATCTTCCCAGTTCTTCCCTTTTTTGTGAAAAAAATGTTCTGTAATTGGGGTTTTTTAAGGATTTATGTTTCAGTACTTTAGTTTCCAAGAAAGAATGGTGAAAATTTAAGATATGCCTTATTATTTTTCAACTTTGACCACTATGCTTCATTTTTCTCACCTTGCCATGCAGTACTGCCACTTTGCACAGGCATTGATGCTCACCCAGATCAAAGTGAATTATACTAGTTCTAAGGCACCTGCAATTTTGCATACCTCTCCATTTGTATTTGTTGTATTTGGGTCAATAGGTGTAAGAGAGACAGAAGAAAGAAAAGGGAAGACAAGAAAAACAAAAAAGTATTCTTGCACTGTAGGGTCATAATTGTGTATATATTAGCCATATACAGATATTCAGTTTCTGTTGGGGGAATCACTGCTCTCCTAATAGAAACTACAAGCATGCAGATGTACAGGATTTTTCTCCCAGGGCAAAAATGGCTCGTCGAAGAAAAAAAAAGCCTGGGAACAATGAGGGTTAAATTACTCCTGGGAGCATTTCTCCTGGGAGAGCAAATATCTGTACACTTTCCCTTTTGAAATAAGCCACAACACAGTCTTCCAGCACCATAGGGTGATTTGTTCCCCAACCTTCCCAGCTGGGGAAACAGTGTTTCATTCAGGTTGGAATCTGGTGCTTTAGCTGGGAAGAGAGCAGAACATGATCTTGTTACAAACCCCACATTGTGCTGCAGGTAGAAAGAGGTTGTTCAACCAATCAGGGCTGCCCTGTACACTGCTGCTATCTGTCTCCAGGCAGACTGAGAGAGCCTGTAAAATGCATTGAAATATGTATGCAGAGGCCCCCTTACTGTGCAGCATCAGCAGTGCAAGCTATCTACTCTTTAAGGGCTAATCATTCAAATACCTATTCTGGCATTTCCAGATAAGCTTTTTTTTTTTTTTACAAGAGAAACAAATCCAGGAGGATTCTTCCACATCATTTGAACACATGTACACAGCCATTCCTGCAAATATTCAAACCAGGAGTACTGGTTTCACTGATTGCAACAAGGCTACTCATAGTAGTAGGTAATGTGATAGCAAAGTGTTCAACATGCCTTCCTTTGGCTTTATAGACATAAATTCAAGTTTTGTTGTTGACTTATATGAAGCCCCCCAAGTCTATCCAGTATGACATTGTTAACTAGTCAGCTGGCCTTGGAATCAAAGGCAGCCAGATGTAATACTGCAATACTGCAGTACTGCAATACTGTGTGCCATTGGCTACAGAAACTAGTGTGTGTTAGCCACTTGAGCATAGCAGCCACTAACGCTAGTGAAGACCTCTGATCTTGACTCATGATAGTAAAATTAAGTATTATGAAGTGTTTGTAAGATCAGAGAGTAACTCATGGAACTAACTTTCCTGTTGTGCTATGCTTTCTCTTTGTATATTAGCATAATGCACTCTAGTTTTGTAAGACACCAAATGTAGAGATTTTTATGTATAGCAGATTAGTACTTTCCCTCACATGGACTGGGTAACATAATTTACCTCCTCTCCTGCCCTATTGCAGGATTGTATCTGGGTACATATTTTATATGTATTATATATCTTTTACTAGTCTACTGGCCAGTTCACGTCTGCTTCTGCAAACAGAAATCAAATAAGCAGTGAACTGAAGTCCACAAAAATAAATGATAGGTGTGTATCTGACAGAAATCTGAATATTTTGTATATTGCAAATCTAAATTTGATCAATCACAAAATTCATTTTCTAAAATATGAAAGGTTCCTATTTACATTTTATGCTAGGCATGGAGCTGGTGTTTTACTACCAACTCAGAGCTGTGTTTCTCCTTGACTTGGATATCACAATAGAAAGGACCATCTCAATGTTTAGTATATTGTAATTTTATTACTGCAGAGCAGAGTATAAGGGGAATTGATCATTTTTCTTCTCTTCCCCTTGTGGTTTAGCTGTTGGCAGGTCATCTTGCTACATACAGAGACTGATTGATCTCTCACCACATGGAAATGGCAGGTGCTTGTTAAGCCCTCAGTGGGACTTCCTTCAGTCTCTAGTGCTTTCCCTTTTTCCACCAATATTGTTTAAATACTCTTTTTCCTGGTTTCAGCCTTTACCAGTGAAATAAAGAGATTTTACAAAATATCCCACATATTTAGTGTTTTAAGTTATTCTATTTTAATATGGTCATAAACATGTTGCACTGAAAAGGTTAGTTGAGTTCCTGCCTAGGTAATTTGTTGCTATTGTCTAGATTAAAGTATATGTTAGGGCTGTGCAAAGCTTCAGGGGCCGTTTCAATTTGGAGGAGATTCAGCCCGATTCAGAGGCCAAATCTCTGAATCAGAGTCAATCACGAGACCAATACAAAGGTCTGAATCAATTTGCAACTCTCCAAATTGATTCAGAAATGATTCAGAGATTTGGGCAGTCCCTGCTCACTGCTGCGAGGAGCTGGATCTGGATTCCATGCTGGTAAGTAGGGGGTGGGGGAGGGCAGGAGGAGGAGGAAGGGGACCATGTGGGGATTCCCCACCAGGCCCCATCCCCTGCCTGCTCCCTCAGCCCCCGTGAGTGCCCCCAACCACTTTCCCAGCTGCACGCTCCACCCTGATTGTCCTGCCTGGCCTCAACTCCCAGTTCTTTAAAAAAAAAAAAAAAAGCCCCCGCTTACCAGGTGTGTGGGGGGGGTGATCTCTGCTGCCCCCCCCACAGCCCCATGCTGTGTGGGGGACTCTGCCATAAACCCCTATTCCCCACCAGCTCTCCCATCATCCCCCCATGGCTGCCTTACCCGGCCCCAGCTCTTATGAAAAAACAAAAAAACTCACTCACTGGATACTGCAGTGGTCCTCAGGGCCTCTGGGGGCTTGTCACAGAACCCACCATGCACTATGGGGCAGTGAGGGGCAACGGGGATTGCCCCCCCTGCCTGGCAGAAGTCAATGAGTTTAGAACTTTTTTTAATTCTTTTTTTTTTAAGAGCCTGGACCTGGGGCCAGGTGGGACAGCCATGGGGTGAGACTGAGAGAATGGGCTTATGGCAGAGCCCCCTGTGCAGCGTGGGGCACCCAGTGAGTGGGGGAATTTTTTTTTTAATAGCTGGAAGCTGGGGCTGGATGGGGGATGGGGCTCATGACAGCGCCCCCCCACAGGCAGTGGGAGGCAGCAGTAATAACCCCCCCACCTGCCAGCTTCTGTTGAGTCTGGGGTGGGGTGGGGTTAGTTTTTGTTTTTAAAGAACTGGGAGCTGGGGCCAGGCAGGGCAGCTGTTGATGGGGCTGGGAAAGTGGGCAGGGGATGGAGGCCTGTTCAATTTGGAGATTTGGCTGATTTGGCAGCAGCTGAATCGCCAAATCAGATTCAGCTGAATCGATTTGGGACAGTAATTCGAACCATCGAATCACTGTGCCCCGAATCAGCAGAATCCAAATCTGAAGTAAATACTAGCTGCTTCTCACAGGCTTAGTATCTGTAACTCCTCATCTGCTACAAATTACTGAAAACAAAACCTAAAAAGAGACTAGTGCCATTTAAGAATCTTACAAAGCCACTTGGATGAGAACTTTAAATATTGCTTTCCCAGAGGATAAAATCAGAGTTTATGCCACTTTCTTTAAGCATTTGTGTACTCACTGGTATAAATGTATGTGTTTTCTACTAAACAGAAAGGAATCTGCAGTCAGGAATCTTTGCAAAAATGAAAGTAAGTCATAGGTCTGCACATTAGCTGAAGGTCTGTGCTTCACACATTTCTTGTACAGAATGTCTATGAAGATTAGATTATTGGGAGTCCTGTCTCTAATTGTATTTTCTCTAATTAGCTAATGAAAAATGTTCAGAGTTTAAAAGGCCAGAAGTAAGCATAGCATCTAGTCTGACCATTGTGTAGACTTCCATAAATTAATTCTTCTTTGAACTAAAGAATATATTATATTTTTAAAAAACCTTCTACTCTTGATTTTAAAATTTCAAGTGATAGATAGATCACTATAAACCCTATTAAGTTATTCTAATAGTTACTGTTAAAAAATTCTAGTTTGAGTTACAATTTATCTAGCTTAAAATTGAAACCACTGGTTCTTCCTATATCTTTATGTGTTAGACTCAATCAAAATGTAGGGTCCTATCAGCTATGTTACTTTTGCTTCTGGTGTGTCTTAACAATAAGGCATGTTTTCAGATCTTTTAATCATTTTCCTGGCTTGTCTCTGAACATTCTTTTTTTCATTGACATTTCTTTTCAATTTAACCTCTGTACTTCAACTTAAGGTTCCCCTGTTCATATAGCCAAGGATTGTATTAGCCCTTTTGGCCGTGGCATCTTACCGGCAGTTTATATTAATCTTGGCTGCAGTGTATCTTTTGACATCTCTAAACCAGTGATGATGGATTCTATGGAGGATATAGAATCATAGAAAATTAGGATTGGAAAGGACCTCAGGAGGTCATCTAGTCCAACCCCTTGCTCAAATCAGAACTATCCCCAACTAGATCATCCCAGCCAAGGCTTTGTCTAGCCAAGTTTTAAAAACCTCTAAGGATGGAGATTCCACAACCTCTCTGGGAACCTATTCTAGTGGTTTACTACCTTACTAGTGAAAAAGTTTTTCCTAATATCTAACCTAAACTTCCCTTGCTGCAACTTGAGACCATTGCTCTTTGTTTTGCCATCTGCCACCACTAAGAACAGTCTAGCTCCATCTTCTTTGGAACCTCCCTTCAGGTAGTTGAGGTCTGCTATTAAATCCCCCTTTAGGCTGTGTCCATATGAGTGTGGACATTTGTTTCCCTTGGGACAAGTAGCAGTGGCATGCCTTGTGCCACTGCTACTTGTCCCCAGGGGATGCCTGTGCCATGCATGCTTTGGTGCATGGCAGGTGACCCCAGTGGAGAGGGGGAGGCTGGGGCCAGCAACTGTGCCACCACTAAAATAGTTTACCTCCATCCTCTTTGTAATTGCCCTTCAGGTAGTTGAAAGCTCCCATTAAATCCCCCCTCAGTCTTTTCTTCTGCAAACTAAATAAGCCCAGTTTTCTCAGCCTCTCCTCATAAATCATGTTCCCCAGCTCCCTAACTATCTTTGTTCTCCTCCATTGGATTTTCACTAATTTATCTACATTCTTTCAAGGGGAGGGGAAAGGAGGGAGTGGGAACTGGACACAGGACTCCAGATGTGGGCTCACCAGTACTGAATAGGAGTATAACCACTTCCCATGATCTATTGGCAGTGCTCCTACTAATGCATCCCCGTATGCTGTAAGACTTCTTGGCATGAAGGGCACACTCTTGGCTCAAAGTCAGCTTATTGTCCCTTGTAACGCTGTATGAGAGAGAATTCTGTGCATCCCCTATACATATACTTTCCTTCTAAATCAGGGGGGTTAACGATATGGGCCATGGGTTGGATATGGACCTAGGATCCAGCCCTTAGATCTTGGACTATCCTTGTGCACTGCATGCATTATGCACTTGCCTCACTGCATGCAGTGCACAGAGCTGGTCTGGAGCAGGCTGTATATGGCACCTGTGCTGGACCAGTCTTGTGCACTGTGGATCAGACTCACACACTGGCCCCACTCACAGGAGCCAGTACACAAGGCTGGTCCAGCATGGGCACCTCATGCAGTGCATGTCCCATATAGGTTCCGTCCATAGGCCTCAGACCAGTCCCAGTTCATGTTGCATATAGCATGCAGATGTGGTTAAAAGTGTGCACTTCATGAGTTACCTGTGCCAGATTGGCCCTGTGCACTAGCTCAGTCTTACCCAGACCACAGACTGGCCCTGTGTCCACCATCTGGCCTATCAATCAGAAGAGTTTGATAGCTCTGCTCTAAAGCACACACTCTTACCACAGTTGGAGGCAGGCTACTCAGACGAACTATTGGTATCACCTGGTATGGCACTTCTTATGTTTTTATGATCATTTATCAGGCCTCTCAACACTTTTTTTTAAGAGTCATTGCTTCCTAGGATATGAGCCCTACCTGAACTCAAAGTATGGCCTACATTCCTTGTTCTTAGAGATGCAAGCATACTTCTGACCAGATGAAAATTAATATGGTTGGTAGTGTCTAGCTTACCTAGTGAGCATGATTGCTCAATGACCTGTCCTCTTTGTTATTTATCATTCCTCCAGTCTTCATGGTATAATAGTGCTTAGGGTCAGAAGGGACCTAAACAGATCATCAGGTCCAACCCCTTGCCCTGGGCAGGAATGGGTGCCAGGGTCATTTCACCCCAGCCAAATAGCTGTCCAGCCTCATCTTGAAGACCCCCAAGATAGGAGAGAGGACCACCTCTGTCTTTGCATCATCTGTGTCTTCACCAGTGTTGATATGATTTGATGTTTTTGTTTGGATCATTGATGAAAATGTTAAATTGTTTAGGGCAAGAATTGATCCATGTGGGGCCTATTCTAAAAGTGTATCCACATGATGGTGATTATCTGTTTTTTCTCCAGTTTTTGTGCACTGTATTAAATTGATATCATTATAGTTTCTTAATCAAACTGGTTTTTTTTAAGGTAAGCCCAGCTTGTAAACAAAAACTTGCCTGCCTCTAGTTTAATAGACAAGTCATTCTAGAAATATTGCCTTTTATTTTCACAGAAAATCCAAATGCTTTGAAGCAAGAATTAGTGTATATAATAAATGTTGTTGTTATATTCTAAGATTCAGCCTTGTAGAGGCACAGTGCAGTAAAGCATAACTCTTTATGCTCCATTACAAACCTTGCATCTTTTGCTTTTCGAAGGCTATAGGAGGGAGCTCTTATCTTCATAAAAGTGCACAACAGGGTGTTACTTCAGGCAGCTAAAAAGCTTGATAAAGTTACTGAAATTCAGATGTCAGCTCTTGTTAATTAAACATTTCTTCTTGAGATCTTATTTATCATGTGAGAAATATGTGTGCATAATACACACACACATTTTATATCACTTCTCATAACTGAGGAGCAGTATTTTAGTCTAAAAACACATTATCTTCTAAATCATTCATTTTTACAATACCAAAATTAGTGTCTGTTTAGTTATAATTTTAAGGTCTAGTTTGCAGATCTCTGTGTTAAAACTTATATATGTTGGGTAAGATTTCATGGGATCATAGAAAATCAGGGCTAGAAGGACCTCATAAGGTCAGCTAGTCCAGTCCCCTGCTCAGGGGAAGATCGTCATTTAATTTTACGAGAAATGTATTTCATGACTGCAGGATAATTTTCCAGTTTGTTTGTGTGAATAGGACAATACACAAAGGCTAGGGACAGAAATTACACATGAACTGCTTGAAGTGATCGGAATCTGGTTTCAACCTGTAACAGAACAGAAGTGTAGAGTACATAAACCACTTTCAAAATGACCAAAACCAGTTTAAGATAAACCTGGTTGGATATAGTGTCAGATTTAATTGATATAGGTCAAACAGGTTTATGGAACTTCTGTCCCAAATTCTTTCCTGGTTCAAATTAATTCACAGTCCCCCAGCATCCCATGATGCTATACTGCCTGCTCTAGTGGAGCTGCCTTGTCCCTCTGCCCCTAAGCCTGCTTCCTGCTCATGTGTGTCAGCCCATAGGGACAGGGGACAGGGGAACAGACCCCCAGGACACTAGTCAGAGTCTATACAGCATATGGATGGAGGGAAAGCCCCTGTGGTGGGGGCTTTTCAACCCCTGGCAGCTCTCTCCCCACCTCACTTCCCATCCCAGCTGCTGATTGCTTCAGCAGCTGCCACAGGAAAGAGGGAGAAGTCCTCCAGGCTGGGTGCCTGCCCATGCAGCCCAGATGAATATAAACTGACAGTGAGATGCCAAGCTGAAAAGGGCTAATATAACCCTGGTCTGTATGAACGGGGGAACCTGAAGTGCAGAGGTTAAATTGTAAAGAAATGTCAATGAAAAAAGAGAGTTCAGAGAAAAGCCAAGAGAATGATGAAATGATTTGAAAAAGTGCCTTATTGTTAAGACACACCAGGTGCAAGAGTAACATAGTTGATAAGATCCTACATTTTGATCAAGTCTAACAGATAACTATATAACAAGAACCAGTGGTTTCAATTTTCCCCCAGCCCATCCCAGAGTTGCTCATCCCCTGGCAGCCCCAGGGAGCTGAAGGGAATTCTTCCCCTCCAGAAGGGCAGAGCTGCTTGCCTCAGCCCCTGGGAGTCTCGGTGAGCTCTCCTGCTCCTCCACAGCTGGTTTTGTCTTTGGTGCTGTGAGTCTGAGGGAAGACTAATGCAGGGAAACAAAGGAATTTCCCTCTGCTCCCTGAGCTATCCCTGAGACTCCAGCAGTTTAGGCAATGATTTGGGGTTGGAAAAGGGAAGAATGCCTCTCAGCTCCCTGAGGCTGCCCTGGGCTGGGGTGGGGGAAGCCCCCCCAGGGCAGGGGTTCCCGAGTGCCCCCATGCTGGTCTGCATGGGCAGGCACCGAGCCCGGAGGACTCCTTCTCCCTCGCTCCTGTGGCAAGGGCTGAAGCAATCAGCAGCTGGGGGGGGGAGGCAGATGGGGGGGGAGGACTGGGACCCCCTGCAGCTCAGGGCACACTGGAAGCTTGCTAGCAGCTGCAGGCAGACTCTGCAAAAAATAATTTAAAAAACCAATCGGGCCCCTTGGCAATTTTTTTTCTTCTTTTCCTGGCAGAACCTACCCATGTGAGCTGCCAGCAGGTTGGCCAGGGCTGTCCCAACTTGCAGGGAGCACCCTCTGCATTCAACTTTTCCCTGAGCCCACTAGGGCTTCCAGTGCCCTGAGCACTGTCCCTGCTTCCTACCTGCCACCTGGGAGCTCCCAGGAACAGGCTGGCTTGACCCTGGGGCAGTACAGGGAAACAGCAGGAGTGCAGCTGGGGGTTCTGGTGGCCGGAGAAGGTGGCGGGGATGGTGCATGGTGCACTAGAAGCCCTGGCAGGCTTGGGGAAGAGTTGGGTCCAGCGGGTGCTGCCTCCAAGCTGGGGCAGCCCCTGGCCCACTAGCTGCCCACCTGAGAGGGCACTGACAGTACGGAGGGAAGGACCGGGGCCCACCACAGCTCAAGAGCTGCTCAGCTTGCCGACAGCTCACATGGGCAGGCTCTGCTAGAAAAAAAATGTGGCGAGGGACCCAATTGTCATTTTTTTTTCCACAGAGCCTGCCTGTGGCTAGGGGGCAAGCTGCTGGCGGGCCCTGAGCTGAGGGGGGCCCTGGTCCTTCCCTCTGCAGCAGCAGCAGCACCCTCGGAGTCATCTGGGCAGGCTGTTAGTGGGCCAGGGACTGCTCTAGCCCAGAAGTAGCACCCAGTCTGATTCAACTATTCCCCAAACCGGAGCTGTGGCATCTCCCAGCCTGCTAGCAGCCTGCTCACGTGGCCCCAGGGGGTACTACCACCATGGAGGGACGGACCCCACTTGCCACTTCTGTCTTTAGCCTGCCCATCTCACAGCCAGGGGGCAAGATGCCAAATAAAAGGCTGCAATGTTACAAGTAACTACACTGCAAACTAAACAATGTGGGGATGTGCTTTAGTTTGCAACCTAACAAACTCATTTAAATGACAAAAAACCCTCATACATGTAAAGTGTGATGCAATTAAACCTCAAAAACAGACTATTTTCACCACAACACCCTATCTGTCTATCGTGTTTCTTTTAGTGGAATAGCCAGTTTGTGTAGGATGTAGAAGGTAATCTTTTAATGGATTTGCTCTACATATTGCAAAAGAAAACACTACTATATATGCGCAGTCTGCTAAAGGCAGACTTGTGATATTCCTATGAAAAACGAACAAGCCAGGCAAAAGTTGATTTCCATTTAAATTCTGAGTCCTTTACTTAGTTTTAATTCATGCTACTGAAGTCTGCAAGAATTGGCCTAAGAAAGAACTAAATGAAATAGCTTAAGTTCCATAGAATTTAGTCCTTGCTAAATGAATTAAATACATGAATAAGCGTAAACTATTATAATTGTGGTTTGTGTCATTTCTTATATTAATTGAAGTTAGTTATGCTCAGACATTTATGGTTGATCTGTGCTTCTAATACGAAGTCCTTCTACCAACTTAGACTTCCCCATGTTCTTTCACTCCACATCAGAAATAAAATGAAACAGAAGCATAGCAATGGGAGTAGCACCAGAATATTTAAGATTGAGAAGAGATTGGGCCAATGTCTAAAATGTTCTAAAATTTTCTGTCTTTGCTCTTTGAATCCCAGCTTGGTAGTTGTTTAACACAGGCAGTGACACTAGTCACCAACATGTAATATATTTAGTAAAATAGTGTTCCTGTAGCGCATGGAAGAATTGCTATAAAAAATGACTTGTTAAAAAATACTGCATTTCCTATATGGACTAATCAAATTTGAAGAGTGCACACTTATTTCACATCAATTTATTTTTCTTATATTTGACAGCTAATTATATTTCTTTTCTTTTTTTACTAAATTCATCTTTTAATGTACATTCTTTTAAAATCAGTTTTCTGTTTTACCATGCACATAGCCTGAATGTGTTAATTGCTTCTGTATTTAAATAAAAATGTATAATGCTCCATTTTCTGAAGATATAACAACAAGCATTTTATCTTTTAGGCTGAAATAAAGAAACAACAATTGGATTGACCAAATTCATATTCTTTCTGGCAGCAATCTGGGATAAAGAAATCATAAAGAATATTGCCATTATGTTCCCAAAGGCTATTTACAGTAATTTTACAACATTAGTCTCAATTTTCCTTAAAGCAGTATTTCATAGAATCAGTTTGAATGCATAAATGGTAAATAATTGAAATAAATGAAGACTTACATAATTGTTTTTTCACAACAGACTCTTAAAATACAAGCTATTTTATTTTATACTAGACAAAGTGATGCACATGAAGTTCTTAGTTCACTAAATGAAGAAGGATGATCTTCACAAAAGTAAATCTTGCTTGAGGGTATAATCAGTACTGCACTATTAGTGCAAATCCAGCTTATATACTACAATAAGGAATCAATGCAGCTTGTTGATGCCTTCAAATGCAAGACAATTTTCAGTGTGGAAAAGCACTGGATTTAATCATTTTAACATCCTAATCTCTTGACTTGGCCTTAGAATGATAGATATGTTCCCACTGTATCAAAATTCACTGGCTGTGATGCACGCTGCACAATATGACACATCTCTGTCGGAAAACATATACATTTTTAACATATGTAGATAATCGCTTTTAGACTCGCTTGAAACTACAGGAAGGATTTCATCCAGGATTAAATATTCTAATCCAAAATTACATGAATTTGTATCCCTTAGGTGCCATGTTCTATTACAGCTTATTAATTGTATTATTTGTTATAACAGAGAAAGCTGTACTAAGCACTGCGGTTGTTAAGTATCTAACTCTGAGTATAATTTCAAGGTAATAAGATAGAAAAAACCTGATCTCACCTGTATAAATGTAATGCCAAAGAAGCAACACTGAAGTTAAATAGAACTACACCAGTCTATACCTTTGTGTAGTGTTTGCAAAATCAGACTGTTGACTATTTAAAGCATAACTCCTGACAAAGTATTTTTTGCGTGTTTTAACATTATATGTGTTTATGTACATATATCAAAATTACAAGTTTTGCATACACTGAGCCCTCAAGTATGTTAGGTCTTATTATACAGAGAAATCACCTTAAAATAGTTGATGGCGATTTTACAAAGGGTTTAGGTTATGGATCTGTATAGGCTGGTTTGGATAGGGATGGTCCTGCCTTAAGCAGGAAGTTGGATGAGATGACCTCTGATGATCCTTTCTAGCTGTATTTCTTTATGATTCTGTGATTCTCTATGAAAAGGTATGTGCCAACATTTCAAAAACAGTGTCACACTGTAATTATTTTCTTTTCTAGGCAAAGAATTGGTTCATAACTATTGTCAAATACAGAGTTCTTACTAGTGACCACTGTAAGAAAGCTGTTCAGTTATATGCAGTAGCAAAAAGCTGCACATACTTTATTCTGTGTAAAAGAGAATTTGAAGTGCCATAAGGTGTACCATTTGAAGTGCCATAAATAAGATAGTAGTGAACAATAAGCAAGAAACTATGCTTAAGGAATTATTTTACTGTTGTTACAACGTACAAATTATATGGGAAGAGCTGAGGGCTGACATCTGGTTTTAGCTCACTTCTGTGCACCGCAAGCTTTGTATAGTTGTTTGCCTACAGCTGTTTTTATACTTATTAAGAATCAGTCAGTCATGCAATTCTTAAACAAAAGAAAATCATTTGGCTGCTAAACATACTTAGATGACTCTGCATAATCCAAATCATGGTTTTTGTATGCAAAAAAAAAAGGAAACTCAAACTGCCAATATTTCGAGTCATGATTTGTATTGAAATATACAACCTGATGGCATACCAGTGATCTTAATTTATTACATGGTAACTTGAGTCAGGAGGAAGAACCGATCAAAAGTATGAGAACTAAAAAGGATTTTTTGGAAGATACTGGCTGAGAGTCCACCAAAGATTTTACAGATGTAGGTCAGGGCAGGGGAAGGAGGGTGTTCTCTTGGTTTCCTTATTTTCTTCTAGTTTCCTGGGAACTTTAGTTTTGGCTTGATTTCCCTCCCACCTCTCCTCCCCTGTCTAGAACAGGCTCAACAATTTTGAAAGATACTGTACTATTTTAGTAGCTTTTTTGTAGTTGGGCAGAAAGTTATCAGCTCACTGTGTGCTTGAGAAGAACAGTGATACATACGATTTCAGAAGTAAACTTGCATACCACCTCCAAACCACCTGGGGACTTCCTGTGTGAACAGGTGTGGGGAGGGGGTGTACAATGCAGACTTCGTAATTCACCCCAATTATGCTAACTACTGCCATGGTACAGAAACTTCTGAAAGAAATCCTGGCTGCTTACAGACGTAAAAAACAAACAAAACAACAAAATGGCACTTTACTTTAAACTCTGTGTGCCCACACACTGAGCCCATGCATGCCCCAAAGAGGCATTACATTAGTTGGACCCAGCTCGCCCCATATTTGAATAGATCAGATGCTTTAGTGAATATGTACAAATGTAAAAATATTGTGCATGGGAAGGTCAAATAACTTGCTAAAATATATTAAATTAAAATATGAGTTTAATAGATTTCACAAAGAACTTACTTCAGCTGTTACTTTGGTATTTTCCAGTCCATTTTTCACTGGTGCACAACCAGTTCATTTAACATCCTCCATTCAAAAATGTTCAGGAATTCTCTGACAAATAATTCCCTTTATAGTTGTTCTTACTGCTGCTCATTAACTTTCTGTTGCTGAAAAATGCATCTATCATATGCTGTAGAACTCCTTGTGGCAGACCCCTCTTCCCACAACGAGTTAATAGATTGGGCATTTAGCCTTTCAGTACAAAAATAATCCCCTATGGATGTTTGCGCAAAACCCCTCTAATTTTTCTGGCCATGGTTTTCTTCTGAACCACAGCATTGTATGTGTGCTGGAGGACAGAAGTAGCAATTTTTGTCCCCCTGATAGCCGTATTTGGATACAGACTGACAGAATAAAAGCAACAAACATATCTATAAATCTGTGTCAGTAACAACATGCAAAAATACTGTCCATTCTATTATTAACTGAGAAGGATGTTAAACCAAATCTATCCGAGATAAACATTAACAGACATGAATAAATATATCTGTAATTTATAATGTATCATTTTTATTAATAATTTTATTATTTATAGTTTCCAGAAAACTGGAAACTACAATTGTATCAAAAAATGGTTTCCATTTTCGCAAGAGAATATAGGTTTTTTTGCTAAAAGTAACTTGATAGATGTAAAGAATTTAGGATCACAGGATCTTGGAAAAGTAGGACTGAAAGGACTTCACGAGATCATCTTGTCCAGTCTCTCACTGAAGGCAGGATCATCCTTGACTAAACAGGCTCCTATACACATGCAGGGAGCCTGCTCTGATGTGCTAGAAATCCACCGTGTCTCCACGCTGACAAAATGGCAGTGGGGCACTTTGAAATAAAACATGTCCAATAAGCATTAGTTCAAAGTGCCCTGCTGCCATTTTTTCAGTGTGGGGATGTGTGGCAGCGCTGATGCCTGTGATGTGTGGGTGCTTTTAATTAGCATAGCTCACTAATTAAAGTGCCTGGTGCCCTGCCCACAAGCACATGTGAAAATGCAACCATCCCAGCCTAGTATCTGACTAACCTGCTCTTGAAAATTTTAAAGTGAGGGAGGTTTCACAACTTCTCTAGGTAGCCTGTTTCAGTACTTAACCATTTTGCCTGCTGCTTGAAGCCATTGCCCCTGTCCTCTGTGGCCAAAGAAAACAGTTCATCTCCATCCTCTCTATAATCACCTTTCAGTTATTTGACCATTGTTATCGAATCCCTCCCCACCCCTTCTCCAGACTAAATAACTTTGTTGTTCAGCCCTTCCTCATAAGTTGTGTTTCCAGGCCCCTAATCATTTCTGTTGCTCAACACGAGTCCTCACTAGTGCTGAATAGAGCTGATGAATCACTTCCCTTGATTTGCAAGTAACATTCATGTTGATACAAATACTGTTGGGGTTTTTTTGCAATAAGGCCACCGTTAGCACATATTCAGCTTATGATCTACCTTAACTCCCAGCATAGCCAGTCATTCCCCAGTCTGTATTTTGCATGCAGTTATTCTATCCCATGTGCAGGACTTGTCATTCATCCTTTGTTGAATTTCATCTGAATGATTGTGGACAATTTTTCTAATCTGTTCCAATCATTCTGAATCTTAGCCTTGCCTTCCAGAGTGTCTGCAGTACAACAATACCAAACCTAGGACAGACCCTGTGAGACTCCCCAATTCATACCTCCTCAGGTCTAGACATTGAACCATTGATGACTGCTCATTGAGTACAATTATCCAACCATTTACATATCCACGTTACAGCACTTTCATCTGCTCTATATTTTTGTAGTTTGTCAATGAGAATGTTATGGGAAACAATATTCAAAGCCCTGCTAAAGTCAAGGTATATCACATTGCTGTTCTCCCCTGTAATATTTATCATAAAAGGAACTCAAGGTGGTCAGTCATGACTTGCTCTTGGTGAATCCATGTTGGGTGTTCCTGATCACCTTGTTCTCCTCTAGGTGCTTCACAGTAGATTTCTTGAGGATCTGCTCCATGATCTTTCCAGGTATTGGGGTCAGCCTGACTGGTCTATAGTTCCCTGGATCCTCCTTTTTCCCCTTCTTAAAAACGGACACTATAGTTGTCCTTTTCCAGTTATCTGGGACTTTACCCAACATCCATGAGTTCTCAAAGAGGATAGCCAATGACTTTGAAATGATCTCAGCTAATTCCTTCAGTACCCATGGGAGTATTCCATCTGGCCCTCCTGACTCAAAAGCTTCTAGCTTCTCTAAAGTAACCTCTACTCTGTTCCTCCATGACTGTAGGTGGTTTGTCTCCTTGCCTACCATTGCTGTCAGCTGCACTAATAATCTGGTAGGTGCCCTTATTTTTGGAGACTGAAGTAAAAAAAGGCACTAAATACTTCAGCTTTCTTTGCACTATCCATAACTAGATTGTCTTCTGAATTCTTCAAGGGATGTATTGTTCCTTTGGTCTTCATTTTACTCTTCACATACATGCAGAACCCCTTTTTATTGCCTTGTATGTCCTTTGCCATTTGCATCTCAAATTGTGCTATGGCCTTCCTTATTTCCTCCCAGCATGTCTGTGATACTTTTATATTCTTTCCTAGTATTATGACCAACTTTTCACTTTTTGTAGGATTCCTTTATGAGTTTCAAGTAATTGAAAAGTCTCCTGTTGCACTCCTATTGAACTTTTAAAGGTATCTGATTGAACATTGCACCATATCTAATTAAAACATTAGTACTAGTAGTATTAAACATATCCTATGGAATATCTAGAAGCTGGCTAAGAAAAAAAGTACTTGTAAATTGGAAATTATTATTTAATTAGGGAGACTTTAGTCTTGCTACTAGTACGAGGCCCAACATTAACATTTTTTATCAAAGACCTGGAAACAGATGTACAATCATTGGTGAAATATGAAGACACAAAAATGGTTTAATTAATAATAATGAGGACAAGGTAGTTATATAGCGTAATCAGGATAGCCAGTCTATGGGGTCCATTTAACCAACATGAGGTGCTCAGCCAGGAGCAAGGACAAAAAAAGAAACAAAGAACATAGGCCATATATATGGTTCAGTAATAGACAAAAAAACTACACCTGAACCCCTACTGCAATTGAACTAATGAAATGTCTAGATGTATCAATAAGAGAATAGCAAGTAAAGAACCAATTTTAGCTACAACATTGGTGAGGCTGATCCTGGAATATTTTGTAGAGTTCTGATGCCCACATTTTAAAGTGTTGATGCCCACATTTTAAAGGGTGTTCACAAACTGGAGGAAATACAGACTGGAACCACAGTAATTAATAGACAGTGGAAAAATAGATGGTGGAGAAATTGCCTAAGAAAGAAAAACTTAACAAAACTCAATCTGAAAAAAACAGATTGAGAGAGAACTTGATTGGCATAAGTACCTTCACAGAGGAAAAATTCCTGATACTAATGGGTTATTTAATATGACAGAGAAAGACGCAACGAAAAGCAATGACTGGTAGCTGAAGCCAGTTCATATTCAAATTAGAATTAATATGCAAAGCGATTAGCCATTGGAACAGGTTCCCAAGTGAATGTTCTGTCTTTTGATATCTTCAAATAATGACACAATGGGGGAAACACAGCAGTACACGAGCAGTCCAGCTAATTCTTAGAGTGTATTGGGGACGCATGTTTGATACAGATGGTAGACTGACCGATGAGGAGGGGAAGCTCTTTTCAACTTTCTGCTTACCACCATGAAGGTGAAGTTGTGAGAATGTGAAACTGGAAGAAAAGTTGGTAAACTGGGTCCCATATTTCAAATCAGATATAGACAGATTGGAAAGCGTCTCCTGGAAAACAGCAAAAATGGTTTGGGGCCTGGGAGGCACAGTTTTTGTGGCAAGCCTAAAAAAGCTAGGGTTATTTAGTCTGGAGAAGAGAAGATTGAGGCAGGATTTGATAACAGTTGTCAAATCCCTGAAGGGCAATTACAGAGAAGATAGAGATAGGCTTTTCTCTGTGGCCATAAGGGACGGTACTAGGAACAACGGCCTCAAGCTGCAACAGAAGCAATTTTGGTATGAGATTAGGAGAAATTTATTGACTATGAGGGTGGTTAAGCATTGGAATACCAGACAGGCTACCTAGGGAAGCTGTGGGATCTTCATCCCTGGAAATTTTCAGTAGCAGTTTGGACTTCGTTGGGATGATGTAGTCAGGGATGATCCTGCCTTAAGCAGGGGGCTGAACTAGATGGCCTTGTGAGGTCGCTTCCCTTGGATCTTATGCTTTCCTGAAAGACGTATTTTAGTCAACTCAGGCCATTGGGGGTCAAAACGATGGTGTCTGTGTGGAAAATAAATACCTGTAATAACCAGGAAGTCAGATCTGTTTGCTTTCTGGCTTTACAATCTATTAATCTGAATATTAAAAAAATATACTTGTACTTTACCAGCCTAAAGTCTTACTGAATATTTGAAAGAAATAAGGACAGTTTTAGGATCAAAACTGGAATTGCAAATCCTCTTGTGTATAGAATTGAGGTTAAGAATCAGTTTTAAACGCATCTCATGGAGTATATGTTGGAAAGTATTTGAACCTTCTGCTCATTGTATGATTAAAAGAAATAGGAAATATTTCTTCAGTCTTCACTCAAAATTATCTACCACTGAAGTGAGAGAGTTTTTTCTAAATGAGGATTTTGCCAAAATGGCAGTATCTTAAAGAGACCTTCAGTTAAAAAAAAAAAACAAAGAAAAAGGAAAAAAAAAAGAAAAACAGTGTCAAATGTGACACTTGTCTCTGCAGACTCCCTCTCAATTTGCCCATTTCCTGTCTTCCATATTTTCGTATATTTTCTGTTCCCCTTCTGTTTAATGAAAGTCCCACAGAAACCAAATTGGGAACAGTATGTCTCACTATATTGGTGAAATAATAGAAAAAACAATGCACAGAGTGATGTTAAATGAAGAGAATAAAGACTGAAAAACTAGAGGAAAATACCTTTTCTTCAGTCTCTTTTACTTTTATTTTCCTAGGTGGTGTTTGTAACAAAAATACATAAAAACTGTGCAAGCAGAACTGCAGTTTTAGAGCTTGGAGCTGATTACTTGTTAATAGCAGATTAATAGAAAATTGTGTTGTATAACAAGTAAGAGGTAGAAGCTTAGAAATGAAAGCTAATCCATCTTTGTGCAGATATAGATATAGATACAAATCTATATCTATATATATATATATATCAATACACAGCTTCTGCATTTTTCAGTGGCAGCTTTGATTTAGGGAAGGAAAATTCATTGCACAGAAATGAGGGACTGCAGTCTTAGGCAGAGAAAGTGCAATCTTAAAAAAGCTGTAGGATTGCAGCTATAAGAGGAGACATCTGAATAATGTTTTGTTGATGACTTCAATACATATTGCAAGGAAAGAAAGTGTGATATAGAGAGAGTTGATATTTTCATCAGGGATATCCAACACTAGTGACTGCTGCTCATGTCATTTTGTCTGCATCTGCTGGTTTATATGGGTGCTGGATGGGCTGTCTCAGCATGCAGCATAGCAGTCATACCACAGGATATTGATCAGCAGTAAAAGTGTGAACATAAATCTGATGTTTTCTCTAAAGGGGGTCGTAACAGTCAATTTTGATCTAAGTAGAACTGTGTACTGTACTATACTTTCATCAAAGGAATGTAGCAATAGTAAATGTCAGGGGCCTTTCTCTTGTGTGAGAAATGAAATTTTTATTATTTGCAAAAATACGGAAAGTGAAAATACAACATAAAAATGCACATAATGTCAACGTTTTTCGGATGTGAACATACTGAAGCATTGTGCCACAGTATTGCTCATTGACAGACCAATAAAAAAAAAGTATTATTGAGATTCTGGCCCTGCAGAGAAAATGGGGAACTCATTTGTTTCACCTCAGAGTTAATACAGTTTTCATCATCATTATCATCATCATCATCATTATAATATATTTATTAGTAAGTATTTCATAATAATGAATAACAATGCTAAGAAAAAGAAACTACACATGAGCTTCTGTGCCCTTTATATTCCATCTCTGTCCTTGTATGTCCTGTTTCTCTGCATCTTTCTTCTAGGCTGTAAACTGCTAGAATTTTTATTGTTATTTTTGTATCACCATATAGGATAAGCACACTGTTGGTGTCCAACAAATAATTATAACTCTCACCTCCCTTTTCCTGAACTCATTCTTTGCCTGTCATCTCCATATTTTATATTAGTTTTATGTATGTTGTAAACCCTTTGGGGCAGGGAACAGGCTACTTTGGAATCCAGGGGACAGCACAGTGAAAAGTTATGGTTCAGCATTAAATGTTTAATAAATATATTTATCCTTTGTACATTTTTCTTCTCTCTTTCTTTCTCTCTCCCTCCTCCACTTGACTTTAGGCTTTACCTATAAAATAAACTACTGATTCAACTAAATCTGATTTTAGAGACCTTATTAGTTAAATCAGTACATTGTTCATGTGTAAACACTTGTATTTGAGAGGAAGTGACTCATTGATTTATTTTAAGATAAAAAGGAGTTCCTCTCTTGCTGGTTTGCACCTATTTTCTTTTCATTCTTTTTTACATTCATACATTTGCTCCTCTGCTCTTTGTCTGTCTTTTTTTAACTCTGTCTTACTCATTCCTGTTATAATGTGTTATATGTGGAAATCCAGTGGGAAGTGCAGATTCAGGCCTGGTCAGTAATAGACCTGTACCTATATATCTGAGCTCTGAGCAGCCTCAGTATTCATAATAAAGGCCTATTGAGATATTGAACAATGACTTTTCAAGTGAAAGATGTAACAATCTTGCTTGAGGAGGGATGTGTCCTTGAACCAAATAAGCACTCAAAGAGCATGTTCTTTGTTCTGCAGGCCAGCAACTCCTTTAGATGGCTGGTTGGCAGGGATTTAGAAAAGGATGAACTGGCTTTTAAACCATACAAGTGACACAGATATACAAGAGAGCACAGCAGTCTGTCTGATGTCCCTTGCCTCCAGTTGCCCACCCCAATCCCACCAATGGAGCAAAATACCAGACATTTGTCCAGATTTAAAAAAAAAAGCCTACATAGAGTTCAGAGGACCCAAAAAGAGGACATGTTCAGGAAAACCCAGGTGTATGGTAATCACTGCAGAGTAGAAGCATAATTTAGACTCCCTGGTTTTGACACCTTTGGGCAGCCTCAGCCCCTGATCTGGATTTTCCCAGGCTCAGATACATATGCTCCTCAAGACTGCTTGCGCCCTGCCCTAGTCATTACAGTAACCCACAGCAACAGAGAATCACCCTTGGAAATGTCATATCAAAGCACAGCAGACTCACACCAGGAATATTATTCCTCAGAAGGATGAAATGTAGCTGCTTTTAGTAAGGCACTAACACATGCTGCTGTATTTACCCCAGTCCAAATGCCCAATAATTAGATTCTATACATGAAAAGTTAAATATTTTCCATTTTATAATTTTCCATGTATATAATCTATTATTAGATTGTTGTCCTAAATTCATCCCCCATCCCCACCTCTGCAACAGGGAAAGCAATGGCTGGGGGGAATGTGGTGAGGGAAAGCAGTGCCAGGGGAACAAGTGGGCTGAACCCTTCTCCTTGCCCTTCACCAGGTCCTTTCCCTTTTGGTTTCTGCCCCCCCCAGGCCACTTGTCACTCCTGATGCTGCTTGCTTTACCAGCTGTATAACCTTCTGGTGCCTGGCCCCTGTCATCTGCTCGCTGGTCACCTGTCCTCTCCATGATGCCTGTCTCTCTTGCCCCTTCTGCCACCCCTGTGTACCCTATATTGGGGGTCGGACTCGATGATCTATTGAGGTCCCTTCCGACCCTAGCATCTATGAATCTATATAGTGGCTCTGGCCCCAGCCAGGCAGCACTAGAGATGGCAGCCTTAGTTCTGGTCCTGACCTGTCCTAGCTTCACTTTGACGCAGTGGTGGTGTCTCCAGCCCTGGTCCTGGGCCCAGGTCAGGGCTGCAATGGAGCCAGAACAGCAGAAGCTTCCCTACCATTGTGCTCTCCCTCCCTCTTTTCCCTTGGGCCACACACTGTTCGTGCTGCCCTACACATCCATACAGCACTGAATGGTCTCCCTTGCATATACCCCTCTTTCACATGGTCTTCACATGGCAGTCCCCCCCAGGCCCCACACACAACAAGTTTTCCCCTGCCCTCCCTCTGCCACAGCTTTCTCCTGAACAGCTGCACAACTCTGCAGTCTCCCCTGCATTCCTCCCAGGTCATATGCCATGCATTCTCTCCTCTGCTGCCCTCCAGCACACTGTTCAGTCTTCCCTGTGCTCTCTTTACTGTCTGCCCCTACCCTGCTGTATGAGCCACCCTGGCCCTGTCCAGGAAGTGGTGGCCTCAGCCCAGGCAGGCAGCAGTTCTTGGGCCAGTACTCAGATCCAAGATGAAGCCTTTTTCCCACAGTGTTGAGTGGTACACTCCCACTGAAGGAACTGCTTTAGATCTTTTGGGGTTGTAGCATGTGCAGAGTGGGTGTTTCATGCTTTAGTGCAGCACTCCCTAGTATGGTTCTTCAGTGGTGATGTAGGCCCATTTTATTTCTTTTGTGCCAATGGAAGCTGGTCTACTGAGTACATGCACAAATAAATGAGACTCTAAGGATTTGCCCAAACGGGACTGTCTTTTAAATGATTACTCCCTGAGGAAAGTTTTCAGATTATATCCTAATTACTCAAATGACTTCTTTACAAGAGTAATTGAGGACTTCTCTCGCATGTAACCAGGACATGCATAGGCTGGAATTGTCATCTCTTTTTCCCATACACAATTTTCCCACCTTTCTCAGGTGTGCCTTTAATATAGGTACTGGATATGTTGTTAAACACTAGGTACTAGAACAACCTCCAACACTGCAACAAAATCCACACCATGATTATAAATCCTGTTGTTATTACAGTGATCATGTAAAATATGTCATTCGGCTTTGTATGTCTTACAGTAGTTCTTAATTACTGTATATTAGGAGTCAGTGCCTTGTGTCCCACAGTCTTGGGGGGGTCTTCAGTGGTTAAGCCCAAGCTGCTGGGTAGCAGGGAGAAGAGGCACTAGGAGCTGCCAGGTCCTAACACCGACCCACTACTGGAAAAAAAGTTGCCAACTGTTGCTTGCACATGACATCTGAATAAGCGACTATCTGAATTAAACAATAGGCCTATCTTGTAAGTACTTCCATGTACAGTATATCCATTTCAGTTCTGCTCTTTTCTTATTAAAAGGCCATGATCAAAGGGTTGATTTTGGAATTGGGCATCTAGTATCCATTTGTCCTTTTGAAAATCTTATTTGTCTTAAGCTTTGTTTTTTGCTTGTTTGTGTGTTTTTCCAAGCCTGATTAGTCTTTTGCAACAGGTTTTACAGTAATTTTAGTATAACAACTTCATTTTAATATAACAGCAATAGTATTTCAGTAGGATTTCTTTCTTCCAAGACACTCTGAGGCTAAAAATATTTTTAAGTTAATTGCTTGTTGTTTAAAAGTACTTAAACCACTCCCAGTAACAAGAGATTTTTGTAAAATCCTTTCCTTTTTACAACCTAAGCAAACTACATTTTGGAAATGATCGGTACTACTTCTGTTAATACGAAGGAGAATCTTCACTTCTCCATGGTAATTTTGTTAATCTATTTTCTGCTCTGCTTTTCTGTCAGGTGCTATATATCTAGTCATGCACACCACCCAGCGATACCAAATATACAACGTAAGTCTTGTTCATATATTTCCCAAGTTATTTTCATTTTTTTAAAGTCAAATGCATCAGATGCTAGCAGCATAGCAGTTAAAATGCACAGTAAGTCTGTTAATCTTGGATGATTCTGTGAAGTTTCTATTAAGTCAAAGTCAGGCACAGCCAAATAATTAATCACACACTAATGGCCAAAGTTTCTGCTGTGCTATTAGAAATGCAGGCTCACCTGTCATGTACATAAATGCATATATATTTCTATGCACAAACAGGATTTGCCTGTGCAAAAGTTATTGCATGCACTTGGATGTATTGAAGGCAGCAGAAGGCAAAGAAGGGCTGTGCAGCAGAGAATTTCCCTCAAGGAATTCTGTCTGAGTCATTCATCACATGCTGACCCCTTTTCAAAGAGGTAGAGTTCTGGAGAGGGCATGCTGGAAGAGGAGCTCAGCCGTGCTTTGAAAGGATTCAGTGCGTACTCATCCTTGTGCCAGGCCAGCAACTGCTGAGGGTACTCACCCAGAGCTTTGACTGTCCTCTCCAGTGTAATTACGACTGTCACCTGCATTTGGAACTTGCTTTTGCGGACATATACAGGCAGCCACAACTTAGCCTGTATTTCAAGGTTGTTTATAGACGTGCTCTGGGAATGCGGTGGGGGTAGGGGGCTTTAATTAGAGTGGCTCCAAGAGCTGCTCTAATTAAAACACCCAGAGTATTATGTGTATCAGCATCCTCATGCTGAAAAAATGATGGTGGGGTCACTTTCACTAAAGCTTGTTGTACAATCTTTAGTTAAAGCACCCCACCGCCATTTTTCAGTGCAGGGATGTTGATACACATGGTGCTAGAGTCTGCTGGAGTACAGCAATTGCCACATTCCAACAGACTCAATTAATCAAGTCTGGTCTGATGTGTTGTAATTACAGCGATTCAGAGCAGCCTCACTGCATGTGTATAGGTGCCCCAAGATTTCCTTAAATGGTACATAGCCTAATGAATTAACCCCTGATATAATCACTGAATTCAGCAGAGGCATTAGTTTAGCCCATGCTATCAATAAAGAGATAAAAATTAAAAACAATTGAACAACAGGCACAGTTTCTGAAGGGTTTAGCCATAATCTTTATTTTATGCTCTATTGCTACACAGGACTCGGAGGGAACTCATTTTAACTAAACAAACCCTGTTCCAGTGCTTCATTGACATCAGGAGCAATATGCAAATAAGTAAACATAAAAGTGACGTTACTGTTGAGCATCATTAGAAGTGAAAGCAAACAAAAAAAAAATACATGTTTGCCAAATGGAAAATAAAATGTATTTTAAAACATTGAAGAGGTTATTGCAAGCAGCGGAGAGAAGAAAAAATTAAAACTATTAAAATGCAATTCACAGTGTAATTTAAATGTAGTGTTGCAATTTACCAATACCAAATCAAGCAATTTAACTAGAGAAGCAAATAAGTGTTACATTATTGTGAATTTGTTTTTTGTACTTTACTATGAATAATAGGATGTGCTTCTGCTTTCAAGTGCATGGGTGGAAATCTAGAGTAGCTGAAGTCAATGCAGTTGCACTGGTAAAAGAAACAGCAGAACCAGATCTGTAATGGAGATATTATTTTCGTGCACTTTGCATTTTGATTTGTATTTTATTTTCTGTAATATACAACTTATTTAAATTCTCCCGTCCCACCCCTCCCATTAAAGTTATACTTGCTTAATCTTGTGTTATCCAGTAAATACATCTTGAAAATGGGAGCGGGGTGCTACGTGTTTGTACACCAGCACAGGTAGATGAATAAAGAATCCAGAAAGAGGAATAATCTTGTTGCATTAACCATAGCCAGTCAGTCAGAATCCTGGGTTTCATTTATGAAACACAGTAAACAGATGTGTTTACGTGACTTTCCATTACCAGTTTATAAATGTTTGTTTATTATGAACATGAGTAGCAAAAAAGTTATTTTTCTCTCCTTCAGTAAGAACTATTTTTGAACCTTTCTCGTTCAGAGAACAAGTTTGTACTTTTGGCTCTGTTCCCAGAGCATACTGCATACTTGGTGGTGTTTAAGGCATTGCCTCTTGGGAAAGAGGGGGATTGAATCAAAGCTTTTAATTCTTAATGATTGTTCTCCGTGGTCAAGAGGACACGGAGATGGCAATGCTTTTTATTTATTACTTACTGTTATAACTATTGGCAGCCAGCCTTTTTAATTTAGTCATCAATACACAATGCCTTTAATCTATTACTTTAAATCCAGTACAAAATTAAGAACTAGCCAATGAGCATCTGCTAAATGGAAACTGTGAACGATAGATGTGGTTTGAAGCAGCACAGTTTACTCACCCAGCTAAAAATGGACTTTCCGGTAGGGGCTGCATTCTAAATGTTCCCTTGACCAGATCTGCTTTAGCAGCAAAGTCTTTCTCAGTCTTTGAAAAAAAAGGCTGATTAGAGTCCTAGGAGCTTGAGACAGAAGAGGTGATGATCCTCTTCTTGTCAATATAGGATACTTCTCTAAAGTACATGTTTCTATTTTCCCAGCCTGTATTTTAGTCATATGGAATAGAATTTCTAATACCATTTTGGAGATGTTGTAGTGAATCTCCTTAATGGGGAAATTTTCTTTATCTTTGTTTTATTTTCACTGAATGACTCCTAATTATATCCCTGTTTACCACACCAAGTGGTAATTCTTCTGTCTTGTGTTCCCATTCATCATCACTTAACCAAGCACTACCCACTCAACTTTAACATTGTGTTTCATAATCCAGTCATTCCTGGCTTCTTATCATCTTTGCTGATTCCTAACAATTTGTCAATATATTTCTTTAATGTGGTTCCCACTACTGAACAGAATATCCCAAGTGTGATGGCACTGGAGCTATATAGAAAATACTATAAACTCCTTGTTCTGAAATTTTATACCTATTGGATTCCAGGACTACTTTCTCTAGACACTCAGTAGGTTAGCAAGAAAATAATTTTGCTTTTTATGACAACACACATTAGGTATAAAACTACCCAGCTTTTACATGGGGTGGGGTATAAAAGAGGAAGAAGCCCCTGCAGGAGAAGAACACAATTGAATCCCTTATATTCATAGTGTCGCTGTTTTTTCCAAGGAAGGCAAGAAGGGAGAAGGGCCTATAGCCTCAGGCCCAGAGTCAGCTGTCCGCAGGAAAGGTCTGTACTGTGTTCCTTTCATGAATGGCACCTTGCTACAATTCTTCAGAAATCCTGGTGCCGTCTGCACCCCCGTGCTATCCCTAATTTAACAGTATGGTTGTAAGATGTAGTTCGGAGCTACTTTTAAAAATAAATTATGCAGAGGCACAGTATAAGCATATATGTGTTGGAGTTAACAATATTATCTGCTCATTAAAACAAACAGAAATAGGATTTAGTTTTATTCTCTCTGTTAAATCCAGGTTGTTACCAGTCAGAATGGTTGTTCCTGGGTAGGAACAAAGGATGTTGAAAGATAAGAAACAACATGCTTTAGCCTACGATTTTAATCAGTGAACACTGGACACACAGCATGTTTACAGTATTATTACAACATTTACGTAAGTGTAACAGAGGGAAAAAACTTCTGACATACAACCCAATACAAGGGTAGCTTGCTGGAATGTAGTGTAGAAATACCCAGGGAAAAACCAAGGCTAAAGCTATACCAGTATATGTTATACCAATGTAAGTGTCATCTGGCCGCAGGTAATCAATCTCAGGGTAACCATTCACTCAAGGTGAACAAGCTCTTACTTGTTTCCCTTCCGTGCAATGGTGAGGAACTCCAGTTAAACCTACTGAGTGCAGCTGCTCCTGTTTACTGTCAATTTCCATATAATTTACATTAATATACAAAGTGGTTATAACATATCATTATAAAGTTTTGATATGTTAAGGTCCAGTAACTACAAAAATATGTTCAGTCCCTGGCTTCTTAGTCAAGCTGTTCTGCTTAAAACTGAATAATATCATTTCCCCGAGTAAGGTAGAATACCCAGTTAATACAGAGAAAAAAACCCAATTTTTTATTGATGTCATTCTTTAACTAACTGGTTAAGTATATATTTAAGATGTATTTTGTCACTGTTCCTTTGCCAAAACACACATGAAAATGAGAACAACTCTACTTTATACTTAGTACAATTTGTAGGTTTTGTTTTCTTTTTCATTTATGTCTTTACTTTTTAAAATGGTGTTATATAGACATGGTCAACTATTACAAAGAGTAGCTGTAATAAGTGTTGTCTCATAGTGTCTAGTTCACACTTGCTATCACCTTTCCCCTCTTTGCTCTTGTCAAAATCTTCACATTGAATGAGCTCCTCTATCAAATGACAGCTATCCTTCTTGCAGCACTCTGAATGCCCTGTTGCAAATTATTTTTCCTTAGCTTCCATCACAACCTTTATTTGAAATATGTCCTTCTTTTCTACTACTGTTCTGTTACAGGCCAGGTACAAATGCTACACTTATACCAGTATAGGTGATCAGAAGCCAGTCTGCACCCATAACCGAACAAAAGTTCAGCGCGCGTAGACTGGTTTAAAAATAGAAGAACCCAGTCTAAGATAGACCTGGATTGATATGGTATCAGACTTAAGCAATTTATGTTAGACCAGACTATTGAACTTCTGGCGATTTATGCCAGAGGACAGCAACCAGCGACGACTGACTCGTTTGGTTGCTGTCCTCTGGCATGCCAGGTGCCTTTGCAACCCCCTGCTAACGCTCCCTCTCAAGGATTTGTGCTGGACCTGCCTCTGGGCTGTCACAATGATGAGCCAGAAAAACCTCTGTCCCCAGCCAGGCCTCTGGCCAACTTGTCAAGGACAGCCGGGGTGGGGAGGGGGAATGCTGGCACATATGCTGGGCATGGGGGAGCAGTCCCCCCTTCTCCTGCAACTCTGTCATGCAGTGACACAGATGCAGGGACACAGATGTCAGCATCCCCCCCATTCCCACCCCACTGGCTGTGGCTGATAGATTTTTGTGGTTGACAGAGCAGCGGGTGGGGAGGGACTGCTCTCTTGTTCTCAGCAGCCAATCAGGGGTGGCCCACCCATTTGGCTGCACTTGGGAGTCACTACAGCCTGGGGAGTCAGCAAGGCATGCTGGGAGGCATGAGAAAGTAGTCCCAATCTTTTGACCTTGGCTAGTGCAGGCAGCCTGCATGCTCTTCACCAAAGGGTAAACGTATGTTCTGTTTCCCCCCAACTAACCGAGGGCTCTTAGAGTAAAGTGCATAACTTAGATCACTTCCTTCTTGGATTTTTTGAATTCCAGTACCTGGTCACAAAGTTTCTTACCTGACTGCAGTGCAACCATTGTTTTCCTTTTTTGCTGTAGTGAGTTCAGATCTCTTAGTTGGATCCTTTATGAAAATTACAGCAACTTCACTCAAAATTTCCTATGATCAGTAAAAGCAGTATCAACCACCACACCCAAGGGAAATTTAGGGCTTCTCATTAAAATGTATGTGCTTTCTAAAAGCTCTCAAACAGACCTGCAAATTCCTCCTGGAGCTCTCCTCCTGCAGATTGTGGAAAAGAGCATTCAATCAGTTTAAAGGTTTTTGCAGTTGGCAAGTTGTCTCCAAATAACGTAGATTACATTTTTTTAATGAGAGCATTGGTTCTGCAGAAGCTGATCACTCTTGCATGGGAACATTTCCCACTGTCCAGGTTGAGTGGGATTTTCAAGTGATTATGTCTGTATTTCTGTCTCTTGTTTGATCTACCTGGAAATATCTGGGCCTTTAACAGTGACTCCACATTTTTGCCCTAAGGTTTACCTTATAACCTATCTCTTGTATTTGAACATCCCACATTGCAGTCTTTAAAGGCTCCAATCTAGGGAAGCACTTTGCCTAATTATATGGAGCACTTAAGAGCATGCTTAAAGTTAAGCATCTGAATTTGCTTAAAATGTGCCCTTACATTGCATTCATGTGGATGCAACTTAAGAACGTATCTAAGTGCTGCCCTGCATCTGTTGCCAGGGCAAGTTATTCTTTCCTTTTTCATTCCAGGGCTGTTACTTTATGGGAGGGGGAGAGGAGGATTGTGGGATTTTTAACAATTTACTCTTTCTAGAAGCATATCTGCTTTTCCATTTCACTCGCACTTTGTCCTTAGCATCTATGCTTTTCTTACTGCACTAGCTAAATCACTCTGTTTAAATGTCAAAAATATCTGATGTGACCTCCAGCAGAAGTTCTTTCACAGAGTATTATTTGTTGTTACTACCCATCAGCAGGAGGCCAGCTAACTTGGTCCACATGTGTCACTGAGCAGCTGTTCAAGAGGTCTGCAGTGCCCCCTTTTGTTTGTAGTGCCTTTCCCAGATAGGTTAGCATCTCATCATTTTTTATCTGAGTTGAGATATTTGTGGATTGTTTATATAACATCTTGGCTTGTTACACTTTAAAGAAGCAGCAGCATCATTACACTGAGCTCATACAAAGCTTCTTTTGTTTTGTGTGGTTTTTTTTCTTTTTTTAGTTATTTGTTATCTGTCTGTCTTATCTGTTATCTTTATTGGAGAGTGAAAATATATAATTGGGCTAAAGCATTTTTCCTTTTTTTTTCATTTAAAACAAAATGCAGGTTGGCATCTAGGGTGCTTCTAATTTAGGCTTCATGTCTGTAAATTAAGCATGTGACCCCAGCAGAGTAATTCAAAGAAACAGGATTATGCATTTTGGCTTTGAAAACAGGTGTATCCTGAAGGATGATTCAGAGAGCTTGCATTCTAACCTGAGCATCTCCAGGAGTAATACAACAGGAAACACTTAGTGTAGGGGTACACATAATCTCCTACCCCTCTCTGGAGCTTATGTACCTGACTCAGGGCTGTACATTAGGGGCTGAATCCTATTACACCTGTACAAACATAAGCAGCACTTAGCCACATAGATACAATTTTTGCCACTTAAGCAAAGTATTCTAACTACCAGGCCATGGCCTAGGTATTGCCCAAAACATGCTGTAGCTCCCCTCTTGAAGCTAGCCCATGGGACTGCCAGAGAGAAAGGTATTTGAGGCCAGGAGAAGGAGTAAGCTAGAGAGACGTGGTGACACAGATGCTTTTGCAGATGACTGGCTTGGCTGGATCCCAGTCCTACATGGTTTGCCTTCATCCCTGCTTTGCTGTGTTTAGTACATTTTAAACTTAAAGAAAGGACACAGTGGATTCATGTACCCATGCACTTTACTGTGGAGTTCACTAATTAGTTCTGCAGTAAAGCATCACCATCTACACGTGAGCCTGTATTAGGGTGCAGTAAAATAATTCATGCCACCAAAGGGTAGTACAGTCTGGGACAAGTACTATCCTGTGGTGGAGTCATTAAATGCACTGAAATGCATGTGTGGACAGTGACTGGGGCTGGCTGGGGCATGAGGGTGCTATGGTACAGGGGCTGCCTGACAGCTAGTGCCACACTGTAACACCCTCATGCCCCAGCCCCTGCCACCCAATGTCACCACCCAGATCCCAAGGCTGTCCCTCTGGGCCCCTTGCTAGCCCAGGGTTGCTACACTCAAGCTCAACATGCTGTGGCATATAAACACTGTGCCCAGGTGAAATTAACTGCTGTGCATATTGCCTAGGAGCAGGTCACCATTCATCCTGGTTGAGCATCCAGACTACTAGGTTACTAAGTCAGGATTCATCTTCCTTACTGTTCTTCTCTTCTGTTCTTTTGCCCACTCAAGGGTGGGCAAAATACGGCCGTGGCCCGCCAGGCCATTCAATCCTGAGGCCTCTACTGTCTACTGTGGGGCCCATAAAAAATTTAGAAAAATTAATAATTATCTGTTCCTGGTTACCTGCCATACAGCCATCATTGGCTTGCCAAAACTCAGTAAGCGGCCCTCCGCCCGAAATAACTGCCCGCCCCTGTTCTTACATGCTTGGCTGTACCACTTCAATAAGAGAGGTGGAAGGTGCCTCCCTTTCTGCCCCCTAACTCTTCTGTAGCTTGTTGTAATTACATTGCATTTAATTGCAGTTTCCTTAGAAGTAGGATATTTGGGTTTGAGTCCCTTTTGGCTGAGGACAGCTTAGAATCAAGGTCTTCCACTTTCTGGAACAGTGGTGTAACAAAAGGTAGTCACCCCCACTACTTCTTCCAGCAACCCTGTGTTTGAGTGAAAGTATCTGTACCTTCTGGGCTTTATACTGGATTCAGTGCTCTCTAGTTTGTGTTAGATGGGCTGATCTTTTTTGGATCAGGCCCCTATGAGGTCTTATGCAGATGTTAGAGGCGTGTCTGTCTCTCATCTTTCTTGCAACACATGAGGTAGGAGTTAAGTGCCTCCTGTCAGACTGAGTCACTTCTGCTCATACAAGAAAGCCTAAATGTAGCCGTGTAGGAATCTTTGATGTCTAAAGGGAAAGTGCCAAACAAATTTTAGTATCTAAAGAGCATTGTGGCTGTTGGAGTGGGTTTGGATCACTGTACACTAAGTGCCTGCCTGTACACTAATGCCAGGAGCCTGGGCAACAAGCAGGACGAGCTCGTCCTCCTGCTCAGTGCAAAGAAATATGATGTCATTGGGATAACGGAGACCTGGTGGGACTCCACCCATGACTGGACCACGGGTATAGAGGGCTATACCCTATACAGGAGGGATCGTGTTGACAAAAGGGTGGGGGTGTAGCTCTCTATGTGAAGAAAAGCTACATGTCCCTGCAAGCCGATGTTGGCAACCAGCATGGACAGCTAGAGACCCTCTGGGTAAAAATTCGTGGGGAATTCGGCACATGGGACACAACGGTGGGAGTCTACTACAGACCTCCCACTCAAACTCCCGAGCTTGACCAGGAGTTCGCCCGGGAACTGACTGAGGCCGCTTGCTCCAGGACCTTGGTTGTCATGGGTGACTTCAATTACCCGGACATCTCGTGGGAAGATCACTCAGCTAAATCTAAGCGGGCGCAAAGCTTTCTCTCGTGCGTGGATGACCTCTACCTGACTCAAGAAGTCTATGGGCCAACGAGAGGCAAAGCGCTGCTTGACCTGGTACTGGCTATGGGGGACGACCTAATCGGTGACCTAGTGATTGATGGGAAGTTGGGTGACAGCGACCACGAGCTGATCACCTTCACCATCCGCCATAAAGCTGGCAAGTCAGTCAGCAACACAGAAGTCCTTGACTTCAGAAAAGCCGACTTTGATAAGCTCAAGAGGCTAGTCAGTCAGGCCCTCAGGGACCATGACCCCAGGGAGTTGGGAGTTCAAGAAGAGTGGTTGCTTCTCAAGGAAGCGATCCTCAGTGCACAAGCTAAATCTATTCCAACACGGAGGAAAGGCAGCAAGAAGGCACAGCAGCCCCCCTGGCTCTCCAGAGACCTAGCGGACCTACTGTGGCTAAAAAGGAAAGCCTACAAAGGATGGAGGACGGGATTCACCTCCAAGGAGGATTACTCCGCGCTGGTCCGGTCCTGCAGGGACCAAACCAGGAAAGCCAAGGCTGTAACTGAACTCCAACTAGCTTCAGGCATCAAGGACAACAAAAAGTCCTTTTTCAGATATGTGGGGAGCCGGAGGAAAAGCAAGGGCAATGTTGGACCCCTGCTAAACCAGATGGGGCAACTGACAACTGACGCCCAGGAAAAAGCCAACCTATTAAATAGGTACTTTGCGTCAGTCTTTCATCAGTCACACGGGATGCCCATGCCTGCTATGGGACAGGGAAATCTGGGTGAGGGGGATCCCCTACCCTCCATCAATGCTGACCTCGTGAAGGAACACCTTGAGAAGCTGGATACCTTCAAGTCAGCCGGCCCTGACAACCTGCACCCCAGGGTACTCAAGGAGCTGGCGAGCGTCATAGCCCAGCCCCTGGCACAGATCTTTGAAAACCCCTGGCGCTCTGGTGTAGTGCCCGAAGACTGGAAGAAGGCCAATGTGGTGCCGATCTTCAAGAAAGGAAGGAGAGTGGATCCAGCTAACTATAGGCCCATGAGCCTGACTTCTATCCTGGGGAAGATCTTAGAAAAGTTTATTAAGGAGGCCATCCTTGAGGGACTGGCCCAGGCTAACATTCTAAGGGACAGCCAGCACGGGTTTGTTGCGGGTAGGTCTTGTTTGACCAATCTCATTTCCTTCTATGACCAGGTGACCTATCACCTGGACAAGGGAGAAGAGATTGATATCATATATCTTGACTTCAAAAAAGCTTTTGATCTGGTATCCCATGATCACCTCTTGGCCAAACTGCCCAGTTGTGGCCTTGGCTCCACCACGATCCGCTGGCTGGGAAATTGGCTTCGTGGTCGGACCCAGAGGGTTGTGATTGATGGCAGTCACTCATCATGGTGCCCTGTGACCAGTGGGGTCCCTCAAGGCTCTGTCCTGGGACCCATACTGTTCAACATCTTCATTAACGATGTGGACATTGGAGTCAGGAGTGGACTGGCCAAGTTCGCCGATGACAGCAAACTTTGGGGCAAAGCATCCACGCCAGAAGATAAGCGGGTGATCCAGGCTGACCTGGACAAGCTCAGCAAATGGGCAGACAAGAACCTCATGGTGTTTAACACTGAAAAATGCAAGGTTCTCCACCTTGGGAGGAAAAACCTGCAGCATCCTTATAGGTTCGGCAGTGCTACGTTGGATAGCACTGCAGAAGAAAGAGACTTGGGGGTCATCATTGACCACAAGATGAACATGAGCCTGCAATGCGATGCTGCGGCTAGTAAAGCGACCAAAATGCTGGCATGCATCCATAGATGCTTCTCGATCAAATCCCAGGACATCATTCTCCCCTTGTACTCGGCCTTGGTGAGGCCACAGCTCGAGTACTGCGTCCAGTTTTGGGCTCCACAATTCAGAAAGGATGTGGAGAAGCTTGAGAGAGTCCAGAGGAGAGCCACGCGCATGATCAGAAGTCAGGAAAACAGATCTTACGATGACAGGCTGAGAGCCATGGAACTCTTTAGCCTGGAAAAGCGCAGGCTCAGGGGTGATCTGATGGCCACCTATAAGTTTATCAGGGGTGACCACCAGGATCTGGGGGAACGTTTGTTCACCAGAGCGCCCCAAGGGATGACGAGGTCAAACGGTCACAAACTCCTGCAAGACCGTTTCAGGCTGGACATAAGGAAGAATTTCTTTACTGTCCGAGCCCCCAAGGTCTGGAACAGTCTGCCAGCGGAGGTGGTTCAAGCGCCTACATTGAACACCTTCAAGAGCAAATTGGATGCTTATCTTGCTGGGATCCTATGACCCCAGCTGACTTCCTGCCCTTTGGGCAGGGGTCTGGACTCAATGATCTCCCGAGGTCCCTTCCAGCCCTAATGTCTATGAAATCTATGAAATTGCTTTTTATATGTTAAGTGCCTACAATCCACCAGATTCCCATTTATTTGCCTTATTTTCCAAGCTAGACTTAGTCCTTTTTTGTTTCTTTATCATGTATGTTTTTACATAAATATGTTTGCCTTCATTAAGGGACAGCACGTTTAAGAAAAGTTAAGTGAAATTATTCATTTTTTACATTTTTTACAAATCCTAAACCATTTCAAACCTTTAAAAAGTGTCAGTTAAATGCAATATTGGTCTCTATAAAGTATAATAGAGTTGTAGGATGTCTGCTTGAATCTTTGTCTTCTTGGTTGCTTTGACAGAAGGACATTAGTATACATCTAGGCTGGTCAACTGGTGGTCTACTGGAGGTTAATGTGCAGCCCCAGACCACCATTCTCCCCCTCCCCTTATAGCTCTGGCTGCAATGGCAGCCCAAATCTTCAGTTTCCACCTGTACTGAATCTCAGAGCCCCAGAAACTAACAAAGGAAATCAAAAGACAAGTTCCCAATTTTTCTACAGGAGATGCTGGGAGATTAGTGCCACAGACCACTGGGCTACGGGAACTGGGAAAACACGGGCAAATGAACATCATGGTTCATACATTTGGGATATACATAACAGGTAATAAACAATGATTCAGTGTGAAACTTTTCAGCAACAGATAGCACAGTGACAGATAAGAAACATTACAATGTGGTACATACACTAAAGAAAACTTAAGCCCTCCCTCAACTCCAGAGGGGCTCCAGACCCAGCCTTTAGTTCCTGGTATACATATAATACTGCATCCAGCTTTGTCTTGGTTATTTTAGGGCTACTTTAGAGTTCTTGTAAAATAATCCAAAGACTGACATTTATAAGAAAGCAAAATCAGTAGTATGGCTAGTCAGATAGTTTAGTGCTCTGATCACATTGTACTTAGAATCTGTATTTTTTCAAAGTTGAGGAAAGAAGGACCCATCCTCCCTGCCTCAGGAATTCTGTTAAATAGGACCCAATGATCCCCATTTTTCTTCAAAACCACTATCTTCCCTTCTCTGGCAGGTTCTTCTGTCACCATTTCTTAAGCAGGATTGGCTGCATTTTAAAATTTCTCCAGTGTCATTTTTAAATGCATCTTGACTTTGCAAAAACTGAAAGTAAAGTTGTACAGTTACAACAGAAATAATCTTTGCAGTTTGGGATGTATTTGAGGTCAGTTCTGGTTTTTCCATATTCTTCTAGTATATCTATGATTCCTTGGAACAAAAATCACTGCAATTTTAAGCATCTGGTATATTGTATGCCACTTTCATTGTGTTAATTTCCTCCTATTCACTTTAAAAAATGAAGTAATCTTCTTGTGGTATTTTCCTCTCTCAAACTACAACTGTAGCCAATTAAATTAAGTTCCCTGAGTACCAGTAGATTTCCTAAGTAAGTGCTGTTTCACAAAATACATTGGTTTAAATTAAACTAATCCAAATAGTTTTTAAGAGCTCATGGAATTTTCAAAAATCTCGAACTCTCTCCATAAACATTATATTGGCTCATGTAAGACTTCTGGATTTAATTATGGCAGCGCTTTTTTTCCTGTTATATTGATAATGCTATAGTGTAACGTATAGAGTAAATAAATCAATCCACCTGTCTGCTATTTTATCACAGTAGAAAAAGAAAAGAAAATCTTACCTCCACTCCACTAAGGGTTTTAAAAGTCCTGAAATATTTGAAGCTTAGTTACTAATTTAAAATATGTTATTTACATAGTTTACTATACTCTAAACTTATAAAATATCCTGTGGAAACTACTTAATTCTATCCATGCAGGCATAAGAAAATTTTTTTTTAAACTTCCTCAATAAAAAGCTTATTATTAGCTGTAAGTCCTATGATGTTTATATAATGTGGTTTGGACTTCTCATGCAGTTAATAGTTAAATAACACAGTGACAGTTGCATTGTGCATTCAAAAAGTGCTAAGCAAAACAGAAATTATAATGAAATCTGAGACATCATTGACAATTAGGTGTTATGAATATTGATTTCATATTCACTCTGCATAGTGTTTTTTTTCAAGTATCTGTAATGATTGAATAGGGTTTCAAGAACTGGAGAGATAAATAATAGCCAAGTGATAATTAATGTACTCTACCCAGAATGCCATACCAGTCATCAAGTGGCATGTAGGCAAAAGCAGTGACTAGAAATTTAATATTCAAATGCATCTAGTCATACTCTATTTGGCAGTAAGTCTCTATTGTCATTTTTCCTAAGATTGCTATCTTAAAAGGAGAAGAATTAAAGCATCATAAAAGGCTTTTTTAGCATGTGCAGTAATCATTGTAGAAAAACAGAATGCAAAATTTGTAAAACAGACTCTTGCAGGAAGGCAGCTTTGTGCTAAATTATAGCCACCGTGACATACCATAATAAAATTCAAACAAGCCAAGATGTCCCTGGAATCCAAAACAGGACATTAGAAAGATTGGCATAACTCTCTGAAAGCACGCATTTCCAACAGACAAAGACATCATTTCAGGAAAACACCCTGAGTTTGGATTTGATCAGATGGCCTTTGAGATGTACTTCCAAGTTATTCTCACACTTGAAGGGTGCTCTTCAGCTCCAAACCTCCCTTTGCCCTCTTCTTCTTGACCTGAGAATGAACTGATGGTCCAAAGGTCACCTCTCTAATTGATGGTTCCTCAGCTTTACGCTCCTCACTTAGGTCTTGCCAGCTCTTAACAGTGGGGATTTTGCCATCTAGCAATATCACACTCCTGTCTGGTCAAAAGTTATAGAAACTTCTGTACCCGCACCCCCTTTCTTAAATAGGCTTGCCTGCATGGTCAAATGCTTTAAATGCCCACTTATCACTGATGAGAAGTTATAAAAGTAGCAATAGGATTATTATGAAAACCAGAATAGTTATAGGAAATCAGTGAGCATATGCTGAGAAACAGATAGAAGAATAAACAAACAAAAGAAAATATCAGAACAATGATTTGATCATACCCTGCATTTTAAACCTGAGGATGCGGCTTCTGTTCAGCTCAACAAGTTAAAAAACCTGCTGCCTCTGACCTTGTTGTCAGGGTTTCCTGCAACCCCTCTGGGCACTTATACACATACCTTTTCATTCTGCAACGTGCCAGAAATCCGGTAGGTCCGAGCAGAATCGATTAATCAAGTCTGCTCCACATGAGCTGACGCACACTGCACTCCATCGCGTACAGTTGTATAAGCAGTGAAATGTGCATCAGTGAGCAGAAAATGGCAACAGTGCACTTTTGAACTAAGACACTGCCCAGGTGTTTTAGTTCAAAAGCATGCCGTCACCATTTTCTCCGTGCTGACGTGCATTTCACCACTTATACAACGGTATGTGCCACAGTGCCAGGCGCTTTTAAAAGTCCCTGGTACAAGCACGTGTACAAATGCCCTCGTCAGCCAGAACACTTAAACTATTGGCTGAGGGACAAAAGCACCTTATGACCCAGAAACTTTAGACCACCACTTCCTCTCATGGCAAATCTTAAGTATGGTTTCTTATATGGCAATTTACATACATTTTCCATTGAGTTCTTGCGGAGCCAATACCATATATGTAACCTTACACCCCCCAAGAGTGGATCTGTTTATTAAACCAGAAGCCTTTCCTACTCCAATATAATTTGGGGAGTATTTACATTCTTTTAGACATTTCCTGAGGCTACCATCTCTTACGTAAGGTAGGCAAGGGAGATGTGCTATCTTTTATTAGACCAACTAAATAGTTGGGGAAAAGTTCTTTTCAAGCTTTCGGGCACAAACACCCTTCTGCAGGTACTGGGAGACTCTGCTGCTGTTATGTGTTCACCAAGGAAGAAAAGAAGCTAAAATGAGCAAGAATTCTGTGAAAACACAAATGTGGGGAAGTTTGGAACACAATAGGTAGAGATGGGGGCGGAAGGGGGAAGGGAGGGAAATGTCTGAAGGAATGTAGGTGGTCAGCTAAAAGCTGGATACCAGGTGTGTCACATGTCAGGCAGGTTGTAATGTGTCATAAATCCAATGTTTATATTAAGTCCATGATTTTGTGTATCCAGTAGATTTATGAAGTGATGTTCATAAGCTCATCTACAAAAGGTGTTTTGTAAGTTCCCTTTGAGGATCAGACCTGAGAGATTGGAGAGAGTGATTGTCTTGTGAGAAGTATGCACCCACAAGTAACTGGATATTTTTGTCTTTGGGTTTTCAGTGTGCGCTCATTCTGGTGCACAGTTGTTTGGTTTCTCTTACAAATTTTCCATCGTGGCATTTGGTGCACTAGAAGAGATATATCACATTTCTGGAGGTGCAGGTTTAAGATTCTGGAATTGTGACAGTTCTGTTGTGGGATGTAGTTATTGTGGGATTGGTGGAGATGTGTGGGTAGGTTTTACATTTCTTGTCCTGCATGGTCTGAATCCATTTGGTCTAGTTTGTGTCGAAGGAAGTTTGCTTCTGGTGCTGAGGTTAGCAAGGTTTAGTGCTTGTTTAAAGGCTAGAATGGGTGGTTCTGGGGAGATTGCTTTAAGAATTGGATTTTGTTCCATTATGCATTGCAGTTGTTTGAGGATTTTCCAGATAGGTTCCAGGGAAGGATGGTATGTCATAACTAATGGTGTGTGTTTTGTGGGGAATTTCTTTTTGTACTGCAGCAATTCTTCATGTGGTGTCTGGGTGGGTCTTTCAAAAGTGCTATCTATCTCTCTGGAGGAGCGTCCTTGCTGGGTGAAAGCCCTTTTGAGATTTCTGAGGTGACAGTTGTGGGTATTTTCCTCAGTGCAGATTTGGCGGTATTGGAGAACTTGGCTGTATATTACAGCTTTCTTGGTGTGTTTAGGGTGATTGCTGGTTCTGTGTAGATATGTATGTTGGTCCATCAGTTTCTTGTACCTTGTGGTTTGTATTTTACCGTTTTGGAAATGGATCATGGTGTCTAAAAAGGGAGGTTGGTGTTGGAGTATTCAAGGGATTATTTGATGGAGGAGTGATGATTGTTGAATTTGATAATGGAAATCAAGCAGAGACTGCAGGTTTTTGGTACAAATGACAAAGATGTCATCTGTATATATCAGGTATAGCATAGGCTTAGTGGTGCAATTCTTGAGGAATTCTTCCATCTGGGCCATAAAAGGGTGGCATATTGTGGGGCCATTTTGCTGTCCATATCTGTGCCCATGGTCTGGAGGGAAGTGTTGGTTGTTGAAACTGAAGTTGTTGTATGTGAGGATGAAGTATATAGGTTCAGTAATATCTTGAGGTCTGTACTCTGTGCTGCAATCTTGCTCTTGTAGATGCGTGAGGCAGGCTTAGATGCCAACCTGATGTGGGATGTTAGTATATAAGTGGTGACATCCATGGTGGTTAGGAGCGTATTTCTGGGAATGTGGTCTATGTTTTTGAATTTTCGCTGAAAGTCTGTTGTGTCTTGGATAAATCTTGGTCTTTGGGTGACAAGAGGGTATAGAATAGATTCAATAAAACCTGATATTTCTTCAATTAGGATTCCATGGTTGGAAATTATAGGTCTGCCGGGCTTCCCTTGTTTATGGATTTTAGGGAGCATGTAAAGTGTCCCTGGGTGGGGTAGTGAAGAGATCAGGGTCTGAAGTCTTTCTTGTAGTTCAGATGGAAATGATGTGATGATGGTTTTGAGGTGAAAGGAGGAGTGGAATCTTTCTCCAGTTTTTCATAGTAGGTAGCATCAGAGAATTGTCTGTTGGCTTCTTTTATGTAGTCATCCCTGTTAAGGATAACTATAGCTCCTCCTGTATCTGCTGGTTTTATTACTATTTGGTGGTTGGAACTTAGATATTCTATGGCCCGTCTTTCTGAGAGGGAGAGGTTGTTATAGTGGTGTTTGTGGTTGAGTATTTCATTGTTTGTGCATTCTCTGAAGCAGTCAATATAGCAGTAGAAGTTTGAATTTTGTCTACTGTAAGGTGTCCAATTTGAGGGTTTTTTGGATTTTTTGGTGTTAATATTTTCATTGCTGTTGTCACAGGATGAGGTCATATTGAAAGTGGATTCATTATGGTTGTGGAAATATTCATTCAGACAGAGGCATTGGAAAAATTCTTCTAGTTCTCCACATTGTAGCTTCTTATTCCGGTATTTTTGTGGGCAGAAATTAAGGCCTTTGGAGAGGACAGATTTTTTTTCAGCCTTGGTAAGTGTGTGCATGGAGAGAGTGAGAATAGTTGAGGGTTGACTGGTTCCTTCTGTTTCATCAAGTAAGGTGTTGGAGTTGTTTCTCTGTGGGTTGTTCTGTGGCTGGGAAAGTTGTTGCTGTAGTAATTGGTTCCATTTCTTTTTTTCTGAAGTACTCCTGTATAGTTGTGAAGCATATTTGGAGTTGTATATGGTAGTCAGAGGATTGTAGATGCTCAATCCTCTGGGAATTAATTTATCCAACTGTGAGTAATGTCCTTCCCTGAATAGCCTGAATAGCCAGGTGTTATTCTGGTTTCAGTTTTCTCCTTGTAAAATGTTAATTCATCGTTGTCTGGAAGAGCCTGGCTCATGTTAATTCTCAGTGATGCTTCCTCTGCTTGCAGAAGGGTGTTTGTACCCAAAAGCTTGCGAAGACAAATGTTGCCAACTATTTTAGTTGGTCTAATAAAAGATATTATATTTACTCAAAGAGCCTATGTCCTTAGACTAACACAGCTATAACCAGAACACCAATTGTCAGTAATACATTTCTCTCAGCTGTAAAGCCTTTGATCCTCTTCCGCATGCAAAAATTAAGTTTACAGAGTAAGTGTAAAACTCAGTATCATGTTATGCAAACATAAGGATGTTAAAGCTACATGCAGCTTGACACTACCTCTATGTAGAGACCACCTACACCATATCTGGACGGTAAACATCTTGGCATCTTCAACAAATTCTGTTACTTGAGTTCATCAGGAATCATGACCTTGAGACTGACCTGACTATCAGAATCAGAAAAGCAGATAAGAATTTCTGGCTACTGCAGAAATGTGTATTGAACAATAGCAAATTATCAACTAAAGTGAATGCAAATCTACAAGATTTGCATGCTGTCATCTCTGCTTTATGGTTCAGAAACTTGGGACCACATATAGTAGGCGCATCAAGAGATTGAACAGCTTTCACATGAGATGCCTGCATAAGATAAATAAAATGAGAAGACAAAACACCAGGTGCTGGAGCATGCAGGACTGACACACTTAGAAACCAGAATCAAGAAGAGGAGGCTGCCATGGCTCAGCCATGTTGGGAGGATGGGAGGAGACCTTATCCCCAAGAATATTTTGTACAGCAAGATTCAAAACGGCTCTAGAAAACAGGGTTGCTCGTTATGGTGGTACCACAATGTGTGTAAAAATGTTATGAAGTCATTTAACATCAGTGCAGAAAGCTGGGAGGAGTGCACAGAATACCGTCCAATCTGGTACTGGGTGCAGCTCAATATGAAGTACCTTTGATTCAGAGGATGGAAGCAAATTGAGAAAGAAGAAAGCAGCATGCTGTAATCTTGGACTCCAACTCAGACAACACATGGATCTGTGAAATGTGTAGCAAGCTGTGTTGCTCTTGAATTGGGCTTGTAAGCCACCAACAGATTCATCAGGCACTGACTAGACCTCTTATGTGTACACTGTGATCCAGAGAATGAACGATTGCCTATCATTCTGGCTTCAGTTTTCTCTTTTTAAAACATAAATTCATCTTTGTCTGGAAGAACCTAGCTCATGCTAATTCTCGGTGATACACTTCTCTCAGCCATTTTGGGTTTTGATCCTCTCCCATGTGCAAAAATGAAATTTAAGGAGTAAGAGTAATAATCATTATCATGTTATACCATTCTGAACATAAACATAAGGATGTTAAAGGTAAATACAGCTTGACACTACCTGTATGTAGAGTCTATACACCATATCAGTCCAATAAATTCAAGAAAACATGCATAAAATTCCATAAACACCTAAAATATTCTGTGTGTGTGACATAACCACATACAGGATACTGGTTAAGTTCATGCTTTAAGACAAGATTCATATTGCTTCCATAGGCACCTATACATCACTGTTCCCTCTCCTAAAACAGTGGTAGGCAAGCTTTTACAACAGTGGGCCTGATCAACCCATCTTAGGTCCAAGGTGGCTGGTGCTTCTGCCCCACTGCTATTGCCACTGCCACTGCCACTGCTGCTGTACTTCTTCCTGCCACCCAGCCACAGCACAGTGAAGACCACTCTGCCACCTGGCCTCAGCACAGACAAATCCTCCCTGCCTCTGTTGACAAGATCCAGACCTTAGGCTATATGTTGATGACCTCTGGCCTAAAACTTAGGCACCTTTGCCAGGAGGTTGATACAATATGACTAAAGTTAAGCACTTAGGATCCCCGTATAATCAATGGGATAAATTTAGCTGCATCTAAAGAGCAATTTTGTATGGCCATGTCTCAGCACTTAGGCATTCAGGTGGCCTCAGTTTTGGGAAAGAGGAGAGATAGGTACCTTCAAAGAGCAATTCAGAGAGTATCGGAGGAACTGGTGCCCACATCTTGCTCAGTATCCTAGTGGTTACAGCACTGACCCAATCCCTATGGGCCTCAGTTCTAGGGATCTTAGGGATTCAGATCTACATTTCCTAGTTCCCAGGTAGGAATGGGGAGAGGTATGTTCCCAAAAAAGGAAGTTCAAATTAGTAATCCAAGAAGTGCCTGACGCAGAGATGGCCAAACTGTGGCTTGCAAGATGGCATGTGGCTCCTGTACTCAGATTGTTGATGGTAGGGCATGCACATCTCCAGTCCTGTGGCCCTTAGGTATGTTGGAATTTTAGTTTGCAGTTAGAAGGGTTAAGAAGTACAGCCATCCCAGGGCTAGACAAAACACTAAGTATAAAAGTGCATGTGAAATACCACCTTATCCAAAACTTAGGTGCCTCAAATCACTTGGGATCCAGAAAACCTAACTGATTATTACTGATGTTGTCCACTTTTGCTAAGTAGCCTAGTCATTAGAGCATTGACCCCTGGTTTCATACCCTCCTCATGCTGAGAGATTTCAAATCCAGATCTAGCACACACTGTCCTACTTTTCCTATAGATTGCCCTAGTAAGCAAATAGTAATATAGGTTGGATGGAGGGAACTGACAACAGTGTAGCAACAGGACAAGAAGAAGGAAAAGCAATATAGTATGTCCCTTTAGGGTGTGGAAGACCTGGAACCCAACTCTCCCACTTCTTGGGAGAGTGTTCTGACCAGTAGACTGTTTAGCTAAAGGTCATCACTACTGCCACTACTTTGGAGATGCTTTCAGTAATGTTGATAATAGAAATTAGGGCTGTGTGAGGCTTCAGCTCGCGCTTCAGATCCAGGGCTGCTTGGACACTTTGGTGTGCAAAGCAGCATGCTCGGAGTGAGGCGCAGGCTCAGTTAAGATGTCCAAAGCAGTTCAGAGCTTCCCAAGCACTTAGGAAATGCTTTGGATGCTTTGGACACTGGAAGTGAAAGTTGGAAAAGGGAGGGGGAGTGGGAGAGGGAGGGAGAGTAGGTGGGGGTGAGGGAGTGGGGGGTGGGGAAGACTGACGTGTAGGTGGCCAATGAGAAGGATTTCTCTCCAGCTGCCTTTCCAATGACAGAGTCTGGGGGGAGGGACCTAGAAACAGCATAAAAGCCTCTGTTTGGAGGCATGCTGTGCCTTTTCCTAGCTTATTCCCTCTCAGGAACTACGTGAGAAAGAAACCCTCAGACTCAGGCATTTCAGTTTGGTTGCTTTACTCAGTAGTTGAACTTGCCTGCTCCTTTTTGATGTTAGAAAGGATTGGGTAGGATTTAGCTTATCTTAGTTTAGCTATTCCATTACTATTGCTATTCAGTTCATTTATTTGAATTTATATTTGCTCTTTTTTTTTTTTTTTTTGCAAACTTTTAAAAAAGAAAGCTGTGTTTTCCCTGCCAGTGTGATCCATTACTGTGTAGGGAGGCACACAAATTGCACACACATACACAATATAAAGTAGAAAAATCAGATATTCATAGGAGAAGAAGACAGATAGCACACAATTTTTACATAGCTCTTAACACTGAAGCAAACAATCAAAAAAGAGTCCAGGGCATGCATGCAACAGGGGGAATAAAACAAATGACACAAAAGGAGTAACACATCCACAGAGACCTTTTGCAGCACAGGAAAGATTGATATGAAGTGGGCTGGAAGGGCAGGTGCCAGGTCTTCTGGCAGGGGAGGGAGAGGGGGTAGGGGGAGAGTTAGAGCTGCAAAGCCTTGCCACCCCCAAACACAGATGCATTCCCTTCCCAAGCAGCCATGACATCAGTGCTGTCAGTGGAAGCAAGGAGGTGGGAGCAGTGTCTGCACCTGACATCCCTGCACTCAGTTCAGAAGTAGGCACCAGCAGTGGAATCACTATCTCCTCCACCCCAATTTCATCTCTCAGTGTGAGCCTCCCACTGCCAGAGGAGGAGCTGGAGCTGGAACCAGGGATGCTGAGCATGCTGGCTCACGAAATTCTGGGGACTGAGGGGGAATCAGAGTTTTTGCTCCTCACCCCTCAAATTTCCCATAGACCCAGGTCTCCTCCAGAAAGCAGCACCACCTCCGGAAAGCAGCACCATGAGATGGCCTTTCATGGGGAGATTGGGATCAGTACCCCCCTGAACAGAGCTGAGTGGGGTACCATCTCCCAAATCTTAGTGGTCCTCAAGCCCTTCCTTGAAGCCACTGAGACCCTTAGTGCTGGCGATGCCCTTCTCAGCCAGGTGATCTCCCTAGTGAGGGAACAGGAGAACCAAATGGAGAACCTCCAGGGGATCAATGTTCCTGGCTGGGGCAGGCCACTATCACCAGATGTGCAGGCACTGGTGAGGTAGCTGAAGGAGGGCATCAGGAGACGTCTGGATCCCTTGTAGTGATGGCAGGCATGTGCGACCTGAGGGTGAAGGGGAGCATAGATTCATAGATGCTAGGGTCGGAAGGGACCTCAATAGATCATCGAGTCCGACCCCCTGCATAAGCAGGAAAGAGTGCTGGGCCTACATTACCCCAGCTAGATACACATCTAGCCTTCGCTTGAAGACCCCCAGGGTAGGGGAGAGCACCACCTCCCTTGGGAGCCCGTTCCACACCTTGGCCACTCGAACTGTGAAGAAGTTTCTCCTAATATCCAATCTAAATCTGCTCTCTTCTAGCTTGTGGCCATTATTTCTTGTAACCCCCGGAGGGGCCTTGGTGAATAAATACTCATCAATTCCCTTCTGTGCCCCCCTGATGAACTTATAGGCAGCCACCAGGTCGCCTCTCAACCTTCTCTTGCGGAGGCTGAAAAGGTCCAGTTTCTCTAGTCTCTCCTCGTAGGGCTTGGCCTGCAGGCCCTTAACCATACGAGTGGCCCTTCTCTGGACCCTCTCCAGATTATCCGCATCCTTCGTGAAGTGCGGCGCCCAGAATTGCACGCAGTACTCCAGCTGCGGTCTGACCAGCGCCCGATAGAGGGGAAGTATCACCTCCTTGGACCTATTTGTCATGCATCTGCTGATGCACGATAAAGTGCCATTGGCTTTTCTGATGGTTTCGTCACACTGCCGACTCATGTTCATCTTGGAGTCCACTAGGACTCCAAGATCCCTTTCCACTTCCGTGCCACCCAGCAGGTCATTTCCTAGGCTGTAGGTGTGCTGGACATTTTTCCTCCCTAGATGCAGCACTTTGCATTTCTCCTTGTTGAACTGCATTCTGTTGTTTTCTGCCCACTTGTCTAACCTGTCCAGGTCTGCTTGCAGCTGCTCCCTGCCCTCCGGCGTGTCCACTTCGCCCCATAGCTTAGTGTCATCTTAGTGCATGTGCACTGGCAGCCCCAAAACCCTCGATCACTGGATGCAGGTGCTGGTGAACAAAGTTGGGGAGGCCGAAGTGCAAAGGCAATGGCATGTGGAAAAGGGGGATCGACTTTCCCGTGCCAGCACTCCCAGCACTGGCGCCAGCACCAGCCAGTCTCTTCCACACCAGTCACTGCCAATGTGGGCCATAGGGCATGGCTTCAGTACTGGGGTCCAAATGCACCAGACCCCAGCCTTGGGCAGGTAGCGTTGAGGCTTCGGTGGCTACCTATCTCACTGAGGATGAGGAGCCAGTGGACTGCAACCCCTTGGCCTACTGGGTAAGCCACAGGAGGTGTGGCACTATCTGACCACGGTTGCCCGACAACACCTGTCCTGTCTTCCAAGCAGTGTTCCAAGCGAGAGGGTGTTCAGCTGCAGACGGACTGACCCTCCTTGAACTGCAGACCCTCCTCGCTCTGCACCAGTTTCCTTTTTTGAATTTTTTAAAAGCTGAGTAATGCCCCACTCTCAGTTGGAGGGGGCACTAACTGCATCACCAGCCAGCAGGGGAAGAACATGTTCCTGCTGAGCTCATTTCCCTGCCAGGATGAACTTGGAGGTATGGGATTGAACCTATAGGGAAGGAGGAGACCCCAGGTCCTGGGCATGACCACTAATACTGTACCTTGCCAGGGTAGGGAGGCCTGGTGGGACTGCTGGTGGCATGGCACGGCAGCCCCAAACATGACAGGAACAATAATCTCCCACTGAAAGGCGGGTAGGAGGCACCATAACCTCCATCTAACGCACACACACATGCACAAAATCCTGGCTGGGGAACGCTTAGACCTGTCATGTCTTTGACAGGCCTGACGCTGGCTGGTTGCAGTGCAGTTGTGAGGCTCCTGGTGAGCTCAACTTAGCTGCCCGGGATGCCAACTTTAGGGCTGAAATCCCCTTTGTCAGGCTGAGGAAGCACCTGCAATTGGTCCTGGATGGAAGGAATAGTAAAGAAGCTAGATACTGGCCTGGCCTGCAATACAGGCAAAAAAGCCAGTCAGTGAAAATGCAAATAGAGGAATCAGTGGGTGAGGGACAGGCTGGAGTGGGGGGTAGTGGAGAAAGGGGGATGTAGCAGCGCAGGTAAAAGTGCAGAGGTGCCTGGGGAGTCAGGTGTCCAGCAGGTTGCAGTGTGTCAGAATTCCACTGTGTATATTGAGTTCATGAGTTTCTGTACCTATTACCTAAGAGGCTGATGAAGTGCACTTCATAGGCCCAGCTCTGAAAAGTGGTTTGCATTGTAATTTGTTTCCTCTCAGAATCAGGCCTGGGAGACTGGAGGCAAAGTGTTTTTTTGGTGAGGAATGTGCCCCCACAGGTAGTTGGGTTTGGTTGGCTTTGATAGATTCTGATGTGAAGTTTGTGGGGGTACTGGAGATAGTTGGCAGGTTTTGTGTTTTGAGCTGTTGAAAGCTGGCTTCAGTTCTGGTGATGAGGTGCTTGTTTGAATGTACAAACCACATTTGGGCTACATACTCTAATTCTCCTTTACCGTTCTCAACATTTTTAGGCCAGCTCTTAGCTTTCATTCAGTTTTTGACTATGAAGACATAATAGAATAATTCTTTTTTTTTGCAAAGAACATGAAAAGACCCCAACAGGTCAGAATGTCTTTGACTCTCTGGCTGGACCTGGTGAATTATGTGCAAGTGTTTACACACCAGAGAGTGCTAATATTGTGTGGCATAACACATCACCCTTAAAAGGATCTCACGGCATCTTGGGGTGACATGGCACCGTGGATGAGAATCATTGCTCAAACTGCATCACTACTGAGCATTTATAGCAACCCTAGTTAAAGTGTCCAGGAATTTTGCAATCAAAGTGGAAGTGCCTGTTTTTTGGGAGCACCAAATGTCTCTTGTGGTTTATGTAATTTGGCTGATTTGAATAGCTATTTGGGACATAGGCTAATTATTGCCTAAATTCCATGTTAGGGTAATTACTACCTAAGTCCTATTTTAGATGCTCATGACAGTTAAGATGTATGGCATTCCTTGCACGGTGCAAGTTTGGCTGTGATCTTCCTCTATTTTGGATGCCTCATTAACATCTTGAGAAGAGTGCACTAGTGTGTACTAATTTTGATAAATGTGTTAAGTATATAGTTTACTGCTGATAAGTGGACCCACAGAACACCAACACAACACAGTAATATAGCCTTTCCTAGTTCTGATGATGTACTGAATTTGATTTTAAAGAACACTTCAGAATATGAACTGTGAAGCATTCTACAGAAATAGTCTAATGTGGAAATGTTTTGAGTACAGCAGAGCTGTCCCTAGTGGTGTGCGGGGCCCAGGGCATGTCAGCCCACGTGGGGTCAGAGGGTAACAAGTGGCTGGAGTGGGTGGGTGGGTGGGTAAGAAGCAGCCAGAGCAGGGAGGGAGGGTGTGGCAAGCAGCTGGAGTGCAGAGCTGGTGGAGCATGGCAACCGCAGTGGGTCCTATACAGCACTGTCTGTGAGAGCCCCCAAAATGTGGGGCCCAGGGTGGTTGCCCTGATTTGCCACCCCACCCCCTCACCACCCACAGGGACAGCCTTAGAGTACAGAATAATGCAAAAGAAGATGCAGAATCATATAGTTATTTTTAGAAGCCAAGCACTATAACAAATCAGAGCTGTCCAACTGGTAGGTCATGAGAGGATAACCTGCAGCCCCTGCAATCCCAGTCTGGGCTCTGCTTTCCCATCACTTGCCTGCTGCTGCAGCCCAGGTCTCCACGCTTCCCCTTCCTCCTTCAGGTTCTGCTCTCTGCTTCCACCCTAGGGGTTGGACAGGGTAGAGTGATGTACAAGGCTGAGAGAACCCAAAGCTTGGAGGAACTCAGTGCAATGCCGTAAGGGACTCTGTGGCAAGGTGGAGCCCACATGGCACTGTGCAGTGCAAGGCAGGGCATGTGATGGGGCACAGTATTGTTGGAGGGGGTTGCACAGCATGAAAGGAGACTTGAAGGGGTATGTGGCTCGAGGGCCTGCAGTTCCTGGCCACTCAGAAACTGGACAGCCGTGATATAGACAAACAATTGAAGCAAACTTTGCAGTTATTTCTCCTATCTCTTGCTATACATGTCTAATACTTCTTTTTATTATGCTGAGCCAACTAATGTAGTAGGATTTAGAATAACAGATTTGCAATGACTTTAATATAGCACATTTAGGAGAAAGATATAATTATTATGTAATCTGCTGTGTACAGTACTATTTTGTGATGAAACAATTCTTTGAAATACAGAAACCTGTGTAATTGTGCCAAACATCATTAAGTGTCTAGTCTGTATTAATTAAAATCCAAGCTTATGATTTATAGTTAACTTGCCCTTGGCTTTGGAATATATGGACAAAAGTATAATCAGTCAGTAAAGGAGACCCAATATATTGGGAGTAGGTGGGAAGAGGACACCTTCGAAACTGTTGTCATAGTCAGTGCACTCCGCTGGGCACTCAGGGCACGGGAGTAACAGTGACTTTTGGTTGCTTCCACGATCACAATCATGATTGTGCAGCTAGCAGCAGCGACTGCTTTTTTCCAACCCTTGTCCCCTTAGTTGATGCTTGGGGTGATTGACCCATTTGCTCCACCTCTTGATGCCACTAGTGACAGTGATCATTTTTGCTGTATTAATGGGCAGCTATTTTTTTTGAGGGGATGATATTATTGGAGCGTTCCTAAATTTACTACAACTGTCTGGAATCCTCCCTGGAGCAGCTGGCAGTGGCTCAGTCCGCTATAGCCACAGTTTCCTCATTTGCACAGATCTCTCCTTGTTCAAGAACCCTGTAAGGCCCACAGGATTAAATCTGTGTGGTACTAAGCAGATTGGGTGAAAGAGGTGCTCACTGCCATCTCTGTTTGCAGTATGCCAGGGGAAAGGCACCTCTTTTCACAGCTACCACTGACATAATGAACAAGTTTGTCACAAAAAAGCAAAATGTTGATAAGTTGTATAGTGAAGAAGTAATGCAGAGTAAATCTTTGTGTTCAGAAACGTGAATTGGAAGGAAGCCCAAGTTCAAGTAGTGGTTTTTAAAAGAGTCTGAAAGTAAGTAACCTGAGACAGTACAATGAGTTTTCCTGTATGCAAATTGGAATTCTGTTTCAACAAACATAAAAAACAAGGAAAAAGAAAAACTTTTTTAATGGAAGAAGAAATGAGAGTGTGTCTTTCTTTAATTTGACCATTAATTCAGGATACCGGTGAGAACGTACAGGCTCCATTGTTTCACTGATTATAAGCACCCGTTCCTGCCTGGGGTAGGGGGTTGGACCTGATGATCTGTTTAGGTCCCTTCTGACCCTAAGCACTATGATACTATGATAATATTATAATACATTATAGTTATTCATGAATTTTTCTAGCTTGACTAAATGAAGGTGTTTCCAGTCATATTATGTTTATGTCCACTTCCGGGTCTGCCACTAAGTGCATGGGGGACCCCCCATACCCCTCCAGCTCAGCAGTTGGCCATGGGGGGACCCTGGGTGCTCCCCAGACCCAGGAGGCACCAGTCACTGAGCTGCAGTGTGTGTGTGTATGTGTGGGTGGGGGGGTCCCTGTGCACTTTGCAGTGGACCTGGAAGTGGACTGTAAGTACTTCTGGTCCACTTCCAGGTCCACTGCCGAGTGCTGGGGACCCCTGCCCTATTCTCCCATGGGATGCTCCATCTGTTCCACCATCTCAGCGTTCACAAGTTGCACCTGGTACCTCAAGGTACGTAAAAAAAAAACATATAAAGCTGTGTTTATGGCTGAATCATCAAATCTCTCCGAACTGAATTGGAGGCTTCCAATTCAATTTGGAGAGATTAATGGGTCTCTTGATTCTATTCAGATTCAGAGATTTAGCCACCAAATTGGGCCAAATCTCTTCCAAATCAAATCAGTGACTGAAGCTTCGCACAACCCTAGTTTCTATTGTATCTTCTTTACAAAATGATCAAGGTCCATTTAAACCAAGTTAGGTTTTTTGTCCTTGCTACTGTGCTGGAAGCTTTTCCAGAAACTTGTTCCTCTGTCATGTCCAGCTTCATAGATTTATGAAAAGTTCCTGGTATGGGATCTTTGATTGTGTGTGCCACTTATTTCAGAATTCTAGAATATTTGACCCTCCAATTTGAATGCTTTGGACGATTAAGTTTTGCTTCCACTTAGCATGTAGTAATTTAAATACCCGCATCCTCTTTATCATTTCTCATTCCATTTTTGCCCTCATATTCAACATGGAGTCTATTGAGAACTGTAGCAAAATACTTATTTAGTCGTTGGGACATACTTAAATTATATTTAATCTTTACTCACTGCAGAGAGGCCCCATTCTTCTTTCCCTCTTTATTTATGTTGCTTTTGATTTAATTTCCTTTATACAGTGTAGCTCAGTTTAATTTTCAGCAATTCTTAAAATCTAGGTTAGGCCCCGAGGGGCTTCCACTTGGGTGTTGCAATGACTAAAAATTAGGTGCCTGACCTCAGTAGAGCCAGGGAGGTGATCCTCCCCCTCCTTGCAACACTGGTCAGGCCACAGCTGGAGTACTGCGTCCAGTTCTGTGTGCCCCATTTCAGGAGGGATGTGGACAACATTGAAAGGGTCCAGAGGAGGGCCACCTGCATGATCCGGAGACAACAGGGCAGACAATGAGAGACTGCAGGACCTGAACCTGTTCAGCCTTCACAAGAGAAGGCTGAGGGGGGACCTGGTGACCATCTATAAACTCACTAGGGGGGACCAGAAGAGTTTGGGAGAGACCTTGTTTCCCCAGCGCCCCCTGGCATGACAAGGAACAACGGACACAAATTATTAGAGAGTAGATTTAGATTAGACATCTGCAAGAACTACTTACACAGTTAGGGCGGCTAGGAGCTGGAACCAACTTCCAAGGGAAGTGGTGCTGGCTCCTACCCTGGGGATGTTTAAGAAGAGGCTTGACTCCTGGCTGGACTCATTTGAGTCCAGTCTTTTTCTCCTGCCCAGGCCGGGGGGTTGGGCTTGAAGATCTACAAGGTCTCTTCCAACCCTACTTTTATGATTCTATGATTCTATGAAACAATTATTGAATTAAAAAAGAAGAAAAAAAAAAACATAGCAGAAATATCTTGAGAGCTAGGACTCCCACAATCCAGGACTACCAAACTTCCATCACAAGGCTACAGACTCAGGTTCCCTTTTACTTGCTCTCTTTTTGGGCCCATGACTCTTGTACCTTTGGCTGACCAGTGTCTAAGCCTGAATTAGAAGATTGGAGGTTGTCCTCACCAGCCTGTTCTATACAGCTTCATGGTTATGTCACTGTTCTAGATAGTAGGAAATAAGGTTTTGAATCGCCAAGGCTAAGAACCCCAAATCTCCTACTTCATAGGCAAATGCTCTACCCCAGTGCTTTTCAACCAATCTGCCACAACACACCAATGTGCTGCAAAGAGGTTCTTGGTGTGCTGTGAGAATTTTGGAGTAATGAGAAGAAAGTTCTCCAGCCGCCTAGCACTAACGAATAATGAGATATTCACAGAAGACTCACACATATGTTGGCTATGGGGGAGAGAGAGAACCAGCGGAACAAAAGGAAATTCATCTACTGCACATGTTGCCTGTGAGAGATGTGCCATTTGTGAGCCTCTGTGCCATGGCAATGAGCTACAATGAGGTCATAAGTATGGGGATGGGAAATGCCTTAACAGGTGTGTCACAGAAAAATGTTATTAATGTAAGCGTGCCTAAGTCTGGAAAAGGTTGGGAAACACTGTTCTAGCCTCTTATGCAGAAGGTGGGGGTAGCAGGATATTTTTAACTGTTATTTTCAGTTAAATTAACTGTGGTTACAGTTCTTTAGAGACAACTCATTGCTGTAAGAGCCTGAGTGAGCCTAACTGACCGGACCCTTCCAGGAATTTAGGTGCTTCCCCATATCCATTCTGGATCACAGCAGACCTGACGTTGGAGTTAGGTGCCTGGGTGCTCAGACTGGACAGCTTCATTTAGGCCTAGGGAACTTTGCAGTCCACAGTGTCAGTGTGAGCAACCACTGGAGCGGGGTTCTTTGGAGTTGCTTTTTACAATTAGGTACCTGCTTCCACTTGTTCATTTCCACCTATTCAGGAGAATGAGGGTACCCCCTTCCCCCGTGCTCCCCTGGGACACTCCATCCACCCCATCATCTCAGCTTTCACAAGCCAAACCTGGTACCTCTACGTATGTAGAAAAAACCTATAAAGCTGTGTCTATGGGAAATCAGAATCGAATCTTCAGATTCATATTCGGCCAAATTGAATCTGGACAGTGATCCAAATCAGCAAATCAAATCAGTCTGAATCCGAATTGAATGCTGCCCACTTCGCACACCCCTAATAGAAACCAGTTTTTTTGGTATCTCAATGGTTCACAATTTGCTTAATTCACTGGAGGTTACTAAGTTAAAGATAAGCAATGCAACTGATTGTGGCCATTTTTATACGGTGGGGCTGCCTCTCCACTTACCTGGAGTGACACAGCTGCAGGCCCACACAGCTAATTGGTAAAGTAGAACCCTTTGATATAAAAGCTACAGAAAACAGCAGGAGCACTGCAGCAACCCTTCACAGCTGTGCGCTGCACCTATATATACCCCCAGCAGTAGCATATTTGAGAGAAGCCAACCCAAGCAGCAGCAGCCTTTGTGAAGGGTGAAAAAATAGTCATCGCTACAGTGGCAGCTGATTGCGTCAGCACAATCAGAATGGGAGCAGCCTGCGCTGCCCTGGGCATCTGAGGCTGATCCAGGTGCGAAGCTGCCCTGCTGTACCTCTGACCACTGACTCATTTTCCAATTCTCATCTTCCCATGGGTATAAGACTCTAACCAGGTGAAAAATCAGGGTTCAAGCTATACTTGTGGTTGCCTATAACAGCAGAGGATTGCATTCAGTGACCCAGGAGATTCATTACGGTTGTATGTTTGCTCCTATGTTCTTAATACCCTTTAAAAAGGTGCAATTCATAGTCCCCATGTGCTGGGTTCCATCTACACACTAAGGACATGGAAATAACAGATTTTAGTAGTTGAACTAGGGAAAAAATGGGAACAAATTTTGCTTCATTAAACCCAAAATGGATACTTTTTTCCTGCGAAAAGGAAAAGTGATTTTTTTTTCATAAATCCTAAATGTTTCCTTTTTCTAAAAATAGAAAAGTTTTGTTTCGTTTCTCAGGTAATTTCAAATTGTAAATGATATTTAAAAATGAAGAAAATATTAAAGATCTTCTAATTTCTCTCCCTTCTCTTCCTCTTCAAACAATTAACCAAATTGTACCCATATTTTGCAATATGGGCTGGCTGCACAGCAGATACTTGTGGAAGGCCAGGATCCAAAATTCCTTTTTGGTACTTAGTGCTTCTATAAATAGTAAGGGACAGTATCTGTTCTGCTTATTCAGCATCTAAGTGGACTTACATTCTTAAGTGAGATTTATTCCATCTTGTTAAAGTCCTTTAAAATCTATCTATTTTGTAAATCTTACCTCTAAGATCATTATCTTACCTCTAAGACTGAGTCTCAAAAAGCAACAAGGAGGAGCAGAAGCCATGCGTCTTTTTCAGTAACCATTTTTCAGGGATTTTTGTAGAACAGCAGCACATTTAGGTGCTTAATTTTATGCATCTAATACATAAATAGAATCTGTCCCTAAATGTCCTAATATTTGCATGCACAGAGCTTAAGTGAACCAAGTTTATGACTGTCCCTTGTGGCTGCTCCTTCAACTATCAGGAGGCAGAACAAAGAGTATGTCACCATGCCACCATGTGCATGGTAGTAAATAAGTGAGAGAGAAATAATTCATATTTAACCTCAAGATATTAAGAGAATAATGTAAGTGAAAGGGCTTTCAGTCCTTAGTAATAAATGCAAAAATGTCCTCTACTGTGTCTGGAGATTGCACTGGATGGTATAAGAAGCAAAGTGGTTGACCCAGAACATAAAGTCTGTATAGGAAAATAATTCTGAATCAAAAGGTTTACCAATTAGTCTAATGGAGCCATGTGAGGGACAATGAACGTGTTGAGCAGCATGTTTGAACTAGGGTACCATGACACCCTTAGATACCTTGAGATCCTTACAAGGTTTTCCATGAACCTCTGCCCTCAACATAAATGAGGTGACAGCAGAAGGTGGCATAAAAAAGCATTAATGGTTATTTTGGAAATCAAAGCATTCTTGTGTTGCATTAGATCCATCTAAACATTGTCCAATATTTTTTACTGTCATCGTAACCAAAGCATAGTGTAAGCTTTCAGAAACCTCTTTACCCTTTTCTTAACCGTGGCATTCACATTCTCACCCCACTTCCCCTTTCCAGGTGTAAAATTTCAGTGCCTGTCATTATTGCCATCAGTTTTGTTACCTAGTCACAGACCTGAGTTACAGCTAAAGTTGGTACTATTAACACTTGCATGACTGCAGAAACTCATTCTGGTTTACTTCCTCCTTGATCCTCATTTGACCGTGCTTCTTTATCTTATTTTTATATGCCGCTATCAGCATGTTGCTCTGCTTGGGTTGGTGTGCAAGACTACTATATCATCTGACAGTCAGATGATATTGTCAGAATGTCTAATGCTACAGTAAGAAAATATCCAATTTGCAAAGTTCCAGAAAGAACTTCAAAGTCTGATGTGAAGAAAGTATATCTTAAGAAACTTCCAGCTCACTTAACACCTTTTCTGCATTAATGTTCTGACAGGACTTTTTGCAAGCGTGGGGGTGGGGGGGAACTATTAACAAGAGAGGATGATGTGCTGCACAACTTGTATATTTCTAATTGGAAAAATAGCTTGAACTACCTTGCGGGAAAAGAGCAATACCAAACGAGGACTATCAGTAGGCCAAGACAGCAATTAAAAGGTCCAGGTGAGTTAAAGAGAATGGTGAAGATCAAGATGCACTGCATCAATAATGCTGTAGCTTTGATTAAGAACATGCACACTCACCTCACCAAGATTCCTTTACTTCACTTGTATTTGGTATCTAGGAAAATAACTATGCTAAATCCAATTATATAATGTGGCATTTGTGATGAGAAGGGAGTGGACTCAGTGACCTAAGAGGTCTTTTCCAATCCTGTATTTCTCTTAACCTGTTAAAATGTGTTAAAATTCTGCACTTTTGTATAGTTGTTAGAGGAAATGAAAGGAATAATTTTGATGATCTAGAAGACATAAGGAAACAGAGATATGTAGGTTGTAGAAGTAAAATTTAGCCTTATGTTCTATATTAGGTCAGGGTATATTGCAAGCTGTAAAAAACAATTTTCCAGTGGAGTATGAAGGTCAGGCACATCTGTGATACAAGTTTTGACAGCTTTTCCTTGTCCTTACATGGTATGCACTAAAATAATGGTCAAATATACTGAAATGTCAACATTTAAGGCATGCCAAGAAAAGTTACATGGATACTGGAGTTTTGGATTATGGATGAGTCAGCCTCAGCAGAGCTAGACACCATCTAGAGAGAGTAAGATATTTTTTGGCAGTCATTCCTTCTCAAAATAGCATCACCTCCCCCACAAACCAAAGCAAAAGGCATTACCTCAAATTCTGGAGTATGAAAGCAAAAGGTCTGTGTTCTCCCCATCTTCTATTATCAGGAAGAAGAAAGTACTAGAAAAGTAGATCCAGCTTCCTTGTTCGGACCTGTGCAAGCTGTAAGACGGTGGTTGTCAACCTTTTCAGATTCAACGCATCCCTCATTAGACACAAGACACCCCTGGGAAAATGCCAGCTTAGCTTTCACCCATTATTTTGACAATTCTTTTGTTGCACAGAACTCAGAAAGACTACAAGTCACAATGTTTTTGACACTCTCAATTCTGATTTGAAATCTCTGTGTTTATCATGTAAATTGTGTGCAGATATTTGCATACCTAACACTGCTAATTTTTCACCCTTATAAGGATCTCATGGTACCCCGGGCTGTTGTGGAATCCCAGCTGAGAATCAATGCTGTAAGAGCATGCCAGAGATCAAGCTCTGTAGCTTGGTAGAGAATCAAGATTGAGCCATGACCCATTGAGGAAAGGACCATAAGTTATTCTAGAGACATTTTTTCTCATTATGAAAACCAGTAAAGTATATTATGGATCTTCAAAATAAAGTTGTATAGCCCTTGCTTGTGGAGAAAAGGGTATATCACATACTGAAGGAGCAACACCAGGGAACCAGTGTTTCCATCTTGGGAAACTATATTTTCATCCTATACTTTCAGCTTTCTTCCTATACCTTCTTCCTACACTTTCAGCTTATGTAATTACACTTATCAAAATGTAGTAGTAAAAATCAGTTGTAGACCATACAACAATAGCAATGAGGTAAGTAGTAAAACAGTTCAATTAATAGTGAAGTACCAGGTTCCAGATGGGGCCATTTGGTAATAATGTTTAAAAGAGCTACAAGAAGTCCTAGAAGAGGGTTCATAGATTACTGTAGTCAGCATTTTGCTCAGCTCTGCCCAGGAGGCAACAGCTCTTTGTGCACAATAAGTTGACTTAGGAAATGGAAATTGCTTTCCTTGACAGAGGTAGGGATCTATGAACAAGATACTGCCTAAGCTTGATGTCTAGAAGAAATAAACCTAAAGCCCTTGCTTGAAAAGAAGAAAACATTTTCCTTCTTGGAATGACTTTGCTCTCTTAAGTAATTGCATTTGAGAGCCTCTCACGTCATCAGGATGGATGTCATGTATCAAGGGAGACTTATACTATTGCATTTCTAACCATTTTAAAGCAGATTTGAAATAACACCCGTTATTACATAGCAATATTGTTTTTTAGGGGCGCATTCCTCTCAATCAAAGGATGGCCAAGGTGGTGCAAGAAGCATAAAGTTAAGGCAAGAATATTACCAATACTTTGGGAAATGTAAACTGGTAAAAACTGTAGCATAGACCTTGTAATTATAGATCCTCTTAATAATGCCTTATTAAACTTGAGAACACCAAATATTGGCCAGTTGTAGAATACAGGGTGTGGAGGAAGAGGGAATGTCAGCTTGTGATTCAGTGTAGCAAAAGAACATAAGAGCGCAGTGAATCAAACAACACAAAAATGTTGTGTAGAGAAGGATTCCAAAACCAGTGCTAGTAAACCAGTGAATATATTTTTTGTGAATATGCTTAGATTTACCCATTCATAAAATGAATTTAAGCACTGTTAAAATGTGTTTGTTATAGACAACACAAATTACAAGCACCTATGTGTACCATGTGCATGTTGAAAAGCATCACTGAACTGGAAAACCATATGCTAGAACTCAAGATCACTCATTACTGAGCTTTGTAACCATGTTACATGCACTTTTCAGTCTTTTTGGCATTTTGGGCCCTTTGGTGGGTGATTTGGAAAGCAATCATTTTGTGAAAAGGATAGTGACAAATTGTTCCAATGATGGTTTAAAAACAAAAAAGAAAATGCGGAAACATGAGAACAAAAGTATGGTGTGTGTCATGTTCTAATTGCTTGCTTCTGAAAGAAGAAAGGCTTCAGAGTTGTCACAGTGTTTAAAAACAAGACATCTAGATCTAAAAGGGCTAACTTCAGGATTTCGAAGCCTTAATAGATCAACAAGATTTGATTATATGAACTGGCGAAGTCAACACAAATGCCTTTCAGGTGTTTTGTTTGGAGTCTTTACAAATAACACAATTGTAAGGTGTATTCCATTGTAGAAAATCTCATCCCCTCTGCTCTATAGCCATGGTTTCAAAAGCTAAAAGGACTGAAGTAGCTACTGATTGAAAATGAAGACTTTGTCAAATAACAATATATTGTGTCATATAGTGAAAACAGTGGAGAATGACTGAAAGCAACTGCTTTCAAAATTCTAAAGTGACAACTTAGCAATTCAACTCAATGCACTGATTTGTGCTTAGTGTTTGTTGGCCCTGTTGAAAAAGATTTGTTTTTTTGTAAAGTTACACCAGAATGGACAACAAGGAAATTGCTTACTCAAAGCATTCAGGTAGGAGTCATATCAATAAACTTAGATAATATGGTTGTTTGGCAATCTCCGTGTAGAAAACTATGTAATGGCGGGTGAGAATGGTGACCTGCTTGCTTAGAGCCAAAGATAGCACTTTATAAGGTCTCAATGTTTAATGTTGCTAGGTATTTATTTTTAAGAAACTGGCACCAGCTCCTTCATAGCACTATTAAAATAATAATGCTAATAGTTGGCTCTTGAGTAGTAGCAAACTTCACTGAAAGCTGTATGATATATTCTTAACTTTTTTATATTACTCTGTAAAGGCATAAGTTCTCTTCAACAGTAAATCCTCCTTCATGCTGACATAATGTGGCAAGTCTTTGAAATTGGAACAGAAACACAAGAATGAATAGGAGTCTCTCTTTGCTGCTGTTGTCAGTCTTTGGGTGGCATATTTATCCTGCAATTCTGACATCTTTGGGAACGTAAACAAAATGAACTCTTTTTTCCAGGGTGGAATAGAGATGTTGTGTCCATGAATAGAAAGATGGTAACATCCATCAGCTAACTCAGTGATTGTGCTCCCTGAGTGTGGAGGAGACATGGAGTGCTCTGTGTGTTTTGGGCTTCACCATGGGAACTGAGAAGTTAGGATATGGCAAAAACGCATAAATCATCATCTGAGGAAACATTAAAAATCTGTAGGACTGTATGATCTGTTGATCCATGTAGGACAACGAGGTAGTTCCCTAACCCTTTCATCCCAAGTACTCTGCTTCGCTGGATAAGCCATTGCAGGCTAGTCTTCTTACTAAGATCCTATAGCCAATTTGCTTAAGGAAAGACCTTGGTAGAGTGTGTTCCTTAAGAAGATTTGTTTAGTCTGAGTTGGTAGAAGCTTTTATATGTCTTTTCCCATTTTATCTTCTGTGATTTAAATTTCTCTCAGAGGTTAGAGGAGGTGAGTAGGGAGAGGGGTAATATTATGGACCTAACCTCTTCCCCCCCACCCCCAACCTTTTTCATGGGATGATAATGAGTACTCACACCTTCTGCATGGTTGGGTTCAGAGACATTCAATGAGAGGATTGTGAAACATATTAGTGTGAAAGTGTCTGACCAGCTCCAGAGGCTTAATCTTAAGGAAAATGTCATTATTTTGTAATTATCAGTGACAAAGGATTTTAAATTGTGCAATTTGCTGGTTAAGCTTTTGGTTTAAAGAAAGGCTGTTCCAAAATGGTAAGCTTGCAGTTCTCAAGAAGCTTTCTAAGTCCTGATCCTGAAGACTGTATCTACCTAATTTCTTTTGAAAGCAGTGGCGATTTTTCTTGTGTGAAGACTGCATGATTAAATCAGAAACTGTAGGGCCAACAAAGGAATGCATTTTGAGCAACCTTTTTTCCTAACATCTAATGTTAACTGACTACTTTCTGTCATCTGTATTTATTTATTTTTATAGTATACCTGCAGAACCGAATACAATTAATAGAAGGAATGTCAAGCTTATACTGGTTTTAGTGTTTCCTGTTATCCTGATGATCTTTTCTGATACTCTCCCTCTTTCTCAATAAGAGATGGTAAAGTGGCATCTCTTGCATTTAGAGTGTTATCAGTTTTCAATATTCACAATATCACTCTATTTTAGAATCTGCTTATGTGTGACATTAAGCTGATACGATTGAGTTTTAATGTTGGAAAGTCCTGTTCAGACCATGAGCATAATGGAATCTTACATATTTGTATTTATAAATGAAATTCCAAACACATCCTGCATAGGGAACCCTACAAGGTAAATTGTATGTTGAAGGCTCGCCTATACATACTGCACTACTATTAACATTTTTATCCAATGTAATGAAGGGCATCATTTTGCCCAAACTGCTACCAGTTTGTCTTGTGAATATGCTCTAGCTTTTATCCTGTCCACATCAGTATACCCACTGACCCTGAGTTTGTACTCTAAAACAGATATAAAATATTGCTGGCTTTCTGCTGTGCCAGAAAAGACAGTTCATTTACATTTACATAAACCACTTTATGGTGAATCAAGTTCATGATGACTTTTATTATCTGAAAAGTGAGTATTCCAACCTGGATTGGCCAGTCAGCTGTTCTCTCGCTCGCTCTCTCTCTCTCGCTCTCTTTCTCTCTCTCTCACTCACACACACACCCACCCACCCACCCCTTTTCTTCTTCCACACTGGCTAAAAGGTTTATTGGTTATTGGAACCGCTCAGTGAAAATGGGATAAGCCACTTTGCATTTATTGTGGCTTGAAAGTGTTCACATGGGTAGCTCTATGGAATAGCTAATGCACTATGTTTTATAGCTTAGCTTACTTTGTGGGAATTTGTTGATGCACCCATACTCTTAATAGCTCTGCTTTGTATCAGACAACACCTGATTTAATTACTGATCACCTGATTTAATCATTTTCCTAAAAATGGTAACAACATTTCAGAATGAAAGAAAGGAAAAAAGGTTAGGAAAAGCAAGTGTTCAAAGGTCTATTAAATGTATATACCCTTGAGGAAGTGTAATATTAGTTTGCATGAATAATTTTCATCATCTCAAGAATTTACCAAAATCCATCTTACATTTCTTAATTTGATTGATTTCATTGTATTGCCGTGTGATTTATGCAACACAGCAAACAAATGAGAGGTTGATTTATCTCACTGTTCCACGTATGTGACAAAGCATAAAACTAAAGGAATGTAGGGAGATGAAATCAACTGATGTAAAGCAATACAATTGTTGTATGCTAATGATATTTAGATTTACGAAGATACTAATCTTAGATTTTTAATCATTTTTGATGTTTTATGGACACATCAGATACTTTAAACAAGGCACCCAATTAAAGGCATTTCTTTTAGGGTACGTCTACAGCTTACCCTATGCTGTGCTGTGTCAATGTAGCGATCACAAGTGTCTACATATGATCACCAGCTATGTCACCATAGCAACATGCTTCCCCAGTATAGTGTGCCACTACAGTGATGTAGCTGTAAAATTTACCCATGCATCATGTGCACACCGCGGTACCTGCCTATACTGCACTGTGCTTTAGTATTTCTAAAAGGATGTGTAGATGTGCCCTTAGAGTCAAACTTTTGTAAGTAATATATAGTCTGTAGTCACTCTGCTCAAATTGCTGGCACAAGTAAAAACTAGTGCCAGTGGCAATGATTCTTGTCTGATATAGGAACAATATAAAAGTAAAGTTCAATCCAGATAAAGAAAGAGGTTATTTTGGGTACTGTATATGGGAAAAACAATGAGATGATGTGGCCGTTTTAGTCTATAGTCTGTCTCTCCTTTAGCAATGAGTTGCTTAAAACATAGGCGCTGACTTTTATTTTTGCTGGGAGGGGCCTAAGGTGATGACACGTGGAAAGTTTTATGCATTCAGGTGACGGCCGTCTTCCCAAGAGTGCCAGGGCCCTTGGGCCCCCATGTAGTCAAGATCTCTGGCTTAAAGTGAGGGTAGAACAAGGAGAGTTGAGGAGGAGACTTTTTCAATTGCCAACTTTTGAATTTTCAGTTAACTTTGATAGCCAAAAACATTTTTATCATCTGAGCTTGGATTACATTCACAGGTATTTTTACCTAATATAAACCACATTACAACCCACTACAGACCATTTTTGATGAAAGTCCAAATTTTACACGTTCCTCTGTAGGTGGAAATCATTGAAAGGTGACTTGGAGTAGGAACAGGCATTCATTTAATAGATTCATAGATGTTTGGGTTGAAAGGGACCTTAGCAGATCAGAGTCTGGCCCCCTGCCCTGGGCAAGAAAGAGCGCTGGGGTCAGACAACCCTAGCCAGTCTAGCCTCAGTACTTCTTATTGCTACAAAAATACAGTGCTATGGGTCATACAGGCAAATGCTCTCCCTGCCTCGAGAGCTACAAAGTTCCTTCAGTGATGAGCTTTCCAGATGGTAGACAATGGGGAGATGCTCCTTAGGTCTTCCCACCCCTCCACCTTCTACCTCCCTGCTCGTTATGGGGAAGGGATAAGGCTGTCAGTGATTATCTGGCAGCAGCTGAAGGGAGTAACAGATGCAAGGAGAACTTCCCTCCTCCCTTTCATCCCTGGTGGTGCTGGGCAACCATGAAGCCACCACAGCCAGCAACACTACAACTCTCCTAGCTGGGGAAGCCATGACAGAGCCTTCCCTGCAGGAATTGCTACTGCAAGAAAGAGTAGGGCTCTTGAAAAGAAAGGAGCAGTAGTAGTGTCCCAGTAGAGTGGGCTATCAGAGATCCAGCCTCTCTAGCTCCTTCCCTTCCATGTAACTCTACAGTAACTCTATTACTGTACTCTATTACATGAAGGAATACAAAAATGAGAAATTCTTCAATGAACAAGGTTCTGTTTGGTAGCACTTTTTGCCCTCTTTGTCATGCTACAAACACTTTGAATGGCCTGATATTCACTTTTTGCAGTGTTTCAAGGGTGTATTTCATGCTTTGAATATAACACCTATCCATGGCTCATATCTGGGCATGGCAGCCAATGCAGTCCCTTCTTTTAGCAGGAACAGAAGCTGGGGAAAGGCCTGAGGTATTTATTAAGCTTCTGTAGCTGCATATATATGTGTACAATGGAGAGAGTAGTTATTCCACCTTTCCGGCATTAGCCTGAATTTGTTCCTAATAGTAAAGAAGTGTGCTGTTATTTTTAGTAATCTATCTTTAATTATCAAAATTTGAAACTATATGGCTAATAGCCAGTAGGTCTCAGGATCATATTTTAGTTTATGATTTGTAATGTGCAGTTTATCCCCCTCTGAGTCCTTTGCATCTTTTATAGAACACAAAAGAACCTGCTGTTTTTCCCTCTCATCCCCCAATTTACTACACTCACCTTTTAAGACAGCGTGTGGCAATCACAGTCCATTGGTTCAAGGAGGATGGGAAGGGGTTTAGTGGATAACCAATCAGTATGCTGCTTAGTTGGCTACGGAGGGTTTTACTGGTCGATACATAACACCACTCACCCCTGGGAAATCCTGTCGTGTCTGCCTTACTGTGAGAGTCAGGGGCAATTAATGAACCTGTCTCCCACATTGCAGTTCAGAGTATTTACCACTAAGCCACTAGGTCTGTCTTTCCCTTTGCCTCTATGATTAACATGACCATAACTCTAACAATTTAAACCTGCAGCTGGGATGGTTTTAACTTGCATCTCTTATGCAGTACGCTACATGAGAAAAATTAAATCCCACCAGATTTGTGATTTTTTGTTCAGTATGAAAGTTAAGAATGGCATTGCTTGGATATGCTGCTGAAAGCAAGAGGGACATTTTTTTGGTGCATTTGCCACACTTGATAGCTCTTTGCCCACATCTGAACTGTTTAAATTTTTCTTTTTTTTTCAGGGGGAAACTGAACTGTGAGATGTGACAGCTCCTGAATTAAGGACAAGAGGGCTTGAGGGCAAGGAGGACTGTTTTAAAGTTACAACCTTTTTCTTCTTGCTGCTTTAAACTCAAGTCAGTGGAAATTTTGTACCTGCTTTAAATTAAGTAGGTACATATTTCCCATTAAATTTAGTGGGATTAGGCATAGGCTTGAAGTTAATGTATGATGAAGTGCTGGCTTGAATAAGGATGCTTTCTTGGATCAGAGAAAGTGTAGAGACACAGCTCTCCCATTCCCTGCCAGCATGTTGAGCAAGAGGCTTGTATTTTCTATGTAGCAGCAGGTTGCCCTGCCACCAAACTGCCATGCTGGCTGGACTCCCAAATTAGCCTTCATTAAAAAGAATTAAAACTGGGCTTGACTGTTGACTAGATAACATACGACCTTATGTGAAGAAAATGTTGTCAGTTCTGTCATCCTGGGTGATCTCTTCAGCACCACTGTGAATTAGACAGTCCTCAAAGACAGTAAATTGTTGTAGGTCAGAGCATACTTGCCTCCTTGCATATAATCATTGCCCATGTAGAGTAGAGATGGAGCCTCCCCATCCTTCTATTTCTTGGGAGTAGTAGTGGATACATAGCCCCATTTCTACCTTCCCCATATCTGGAGCTATGATATAAGAAACACTTCCAGTAACCCACAATCAGTGAAAAACATGTTCTGGGTTCCAAAGACCTGGATTTTAAGGCTGTGCAAAACGTCAGCAGCCATTTCATTTTGGAGGTGTTTTGGTCTGTTTTGGTGCCCAACACACTGAATCCAAAACAAAATGGAAGGCTACAAAACTTCTCCAAAACAAAACCATTCGAAACATTTCAGAAATGTTTTGGATGTTCCAGAAAGTTTTGGAGGTGGGCTTGCAGGGAAACAAACTCAGAAGAAGGAGGGGCGGTGGGGCAGATTGTTCTGATACTGACATCTGTAGCTGGCCAGTGTCTGCGATCTGTCCCTGAGGTCCCTTCCAATCCCAGTGCTCTGGGGGAGGAACGGCAGCCTGCTGTCATCCTACATGGGGCCCATGCCCCCCAGGAGGAGTCTGGCACAGCCCCACAGCCCTCCCAGGGGAACTGCCCGTCCAGATTTGCATGTGGGATGACAGCATGTGGCTGCTGCCAGCTGAGGCCACTGCCAGCACCAGTCTTCCTGGAGCTTGGCACAGGCTACACCAAGCACCAGTCACAGCCAGCAGCGGCAGCCTGCTGTCATCCCCTATGCAGATCCGGGGGCCCACACCCCCCAGGAAGAGTCCAGCACAGCCCTGCAGCCCTCCTTTTAAAGTGCTGGGAGGCTAGGGCTGTGAAGGGGAGGGGGCTGGGCAAGGCAGCCATGGCGGCAGTTCCCCCCTCCAAGGCAGAGGCAGGCAAAGTTAGAGGAACCAGGAGAAGCCCCCATGGCTGGTCTGCCCAGCCCCATCCCCTGCCTGGCCTCAGCCTCCCAACAGTTTTAAAAACAAAAATAAGCCCCGTGCTCACCAGATGTAGCAGTGGCAATCAGGGCCTCTGAGGACTCAGGGCACAGCCCCCCTCCCTTGCAGCATGAGGCATGGGGGGGAGCAGGGATAGCACTTGCCCTATGGCGTGGCTCGGCTGGGCACCATGCACTGTCTGGGAGCTGGGGTCACTGGGGCTGGGCTGGGCTGTGCTGGGCTCTGGCTGACAGATGGAGCCGCCCCAGTTCCCAGACAGTGCACAGTGTCCTGCTGACCTGTGCTGCACCTGTGTCCTGGGCCAGCTGCCACGCAGGTGCAAGGTGGGGGGGGGAGCAATCTCCATTGCCCCCCACTGCCTTGTGCTGTGTGTGTGCGTGTGTGTGGGGGGGGTTCTGCCATGAGCCCTTTAAAAGGAGAGCTGCTGGGCTGTGCTGGACTCTTTCTGGGGGACATGGGCCCCTAGATCTTCATGCGGGATGACTGAAGGCTGCTGTTGCCAGCTGAGACCAGTGCTTGGCTGGACAGGGGATGGGGCCAGGTAAGGCAACCATGGGGGTTTCTCCCGCAGCTCCTCATGCCCAGGCAGAGGCAGGCACAGCTGAAGGAGTGGTGGGAGAACCTGCCTGGCTACTCCTGCCTCTCCCCACCCAATCCGATCTCCAAATCAGTGCCAAAACAGTGTTGCAACTCTGAAACAGATTCAGCCGGACTGAAACAGAACAGTGATCAAAAAACACCAAAATGAATTCCTGTCCCTCCAAAATGGCCAAATCTGAAATGGAAATGCAACATAGCCATTTTGCACAGTCCTACTGGATTTAGCTTGAACGTTTCAAATGTTAACATTGCTTCAAAGCTATGTTAAAAGTCACACACATGTCAAAGGAATGGTTTGAGCTTGTCCCAGACGAAAGAATAAGCATTAATTTGTTAATATCTCTTCTCCTAGATCCTTTCAAAAGGCTTCAGACTTAATTATTTTTCATAACCACAGGGACTGAGCAAATCTAAGAAAAAAAATATTTTAAAAAGTCCAATTTCATCATCAATTAAACCCTTCAGGAGTGTGCATTAATGGGTCTTAGTTGTGCCCCTCAGGGTGTACATGTGAACTTACTTGACTGTCACCTTTGCTATTCAATATATACATGCATAAAGTATGTATCAAAGCTGATTACTATTGCAGACATTATTGTGGACTTACTTATTGCACTAGCTAAATGGTTAAATTTGATTCCAGTTAAATATTAGTCATATTCTAAATTAAATCAATAATAAACATATTAGGCTGGTAAGCTTTTCTGTTTAGGAGAAAACGAGAGGCAAGACCTCTCAGAATTTTACAGAATATATTTTTCAAGTACAGGTTATCCATCTGGAAGTTATGCTATATTTTTAGAATTCATTAATTCTTCCATTACATAATTCAGATATGTATTTCAGATAGCATTTTATTTTTTTTTAAAGAGCTTGGTTTGTTTCTGTGAACCTGAAATCAAGGTTTGTTCTAAGAATTGAAGCTGTAACCTCAGAAAATTTCCTGTAGTGGTTCTTTAAGGTTGATTCAGTCTCTTTTGAAAGCTTTCCTTTTCAACGGCTTATAACTCAGCTGGTAAAATTTACTTGAGGCTACAACTTGGACCAAAATTGTTGAAACAAAATAAAATTTGAAAGATATTTGAGCTCTGAATAGGTTATGTAAAATGTTTTAACCTTTAATGAATATAGATACTGTTTTGTCTCAGAGGATAATCTATGCTTTATTTCCTGGCAGACATCATATTTGATAATAGCAATTTCAGCAGACCTGGTTATCAGCACTAGTGCCTTCAACAAGCTCTTTTGCTTTTAAAGAGCAGCTCCAGCTGTTAAATGTGTTGTTATTTGGTTTTACTATTTTAAATTAAGAGTAGTGACTATGATCACTGAAATGCTGCTTTTAAAATTGGTATTTCATTCCTGAATTGTGCAGATGCTGAACTGTCTAGTGGCACTTTGCTTTTTAGCTGTATGGCAAAATTGGAATGACGTAATTTCACAGCACCTCACAAGTCTAGAAGTAAGGCTTTGTTAACATCTCGGAAATATAATGTGGCAAATCTTCCAACCAAGTTTTCATAGTTTCATAGTTTCTAGGGTCAGAAGGGACCTGATCAGATCATCTAGTCCGACCCCCTGCCATAGCAGAAAAGAGTACTAGGGTCAAACGACCCCAGCAAGGTGTTCATCTAACCTCCTCTTAAACACCCCCAGGGTAGGAGCCTGCACCACTTCTCTTGGAAGCTGGTTCCAGATCCTAGCTGCCCTGACCGTGAAGTAGCGCCTCCTGATATCTAACCTAAACCTACCCTCTGCCAGCTTGTGACCATTATTCCTGGTCACTCCTGGCGGTGCTCGGGGGAACAGTGACTCCCCCAGTGCCTGCTGATCCCCCCTGACTAGTTTATAACAGGTCACTAGATCCCCCCTCAGCCTTCTCTTGTGGAGGCTGAACAGGTTCAGGTCCCACAGCCTGTCCTCATAGGCCCTGCCCTGCTGTCCCCTGATCATGCGAGTGGCCCTCCTCTGGACCCTCTCCATGCTGTCCACATCCCTCTTGAAGTGTGGCACCCAGAACTCGACGCAATACTCCAGCTGCAGCCTGACCAGTGCCGCATAGAGGGGGAGGATCACCTTTTGGACCTGCTCGAGATGCATCTGTGGATGCATGACAAGGTGCAGTTGGCCTTCCTAACTGCCTCCCCACACTGCCGGCCCATGTTCATCTTGGAGTCAATGATGACCCCAAGATCCTTTTCCACCTCCGTGCTAATATGTCAAGTTGGGCACCCAGAATTGCTATTCACATCCGGAAACATAAAACTTCTGATTAATTTCTCCCCCTGCCCCATATTGAAGACTTAATGCCTAACATGGTCATCAGAATAGAAACGGTTTAATATCACTTTTGCAAATTTGTATGCTTATAAGACTACAAGGGATTTGGTCTGCTGAAACTGGATCAGTGACTGATGCCTTTTTGATGACCTCTTATCAAAAGTCAGAGGTCCATTTCTTTTTCTGCCCTCTATGCTCAGTGATTCATATTGCATGAATACACCAAATGTCATTATTCTAGCTCTGCTATGGAAGTTTACTAGCTATTTATCAGCAAATGACTTCTTATATGTGGATATATTAACTAGCTGAGGTGCTTTTGAGAGGTTCCATCTCCCTTTTTTCCTCATCTCACCCATCTTATCCTGGGTTTCTCCATGAAGAGCTGAGAAAAGACTAAGCAGTACACTCAGCCCTCACTGCCTAAACTATGCTTTTCTATGAAAAACATCTCTAAAAATGGCATTGTAATTTTGGAACTGCATATGAAGATAGCTGAGTTTACAAATCACCTAATTTTCTCTTAATTCCACCCCTGCAAAAAATAACCTTTCATGTGGAAATCAATGAAACAGAAACAGAATTCTATGTCAGAGTAGGTCAACATTATAAAGCACTTGCATGCTTTGCACTTACAAAGTAATTACTTGTTTATGGGTACAACATTAAAAGTTCCTTAAGTCCCAGTTTCAAAAGTGCCTTAGTTACTTAAGGCACTTACACAAGTTACATTTTTTGTGTGATTGGGCCCCTGAAAGCACTCTGCAACCATAACATAAGACAGTTGCATGAAAAAATACCCTCAAAAAACTCATGCAGGCCTGGCCTGGCTTTCCCCAGTATCCCGTCTAGGGTAGCTAGTGCGGGGGAGGGCGGCATGAGTCAAGGGCTTCATGCCACAACTCCCCTCCAGCTCCCTCTAGGTAAAGTGTATCCAGCAGCTATGTGCTGCCCCCTCCTCCTCCTCCCCCCCATACCTCCCTTCTCCTTCCCCCATTGGCAGCTCTGGGGTGGCCATAACTGGGGGGCGGGGGAAGCAGAGGTGAGGAGGCAGCTGGAGCACTCCCACCTATTGGACAGGGTTGATGCAGGCAGGCTTGAGCCCCCCCCAACCCAGCAGGTGAATGTCTGTTGAGTTGGGTGTGGGGTTCTAACTCTTGGTGCCTTGTGTAAAGTGCCATAGTTTCATAGTTGGTAGGGTCGGAAGGGACCTGACCAGATCAAGTCCGACCCCCTGCCATGGGCAGGAAAGAGTACTGGGGTCAAATGACCCCAGCTAGGTGATTATCTAGCCTCCTTAGCCGTGAGTAAGCACACAGCCCCTAAATGTCTGTAGGCACCCTTAGGCTGGCCAACAACCCTGTGGCACACACAGCATATATAGCCTGGGTCTTTAAAAGTATGAAGGAACCTGAAGTGAGTCTTGGGCAGAATTTAGGCACCTACGACCAACAATGAGAGCTACAAAACCAACCTAGCCTCTTAGGAATCTGAGAGTCAGTAAACAACTAAGTTTTCACTAATAACTTTCCTTAATTGCCTATTTTTCTGTTTCTAAACATAAGAAGATGTTGCAGTCTTGGCATAATTGAGTGGTTCAGTGCCTATCACACCTAAGCATATGTCCAGTCACAAACTAGGAACCAGCAGATCCAGTGGGACCAGAGTGAAGTAAGAGGGTGCATGACTCAGTAGCCAAGTGAGCTATTTGCATGGGACAGGGGAAACCTAGGTTCCAGTCTCTGTTTTCAACATTGTTTTAGCCAAAGTCTCTCTAATTCAAAATTCTTAAGCAGGCCTTGAAGCAGAGAGCAGAACTTCAGAGTACCATATCATATTTTCTCTTACTTGCTGTCTCTGGCTACAAAGCAGCCCATGTTCAGCAGGAGGGTGGAGAATGTGCCTACCCCAGACTTGTGGCTAACCTGTGATCGGAGCCTTCCAGAAAATGAAGATATAAATTTACTTACCTCAAACTGAGAAAGGCATTGAACTGAGGACTCCCTCTTCAAGAGCAGGGAGCACTCTACCATTCCTGCTGAAGTTGGACTACTAGGTAGAAAGGATTGCAAGTTATAGGGCCAGAAAGAAAGCAGGTACAAGGGAGCCTAAGCCTGTTGTCCAATGTTGAGGGTAGTCAACTGGGGGAAAAGAGTTTTGGTCTCCAGTCCCTGATGCCAGCATTGTTTTTGGTATTTTATCCAATGACTGTTTAACCTAAAATACATTAATGTACTTGTAAGGTCTGAGGGGACATAACAAATCGGGTCTTTTGTGAGACTCAGGCAGAGTTTGCACAACTTCCCTCATATGAAGTAGATTGCAATGGATTGTTCAAAGGAATTAGGACTTCAGTTTCTCAAACTGGATTATTTCGCAAAATAAGCATCCAGAAGCCTAAATCTAGGGGTGCCTGTAGACATGCAGGGATGCTGCTTTGACGTGCTGTAATTACTTGATTAGACTGATAGAAACTGCTGCAGCATACTAATTAACATGCTCTACCAGCCTCTGTATTCAGTCTCATGTATTCAGCATCCCCATGCTTCAAAATGGTGGTGGGGGTGCTTTAACTACAACTTGTCAAATAAGCTTTAGTTAAAGCACCCCCACCAACATTTTGAAGCACGGGATGCTATATATGCAAGACACTGTGGGCATTTTAATTAGAGTGGCTCTCGGAGCTGCTCTAATTAAAGCGCCTCCCACCCCCAAATACTCTAGATGCCCAGGGCTCTTTTTAGGTCACAGTAAAAGTTGACCTGGATCACTTTTGTGGCCAGTAGTTCAGTTAGAAGTATTTATTTTTCTTAAATTGTGATTGCATGCACTTCTTATTAAACTTCCCAGTTATTGGCTCCTTGTATACCTTTATACTTTAATACTGTAAAAATTATATTTTTCAGGACGAGGATATTCTAACAAGGAGATATCTGGGAAATAAGCCAGCTTTGATGGTTTGCAGAATTGCAGAGTGGTATAAGAGTATACTTATATTGAAATACAAAATGTCTCAAATTAGCACAGCAAATGGCAATTGACATCTTATGATGCATCTTGGCGCTGATATTTAGATCAAACCATGTAGCAGGCTTTAAATGAAAATATATTTATCTCTGGTGACATTAATAGGATCTAAATCTTCAGCTGTTGGATTGTGTTTACTTATAATCCATTGAGAAACTGTCTTTTTTTTTCATATTTAAATGCTGTCTTTGGCTTCCCAGACAACAATATATCCCATGAGTGCATATGACGTTGCCATAAGGAGGAATGATGGGATCATTTTCAAGACATTCTGCCTCTGAATTTGGACAGCAAACTGCTCAACTGCAGTTTGTTTTTGGCCATGGGCACCTGGCCCATCCTTGAAAAAGATGACCTCTGGCAAAATGTTGTTTTTTTCCCCTGTAATCTGGAGTTAGCCCAAAGAGTTCCAGATGTCAGAATTCTGGTCCAGCACAGTGCCAGTTTTTGAACAAAGTTTTCCAGGATCAGAGTGGCTTTTATTGGTGGAACATGCACCTCTACTATTTAAGGAGAGGACCAGTATTATACCATTCACCAGAAGTTTACCTTAAAATGGAAATGTCATTATGAAAGTATTTTACATTAACCAGATATGTGACTTTTGTGTGTTTTGGCTTTTGTATATAAACAACGAGTAAAACAAGAATTTATATTTGCATTGCTAGTTGGAAGTCATATAAGTGAATATTGTGTCCAGTTTTGGGCTCCACAATTCAAAAAGGATGTGGAGAAGCTTGAGAGAGTCCAGAGAAGAGCCACACGCATGATCAGAGGTCAGGAAAACAAACCTTACGACAAAAGGCTGAGAGCCATGGGGCTCTTTAGTCTGGAAAAGCGCAGGCTCAGGGGTGATCTAATGGCCACCTATAAGTTTATCAGGGGTGATCACTAGTATCTGGAGGAAGGTTTATTCACCAGAGCGCCCCAAGGGATGACGAGGTTGAACGGTTATAAACTACTGCAAGACCATTGCAGGCTGGACATAGGAAGAATTTCTTTACTGTCCAAGCCCCCAAGGTCTGGAACAGTCTGCCATCAGAGGCGGTTCAAGCACCTATACTGAACGCCTTCAAGAGAAATTTGGATGCTTATCTTGCTGGGATCCTATGACCCCAGCTGACTACCTGCCCTTTGGGCTGGGGTGGGTCTGGACTCAATCTTCCGAGGCCCCTTCCAGCCCTAATGTCTATGAAATCTATGAGATCTATACCTTTTAAGAATATGAAAAGGCCTTTGGGTCAGGTTGTGTTTGTTCCTGGAAGTTTTATGATGTGGAGGGAGAAAAGAGTCTTTCAAATTTCCATTGCCCTTACACAGAAGCCAGACACATACAGTGCATAGAAAGGTAGCTAGCCATCTTACTCTGAAGTTAGACTGAATGTAGGGGAGTTATGCAACTTAAAGGATAAATAAGATAAATAGACAGCATAAGCTTTTATGAACTTGAGTTTACTGCATCAGATGCTATGAAGGGACAGCACAGATCAGTGTATAAAGTGGAATGAGTGATTTGAATACAAAAGGGAAGGGAGGAGTGAAAGGATGGGAGGGAAGGGAGAAAGAGGGAGGGGAACAGTGCTGGGAGAGGCAAACAACTGAAGAACCCATACGAACAAAGTGGTCACAAAAGCTAATCAGGTAGTGGGGTAAAAATCCACAGTCCCTGTTTAAACTATACTTAGTACAGTCCAGTTTGCAAATGCAGTTTCCTGTTCAAGCTGGCTTTTTGAATTTTACTGCCTGAGAACAGCAATCCTGAAGTCTGCAGTGCAATGTCCAGGGAGGTTCAAGCATTCTGCCACAGGCCTTTGTGTGTTTCTGCAGCTCGTGTCAGATTGGTGTTCATTCATTCTTATACATTATATAGAGCTCACTATGACTGTCTGATGAAGACAGCAGAGGGGCACCATAAGCAGGTGGTGGCATATGTGATATTGGTAGAATTGCAGGTGAATGAACCTCAAGGTGTACTACTTGTTATTAGGTCGGGTGATGATGTGGTCTGTAATAATGTGAGGGCACAACAAGCGTTCGGGTGCACTGCAAGGCCTGGTGCCCTGATGAGGCCGGGAATTAATTAGTGTGTTACTTGAGAGATGCCGTTTGAGGTTGTGAGCTACCTATAAGCCAGGACAGACTTGTTCCTGATGGCTTATGCTCTCCATGTATCTTACTTAGTTGGTTTATAAGCTCCATATGTACCCTACAACCAGTGTATGCAAGGATAAACATTGGTTGAAACTTCAAATTTTCTGTTCTACAGAAATTTGAGCATTTTAAAATCCATTTTTTATTTCAAAACAGTGAAACCATACTTTTTGAAACATATCATGAACAGGAAATTCTGATAATGCTTATTTTCAGAAAAGGAAAACATATCAAATTCAGTCTCATTTAAGAACAATATTTTATTCCAAACTTATGTTTTTAATTATCTGATTATATGTCAGTAGTAGTGCATGATATAGCATATTTGTCAAGTCATGTCAATATATTACATATCATATTATGCACTAGTACTGCTATCATGTTAAAATAATTTGTTTTGGTTGAAACATCTTTTATCTTAAAAAAAATAAAACTTCCTATATTGTGCTGTAATGAAGCAATTTGAAACTTTAACAGTTTGAACTATAAAAAAAGCTAAGCACACAATGAACTACTTAGATGATCTGCTGTTTTTACTTTTGAAATTCTTTTTCCAAGTTATTGAAAACAACAGCTCCTTTTTGGTACACTAAATGCTTATCTTATTTCATTTGACAAAAATTTCAGTGTGTTAAATTGTTTTTTGCAAGCACAATGAAAACAGCTGCTCTTCTCTTTTGTAAGCCAAATGCTTATCTTATTTTCTTGTTCAAGGTGTTGTTTCACTACAACAAAAACAGGAAACACTTTGAGCTGGAAAACAATAAGAGTTTCAGTCACTACTACTAACAAACGTTAATCAACATATAAAATCAGTGGAATATATCAGCCATTATGTCATGTCATATTATGCAGAACAAAATCTGGCATACAATAGTGCAAAATTAGCATAATTCAAATAAAAAAACACAGTACATTTTTAAATAAAAATCGAATTTTGTTTCTCCAAAATAAAGGCTTTCAAAATAATGTTTATTTAAAATACATTATCGTCTCAGGAAGTATTGACTAAATTAATATGATTTTGCAAAAAACAGTATCCCAAATTGAGTTTTTGGTAGAGAATTGATTCAGTGAAACCATTAAAAATGTCTGACCTGCTCTAGAAAGAGGTGCTTGACCTGATCTAGAAAGGGCTAACACCAACAGAAACCCTGCCAGGTGAACAGAGCTTGGCCCCTCATGTGATGGAAGAATGTACACTGTACATGGGCAGAAGATAAATGGAGATCTCAAGTAAAGCACCTTCAAGAGGTCCTGTTGACCAACTGTAATGTCGTCCCAAAGCAGAGCTGTATTTTACATCTTGTCTTTTATACCATTTACAAAGTAGTGGTTGTTGGACTCCAATGAGTCCCACTTATGCTGTCAAATGCTCATCTTTTCTCAAGACCCTTCTTTATATTTTCTTTTCCCTTCACCCTTTTCTTTTAATATCTTTATCTGCCAGAATGAGACTCTCTTCTTCACTTCCCTTTTAATCAAAAAGGGTCAGTGCTGCAACAAAAGGCACTCCTTCCTAATCAACCCTAAGAGTACGCCACCTCCCCAATACTCTCACCACATAATTTCTTTTAGAACATGGGAATAGGAAACAAATACATATCTTCTGATAGCAGTATAAGCACCAGCTAGTGGCCTGTCAAACTACTGAATTTTTTGTATTAGTCCTATCATGCTTGGCATCTGTACTTGGTTCGTTATTGTAAAAGGTTAGGCTTGAATTCTTCCTACTAATATTTCTGGTATTTGGCAGATTCAGTGATATATTCTCCTCTCTATTTTTTTTGCACTGTCGTACTGTCTCTCATTTATGTAATTGCCCTTTGGCATCTGTCTGAGCTTTCACAATGGTGTTTTATCCACTAGCATCATCTGAGCTACATCTAATTCTTCAAGGCAAATGTTGTAAGTGGTAGGACACAGTTGTAGCTCTCTCCCCCATCTCTTCTAAAACACTCCTCTCACAGCCACCCCAAATCCAAGAAAGCAATAACTTAAAGCTGTCAGCAACTGAGGAATTTCAAATTTTTCTTATTTTCGTAGAATTTGACAAAAACTGTGAGGAATAAAATCTATGAAGTGTCTAAAAATCAAACCTCCCATTAAAAAGAACAGAACACCATTTTAAAGTTGAGAACAAGTTTCATGCTAATGGGTTCTTGGAGTTGATCTTTGCATTTGATTATCAACTCAAAAATAGCACAGTGATGAATAGCAGAGAGCGTACCATTCTGGTTTGACTAATGACATTGTCACTACAGTATCTTGGTTCCTGTCTTCACCTGAAGCTTGTTTGCTTCTCAGGTTCATTACATTTCATCTGTGTAGCTGTTTTGTGACCCAGTAAGGTCAATTCTACACCTACCATTAGGACAAGCAAAGAAGAGAGAGAGTGCATACTGCTTTGATTTACTACAAATGTATTCTTTGAATCACTCAGTAACTTGCTTTATTCTCAGGTTTGACTGTTAATTTTTTCAGTTTCCTAATATGAAAGGAAGTCTGAAAAATGATAAATCTTCACAGTTGTAGCTAAAAAAAAAAAAAAGCAGGGTATGAAACACGTGTTATGAAATGCTTTGCTCTCTACATACTGTGATGCTTGTTCTGTGATCATGTCCTCTTGTCTGATACGGTGCAGTCACAGAAGTAGCAGTGGAATTTTCTCCTTGATTGGGGCCCCTAGAAAATGCTACCTCACTGGCATGGTGTCCTCATGTAGAAGAGCCGTGGTAAAGTGCTGCTTGGGCAGAGGGAGTGGAGAAAGGGCACCGAGGAACCAAAATGTCAGTCTCAGGAAAGAGAAGCTGGCTCAGGGGCAAAGCATGTGGAAGGCCACATGCTGCATGGAGTTACGGATGCAGAAGGGCTCACCCCATCTTTGTCACATTGCATATGGAGCATGCCAAACAAGATGCATCTCTCCCAGCACTTATATGGTTGTGTGTGGGGGGAGAGGGGACTTCACTGTATTGGTTTGCTTTCTTAAGTTTTGCCCGTTGTATGAGCACATATGTAAATTTTCTTTGTAAATTACAGAGTTAACATTTCCTTGAAGTTTGCCACGGTTTGTTTTATTTATTTCTTTTACTGTGTTTTCTATTTCATTCTGCTGCAGAAAACTGACCACCACTGAACTCCTTGCCAAATTCCACAGAAACCAGGGGGTATTGGGGATCTTGCCAAAGAATTTAGATCCAATATGCTGCACAATACACAGGGCTCTGCCTCTGATAGACAGCGACACACTGGTTGGTTTTTGAACTACTGTATTGTATACATCTCTAATGTGCATTTAGGTGTAAATGTCATTATAATGTTAAACAGAATTTATCCTTGACTATAGTCTTTCCAGGTGCCTGCTTTATCATCGGGAGACTAAAAGATGTTTTTATTGGCTGATTTGCGGGGGGTAGGAACTGTCTCCTGTGTGTAGGCCTGCATGTCCTATCCATGTTCTCTTCCCTTTCTCTCACACACCACCACTCTGTCATGAATATATATAACTGAAATATATATGATTAAGAGAGTGTAACAGAAAGGCACATATAACATTCTTTATTTCCTGTTTCTTAAATAAAACATAAGGACCAAAATGCTCCTGTAGAGACTTGTATGGGTTTCCTGCTTTTGGGAACTGGAAGGGAACATATACTTGCCTGTGGGTTGAACTTGGACTATACTAACATTTTTAAGGATAAGTAAATGTAAGCTTTGTGATTCTGTTCCCCAGTCATCTTTAAAAGATGAAATAAGCACTGTAGAATAGGGAGTCCCTGTAGGAGTTAATTGTTCTAGTGTAACTTAGGAATGAGGAACATTTTCAAAAGAACAAGGATTTCCAGAAGGGGAATCGTGCACAAGGCAAATACACTCCATAGTATACAAAACCTCTGAAACTATGATCTAAACATTATCAAACAGATGACTTGCAGATTCTGTTAAGCCAGAGAGCTTCATGATTGAACGAGGATCCAGGAGTAAGTTCTTTTAAGTAGAACAAAGAGTTAACTAGTGCAGTTTAAGCGCTGAACTTCAAAATCTAGTTTGTAGAAATCTGTGCTGGAGGCTGGATCCTCAAATTCAAGAAACTTCTGTTTTAGAAAATTTTATTCCCAACCTCCATGCTGGGGGGAAGACCCAGATCAGCTGTAAGTAGTTTTCTAGGATGGTAGCTGGGTGCTTCATTTCATGTACACACTTTGTATCTGTTCACATCAACTTGAACTTTCTTCAAAGCCACTCGTTTTGGAAAGCTACAGCAGGGGTTGGCAACCTTTGGCACACAGGCCAAATCTATATATGAAGAAACTACAGCACCTATAGGTCTGATCTGGTCTGTGTTTTCTGGTCTGGAAGACGATCCTGATTTCTGCTCCAGCTGACCATGCTCCATGCAGAGGGCTGCTTTGTCAATCCTGCCCTGCATCCCCATGGCCTGTATTCACTGTCGCTGTCAAATTAGTCGCTACAAATGCTTGTTTGCCAGGTTTTCTGGCAGCGATGGTGAGCAGAAGCTACAGTGAAGGAGTGAGAGAGCAGCCCTCCACGAGGAGCATAGTTAGCTGAAGCAACAACCAGGGTTCAGGTGCCCACAACAATGTCCAGGGTCACAAGAGGCAGCCAGCTTTCAGCAAAAAGGTTGCTGACTCCTGCTCTAAAGGAAAAAAAAATCTTGCATTTTTCTTTATCTAATGTATGTGTACATTCCTCCTTCACCTACATCCCCAGCCTCACCCCATTGTCAAAGGATAGAGATAGATGCCTTCAGCACACTGAAATGTGAATATGTTTCCTCCTACATCTGGCATGCCAATAAAGATTGCTGATTGGAGGTCACCTACTGCACCACACTACTTTTGCTTTTTCTTGGAATGAGGCCAGTCATACTTTGTTACTTAATAAATAAATTGCCATGTGGAATATGTAAAACAGGCATAATATCTCACTGGCAAACATTGATTATTCAGCTCCTTCACTAGCAAGAAAACGTCCTATCTACAGTTTGTGTACTATGAGCCAGAATTTTCTCTTTTAACAGATAAAATATCCTAAACATCCCTTCCAAAAGAACACTACCTTTCTTCTGATGTATTATTCATTAAAGTTTAACTATTTTCACAATCAATCTCAAGAAATCACTGTTCCTATTTTTACTGCAAGTGTGAGACCAACCTTGCTCCAGACCAGCTGCTTGTCAATCAGATGTCACTCTATAGATGCCCCTGAACAATTCTCTTCTCTAATTAGAGAAGGGAAAGTAGCAATTTAGATTTGTCTGCGGAGTTCAGCTGTTGGCAGACGTGCTTTTTTTTTAACTTGAGCAGCTCGGAGTGCTTAAAATATAAATACGTAAAATTTAAAAACAATTGCAATTAAAACTCTTGTCACTTCCCCTATGAAAAGCACTTTTCTATTGATATAGTATTGCAGCAATGAAAACTTTATCTCTACAGAAGACCATTATCTTTAATGAATACTTCATTGTTAATGCATACAATTCCTCCAGGATACTTTTTTCGACAAGGGTATAATATAAATTAAGCAGTAGATCTTGTTAACAGATAAGCAACACTTCTTGCTATATATAGGTGTAAAAGTCTGCATGTATGTATATTAAAAATAACTCTTTGACATATTGTTAACTTGTACTGAATCCCTCTTCTAGCCTCAAAAAGAAAAAAAAAACCCACAAAAATTGTATTCCCTGATTATTTTTTTGCTACCCAGAGGGAAGCCTCTGGGTGTTCTTGTGTACTTTCACTCACATTAATATTGCAATTGCTTTTATTTGGACAGTAAAAGAAAAGCAGAGAAAATAGTCATTTTTAAAGCTTTAAATTGTATATCAGCTACCAAATCTTTCTATGGACCCCTCTACATGTGCAGGTAAAGGTGTGATGAAGGTATCTAATGAACAATCCAGACAAGCCTCCTCAGCTGACAGAGCTCCTAGCTGTGGGGGCATCCCATGGACCCCTGGGGCAGGAAGATTTCAGCTTTGCCCTGCAGCTGCCATGATCCACTGTCTGCAGCTGCAGGCCTGTGGGTCCCAGCAACCTTGGGGCACTGCCTGAACCAAGAGTCCGCAGCTGCCAAACTCTGCCAGGGCTGAGAGTAATTTCAGCTGTGGACTCCTAGCCCTGGCTGCGCATGGTGCACCTCCCTATGGGGGGAGCCTAGTCGGTTGATAGGTCTCCCAACTGCAGAGACTCTGCTACATGTACAAGTTAAAATTTGATAGCAACCAGCTATAAAGTTATTACACGTTTTTTGAGCAGTAACTTGATAGCTGGTTGGAATTTTTATGGAGTAATTGTTAATTTGCTCATGTAGCTCATCTAAATTAATTGCTCAATTAACCTGGTAATTGTGTGATTCAGGTAACTTGTAGAGAAGGCCAAAACGATGCTTTCCATACAGCTATATATTATCTCAAGTCCATGACAATTTAAAAAGCAATAATAAATATGATGAAAAAGCTCATGAGCTGAATCTGGCCCATGGGCCCTAGGTTGCTGATCCGAATATTATGTAATTTGTTACATTCTTAACTTTTTGCATTGCTGCTCCTTCTAGACAAATGCAGCCCCCCAATCATGCCTCTCCTACCTGGCGCTGTAAGGCATACCTGCCTTTTCAGTTTTCAGTGAAGCTACCATTAGTCTTTCATAAGATTAGAAACCAGTGGTGGCATGTTATCTCAGTGCACAAATCTCTTAAAAACCCTACTCAATGTCTGCTTTTCTCTTTAAGTTCATAGGTCTTAAAAAACAAAAACAAAAAAACTCAGTTCGTCAGCACACATGGCCCAGTTCTGGCATTGTCTTTCCTTTTTTGTACTCATCCCTCATCCTGAAAATGCTTTTTCAAGGTATTCCTACTTGGCAAGTGGTAGTAAAGAGAATGTGACACAGAGCTAGACTGCCGCAGATCCTTGAGCTAGTCTGTTTACAGCAAGTTTAGGTATTTTGTTACTCTCACTCTGTTTTGTCAGATGACCACCTAGACTGATCCATTGTAGTCCTTCCCTTCTCTTACCATCAGGAAGTTTCCAGTGTTTCCACTGAGGAGTTGTTTCTTCTCTGTCTTGAGCTGATCAATGGGCAGGTCCCTCAGTGGCTTGCCCTGACCCTCCTTTCTTTGTCTCAGGCTCACCAATGAAGAGATGTCAGCAAGTAATCCTTCTTACTTTTCCCCTATCCCCCTTCAGCCCTTCAGTTCCAGGTTTCAGACCAAGGAAAATCCAGGACAACTGTCCTGCTTCCCTTCTGCTACTAATATTTTTTGGGCATCCAATTCTATCTTTCCAGACTGGGAAAGTCACCACACCAACCCTTCTTTAGCCTCTGGCCCTGAATTCTCCAAGCAGGCTCCTCTCCCAGTTCTCAGTCGTCTCCGGGAAACTCTTGTAGCTCACCCCTGGAATCTCTTACCAAGTCCTGGTTAGCTTCCTCTTCCAGGGAACAAATGAAGATTTTCACTAATCCCCAGTTGGGTCCTTCCTCCAGGGAACTGCTGTAGGCATCATGTTTCTCTTCCTCTTTTTCCATATATTCAGTTGTAGAATCTGGCATTTAAAGTGCACATAATGTTTCTGCAACTCTAAAAAAAACCCAAAAAAATGGCAGAGTAGTAACATAGCCACCTTCTTTTTCACAGAAGAGCAAGATAATAAACATAATGGTGGTGATCGTACCTTGTGAGGTGGGGCAGGCATGCAGTTTTAAAAAAAATACTGGGCACAGTTGTTATTTGATTTCTGTGGTAATTATTGGTAATTATGGGGAAAAGAGCCATGTGCTAGCATATTAGTTTATTATTTTTGCAAGTAAATTATTTTTCTATCCATTCCAAATAATGGTAGTGAAACAGTCCAGGTCTTAAAATGTCATGCTTTTTTGGAAGAAAGTTAACAATTGTACTTTGGCATATATTTATCGGATACAGAGAGAGACTTTATGCACAGAATCATTAAAAATGAGATTCTATTATGGGGGATCAGCAGCAGATCCAGGGGTGAGGCAAGTGGGCTGTGGCTATATCCCCCTTTGGTTGTGCCACATATGCATGTCAGTGTTGACTCAGGAACTCTGCATGCACAGTGAGCACACTAGCTTATTAGCAGGAGCTCTGGCCAGAGCCAGAGCCTTCATACCACCCTAGAGCCCAGTGGGTGACCACCACCCCTGCTTGTCTCCTCTTTTCCCCCTGGTACTGAATTCACATGGGGCATGGGAAGGGGAGGGCAAACATCAGTGGTGCTCAACCCTGGTTTCTAGAGCTGCACAAAATCAGTGGCTTCAGCCAGTACTCATGCCAATCAGCCCAGCATGCACTGACCAGGTGATGAGCTTGGAGCTTATTGCACATGCACAGCACAGGCAAAGCAGGGTGCAACTGCACTACCACACTGCTGGATCCCCACTTGTGGCTGATTATTTCTCCCTGTAAAGGGACACCATCACCTTGCAAATCACACTGTGCTAGAAAATTCAATATTCAGCATTGTTACAAGCTACTAGAGTTTAGGAACTTGGAGGTCAGAGGTATTTCTCATTTTTCAGATCTACTTTGCATTTCAATAGCAATACAACTCTTAACACTTTCTACTGGCTTGGAAAATTGTCCTAATCCCCCATTCCTAAAATGGGGAATTCCATTATGAAAGATAGAAAGTTTCAAACCAGTGGAGTTTTTTAATCTGTCAAGTCTATCCCCCCTACCTTAATGAAAAGGCCATCTTAAGCATTAAGAGAAGGGCAGGGAATTGCTTATTAAAAATGCCCTTCTGTGACTGTAAAAAATAAAATCAGGATGCACTATTAAAAGGGCATAAAAGATTCTGGAAGCCAGAATCTTTACTTCAAATTAGCGTGTTTCAGAAAATTTCAGGTTGACACGATCTCATTCACTTGTGGAATCTGACATTTAAAGTGCATTTAAAGTTTCTGCAACTCTAAAAAAAGTGAAAGGCTAGTAACATAGCCACCTTCTTTTTCACACAAGAGAAAGATAATAAACATAATGGTGGGGATGGTACCTTGGAGGTGGGACAGGTGTGCTGTTTTAAAATATACTGGGCACAGTTATTATTTGATTTCTGCAGTAATTACTGATATCAAGACAACAATAATGGGGAAATAGCCACCTGTTAGATTATTAATTTATTATTTCCACAAGTGAATTATGTTTCTACCCATTCTGAATGCTGACAGCGAAACAAACAGTCCACGTTTTAAAATGTCATGCTTTTTTGGAAGGAAGTTAACAATTGCACTCTGGCATGTATTTCTCATGAATTCTAACTTACGAGAAAAATATATATGTATGGACAGTATGCCTGTGCATAGACTATATAATATGCTAGGCTGCTCTTTATAAACACTGAAGCACAAACACAGCCAGGAAGTTCAACTTACCTTATTACATTTCCAATCCTCTAGGAGCTAAGAGCCATTGAACTCTTTAAGATGTGCTGCCCTGTGGCGAGCCCAGTGACATATAATAAATGTACATCTTTTCCAAAGCATTTCAGGCTTCTTCCTTTCTTTTTTTTTTTTTATTCCTAATAGCCATAGTCACTTTAAAGTTAGATTAACTTGTCCTTTTTTGAACATTGAAAAATCAATTTGCATATATGAACAGCATGGAGGGAAGGAGAGGGAAGAGGTGAAACCGAATAAATTGTCACAAGGGACTGTGGCAGTTCACGTAAATGCAACAGGCTAGGGCTGCTCTTAGGATCACTGCCAGAAATGTTTGTTCCTGTGAAGTGTAAGGTATCTTGCAAGGCAGTGTCAGTTTCTTAGTGCCGTTCTCTCTCTGTTTCTGTATTATACATGCTTGGTTATTCATAATCCTGGAGCAAACAGTTGCAGAAGCGGAGGGCAATGACATACCGTTTACCTGTCAGGTGTTACAAAGCATTGAAACTGTTTCTGTTATGAACAGATTTTCTGAAGCAGAGACCAGCCAAATCTATATCCATCTTTCTAAATTATATTTGTGTTAGGTTTCTTCCCTGTACAGTAGTACAAGCAAGGAAAAAGAAGAACCAATGCTGAAAGAGTCCAGTGATGGACACTAAGCTAAAACAGACAAGTAAAGCAAGGATGTTTTTCAAAGATAACGAAGAGTGTTAAACGTATTGATTGCATAAACCAATCAACATTAAAACCCTGAAGATGACCAGTGACATTGTTTTGTACCCTAGAGAATGTCCAAAATCAGGATTGGAAAAAAAAATCATAGTTTAGAACTCGTATTCTGGAAGACCAGAGGGTAGATGGACAGTCCCTCACTTATACCACCCATGCCATTTGTGTAAATTGGGTAGTTGGCTGCTACATAACAGGACTTCATCTTTGATTCATACTTCCTGACTTTCATTGTTGTTCTTAAAACGTAGAGCTCAGCCCAGGTCAGACTGCTAAAGTTGTGCCAAGTTTGTGGTGGATTTGTGTGTGTATTATATGGATTTCATGTAACAAAAGTGCAGTTTAGACATGCTTGAAACTTGGTCCTTGTTCTAAAAACATTTGCCGTGTGTTACTATTTATTTGTAGCATAAATACTATAGTGAGATACTTTGCTCATTTTGGTACATTAGTTAACAGGACCACCATACATTTTCACCTTAAGATAATTAATATTTCCTTTCTTTTTGCTCAGGAATGAACTATGGCCTAGCTTTTTTTTTTTGCATCATTTGGTCAGTGTCGTAGAGGTCCCCTTCTTGCTCTGGTTCCATGTAAGAAGAACTGAGGGCAATGTGTTATAATTGCTTTAATAGCTCAATTATTGTTAGCACATATTTACACCATCCATGAACTATAATACTTCTGTAGCCATGGGAAATATTTTATTTTTGTTATACTTTGAGTGGTGCCATAATAGCTAGCCAAGAAAACAGCTGCTAAGCTATTCCCTCATTTTTCTTGGACAGTATTTTGTGGGACAGGTTGTAGATGAGGGTCATTTGGACTTCCCTGCTTATAAATGCAGAGAACAGAGTTTCTGGCTGGTGGTGTTAGGTTAATTTAAAAATGATAGATGTTAGTTTAATGCATTCGAACCTGACAACCGCAAACTCTGAGCAGCTGCATATCATAATCATCTTACTGTAAGCAGTGCAGAACCCAATGTGTTTGGCCATTTTTTTTAAATAGCCTCTAAATTTGCATCTCATTCAGGGTCAATTAATTGCAAGTGTAGATGACAGTATGGTGTGATAGTAGGATGATCAAGAGCCTGTTGAAGGCAAACAAAAATTTCCATTAATTTCAGTAAGCTTTAAATCAGGCTGCAGAGGTCTAATCATTGACAATATACACCCTTTCACTCCAGGCCCAAAATTAGAGCCTGAGAATGGGGCTCCTTAAAAAATCAGTTCCCTACATCTTTCTCAGCATGTACTTGCATAAACAAAAAAAGTGCTTACACACACAAAAATCAAGACGTGTAAGACAGTCAAAAAATTCAGTTTTGAAGCAGGATACTTCAGTAAATTAGTGAGAAGAAACCTCTGGCATATCAATTAACTGTCTAATTCCACCACTACAACAGAGTGAAGTAAAGAGTCTTAAGTCAGGCCCGTTCTGTTTACCTGAGGGGCCTGGAGCTACCACAAAGAAACAAACCCCATCCACTCCCATGATATGGTGACCCAGCCTGATAGTAAGGCAGAGTGGATTGTTTGGAGATCTTGAGCATATCCTAGTCTTGACTTCCTTGTCTTTCATTCAGCGTGTTTCTTGGGACACACTTAAGGCTGCTCCACTGCCTCATGTCTTACATTTGGTGACTGCTGAGTGTGAGTGAGTGGGCGAGGTTTGTTTCTCAGTAGAAATCTGTTTTTTGGCAAGGGGTCATTATAGACATGGCCTTCTAGTTGTACAGTTGTACTGCCAAAAGTAGAAGATTATTTTACTGTATCGCTGTAGCCTGTGTTGCTCTATATATCTTATCAGTTTCTTGATCTAGCTCTGATGTTATCCATAATACTAGTGTTATAAGATATGACTCTTGGTGGACAGTTGGTGATGGCTTAAAATTTCAGGATCATCCTGTGATGGGGTAAAGTTGCAGCTTCTGACAAACTTGTTCACCTTCAGTTTAAATCAAGGGCCTTGTCATATGGGACACTCACCACATGTGTTATCTGAGATGTAGTAAGCATTACTGTGCCTTATTAAAAATTAGAACGTGTTCTCAGCTGTTGCCTGGTAATTCTTACTAACTTCTCAGGCCTCCCTGGACAGGGCTTGAGCTGGCTGAGCCATACCTCCTGGACCCTGATCCCAGCACCAGGTGCTGCAGCTCTCACATCTGCCTGTGAGGACATGCAACCCCCCACACTGGGGCAAGTCAGGCCTCTGCCACTGGCGGGAGGCAGGGGAACAAAGCCCAGGAAAGGGTGCCACTCCTGCCATGGGCTCCACACTTGCAACTGAATTTGTGGAGTGAGCAGAGTCTCTGCTGCTGGTAGTGTTGAACTGGCACTGTGTGGGAGTCCTGAACTTGGAGCTCAGATCGACAATTAGCTGATTGTCAGTCCCAGCTTCCACACTGCACTGGAGTCTTTATCTCGCATTATCTCTATGGAGCAGTCCAACGATAGCTAAACAGGTGTTACTTTATACAATCTGGAGATACTCTTCCCACAAAGATGTGTAGCTTTGCTATGATATAGTTGCACTTAGCACAAGTTTTACTGGTTGAATGCATGAATGCTTGCATTTTGAGTGCACTTAACATGTCTTATGTGTAATGTGTGACATGGCCCCCAAAATGGCAAGTCCTCTTGTGGAGCAGTGCCTGCAAACCACAAAAGCTCTTCCTCGGCCCTTTTGATGAGAATAACACTTCAGTAGCTCTGGTTCAGTTGGGGAAGAAGTTTGTAAACTCTTGCAGAAAGTTTGGAAACAAAGCAGAAATCTGAGAGATGGGGCAGGCTTCTTTTCTGCAAGGGAAGGGAGACTCTTTACAAAGAGAGGGAGGTAAAATCAAGAAACGGCCTTTCCATTTTCCTTTTACCTCATGTTCCACATAATGGAGGGATGTGAGATGAGCATGTTTACTGAGCTGTGGGCAATAGTAGGGAAGTATGCAACCCATGAAGATTGTAATGGTTTTATCAGTCCCTTAAACATTAGATGCCAATATTTCCGACAGACCATGCACAACATGCAATCTCAGCAGCAGCTCAGAAAAACCAGGTGAGATGAAAGGGAAGGTAACAGTACTGGAAGGTTACATGCCAGCACACAATGGCCAAGATGTACCAAGAACTCCTTAGCAGTCTCTTTTGGAAAGTCTTAAAACTACTTTTTGAAGGCTTGGGGATGGATCCTGAGTCGTCTGAAGTCATGGTAAAACTCCCATTGATTTCAGGACAGTCAGAATTTCATCTTTGATCCTTATATCTGCTATGCCATTTTGAACGGTTGGGCTGGTACAAGGGAATGCTGAACCATGGAATGAATTGGAGGCCTGGATTCCAGTGCAGCCGCGCAGTTGGAGAATTCCCAGGACTTTTCTTGAATTTTTTATTCGCATAGCATGTAACCTATTTTAGCATATGACAGGCTAAATGCAGCTGTATCAGAAATAAGGTGACCTGGAAAGGCATTCTGAGCAGCATTAAAGCCTCTTCCTTCCTTTAAACTTATTTCCAATACCATAGACCTCTTGTTAGTTGGATGGAGCAGAGTTTCCATACAGGCGTCCATTATAGTCATTCAGGGTCTCACTCTGTTCTCTCATGTAATCTGCCTGGGTCATGAGCAGTGGGTTATTTTGGAACATGAGGAATGAAGAGCAGGGAAGACAGACAGAACACGAGAAGGCAGGTTTACACTCCTTCCTCCTGCTACAACACTTCATGCTTTCTGTCCATTTTATCTAGCATTTTTCTCATCTTTTCCACTTCCTTCATTAACAAAAAAGTTTAAGCCTCCCTTTCTACCCTCTCCCTTTCTTCTTTCCTTTCATTCCATTTTTTCTCATGTCATTGTCCAAAGTTGTAGTCATGTCCCTCTCTGATATGTCTTCTTCTTGTCAACATTTTTTTTAACCTTCTCTTCTCCACCCTGACCCGGCATTGCAAAATATAACATTCTACTCTGTCATCTTTTTAAAGTGACACCATATTCTCACAACATCTTCATGAAAAAGGAAGTCAGGGACAGCAAGCCAATAAGGAGACTTTTACTTCTGTGAAATGATAAAATAACAAGTGCCTGGTATGAATGTATTTGAACTTTGTTCTATCCTGGGACCTCTAATATGGAAACTCCCTATAAAAAGACCATGCAGTCCATCAGCAGTTTATGCTGTTACTTTTTAGCTTAGGCCCTTCCAGCAAAATTCAGGAAAGACTGAGCTAGGTCAGACTAATTCTTCATTGAGTCATAGTTTATTTTCAAACCTATTCAATCTAAAAACTCTTGCTTCATGGACCACTTAATGTTCATAAACATTAATCCTCAGATTAAAAAAGTTGATAGTATCATCCTAGGCCTGTACAATGGGACGGGAACTATGGGAAACAGGGCAAACCAGAAAGAGGAACATAAAAGGGAAGCAAAACATCTGACAGAACCAAAACGTTAACATAATTTCTTTTTGCTGAATGTATATATAAAAAAGGGAATATACCACAATAATCATCCAGGTTTTTTGCCTTCAGCCTGTCTGAGGCCATGAGGTTTGGAGATCTGATCACTAGTCCGAAAAGGAAAGGCTGTTTGCAAGATTTCTGGGGTGTTTTTTCCTGGAAAAGGTGAGAGGATAAAAGCAGAAATCTATGAAATACATTTTATGCCTTGAAAGGAATATGTATATACATATGCATACATATATACACAGATACTCACACACATATATGCATATATGTGCACAGAGAGCGAGAAGTAGGAAGACAAATATTTCAAACTGTCAGCAAAATAATTGGGAGGTAGGAAGGTGCTTTCCTTTACCTCTCCAAGGAGTAGGTTAAATAATACATCTAAATTTTATACCCAGCTTGAACCAAATGAATTGGATATTCTTATTTGTTTTGCTCTCTCACATTCAATGTTCACTATTTTCTAGAGTATTTTCATCAATAATGAGAAGTCTCACTGTTTGGGAATTTGAGAATGCCAAAGAAGAAGATAGTATTTGAACATATGTTTTGTAGTAATCATGTTTGTTTAATACACCTTAAATTATTGTGCTCTGAACAATAACTGTGTTATTTAGAAATAATGTATAAACTTGTATTCTGGGTAAGTTTTTCCGGTTGTCTCCTGGTTGTTACAAAAATCAATCATTTCTTTACAACTTGTGTTCGTTCTACCTTCCATGTTCTTATTTTCTGTTCATTGTGAACTTAGTTCTGTTGTTTCACTTTCAGCTTGCCTTTTCTTTCTTTTTTAATGCTTTTTATCCCATTTAAATTTCTTTAGGTTTACTAGCCAATGATTTTTGCAGTTTCATTCTTTTAGAGTTTTTTTTTCCTCTGCAATTAAAAACAATTTTCTAATTAAATTGTCTATTAATATACATGTTTTCATTAATTTGTACTTGTAATGGCATCACTAGAGGGCGGTATTGATTAAATTAGTGTGCTGAGCAATGGGGGTATGCTACCAATTATTAGATATTAGACGCTTCTAGTATAAAAATTCTTGCATCTTACTGGATACATATACTGTTTTATTTCAGTTTTATCATGACTTAGCTGTACAAGACAGAAGGCATTATAACGTCCATAGTAAAATGAATTGGATCATTTTATATGCAATTATATTAGAAGAGAAGAACAGTCTATGATGATATAATTAAAAATGGGAGTGCATAGGGCCTAGTAGACAGTGATAGCTAAACTGTTGTAAATTGTCAGTTTACAAAATGTTCATAGAACTTTAAATTTAACTAGGCATGAGGGTTAAAATAGCACTATATTTTTTTTATAAAAAATAAAGTATATAGACTATCTCTATACTTTCTCACAGAAAATATTTGCAGTAAAAAATAAATATCTTCCAGTTCATTAACTTGTTCCTTGAAATCTCAGTACAGTATCTTTTAAAGTAATGGAAAGCAAAGATAGCCAAGATGGTAAAGTAAGACGTTGACTCATTTGTTCTTATTGATTTACAGGTCTCCTGACAAATACAGCAACAGAGAATCCTCGTAGGAGTGGTCTAGGCTCTGTGTGAGCTACTTAGTCAAGTTTCACTGCTGTGGATCATCATTTGTTATATGTCATCAACTCAACTGTCTATTTCTCTGTATCTCATAAAAGACAGCATAATTCTTCTACATTATGAGCTAAAGTCTGTTCTACCATACTAAGGATCACTGGACTAAGGAATATAGATGTGCGAGATATGCCTGGGCATTAGCAATACAAAAAAGTTCATGGTTAACGTTTCATCTGCGTTATACACCACTGCTGGACTTGATGTTACCTACATGTTTTAATCTGAAGAGTCTACTACACTGAAGAGTATCATCCCAATCAGCCTTAGAGAAGACTGTTTTGTCTATGGGAGGACAATGAGTTGCAAAAGAGAAACTCTTCTTGTGCCCTGGACTGTCTGAATTGCTTTTATTTTCTTATACTTTCAGTATATACGATAGACCAAAGAGAAAAATCTATTTTAAAGTGGACACAATCTTACTGTTAACAAAGTTATCTGCGTTAAAATGTAGGGGGTCTCCACAAAGACATGAATTCAGTTGTCACAAAGCTGAGATATTGCTGTCCAGCAGAAGTCTTTATGGGACAATGCAGTAAAAACTAAACCAGAAAACTGCTTTGAAAAAAACACACATTCTAAAGAACATAATGGAGCAGCGAGGGAAAAATGACCGATGTTTGAACTACTTAGATGAAAAGAATACAAACTGTCTACATGGCACCTTTATTCCTCTGTACTTAGATTGACTTTCTCGTACTAAAATCATTTTCAGTTTTAACCAGTTAAACATGCCTCTTCTACAGTTCCATTTTTGATAGTTAAAGTTGGATAATACAGTATTTGCAAAGAGCATGTTTGGTCATCTGTGGCCTATGTCTCATCTGATACACCATTTAGCACCAGAAAGCAAATTAAAGAAAACAAAAAAGTAACACTTGTTTGAAAGAGATCATTAAATGTATTTTGAAAAGCCTAAAGTTATATATTTAACAGTTTTTATATGTTGTATATTTGTAGAAAATCCTATTTAACAATTAACGTGGTAACTCTGACAGTCATGACAAGTGGTTCAGAGTTAAGTTGTGTTTTATTACTTCAGTTGTTTCTGAAGTGACTGGTGTCGTTTGCTTTCTTCCATTGGGACGTTCTGGATGTAAAGCATGACCAGAGAGGACTCTGTAGAAAAAGCAAAGAATAATGTTGTTTATATTACATAAATGCATTCAACCATTGCACTGTTGGAAGGCATTTTTTGTCTTTATGTACTGGTAAAATAGAGTGTAAAATATTTTAATCATTGCTTTTCATACCGAGTTATTTTTCTCTCTCCTTCTCCCAGCCCTCTTTTACATGATACAGTACAAAGGTCAGTTTGCAACCTATTCCTTGATTCAGTTTCAATGTTTTACCTCATCAGTAGAAATCCCACTTTGTCAGCATTATCAGGTAGTGAAAATTAATGCTAGAGCAGCATAGAAAAGAGGAGAAATGATAAAAAAGAAAATTCCCTACTCCCTGTTACTGTACCTTTCTATGTACGAGGTTTGGTACGTAATGATATGATGAGACCAACAATTGAGGTTAGCTTCTTTCTGGCAAATGTATTCTGATTTTAAGTACTTCTCCAGGTTTCCACTATAGTATGCTACCTAATACTCCAGTTAACTTTTAGTATTATACTAGTTCTATGCTACTAAAGAAAATTATAGACAGACTGTTCAAGCAATCATAGAAGAAAAATATAAGAACAAAATAACTGATTTTTTTTCAAGGCCTGTTCCAATATTGAGGCTTATTAAATACAGAGGTTACAGGAACCATGAATTATAGGTGACTGTGTCTTTGAGTAAAATAAATATATACAATATTCTTATTTAATCTTAGGGGTTTTTACCAGTGTCAAAGTAGCAATTAAAGCCCAGCCACTTGAAAAGGGTTATGGACTGACTGCACTATAAATGACTGATGTCAGGTTTAAAATGTCATGCAATAAATGATGGTAAATACAGTTACTGTACTAGAACTCAAGAGCCAGAGCCCTCACCCTATCAATTTTCTGTTTTGTTTCAGTTTATTTTTAAAGGGAGTGTAGTAGCCTTACTTAGTAAACACAGAACAATTAAAGATGTTACAACATTTTTGTTGCTTTACAGTATTCAGTTTTGTGTTGGTTCAGCTAAATTATAAAAATAAAGAAAATACTTTTATAAGTGAGACTTTTGTTCCCTGATCATGACATCCTAAAAGAAATTTCTCAGGTTATGTTTGACAGTGGGGGCCCCAGAAGTAAACTTACCTGATGATATATGATGGTTGAAAAAATGTTTAGCATTTTAAAATGAAATTGTACCCTATATTTTGTAAATGAAGTAACAGTTTTGAACACCTTAGGGTCTGGGGTATCTATATTAAGATAAATGAAGTATGGAGCTCATATTCTTTGGAATCTATGCCTCTGTAAATTATCTTTGATTTGACACCAAAAAAATCACTTGCCACTTCTGAAAGTTTAGGCAAATGCATTTTTCCATTACTTTGAACTTTGAATGTTCAACACAAAAAGTAACGCGTCATTTTTGTCCAAGGTCCTCTATGAAGAAGAAAAACCAAAGTGAGAACATTTGGGAAATAGTTGGGAAAAAATTGCCATATTCTAGTAAGAAATGTCATTTAGCCTATTGTGTATGACAACAACCTTAAATCACTTATATGTTGTTTTTTAAATGCTTTTTTCAAATGTACACTTTCAAACAAAAAATATTGACTGTTTTGGTTAATGTAAATGAACATCTTCAATGCAATGCTGAAACCTTTATCTTGCAATAACATTATACTTTTCAAATACTGTGGGTTCACACTTTACCAGTCAGCTACATCAAGAGTTGTGATTTGTTTATGTGGATATTTTCTGCACCTTCTTCACAAAATTATTCAAAGCACAAACAAAGGCTGTTAAATATCCACCTATTCACAGCTTTCAGACAGGTTACTTTTCAAAACATGCTTGAAAGGGAAGATGAAATAGAGTGGGAAAGTCACCCCTCAGTCTAATAAAAACATCTTCTAGAAATACAGCAAGCCTTTAAAATATTTCCAAAAGAGCTGCCATATAGTTTCCTGTGTGGGGACAGAGCTAAATAATTCTTCAAGCACCTGGGATTTCATAAGACTGTGATTGACTAAAATATTTAACATGCTGTAATGAGCCACGTTCGGACCTTTGGATAACTCCTGCCAGTGAATACAGGGGGCTGGACAAGATGGTTTAGGAGGCCCCTTGTAGGCCTGTGTTCCTATGCTGTGTTCTCTGATTTTGCAGCTATGCTTTTAACGTATTATTTTGTCTAAACAAATCTTTCCCTTTTTCTACTGTAGCTTAGTTCTTAAGCACACAAAGTCCTAGATCATCTGCTTGTTTACTGAAATTGTACCCAGATGCTGCTGTGTAAATCTTTAACCCACGCATTTTCTATTTAATATGGCCTATTCAGCACAGCCTCTATTCAGCACAGAGCTTCCTGAAGAAAATAAAGAATGCAGCATTGTAGCTGAAGCATTTGTACAGTGGCACAAGACATACCTGAACCAAAGAAAAATGAATTGGCTGAAGGGATAAGCATAGCTATGTGGTTTAAGTTAATGAATTGGTGAAAACAACAGATACATGGCAGAAATAGAAACTGATACCTAGGGAAAGGAGGCAGAAATGTCTGAGAAAAGCATGGTATTTCACAGCAAAACTTGGTGGGATATAGCAGGAGCACAAGAAAATACCTCCTCCTGTCTGCATAGAAAACATTAGAAAACTCAATGGTTATTTGCAGGTCGTCCAGTGGAGGTATTTTTAAACATCCATGTGTCACAAAAGATAAGAAATATCTATCAAAAAGTAGGCTTGGAAGCATATGCATAGAAGCACATGAATGCACCATTGAGGGGGTGAACTGAAATATTTCAGGGAAATAGAAGTCATTGGAATCTAACCTTTTGTGATTGAAAAGTTGTTTCCAAAGAAATGTTAAATCAGGTGTAAATAGGTCTCTTTACTTGTTTTGGAATGGGTCCTGCAAAAATTGGGTTAGAATTGCCTTGAAATAGCAGAAAATAGCCCCAGTTCCTGATTTACAACACAGCCCTAAACACAGCTGCTCGAGCCAGAGGAGGATTCCTGTCATGTAGAGGAATCCTCAGGGTGTATAGAGTGCTCTTCTTCCAGAAACCACTAGAGATAGAATAGGACATGACTAATGTCTCCAAACACTTTAAGGGCCATTGGCAGTCAATGTATATTACAGTAGTTTTCACCTGATCTTATTTATGCTGGGAAACACAACTGGCAACCACATGGCTTCAGGACTCAGGTGAGTTCAAAGGTGATTTATGGCCATCTAGTTGTCATCCCCTCCAGACTTGCACCATACCAAAGAACAGTAGTGAATAATGGGAGTAAGTTGGTAATAGGAATTTACTAATTTTCAGAAAAAAATAACTGCAGATGAAAGTGACGGCAAAAAACGTAAAGTCCCGTAAAATGAGACAAATGGCTGGTATGTACATATATGATAGAAATAACTCAGGCACTAATTTTGTTGGCATGTTACATGAATGCTGCTTTATAAAGGGTGATATCTTGGCACCATCTTTTAAGAGAATTGATGCCAGTGGAATGTAGGAATTGCCATCTCAGGTAAGTGATTGTATTTCCAACTCTCATTGGGACCTGATAAAAATACAGGAATGTGGGAATGCCTAATGGCCAAATATAAAATGAGATCTTGTGGCAATGAGTTCTATACACTGCATTTGCTTGTGCCTCATGGGGGCATGCATCCTGATGTTTGATGGTTCAGTTCAGCCCGTGGTTTGGACACATCAATTTCAAAGTATTTAATCTTGGAAAGGAGTGTAAATATAAACCAAAATCACCTTAGTCTTAATCAGATTTCTGGTTAAGACTATTAAGAGAAAAATAAAATAAAGGATGTTATATTTTCAGCTCACCTATATTTTGTTTAGAGAGCCAGGAATGGAAGAAACCATAAGGGATGAATGAGAAGACAATGGGATGGTAGATATTTTATCAGCAAAGAAGACTCTGTGCTCAAGATGAACATGAGCCTTCAATGCGATGCTGCGACTAGTAAAGCAACCAAAACGCTGGCTTGCATCCATAGATGCTTCTCGAGCAAATCCCGGGACGTCATTCTCCCCTTGTACTTGGCCTTAGTGAGGCTGCAGCTGGAGTACTGCTTCCAGTTTTGGGCTCCACAATTCAAAAAAGGATGTGGAGAAGCTTGAGAGAGTCCAGAGAAGAGCCACACACATGATCAGAGGTCAGGAAAACAGACCTTACAGCAACAGGCTATAGGGCTCTTTGGCTTGGAAAAGCACAGGGGTGATCTGATGGCCACCTGTAAGTTTATCAGGGGTGACCACTAATATCTGGGGGAACATTTGTTCACCACAGTGCCCCAAAGGATGGCGAGGTCGAGTGGTTATAAACTACTGCAAGACCGTTTCAGGCTGGACATAAGGAAGAATTTCTTTTCTGTCCAAGCCCCCAAGGTCTGGAATAGCCTGCCGTTGGAGGTGGTTCAAGCACCTACATTGAACACCTTCAAGAGAAATTTGGATGCTTATCTTGCTGGGATCCTATGACCCCAGCTGATTTCCACTGGACTCAATCTTCCGAGGTCCCTTCCAGCCCTGATGTCTATGAAATCTATGAAATCTCTATACAGCTGCTAGTAAGGTCAAGATGATATGCAAGCCTTAGGTCTATCAGAGAATCACCACTCTCCTGGTAGAAGCTACAAGCATATAAGCATTCATTTAATTTCCCCTCAGGGGAAACATGTACCATCTGGGATACAAATATCTCAGGTATCAACCTGGAAGATATCCCTTGCAAAAGAAATTCTCTCACAGTCTGGTCTGGGAGGGGAGAAAAACAGTGGGGCCAAATCTCCCACCCATGCCCCAACCTGGGAATCCAGTCCCCTCCAGGACCTCTCTAGGAGCAGAGTGGAGCAGCTTCTCCTTGCTCCTTGCCTACATCCACACTGGGGACCACAGTCTGGGGAGTAGGCAGGTAGATGGTGTTACCTGCTGCTTCCTCTCTGCTCCAATTGCCAGGAGCAAGCTGAGGAGGAGGAGCTGCTCCCCAGAATCCTTCTGCTCCCTGGTCAAGTGTCTCCAGTCTGGGGAACAGGCAGGAGGAGTTGCCTGCTGCTCCCTGGCTTTCACAGGGTCTTTTTCACAGAGAGGAAAACTGGTTCTCTTTGTTCAGTTCTACACTAGGGAATGCAGTGAAATTAGACATCTTTGCTGTCAAAAGAAGAGTGTTGTGAAAATGTAGTCACTGGGTGCATGTAAGCATTCAGTTGAACTGGTGGAACTTTAGCAGTTTAGCCTGAGTAGCTGGAAGCCCTACTGGTAGAGAGCACTATACAAGCATTGCATAGCCCAGCTAAGTGCTATGGACAGCCTGCACTGCCAATGGCACTGAGCAAGGGCTTCCCGCTGCATGCATCCCAGTGTGCTATGTGGGTTCTCCTGTCTGCCTGGAGACAGTTGACAGCAGCTATGGGTACAGGTCAGGGCTGATCAGCTGGCCTATGCACCCTTATCTTTCCCTCCCAGAAGTCAGGCTTTGAACCAGCAGATCCAGGGCAGGTCTTTTGTCTTTTCAAGCCCATAAATTTATCCTCCAGGAGCCTGCAATGGATCCTGACCCATCTGGCACCAGTTATGGACCCAGTTCCAGTGCATCTTAAGTGAGTCTGATCAGCCAAATGCTGGTGGTCAGAGTGCTGATGTTGGTGGGGCAGAGGGTTTTGAGGGCTCTGGGAATGGTAGGGGCAGCCCATTCTGTGTCTGGGGATGGGGGAGGGAAGGGTGTTGGCTCCATTCCTAATAGAGGTTTGTCTATGCTGTTTGGGGACTGGGGGAGGGCGTCTGATGGATTTGGGTCTCTGCCCCCCTCCTGTACTCTGACAGCATTACACATGGAAATGGAAGCCCCTGACCCCTACCCCCTACACTGACACGAAACGGCCCTTCAGGTTAGGATCTAGGAGGATGGAGGTCTGAGGTGTAAGGCACTGCAGCCTGGGCATTATTAAGCAGGGCAAACTGAGCCCCATCCTCTTTCCCATGATTAATTGATTTTGAGATTGCCTTTAAGGAACTCCAGTGCAATGTTCTGGCTTTTGTCCTCCTGCCATGTAGCTCCTGCCTCTGTGACTGCTCTGGATTCTGCCCCAGTACCCCTCATCATGTACTCTACCATTCAGACTTTGGACTCCCATTTGATTTCAGCTTGCTTCCTGATCACTGGGTCTGCTAAATGTGTTTGAATTTCTAACTGACTTCAGCTTGCTTTCTGAACCCTGATCCTAGTTAGTCCTGTGGCTTGGTGCTCAACTGGTGAATTTTGATGCCCTGGCTTGTAACTCATATCTGTCCTCTGTTACTCCAAACCATGGCTTACCTCTACAGCCTCTGTTCTGTCCCTGACTTTACCTGGCATGATACTCCTATAGACCTAACATGTAATAACATGGGGGGGTCTGAGAGAGGCTGGGGAAGAGGTGAGCAAGTCTGTTCGTGGAGTGGAGCTCTAGGGACAGTGCAGGGGTGTGCTTGAATACAAAGGAGATGGGGTCTGGCCCCCTCCTCTACCCAAACAGTACATCACATGTGGCCCCTGCCAGGATTGGAGTCCCCCATCAGCATGGATTGGCCTTTCAGGTAGGGGCAGGGAGATGAGTTTGGGGAGCTCTGGGAACATTAGGAGTTGGCTGGTCCATTAGGAGTTGGTGGGGAGGGTGTGGGGGGCCTCTGGTCTAGTGGGGCCTATATTTCTGTATTGGCACAGGATCTGGTGGCCTTGTGTCCTCTCATACCTAAAGAGCATTTCACATGGCCAGAGTCCATTCCCAGAGTCCCCAAACACTTCCCCCCATAACACTGACTAGCCTTTCAGTGAATGGGCTTGGCCAGTCTGTTTCTATGCGTGGAGGGGTTGCGGGGAGAGGGGGGGTGTTATGGGAATAGCAGGGACCAGGCCAGGGCTAGGTGGATGCCCGCAGGGCTATGAAGATGTGTTGAGCTTTTCTAGACCTGAAGTTGACAGGGACAGGGTTTTGTTTTGAAACTCAGCCAGAGGAATGGGGCCCATATAAATCATAGACTTGGGGGTGGGGGTGGGGGGAGTATGCTGGGATGCCAGGGGGCAGCATGGCAGTTTCTATTGGAAAGATAAGTGTATACATCTATACACTTTCTATCTCTGGTAGAAAATTTACCAGAGGACACCTCTACGTTGCTGGATGTGCTAGAAGTTTCTACAAGACCTGTCATTTTTGTTGTGGTAGAAATTGTTTGAACATGTGTACACTTAGGTTTCCTACTGGTGTAACTGCGATTCCACAGGGTGCTCATGGTGCAGTACCTGCACATGGTTACCTCTCACTCTTCTATGCATCCATGTTTATGTGGATCCAATAGCATCAATATGTTATGGCACTGCTAGTAGGGAGAGATTTGGAAAATTAGATTGTATGGTAGGAGTAGGTAGGTGAGTCATCTTGTGTCATAGCCATGGACTGATGACTAGATTTCCTTTCCCTAAATCCATGCTGTTGCATCAAGCCCAATTATCTGGATTAGAGTTTATCTGTCATGAAGCACACTCGCATGCTAGAATGCAGTACAGCAAGAAAAAGCCATGTGGATGAACAGGGACATAAAGTGTAACAACAGCAAAGGTTGCACACATAAGTAATACAAAAGGGAGAGATTAAAAGAAGGTTGCAAAGCAGATGGGAAAAACACATATGGGTTCCTGGACACATGACACATTTATACTGGTGTAATCAGTTTTACTTTCGTGTAAAAAAGGAAGGGACACACAGCATAAGTATACAGCCCTGTACACACAGCCCTGCACTAGTATAATTACACAAATCTGGTGTGACGTTGCCATGATAAAAGTCAGGAGTAAAAGTACATCAGTGTATGGGCATGTCTACACATCGCCCTATGGTGACATAATAATGTGCTACTTTGCTGTAAGGCGTGCTATGGAGATATAGTGATCATGCAAGTCTACATGTGATCGCCAGCTACATCACCATAGTGGCGCACTCCCCAGTATACCATGCTGCTATGTTGACGTACCAATGAAACCATGCACTGCACACATGGTGCAGTAACTGCCCATACTGCACCATACTTTAGTATTTCCAAAAGGAAGTACTGAAACACAGCAATAGCAATGTCACTATATGGTGACGTGTAGACGTGCCCTATGTGTTGGATGTTCACAGCTTACCCTCTGGTAACCATTTGTTCTAAAGCAAGCAGTCTGTTACCTGCTCCCCTCCCATCTAGCGGCAATGCACTGTAATAACTGCTTACTATATGCAGATAACCAGGAGTAGTTGCACATCTGTTCACTCTGCATCCTAGTGGACAAAACTGATGCAGTTTAGTTTATTTGCATCAATGTAAAGGTGCTATGCATCCAGGACTATGAAATAAAATATGTAGAAGAAAGGGATAGATAGATCTGGAAAGCATGGGTCCATCCTGCCCCTGGGGAGGCATGCCCCCCCACCCCCGTGCACACCACAGCGGAGCTGGGCCCACCTCCTCCTGCCCTCCAGATGAGCCACCCATGATCTCATCCTGCTCCCTGCCCTGACTCTGTGGCTACCCATTGCGTCCCCAGGCCCAAGCCCCAAGCATTGCCCAGCTGGGCAGCAGGCCCAGCCCCAGCCCTTCCCAACTCCCTCCCTCCTCCTTATGGGGCCTCAATTCCACCTCTCCCCCAAACTTATCTACTGGAGCTGCTCTCCACGCTGTCTGGGGCACATGGCCTGACCTCCCTCCTCCCAGTCCCTTGCAGGCTGGAACTCTTCCAGCCTTCAGAAATCTTATGGCAAAACTGCAAAATCTGCAGGTTTCTCTTGTAAAATGAGAAATCCGCATTTGCCTCTGGTAAAAGGTAAAATCTGTGGTTTACTCCATTTTGTGGAAAACAGAAAACCCAGATCCCTTATGGTAATTTATTATAGTTCAGGTGGTAAAGAGGAGTTGTGTCACGGCCAGTATCCCTGAAGGAATTCTAGCTGAGTTACAGATGTGTAAATATTTGTGTCCTCACTTTTATAGACTGGAAAAACTGAAAAAAACCCAAGTTCTTCTTGTTACCTATTCTGTACTCTAAAATTCTATTGGAAACAGTGATAAATCTACACAGCCTAATAGCAGCCACAATTTAGGGGTTCTGAATTATAAAATATGTATGTTTTAATTATATTTTCCATATCTTGGGTGAGTTCACTAGTTCCTTGGCACCCAAATTATCCTGTTCTGAACAGCTCTGCTTTGGGAAGAGCTGGGACAAATGTAAAGAGAAGGGAGACTGGTTCCAAGGGAATGTCAGGGCAAAGATATGACTATTTTTTTAAGGGTCCAAGACAAGAAGCCTGCTAGTGTAGGGTGGAGCAATACTTCCCTCTTTCAGACAATCAACTTTCAATGAATCAAGGAAAAGACTGGAGGGAGGGAGTACTATTTAAGGAACCTTGTGCCACTGTGAAAAGTTGAATGTTTTGGTTTGTTAGTGGACTGGCAATTTCTGGAAGGAGGAAAAAAATGGTGATCCAGAGTCCTCTTCCCAGTCTGGAAGAGGAATAGAGTCAGCCTTCTTGAAGACAAGTGGGAAGCTTGTAGGTTGCATGTTTGCAATAACTTTTATTTGAAAGACTAGCAGCCAACTCAGGGAGAACTGAGTAAGGGGAAATTTAAAGAGCCTACTTGAAAGAGTGATTTAAGGTGATGAGCCTGCTATACAATCCCAGTTTCATTAGTAGTTCAAACACCTCTATAAAAAACAATGCATTTCAGTGGATCTGTCCTCTGTGAATGTCTTCTGCTGACCAGAGGCAGGACTGCTGAGAACATTTGCTGCTGAGTTCGGAAACTTATGCTGTGATGCACTGGACCATCACAGCTCTGAAGGTGCTGCCAAAATTTTCTCATTTACCTCCATCTCACTTATTAGGGTTATGCTCCTAAGCCTACAAAATAGCCCACAGAGTCTAAACCTGCTGATACCCTAGGTTTTCTGAGGTTGTAAATGTTAATGGGATTTGAAGGTGCATGAGAGAGTCTGCTGGGGCCATATCCCTTAAATCAGCAGTGGCACTCAGCAACACCTAGGCTAAGTTCATTGAAAAAGCTTGAGTCTGAATTGATTCAATCTTTGCGTGGTAGTCTAAGCTGTGTAGATTGAACAGATAAGCAACTGAACAGACATTTACTTTTAATTCTGGAAATATGGACAGATGCCTAGAGTGGCCCAGGCCAGAAACTGGTTTGTGGGGGGGGGCGGGGTGGAGGAGGGTGCTAGAGCACCTCTCCCTGCTCTGCTGGAGCAGACAACTTGGGCCAAGTCTAGTCCACCCACACTGTGATGCTGAGAGAATGTGAGTTAACTTGAATCTGGAGGGGATCTGGGACAGTAGTTCAATAAACTGATTTAATCAAAATCAGTTAAGTCTGATACTACATCCTTCCAGGTTGATCTTAAATCAGTTTTGACCATTTTGAAATTGGTTTATATGCATTGTACTTCTGTTGTGTTACAGATTTGAACCAGTTTCCAATAGCTTATACTGGTTTATGTGGAACATCTATCCTTGGTGATACCACTAATGTGGTGTCTACTTTGCAATTGCTACAGCCTATATAGGATCACCTGAATTAGTTTCATACTAAGAGGCTTGGGTCCTGCTGGTATAGTTTTAGTGCTGGGTCCTGCTGCTGTTCAGTGTGGACTACCTGCTAAATAATATCAAGTTTCTCAAGCATGTTTTTTAGTCTGTGTTGATGTCAGTACCGCGCAGCTGGTAGCATCCAACTTTGCTAGTTTAAAGCTAGCTTTGGTATGCCTATCAAGCATTGTTGCAGCCATTGCAATGTAGACTCTGTATGTCTTGCAGGAGGATAGGCTTGCTAAGGAAATCCCACTAAGAAAGGCCATTGAAAGAATTATTCAATTATTTAGAAGGCAAATCTAACTCTTAACTTGTGCTGTTATCCCTCTTCCAAAGGAGAACATGTCTTTGTTAAAGGCTAGCAGTTGTCTGGGCTTCAGAGGCTAGTTTCCCAGTGGACAAGAATAAGTAATGAAGGGTCTTGCTAGCTTCAAAATAAAAACTAGTTTTTCTGTACATATACACTAGTTCTGGGTTAAAGGGGATCACATGAGGCATTTATACTTAGACTTTTTTGTCCTGCGATGTGCCAGAGATCCACCGCTTTGGAGCAGACTCAATAAAGTCTGCTCTGCATGCAAACTGATGCAAACTGCACTGCACACAGTTGTATAAGGGGCAAAATGCATGTCAGCACACACAAAATAGCAGCAGTGCACTTTTGAACTGAAGCACCTTTTATGTTTCTTAGTTCAAAAGCGTGCCACCGCCATTTTCTCGGTTCTGATGCACATTTCACTATTTATACAACTGAAAGTGTCTCAGCGCTGGGCGCTTTTCAACATGGCTGGAACTACGGTGCTTGCACGTGTAAAAATGACTATGGTTTGTAGAACAATTAGTATTTCTGCAGCATCTCAGCCCAACATCAATTCTTAGCTCTCAGAGAGCCACACTGGTCTAAGAACTGAATCAAATTGGAGACCAAGCTAAAGAACAAATTTGTACTCCTTGCACTGCTGCCTCACTCCAGAGCCTTACATAATACAGCATTGCATAGATTTACCAAAGCTGAGCAGCAAAAAGAACATGCAAGGCTGTGAGTATCCATAGTACCTGGTGACACTTGGTTCAATATGCAATTTCATATTTATGCTCTGGACTTAACATTTAAAACACATTGCACAACTACATAGTCCATTAAACAGGATGTTCCAGTCAATATCAAGAAATTGCTGGGGGTCCATCTCAGAAGACCTACACAGGAGCATGGCAGAGTTCTGTGCAAACTCTTTATTGATACTAGTAGGATGTATATTTGTGTATCGAAGTCCCACACTGTATTCATTATACCTTCAAAGCTTCCTTAGTATCAAGAGTTATTTTAGGTGTGTCAGGAAGGTACCAACTACTTAAGGGTGAATTGTTTATAAAATATGCTGTCTCACCTGTTCCCTACCTTTAATGCATACCTCCTTTCAAGGCCAAATTATATTACATTGAAGATCTTCTAGCATGGGAATACTGTACAGTCCACCATTCACCCCTTCTCTGCTGTCACCCCCAACATAATTTAAGAGTGGCTGCTGTTACCTGTAGCAACCAATACAAAGTCTGAGTTGGAAAAAAAAAAAAACTAGCTTGCTGCCTACCTTTTGTTACTAGAGACTACAACAGATCACTTTCTTTCCCCAGTGACAGATGACATTTAGCCTATAAGCCTTTATAACCTACATGATAATAAAATGGGGTTACATTTTTTGAGTTAAATTGATAACATGACCAAATCGATTTCATTAGTGTATCTGTCATATTTGCTGTTAATGATGGCTAACAGTGGAATAGAAACTGACAACAATCCCTGAAAAACTGTGCAGATCAAAATTATATTATACTGGCATTCATGAATTTTAATACCCTTTTTTATCATGGGTTTTTTTGAACTCCTTTTTTAAAATTCTAAGCTCACAAGAAGAGAATTAAACTTTCTACACCTGTCTCAGCTGCTATTATTTCTATTGTTACAAGTTAATAGGCTTGAGAATGGAAGACATTTCCACTAACTAAAACAAAAAAGGCCTTGCTGAGAGTCTCTTGTGAGTGCTTATAAGAGAATGGATGAATCTCTGCTGCTCAAATGTTGACATCAGAGTCATTTCTCTTGAATGACTTGAGAGCTTTAGGACACCCAAATTGCTGTTTAGAAGACTGTTTGTGGAAGATGTCATTTGTATTAATAGACTTTGGGGTATATTCTCCTCTTGTGCATAACTCCCTTTAATACTAATGGAGGTTCTGCAAGAATCAAAAGGAGAATATAGGTATCTGACTGTCATGAATCATCATAGCTTTATAATCCCATTAGCAGAACTTAAATGTATGCGAGTTAGAAGTATTATGTAGGTAATGAAATACTTAACTCTGAGTTACAATTTAGAACATCAAAATGGGTCCGAGGTAATGAGATAACTTGACCTGCCTAATACCTGAAAATGCAGCAGAAGTTGGTATACATATTGTATAGAACTATAAGACCATTATCCTCTCCTCCTTCAAAGCCCTTGGTATGACCCACTTATTAAGTTACACTGACTGAAAATAGGCTGATTGTTAATGGATAGGCTGTGGGATTGATATAAATATGTGTTTACCTATATTAAAAATGTGCACATAGATGTAATCTGCACACAAAACGTGGCTGTGTGTATCTGTGTGTATTGTGCCTGTTTAGAGTTTAATCTATGAACAGAAGGAACACTGGGAAAAGTGTTGCACTTCAAAGGGGCACAATCCATAGACACATACATGAGAGTGTAATTACCATGGTAATTTTAATCTCGCTATCTGACAAGAATAGCAGTGAAGATGCAGCAGCACATATATGCTGCCCCTATAAGAGCCCAGTAGAGTCTTTGGGTACTTATTCAAGTAGCTAGCTCACATGGAGACCTGTACTATTCTGTTTTATCTGATACTGCTAATCTTAATAAATTACAGTTCCCATTGCAATGTAGATATACTCTTTGGATAAAGACTTTTGTCTTCCTTTACATATGGATGATGTGTAGTACACAATTAAACATTGTTTGGTATTCAGCATCACTTTGGCAGTGGGCTTTACTCAAGATTAAATCAAATTACTGCATATTAAGCATCACCATCTACATGTGCAGACACTTACTGCACAGTAATTTGTTCTAATCATGAATAAATTTGCTACCTGTATATACAAGTAGTAGATTTACTCCAGAGTAATTACTACACAGTATGGCATATGTAGACTGCCTCCTGAAAGCAAATGTCCTCCCTTGTCAGCTGGACAGCAGGGGGCAGGAGATTGCACTTTGCCACTGGGAGCTGCCTGCTGCTGGGGTGGGATCCACCACCGGATCCCAGGTTGGGGTCAGTGTCCCTGTGCCCTAGCAGCAGGGAGCTCCCAACCCACTCTCCACCATAATGGAGCTGGGGCTGGGAGATTCTTGTCTCCCAGTCCCAGATCTGCAATCAGGGAGTGAGGAATGGGAGTTCCCTGCTGCTGGGGTGTGGGGACATTGTCCCTGCCCAGGCTCTGGTTACAGAGCCCACTGTGGCAGCAGACGACTCTCTGGGGCAGAGAGCTCTCTCTCATCTCCTGCCAGGGGACAGCTGTTTCTTGGCCCCATGCTCTTTGCCAGCCCCTCCGCTGGCACCTAGGGGAAGTCTAGAGCTCCCCTTGGCTGCTCCAGGGGGCCAGTACAGGGCTGGCATGGACTGGAGCAGACTGCTGCCATTAGCAGCAACACTGCTCCTACTTTCTTGCATGTATAGATATGCCTGCCCAGGGTGGGTTTACTCTATGGTAAATTACTTTAAAGTAAACCCACCCCAGAGCATTTGCATGTGTAAATATGCCCAGTGAATGCATCTGCATGAGACACTATGTTGCTGTAGCAATGAGCTACAGCGACATAGTGCTGGTGAGCACAAACCATGACTCGATGCTCCTGTGCAGTAGTAACAAGCTACGGTGCAGTAGCTCATTGCTGCTGTGCAGTAGGCTTGGAAATGACCTGTACAGCACTAGGACTATGCAGTAACAACTTTGCAGTCAGGAGCACGTGTAGATGCACCCAGTATGAAGTTCCTCAGCAGTGGTGATAAACCCTTGATACGAGGATAACAGTCTTTCAGTAAAAGATGAGTAGGCATCTAGTGTAAAGAAAAGCAAAGAAATACAGGGAGGGTTGGTAAAAGGGCAACAGTGGCCATGGCTATATGAGTCACTGACTACACAGTTGTTACTGCACAGTCATTTAGTACTTGCATACATAAATACTAAATGACTGTGCAGTAACCAGTATAACTTTGCAGTAGTCCCCACATGGTTTCTTGGTGATTCTAACTGTGCAGGAGCTTGTTACTACTGTCCAGTAACGTTGCATCATGTTTTGTGTCATGAGACACTACTGCGCTATAGTAACGAGCTACTGTGCAGTAGTAACAAGCTATTGTGCAGTTAGTGTCTCATGTAGACGAGGCCAGTATGAAGAGAATAAGATCTTTGTTGCAGAATTTCTAGCACACATATGGCCTCTCAAGCCTTAAATTTAATCGGTGACATGATACGTTCTGCAGTGAGATCAGGAACAATGCACACACCCAACTGTGAATATCCACCAGGGCAGTAGCTGGATTTTTGTATTTTTAGACAATCTGCATACTTTTCCCCAGTGTTTATTGTGAACAATATTACCTGTGAAGCTTCACAAAAGCATATGCTATTCTACTCCCAGGGAATAAACTGGTCTCCTCCTTCCCTTACAGAATTCCTTGACAGTTGTAGTACAGTGGGCAAAATCTGTAGTGTGAGAAGTTTTAAAAGCATAGACTTTCTAAGGGGTACTCCAGTGATTTCCAATCCAATGTTCCCTGCGTAATTATCCTCTCTTGCCCCCAAATGAATCAAAATTACATCCACTGTGACATCTACTGCATCTTGATTCACTTTCTGCAGTTTTCCATTTTGTTTAAACTTCCATTCATTCTACTGTGTGTCATTTCCCGCTTTAAGGTCATGAGTATCCTCTTATGGGATTAAAATTAAGATAGGGTCCTTAACAAGAAGAAAACCAAAAGAAGTTAAATATTATCATCTTATTAGCCAGATGCCTACTGTAGACTATAGCAATCTTAAGGTATTATACTGCTGACTATCACTATATTCTGATCATATTCCATGGAAAAGTAATAGCAGTAATAAGGTTTTTCACAAACACTAGAGAATCTTTGGAACCTCTCACTTTTCCTGGTAACATGTCTACTTTGGATAGAGGGTTTTTGATTTGTTTTATCTTTATTAAATCCTTTTAAAATTTGTGACGTGGTTAACAATTCTGTATATAAGATATCAATGTGATCAGTCCTGTTTTTATGGCAGAAAGGTCTCTTCAATAAAGGATGGTCTTGCAGCTTTTTGTGCAGGCTCTTGATTCACTTAATCACTAGATATTTGTTCTGTAGCTCCCTTGAATCAAGAATTTTTTGCCTCCATCTCTCATATACACATCTTAGACTGTGATCTGCACTAGTGCATAAGCAACTATTTTACTATAATAGCAAGAAAAAAGATACAATTATACACTACAACCCTTTGCAGATTAAATGTCAGTGCACATTGAAACTAATCTAGAAAGCCTGCCTTGCTTCCTGACAAAATGGCTGCTGGAGCCTGGCTATTGCACCCGACGCTGCACTCCTTTGCTTTCAGAGTGTTCTCTTTACATTGTAATATAGCTTAGTCTTAAATCCACTTCCACTCCCCCCAACCGTCTGGTTGTTACCAATATCCTATATTTTGAGGGGGCTAAAGTAAAACCAGCAGCTGTGGTATAACAAAAGGATCTGACCAGGGGCATATAGCTACCCCCGTTAGTTCATACACACAGGAAATGTGAATGTCTTCAATCTGAAACACAAAGCTTAAAATGCGTAATTTTTCTTACGAAAGTTTCATTTGCCTTATTTTCTTCAGAGACATACTAGTGAATTTCCTTCCTATTAAATTCAAAGGGGTTTTAAGTAAAAGATGTGACGCGCAAGGATACTTTGAAGCACTTTGCAGCATTATTATAAATGTCTGTAATATACATAAACTACAACAGCTCAGTTCAACTAACATTTTTAAACATACACAGATATTAAATCTGCCATTTGATCCATTGCTATGATAAGACAGTAGCATTGTTTACAGTCTAAATCTAATTAAAGAGTATTCAAGAATGAGAAAGAAATCAATATCTAATATGTTTTTTTCCAGCTGCTCTTCTCATCATTGCTAACATGGCAGAGAAAATGCCAATACTTTGATATCATACATGTGCTTTGTTGAATTTCCAGTAATAGTCACAAGGTCAGTTGTGACAGAATATACTCAAAATCCCCAACAAAGTCTTCAATTAATAGCTGGTTATCAGACAGCATAATCAAAGCCTGCAGGCAAATATCAATGTATACCAAAGTCTAACTGCTGGGTCTCTTTGAACTAAATATATATTTTATTTTAACCATAAAATCATCATCTGATTATCTCAAATGATTGACAATTCTCAGGTTAAATACTTGTTGGATTTTTATTGTTCTGTTGAAAACCCTGTCTAAAACCTGTCAGTTTTAGAAATAATTTTCTGTTAATCTGATATAGCGATAGATCAGGGAGGTTTTTATGGAGATCTTTTCATAAACTAGGCAGTTGGCTGAAAATAAAAGGATGCAATTGATAAATTTGTTGTTGCCACAAAGCTATCAACTAAGTGGAAAACTTTGTTTTCCACTTTCAGGCCATTTCCCCCCATGCAGTAGATCATCTTAGGATCTGTTAGTCTTGCCTTTTTATCTATGAATATACAGTATGTGTTAACTCTTGTTAGGCAGTCAAAGAGGTTGATTACAGTACTATGGTAAGAAAATGGTCTGTCTTACACTGATGTAACTTTATGAACTTTAGTATAATCACTCCCTATTTTATTACAGTACTTCAAAAAACCAGTGGCCATGTACATGCATTTAGTTTCTCTTGGGAGAGTCACTGGTGTTCCAGAAGAAACCACATGTGTACTGATGTGCAGGATTTCTTTCCCGAAGAAAAATGGCTGTTCCAGGAGAAAAATAACCCAGGAATGATCAGGGGTAAATCAATTCCAGGAGAGTTTCTTCTGGGAGAGTGAATGTCTATACACATACACTTGTGAGAGAAGCCACAGCACAGTTGTCCAGCATCCCAGGGTGCTTTGCTCCCACCTCCTTTTGGGAGATAGTGGGTGCATCTACATGTTCATTAATGTGCTGTGTATAAAGTTTAGTACCTCTAATATGAGGAACTACATAAAGGTGCATTAGTTTAGTGAAAAGAAATGTATTTTTAGTGACGCTTAATGCACAGTAGACTAATTCAACAGCACATTAGTGTATTAGCACTGTTTTTGCTGTGACACTTCAATGCACAGTAGAATAGGCTACTGAACATGAAAAACATGTGCAGACATGCCCAGTGCATTCCTTTCTCAACTCTGATGTTCATTTGGAACAGGGAACAGAATGCACCCTCTTTACAACCCTACATTGTGCTGCAGAGAAACATAGGCTGACTCTGAGCTGTCTGGGTTAGTCAATCAGGTCTGCCCTGTGGACTTCTGCCATCTATCCATAGGCAAATGGAGAAAGTCTGCAGAGCACACTTAGATGTGTACACAGGGCTCCCCTGGCTGTACAGTGTTTCATAGATTTCATAGACATTAGGGCTGGAAGAGACCTCGGAATATCATCGAGTCCAGCCCCCACCCGAAGGGCAGGAAGTCAGCTGGGGTCATAGGATCCCAGCAAGATAAACATCCAGTTTTCTCTTGAAGGTGAAGTTCAATGTAGGTGCTTGAACCACCTCCGATGGCAGGCTGTTCCAGACCTTGGGGGCTCAGACAGTAAAGAAATTCTTCCTTATGTCCAGCCTGAAATGGTCTTGTAGTAGTTTATAACCATTCAACCTCATCATCCCTTGGGGTGCTCTGGTGAATAAACGTTCCCGCAGGTACTGGTGGTCATCCCTGATAAACTTATAGGTGGCCATCAGATCACCCCTGAGCCTGCGCTTTTCCATGGCTCTCAGCCTGTCATCATAAGATCTGTTTTCCTGACCTCTGATCATGCGCGTGGCTCTTCTCTGGACTCTCTCAAGCTTCTCCACATCCTTTTTGAATTGTGGGGCTCAAAACTGCAGGCTTTCTGCAGGGGCTTAGCATTTGAATATCTGTACAGGCATCTCCGAGAAGCTTTTTCTACCAGGAAAACAACCCAGGGAGAATTATCCCAGAACATTTGAATGTGTGTGCACAGTCTAAACCAAACACCTCTAAACTATTAAGTAAGGGGTGAAATCTTGGTCCCACTAAAAATTACAGGACTTTTTCCATTTGAATGAAGCAAGGATCTTACCCTGGCCTTTTCAGCAGGGCACTGGGGTGTACCTGGTCCTTTAAGGTAGCAAACAGCCTGTGAGGCTGCTTGTAGTTGCAGGGGGTTAATGAGAGGCTCACCTGACCAGAAGAGGACTCTAACTGGAGTTATATAATCCCAGAGCCTGAACAGGTCAGGGCGACGCTCTGTGGCAGCAATGAAGTGAGATGCTCCTGACAGCAGGGCTCCAGAAGGGACTGGAGTTTATATAAACAACCCTGAAGGCCTGGGAACAGAGGAAGGTTATGTGGGCAAAGGGAGAGAGAGCTTAATAGACAAGTGGCATTCGTTATATTTTTAACCCACAGAGAGCCAGAGGGCAGAGATACAGGCATACCTTGTTTTATTGCGCTTCGCTTTATTGCGCTTCGCAGATACTGCGTTTTTTACAAATTGAAGGTTTGTGGCAACCCTGCGTCGAGCAAGTCTATGGGCGCCATTTTTCCATCGGCGCCATTTTTCCAACAGCATTTGCTCACTTCGTGTCTCTGTGTCACATTTTGGTAATTCTCACAATATTTCAAACTTTTTTATTATTATCATATTTGTTATGGTGATCTGTGATCTTTGATGTTACTATTGTAATTGTTTTGGGGCGCCACAAACCACGCCCTTATAAGACAGCGAACTTAATCGATAAATGTTGTGTATGTTCTGACTGCTCCACCAACCGGCCGTTGCCCCGTCTTTCTCCCTCTCCTCAGGCCTCCCTATTCTCTGAGACACAGCAATATTGAAATTAGGTCAATTAGCGGCAGGGTTTGAGAGGATTGACTCCAATTTTGAAAGAAGTTCTACTGTGGGTAAAATGCTATCAAACAGCATCGCATGCTACAGAGAAATCTTTCGTGAAAGGAAGAGTCAATTGATGCGGCAAACTTCATTGTTGTCTTATTTTAAGAAATTGCCACAGCCACCCCAACCTTCAGCAACCACCACCCTGATCAGTCAGCAGCCATCAACATCGAGGCAAGACCCTCCACCAGCAAAAAGATTACGACTCGCTGAAGGCTCAGATGATGGTTAGCATTTTTTAGCAATAAAGTATTTTTTAATTAAGTTATGTACATTTTTTTTTAGACATAATACTATTGCACACTTAATAGACTACAGTATAGTGTAAACATAACTTTTATATGCACTGGGAAACCAAAAAATTCATGTGACTCGCTTTATTGCTATATGCGCTTTATTGTGGTGGTCTGGAACCGAACCCGCAATATCTCCAAGGTATGCCTGTACTTCCTTTTTATTTGAGTGGTGCTAGTGATTTAGCCATGAGCCCTGGGGCAGCAAACTCGAGGCCTGCTTAGAGAGTGGGCAACCCCAGAGCACACAGACTGAGGGTGGGGCCCAGTAAGGGGTTGAGGATCCTATGGAAAGGCTGAGACCTGAATCAGAGGGCCCAGGTGCCCAGGGAAGGACTGAGCTGTGCTGAAGTCCACAAGCCCAGAAGGGGGTAAGCCGGACCTGAGGGTTCCTGAGCTTGGAGAAGGGCTGCATGCAGGACCAGGGGTCTGAGAGCCCAGAGGAAAGGCTTTGTGTAGGACTGGGGTTCTGAGAGCCCAGCCAGGGGATCAATGCTAGCTGCCTCGCTAGTGGATCAGGGCAGGGGGCTGGGACCTGCCGCTCCCACTGTAGTCCCTACCCACATTGGGGAACTCGGGCCAGGACCTCCCTGCTGCCAGGGTGGGGGGATGTTGTCTCTGCCCGAGGTCCAGTGACAGAGCCCACCCCAGCAGCAGGCAGTCCTCTGGGAGCAGGGAGAAGTCTCCCAGCCCCCGCCAGGAGACAGCCCCTGGGCTAGTACCCAGAGGGAGTCTAGAGTTCCTCTTGGCTGCTGCAGGAGACAGGTACAGGGCCAGAGGGGGTGGGAGAAGACTTCTGCCAGTTGTAGCAGATCTGCTCTTGCATTCCCGGGGTGTTATTTGAAACTAGAGTAATTTACTTACCCTGCAGCATTCGTATGTGTAAATGCATCCTCTGAATAAAAACAGATATTGCATTTGAGACAGTTCTGACTGACCCATCAAAACCTAAGACTTGTAAAGCCCTTTACATATGCAGCTTCTCCCTGGAATGAATGGCAGTTAGCTCAAATTAGCTGTGATTGTCCTGGGGGCGGGAAAGTGTTATCTCAAATACTTCACTGGCAAATAAAGTGGGACAATGGGCTGTAGGCCCTGGAATAGTAGAAGGCTTTGTCACAGGAGAAATCCAAGGTCTGGCTTTTTTTTAAGCCCGTGTAACTGCCACCCAGCACTGTCTGTCATCACTAATAACTTATTTTAGATTTCTATGGTAAACTCTCCATGAAAGTTTTTTTTTATAAAAGATAAGGTGAGGATCAATGAATAGGTATAGAAAGATGAGGGCACATGGAAAATTAATCAGTCTACTTCCATAATAAGGGTACCATTTACCCATGAAATTTTAACTGATATGAAATAATATAATGGACTATTTGTCTTTATTTTCTTGTAATCTTAGACTTCAACAAAAATCTTTTAGCAACTTATTTGTAACTTAAGTGATCGAAAATATTTTAGGAAATGGTTTTGGTGACTTATTGGCGTTTTCTCTCTACTGAGTATTTTCATTTTTCATGATGTCCAAGTCAAGCACATTATCTGAGAGAAGATATGCCTTTTTGTTATGTTCTCTCTTGCCATTTCCTCAAAAATAGGTGAATGCCTCTGTTTCTGGAATAAGTATATAACATATACTGACAAATTTTAATCTTCCAAGCAGCATTCTTATCATTAAAAATGTCAAGCTGTGTTTTAAAATTATTGAGCCAAATCCTTAGCTAGTGTAAGTAGATGTAGCCAGGAGCAGAAAACTATATTTTATCAGTTTCCTTAATCAATAGAGTTTTTTGTATTTACATCAGTTCAGTGACCTAGTGTATTGGTTTTTATCCAACTTTTACAGTTACAATCTGTGACAGAGTAAAATGCTTGCTTACTATACCAGGATTTCTAACTTGACTTGGAAATTGATGGCATCTTTATATACTTAAAAACCTGACACATCAGAAGGAAGAAAGTTTGAGCCTGATGAAACTATGGGCTACTACACTTTTACATACTAGTGTAATTCTTTTTATTTTAGTGGCGTTAAATTGGTGTAAAGCTATGAAGTTATGCAATAGGGAAAGAAGAACAGTAAGTTGTATCCATTATAGCACATGGTACAATTATGAGAAAAATTATTCAAGATTATTGGCAGAGGAAAGTGTAATACAAACAATAAACAATGTGGTTTTAAAAATGACTACAACAGAGACTATGTATGAGTGCAGTTGTAGTGATTGCAACCCCTGATATTATAAAGGTCATAAAAAAAGCGATGGACAATTATTTCAGCTGAAGGGCCACTTAATGATTTTCGGTGAGGTGTCGAGGGCTGCATGGGTAGCCCCTTCCCTTGACAAGTGCACTTCCACCTGGTCACCATCTTGGTACCAGAAGTCCCGCCCCTAACCCTTGACTTCTGCCACCAGAAGAACTTCCCATTGTCATCCCCCCCACCCCCTGGAACTACTGATTTTGGAAGGGGAGGGTTGCCTTCTTGAAACTAGAAAAAAAAATGATACACTAAAAGTTAAATACCTTCCTACTATAGAATATTTTAATTTTATTACAAAAAATATTTTTGTCAAGATTTGTGTTTACATGGTGCATATAGAGATGATTGCACAATAGCTCAAAAATGAAGTCTTACTCCTGTATATTGCATGGGTGGGGTGTGGCTGCGCCTGTGTGTGTGTGTATGGTGGGGTGTGAGGTGTGTGTGTGGGTGGAGTTGTGAGGGAGTGTGGCTGTATGTGTGGCAGAGCAATAGGGTATATTAGGTGTGTATGTGGGATGGTTGTGGGGGGCAGAATGTGGGTGTGTGGGGTTTGTGAGGGAGGGTGGAAAGCTGTGGGGACCTGAAACACTCCCCGCCAGTGTGCACAGCTCTTACAACCAGCGGCAGCAGTAGCAGGTGATGGGCACTCAGGGCACTCATGCCCCATGCAGGCACTCCTTGCACTCATGATGGCAAGGAGTGCAACCAAGCTGGCCCACCTCTATCACATGGGGCTCTGTGAAGCACACAAGCAGGTCCTGGCACTTGTACACCACTGAGGGAAGACCTGCATGATGAACTCGGCTGCATTTCCTGCCCTCTTCCATGCAGGCCCTGGGACCAAGCTGGTAATCAGGAGGCAGGGCTCCCCTCAACTTCCAGTGGAATCCTGGGACCCTCATGGTCGGGGTAGCAAAGGCAGCTGGCTTCCTCATAAGGGGCTTCCCTTGGTGGTGCATGAGCACCAAGACCTTCATGTGTGCTACATGGAGCCCATGTGATAGATGTGCTCCAGGCAGGCTGCTCTCCTTACCACCATGTGCAGCACTGGCTAAAGCCAGGTGCCACTGGGTGGCAGTGCCTGTGTGGGGCATGAGGGCTTGAGCGCCCACCACCTGCTACTGCTGCTGGTGATGGCTGGTCCAACCCCCATGGGGGGAGTGTGTGTCCTCACAGCCCCCTACCCTTCCTCACACTTACACCCTGTCCAGCCAGGCTTTATGCTGCACCAGCTCCATACTCTGTGCTCCCACCCAGCTGCAGCTCCACTTGCTTCCCCACATTGCTTCCCTACTTGGTGCCCAGAGTAAGTGGGGCACCAGGAAAGCTGAGCATGTCCTCTAGCTGCTGCAGCAGTGGCAGTAGCAGCCCCACCTGGAAGCTGGGTACAATTAGTTGGTGGGCACTCACAGACTGAATGAAATTGCCTGGTGGGCCACATGTGGCCTGCAAACTACGTTTTGCCCGTCCCTATTGTAAGAGCAAACGAAACAAAGCAAGATGAATGAAAGAGTAAATGAGCTCTCCCTATCAGGTCTACAAAGCCATGTCTTAGTTTGGTTTATATCACTCAGTCTTTGTTTCAGATCTTACTTCTGAAACCTACTTACTTCCTGTTTTTCAAATATTTTATCCAATATTACCATTAATATTTCAGTGTTTCAAGGTTGTTGGGCACATAAGCAAAATGAATTGCCTTGCTTTTAATTCATGACATCTCAATTGCTATAAATATGTGTCTTCTTTCATAGCTGATCTTTCTGATTGCCCATACTGTATTATTAAATGGATGATATACTTTCTATGAAATGTGGAAATCAATCCATGATTGTAATTTCTGTATTATAAAAAATACTAAATTTGGTAGATAAAATCTATTTAAATTCATGAAGCATTGGAGGAGATGGGTTTCCTAAAAACTAACTATCAGTCAAGTAGGTCAACTGAGGAACATAGAAAGGGAATTTTCTATCTTGAGTAAATTTTCAAAGTTCCTTACAGTGATTCTCATCTTAATCTCTCTTTTTATTTCAGTACCACTGAGGTAGACCAGATAGTCTTGTTTCACATGTACATCCTTTGGGCCAGCTGAGCCAACTGTGAAAATAGACATCTGTAACTTCTTGGGTCTACACCAGGGGTGCTCAACCCCCAGTGTGCAGACCCATGTCATCTGGCCTGTGGGACTCCCCATGGGTCTAAAAATTTGGTAGCAGGTGAGAGGTGGCATTGCTTCCCTCCCCCTTCCCACCCCCATATTTCCACATCCATAGAGATCTATAGGCCCTGTACACTGGATTGTGTGCCTGGTGTCAGCATGCAGTGATGAGAAGAGGCAGTGCTGGGTCCCAGAGCTTAATTGAAGTGTTGGGGGTGGGGGCTAGGACGGAGTGGGTCTAGATGAGCACCTTGCCGGGGTCATCTGACCCCGGTGCTCTTTCCTGCCAAGGCAGGGGGTCGGACTAGATGATCTACCTAGGTCCCTTCCGACTCTAGCTACTATGAAACTATGAAACTATGAAACTAGACCCCTGACACCCAATCCCAGCATGCTGGGGCAGGAAGGGATGACATTGGAGCACCCAGGGACCAAATATGGTGTGAGCTAGGGGTGCCAGACCTCTGGGGACCAATCTCAGCATGAAGGGGTGGTGCTGAGCCCCCAAGACCCAATCCCAGTGTGCTGGGGCAGGAGGGGGCTGTGCCAGGCTCCAGGTCCTGTTTCCAGTGATTGGGGCAGGGAGGGGGCCTCAGGGTAAGTGCCCTGGTGAGTGTCGCTCAATTCAGCCTGCAGAACAGCCCCATCTGACTCATCTGGTTCACTCATCTGCACTGTATAAGGGATACCCTCTTTGACATAATCATGGAAGTCATTACATAGCTTCCACTGAGACTAGTCACCCAGTACTGACTTAGTAAAGCATGTGCTTAACTTTAAACATAAAAAAGATTCTGTTGACTTCAAAGGGACTAATGGCCTTAAAATTAACCAGTTCCTGAAGTACCTTGCTAGAGATCCTTATTCTTGATCTGGTCAGAATTTTTTAAATGAAAAAAGTAAGAATATTATGAGTGTTTCAACAATGTCTCTTTTGTTTCCACTTTCCAATAAGCTCTGTTTTGTCTCTGATATTATCTATCAGCTGCATACAAGTTTGAAACTTAATTTTCTTGTTAACATTGATCAGCATGTAGTTAAATGAGGTAAAGTTGTAATCTATATCAGACACATTCTGGAAAATTTACATAAGTAAAATTCAGGATCTTGATGGCAAAATTCCCACTGACTTCAGTAGTGCCTGTAGTTCATCCTAGAAGATGAAATTCCCATTGTCTTCAGTAGGAGATTGATGCACACCTGTACTATTGGAAAAGATCCATATCAGTAATACAGAGACAGTATGTCATGCAATTGTTCCCACTTCCTCCCAAACCCTATTATTGAATAACAATATAAATCAGGGACTTTTGAAATGGGTAATTCATTCACATTATCTGTTCATGCAAATAAATTAAGATGAGGTCTAAAAGTGCACAGAGGTTTTGCAGTTAAACATAATTCATTACATAGGAGAGTGTCCAGTCAAACTATGTTAATTATGAAATCCTTAAAAAACAAAATCAAAACCATTTAAAATCTCTGTGCGAGATATTAAACACCTCTGAGAAAAGAACAATGCTGTCGGCAGTTTTCTTAATAAGTCTAGTTTGGTTAATTATTGCCTGAAGCATTTCTGAACTAATTATTTACCCCTAAAGGGGACTCCACATTTTCAGCATAAAAGTGCCAGATATTGATTTTCTTTAATTGACAAGGTACAGTAGTAGACAGACCACACAGAGCTGAAGGTTAAGCCATTCATAGGAAGTGATAGCCAGGCCCTACAGTCTCACACAATGCGTCAATGTGAAAGAGACCCAGGCCCTGAAACGCTGCACTTTCAGGGAAGAGGATTATTTGTCTCTGTCATCTGGCCTTTATGGTTCATTTAACATGTTAAATAGCCTGTATAAATGAACTGTGTTTAATAGTTGCACATCTCCTAAGTCAAAGACTGTTTTCCTGTTCAACAAGGGAACAAGAGTATTTTAACTGCTTTCTCAAGAAGAATAGTATCACACAGTGAGTAACAAAAATGACATCCTGCTATTCTTCAAACTTTTTTTTAATTAGTCTCTTTCACATTTTTTTTCAAAAGCAAAAAAGTTGAATTGATTTTGGTGTAAAAAGAGCTACACTTACAAAATGCCCATAGGGTGCACATGTTGTCACTTTGAGGTGTGTTTATCTGTCTGTTTGTAAAAGTATGCATAGAGACATATAGATCAATACACACCAAAATGTGTTTGCATACATCATGGACAGAAATGTGTATCCATATATAAAATGGCTGATATGCTGGTTCTGATGAAGTCAATAGAATCTTTGATATTGGCTTCATTGCTCCAGGATTTCACCAACTATGCACAGAGAAAAATGTGTGTCTGTGTGGACTGATATGAAGGTTTTATGGGCATGAGTTTGGGATGACTGCATCATTTAGGAATGACATTGCTGCAGTGCTATGCAAGTCATCCTGAAATTTATAGTACCTCATATCATGTATAAAGTGTGTGGATGCTTGCCAATCTGGTTAAAGCTACTGATTTCTATTACAATATATAGATGATAAGTAATAATAATGATGATATAGTCTTATCCCTTTAACGTATTAATCTTCATAACTGCTGTTAGCTCAGTTCACTTACACTTTTAAAAATCTTCCTTGATCTACCCCTTCCTTTTCTACCCCTTCAACCACTACCTGGAAAACCCACAGGACAAAGCATAGCACAAAGGGAAAGAATCAAAAATAAAGTTGCTCCTGTTTAATTTTTGTTTAATTCATTTTGATTTCTATTTGTTGCACAACTTTTTCCCTATTCTTATGTTCCCATATACCTTGTCCCCCTCCTCTTCATCCACTCATTCATTTTCTCTCAATAATTCATTCTCTTACCACCTCACCATCCCATCCTTCTCCTTCATATGAATACATGCTCCCCCTTCTGCATACTGTCTCTCCTTTTGCATTTATTACCTTTTACCTATGATCAGTTAACTCTACCAACATAGCCTCAAATACTTGGTCATATGCATTCTAACTGTCCATTTAGCCACCTACCCAGTCACTAAAATATAAATATCTTACTGGGTTGGGTTGCATTCAAATAAAAAATCCACATCAGCTGAACTATACAGTGCTTCTGTCTCTCAAAGAAAGAGAGATAAGACATACAGAACGCATAATGTTCAGAGACTATGGTAGACAGCATTATGAAAAATGCCTATAAAATAACCAATCAGCAAAACTGCAGTATGATATATTTTAGCGTTGCATCTCAAATGGCACATTAAAATGATATATTTCACAGAATAACTTATTTAAAAGAATGATTAATTCATTATCATTGTCTCTTTTTCAGCTTTGTGAAGATGTTCAATTATTTGTTTTTCCCTTCATGTAAGAGTGAAATCCATTAAGGAGATTAATATCTCAAGTTATTAACTATACTAATGGGTTTTTCCCCCCTGAAATTTTTGTCTTTCATTGTAGTACTTTCACTAATGGGATCACAGGTTTGCTTTGATATGGAAAGGGCTGCTAAATAAAGACTATGCACCTGAAACAGAAAGCTTTAAACAAGAATATAGTTTCTATGATGTTGCCCCTCAAATTGAGGTTGTAAAGCTCCAAACCCAAATTTTTAAGTTTATAGCCTCTCTCAAAAGTCATGAAAATAGAACAGCTCTATTGTAAATTGTGCTCCTTTTCATGATGGGTGCTGGTGTAGAAAGAACTAGTGGTACAGTTGTCTATCCTAGTGGAAGTTTGTAAAAGTGGCTTAATTACGCACAGTCTGAACCAACCCTTCCCTCCCCCCCAAAAACCCTGAAGGCTCATTTTGAATAGCTTTGGATTGGGGTCCAATTTCAACTTTGGTCCATCTTTATTTAAAGCGTGTGCATTCCTATACATAGAGACTACAGTATCTTGGGAAAAGTTGCAACATCAAAAATTGAGTCTCTTTAGTGATGCACACTGGTGTCTTTGAAATTTGTTTCACTGCTTCTTGAAGACTAAATTAGAAACAATAAAATGGCTGTTAAGCATCTCTCACGTGCTTATTGGCTTCTGAGGATCTGCAGTGTTTTTTTAGAGGACCATTGGTGGCATGACAAAATGGACTTTGGAGTCTCTGATTCACTCTACAAACAGTATGAATCTCCTTTTAAAAAAAGCTGTTTGAATTCAAGGAAAGTTCAGGGTTTTTTTAAGCTATTCAAGCCTGTTGATTGCAATTCTCTTTCAGTGAGGTACCCAGTGTATTCACTTACAATACCAGGATTAAGAATTAGACACGCTCCTTTACTAAATGCTCATATACTTGCAGAGAGATTATTCTCATACAAAGGATTATTCATATAGCACTGTAGTAAAGGTGTTTTATATGGCTCTCAACCAATAACACTTGAAGTAGCCTCATGAACTTTAATATGAAATTGACCCATCAAGGCCCCATGTTGAGTTCTATCTGTTACTTCTTTTTAAAGATTTTTTTTACAATATTTGCTTTATAACCCAATTGACTAGATCTTAGGAAAGCATTCAAACAATCAGATGTGTATTTTAATACATTAAATTCAAGTTGAAAATGTAGGTAATTACCAATGGTTTCAAATCTATAAGCTACATATTTATAGTAAAATCTGGTTTGTCCTTTTCATGTGGCATAACATGATGGATTTAAGGGGGTGTTACATCAGCTTTGGCTGTTCATTTTGGAAAATCATGGTAAGAAACCTGAACAATCATATTAGAAAGTCAGTAATTCAGGGAGAGACCTGGAAGAAAGCTAATGTGTGTAGCTAAACAGTTTCTTAGTGAAGTCCACCATTAGTCTGATGCCTTTGTATACAGAATTTAAAACAAGCAAACCAACAGAAAACCATAACTTTTGGACTGTTAGAAATTGCCTTTCAAAGGAAGCCTTTTCTCCACTGGTTGGAATATTGCATATTTTGGAAGGACATTCTGTGTCTTTCCCTTTTCTCATGCTAAGTTGCTGTGGGTACAGTCTAAACAGCTTTAATTTAGAAGACAGAACGACAATATTTTTTTGAACAACTAACAGATCTAGCATTACTGGCTGGCATTCAGCAAAATGATTTGCAAAAAACCCATACTAAATTGAGGAAATCATTAGCTGCTTATGAACAGTTTGAGAGCAAAAAAAGATGCAAAGTTTGAATAAATAATCACAATTATTCATAAGCTCTATACATGAATGTCTGAAGATATAATTCTCTCCACCCCTCAAAGATTCTGATTGCACTTTTCAGAAATATTAAGAACCAGAACCACAGCTGAACTAAATCAGCATTTCTCCCCCAAAGTCAAGTTATCCTAATGAAAGGTCTAGATTGTAAAATGTCTTTTTCTGAGGAATGTCTGTGTGGTCTCTTCCAAACTATTTTATTTCAGTCTCTTTAACAATCTTCCTTATACTTTTTCTAGCAGTCTCTTCCTTACTTCCCTCCAAACAATCTTGTCCTATTAATCTAAGTATTTTCTGCTTGTTCACAATTTGAATAATATGAAAGGCTCCTTAGAGGTGTCCTCTCCCCAGTGATTACAAAAATCTTTCTTTCCCACATATTCTCTTCTTGGTGGAATCTTTTCAAGCATTTCAAATCATTAAAATTTAAAAAAGCTGAAGGGGTTGGACATTTCATGTAATCAAATGTCCTTTTGTTCTAGAAATTGCATTCTCAGGAATAATCAATAGGCTTTAAAATCTCTATACAACTGTAAGCCAATGCTAATTAAAAACCAGGTTTATTTTAACTGACAACACGTAACTGAGTCACCTTACTATTTCTGGCTAGTCTTCTATTTATTTTAGGTCCTTTGGTTTTGCTACTGTTATTAAAACAATAGTGCAAAATAAATAAGTTATATTTTGATTATATGCTATCTCTTTAAAGACAGGAACTTATTTTCTTCCTGGCATGTGGAATGTCTAAAAAATCCATAACAAAACTATAATACTAGTGATTTTTTCTTTCAGCACTAGGTGGAGTTATATCAACTCTGTAAGTCTATTCCCATGAGTCTTATGAATTTTCTAGTCTCCTTCCAGCTTTCTTACATGGGCCACATAAGAAGTTCCCAAGCATGTACTAAGTAATCCTTGAAATCCTAGAGGCAATCAAGGTACTGGAATTGCATCCTACCAATACCTATTAGACAAATAGATTATAGTAAAACAGCTGAACCAAAAGTACAGACAGAACTATGAGGATTCCTTTTAATTGATTTGGGACTTTGTATTCTAATACTTTGCATTTCCTTATCTAAATATTAGGGATCTCATGAATAATATCCTTTGATGGAGGCTTTTTCTTGAAGGGAATGCTTACAGAAAATATGTTTACTCAATAATTTTCATACTTTTAGGCATACTAATGTATTGTACGCATTGTGTTTTTTTTTTAATTCAGTTATGATCTGAACCAGAAATCTAGACCATAATATACCAAAATGCTAGGGAAATTAGGATTTGGGATCCACAGCTGTTTTTTTTTCTCATCTCCTGCCTCTATATAGAATTGAACCAATAAACCTAGATAGACTGAACAGAGAGAGATTTTAGGGCACTGTGCTATACTTGTGCTATATTTTGTCATACTGAATCAGTTCTTCTACTGTTCTCATCACTGTAGTATATAACAAGGTCTTGAAGTTCATTATCTGATAATAACTGATATTGCTTACAAAGGTGCTGGTTGCTTTTCATCATCTCTTTGGATGAGGATTCTTTGCAAATGAGCGTTGCATTCTCATAGAATCCATTTTTATATGTAGGTAGTAGGTACATTTTGGCATATTTTTATTATAGAGACCTAAATCTATAACAAACATGGGAATAAATAATACTACAGCCCTGGCTGCAAGAAAACTCTCTGCCTCCTAGCTTGGTGAGCTTTGCTCTTCCTGTGGAAAGTCTCACTGAGATTGCAGAGCAGAATTTGTCCGTGGCCTTCATTTAATCTTTCAGATATGAGAGCACATGCCATATAATAATGGATGGGGGACTGAACAGAGGTCTTGAACTTGAATTGCCATTCTATAGGAAACTGCAGTAGAAGAGGAGAAATAAGCTTGATGTACTTGCAGAAACCAGATGTGCTGCAGTATTTTGCATTAATTAGTTTCCTAAGTACTTATAGTTTTTCATGCCCAGATATATTGTGTTGTTCAGTTCAATAAAGAAGGTTGCAGCAACTGACTCCAGGTCATCATCTCCTGTGATGGAATAGTGTGTTTTAGGCAAAAAGATGGAAGAAAGCATTACTTGTGGATGTGCTATGTAAGAGTTTAGCATCAATGGGGCACTGCAGAACTGTGAACTTAATTGATCCATCAGGGCAGGTACCCATGAGCATGTACATACAGTTTGAGGCACCACAAATCCATCTGCAACTTCACAACCTGCATGTTTTGTACATGCATATCTTCCTTGTTTTTGACACCAGGATCTCCCAGTAAAAAACCCAAACAACCTCCCCCCCCCCGCAAAAAAAAAAAACCCAAACAAAAAACTGTGCTAGAAAACAAGTGGAGCAGTGCATGTGGCATCAGCATGCAAGCCTGAAATAGAGCCTGGCTGGCCAGAAACATGCTCTGGTTGCTGGCCAGGCTTGGTGTTTCTGGATCACTGTTGCTGCAGCCCTGAGAGGCCCATAGGATTTCAAGTAAGGCAGCTGGGGCCAGTCCAGGTGCTGGCCCCAGATTCCCTTTCCCTACGTGGGGCAATCTGCTGCTTGCCAGAGCACACATGAAGGGGCATTTCCTGGGGGCAAGTAGCAGTGGCACAAATGTGTGCTGCTATTTATCCCTGGTGAAATGCGTGTTCCTGCTCGTGGGGGTGTGCCCTTAGAGTCAATGGAGACTGCACTACTATTGCACACATCACATGCTTTCTTCTGTCTACCAGTATCATGTTCATCTTGCTCAGGTTTAACTTCAACCAAAGTTCACCATCTTGGTTGCTGCCACTCTCAAAAAGCAGTTTAATATTTCCTCTTCTGTCTGTTGCTTGTTTTCTCTGCTTAGCCATCCTCACACCTTTGAGAAAGGGAAAAGAGCACTTTCTGCCAATATAAAGTATTCCATTTCCAAACTTAGGAATGACTTGCAAGGAGATAAGAAATGCAGGTTTGAGGCCAAGGAAGCCATGGAAATATTTATAAATTAGGTTGCTACAATTTATATTGAAAAGCATTTTAGGATAAAAATATCTTAAATATTTGTGACAAAAAAAGGAAAAATAGCAAAAGAAAAAGCAGATATTTACATTTGTAATAATCTTCCAACACATGCACCAGACAAACTATTTTTTAAAAAACAATCTTCGGCATTGTTGTGCACTTACTAAAAAAATGTGTAAGAATGGGCTGTATGGCTATTAAGAACCAAAAGAATAAATACTGGCCAACTAAATTATATTTCCCCCTATTGCAAAACCATATAATTTAATCTGTAAACATGTTTTCTTGTTTGCACATAGGGTTAGACTCTTGGGCATTCCAGCACAATGCTTGTTGCACCTGAGAACTGGGGGTTAATAATAAGCTGGGTTTATGTTACCTTTACATCTCACATCTTGAAAGTTGATGGACCCAAACTGACCCTGGCAAAAATCAGAACAGCTTTAGGGATGTTCTAATTTCCACTAGTTCCCAACCAGCTGTTCCACTAGCCAGGTTGAGTTCATGATCTGCCATTTCTGAGCCCCCTACAAGAGGTCCATGTTAAGCTGGTGCTTTAAACTCATTTTCTATCTTTTATCTTTTAGTGAAAAGAACACTTCCAAGGACAGAAGAAATTGGCTTCAAATGGACAACTGCAAAATGGAGAGTACAGGGACATACAAACCTTGTAAGTGCTAAAAAACACATTGCAGTAATGGCCTAAACCTTTTACTAAACCTGTCAAAGTTTTACCTGGTGTTAAGCTCACCTTTTTAATTTACCCTTATGCAAACATTACAGTATATTTACTGTAGTATATACATATTCTAATAGCATGGTCAGTCATAGATTTGTAAACAGTATGTTAATAAAACTACACACAGAGATGCACACAGACACACATATTTATATATAGACATATATTAAATACTATATATATTAAAGTTAATACTAAAATAATTATACACACACACACACAAACACACGATTAAAATAATTATATATAAAATTATTCTCCTTTGAAAACAGTATAACCAAAGATTATGTTTGTGTGTCATGATTCTGGAATTGTTTAAATCTAGGGGCTTTTTTTCTATTTTTTTCCCCCCTTAGACTACATTTGTATAAAGCATGAGGTATTTTGTAACTCAACTACATTTTATACCATATACTACTGATGCTGATTTATTTACAAACTCATAAACTAGAACTCCTAATGGATATGGATAATATGAAGATTTATAAACATCTGTATGTAAATAAAGGTGTGTATATATTCTCAATGCACTGGTTTAGTTTTATTTAATATTAATAGGAGTCCCACTTGGTCAAGGAGAAGAGAATATTTTATAAAACATTAACATGAGGCTGTAGTTTAACTAGAACTGTTTTAAACTAAGATCAGTACTGTATTTACACAATCATTATGTTGCAGCTCTTCATTTCAATGGCCTTTCCACATTTCATCAGCTTGTACAGGTCTATGTTTGTTCCCATTCCTCTTGTATGTAGTCTTGTTCTGTCTTTCTTAACAAAATCATTTTCACTGCATCTGGTGTCTCACACAATCCAATCATAATTCCTGGTCTGAAGTCACATTCTTTTGTTATTGACGCTGTGTCTTGCTCTGTTCTTGGTGAAACAACTATTAAATCTTTTTATCTTATGTTTATTCTGAGATGCTAGCAGCTAGAGGAAGCTGTAATTTTTCTCCCATGTCCCTTTGCAGAATTTTATCTGAATTATGGTGCTTCAGGAATAGTACAAACAATTATTTGGCTGTGGCTTTGAACTCACAAGTTAATTTTGATTTAATTATGCTTGCAAGTACTTTACATGAATATTTGAATGCTTATATGTTACTAGTAAGTACTTCTCTAGGTAGAGGAAGAATGTCCCAGTGGCTAAAACACTAGTTTGGGATCCTGAAGACCTTGGTTTAAGTCTCCTCTCATCCCAAGCCTTACTTTGTGGCCTTGGGGAATTTACTTGGGTAACTGCCTCTTTGAACACTAAGTCTGCTATTGAAGTGCTACTATTATTGCTTAAACTACCACTTACCTTTCCCTTAAGTTTATGTTGATAAGTAAGTACTGATACTACCTATAAACTGCTTAGGTTTTATAATCTCAAAAAAGGGATACTGAAATAAGATGGGAACACACCTATCTTTTCAGTGGGCTCTGATACTGCAGATGAGCTCAGAAAATGACTAATTATGTTAGAGCCTGCAGTGGCAGGGATGGGTGAACATCATTGACAGGTGCAGGAACACTTACCTGGGCTGCAGGAGGACTTGCATTTCAAGCCTCTACTTTGTCTGATTAACCTTATCACCAGACTACTGGGTATTTTGGAATGGATCTCAATCTCTCCTGTTAGAGCTGTTCTAAATTGTATAACTAATTAATAATTGGAACAAGGACCAAATTCTATAAAGCAAAGAGTTAATTTCCATTTCATTTTAAGCCTTTAAATATAGAACTACTTATATAAAGTAGAACATCTCTGACACAAGAGATCACTACTTCAGAATGCAGGCGTCACGCTCCAGCTGGACTCTGCCAGCTTTGCCTAGCAACAGATGCAGTCAAGCACTCTCCTCACAAGCCCCTATTGGCTTGCTGCATGGCCCTGGCCATGTGCTGGGGAAACCCCGTCGTCCCCTGTGGAAAAACCCCACAAACATTTTGGCGGGAAAATGTGACCAGTCGGGGACTTGAAATTGGGCTTGTCATCTGGCCTATAAAAGCTAGGGTTGAGTTTCTGCCCAGCGGAAACCAGAGAAAACACCGCTCAGAAGGGAGAAGCCAGAGCACTCACACCACTCAGTGGGTAGGCCTGGCCAGCTTCCCATGGCTTCTCCTGCCTCCAGATCATTTTGTGCACTCGATCATACCAGTTTGTTCTCGTTCTCGATCTCGTTTTGTTTTTTTTGTTCTCAGATCCATCATGTTGTTTTTCGTTCCTTCATCCCTTATCCGATCCGGGACAGAACGCGCAGCCACATCAACACCGGTGGTGCATGAGTTCTTGGATCCATCGGTTTTGTTCGTTCGTTCCTTATCCGAACCGGGACTGACCCAAGTGTAACTGCCTGAGCAGCCACATCAACACCGGTGGTGCGTAAGTAAGAGATCAAATAAAAATGTTCTGGAACCGTTACGAGTCCACCTCTCCCTCTCACAACCTAACATCAGGGGATAGAACCCACCGGGGCAACAGCCGCAACCTGGTTCGCGCTCCGCACAGCAGGCAGTTCTCGGATGAATTTGGTTCATGAAAACCTCGTCTTAAGTCAAAATGTTATAACTCAGAACTGATTTTCCCATAGGAAATGATGTTGTAAATGGGGGATTAGTTCCTGAACCAAGGCCCGATACCCTATTTTTATAAAAAATAACTCAGAATTTTGTAGTCAATCAATTATAGATAGGTAATGTAGCTACATTAATGTATTTATATTGTAAATTGCAATCATATTGATTTGGAAGGACTTCTTTGAGATGACTTAGCTGGACTTTTTGAAGGGTTCTTGGCTGAAGTCTTCTCAGGAGTCTTGGCTGCAGTTTTTTCTGGAGTCTTGTCCACTTTCTTAAAGAAAGTGTCCAAGGAAGGTGGGACAGATGGAGTCAGCCAGAGCCTGGCACCAATCGGCCCCAGTGGCCCCATCTCCCAGACAGCACAGCATCCTGACAAGCTGTGCTGCACCCACACCATGGGGCAGCTGCTGCATGGGTACCAGGTGGGGGGGTGATCCTCACTGCCCCGTGCTGCATGGCGGAGCTCTGCCATGAGTGTCCAGAGGCCCTGATTGCTGCTGCCACAGCTGATGAGTGCTAGGCTTTTTTTTTTTTTAAAGTACTGGGAATAGGCTGGGCTGGGTGGGGGATGGGTAGGACAGCCATGGGGGCTTCTCCTATGGCTCCCCTGCTGGGGCAGGAGCAGGCACAGCTGGAGGAGCCACAGGAGAAACCCCCATGGCTGCCTTACCCAGCCTCATCCCCTGCCAGGCCCAGCCTAGTCCCAGTATTTAAAAAGAAAAAATTCTTGCAGGAGCAGCAATCAGGGCTAATGGGAACTCATGGCACAGTGCATGTTAGTGGGGATCAGCAGGGATTGCCCCTCCCCCCTCCTGGCACCCGCACTGCAGATTTTACATTGTGTGGGTGCTGCCCGACTCAGCACGGCACTGAGTGCTGTCTGGGAGCTGTGGCAGCTCTGGCAGTCAGCTGGCACCTAGCAGCTAGACAGTATGTGGTACCACGCCATGGGGCAGCTGCTGTATGGGTGCCGGGGGGGGGTGATCGCTGCTGCTTCCCACTGCCCTGCACTACATGGGGGGCTCTTCCGTGAGTGCCAAGAGGCCCCAATCACCACTCCTGCAACCAGTGAGTGCAGGGCTTTTTTGTTTTTGTTTTTAAGTGCTGGGACTAGGCTGTGGCCAGCCATGGTATGGAGGCAGGCAGGGCAGCCATGAGAAGAAGAAAATGCAGCTGTGCCTGCCACTCCCTGGCTGATCTAAATCTCCAAAACAGCATCAAAACTCCTGAATGGATTTGGCTGAATCAAAACAGAGCAGTGATCCAAAACACTAAAATGAATCACTGTTGTCTGAAACAGCTGAATCCAAAATTAAAATGAGACATGGGAATTTCTCACAGCCCTAATGATTATGGTACTCAGAGATGTGAAAATTCAAGCCCTGGCTCCCAATCAGGTACAGAAAGGACTTGAATCCAGGTGACTACCCTAACCAACAAGCTAACCTTACTTGTTCCATGGGGTATGTGGATTTTTAAATTCTTACTTAAGAAAGATGATAGTTAGGAATGCCTAACTACTTTTAGGCCTCAGCCCTTTTGTGCTTCAGCTGGAGTACTGCATCCAGTTCTGGGCACCACACTTTAACAAAGACATGGACAAGCTTGAGAGAGACCAAAGAAGAGCCACCCATATGATCAGAGTCTTAAAAGTCAAGCCATATGAGGAAAGGCTGAGGGAGACACCAGCAGACTCTCCCTATGCCTGAAGAAGGGTGTTTGTGCCCAAAAGCTTGCAAAGAACAATTTTTCCAACTGTTTAGTTGGTTTAATAAAAGACATCACATCTACCCAAATAACCTTGTTGGCCTATGTCCTTAGACCAACACAGCTACAATCAACACTCCCAAATATGGATGAGGTCTGTTTAGGTACTTTGGCCACCCTGCCGGTCACCTCCCTCATTCTTGTCTGTCACAAGAGTCAGGAAGGCCAACCGCACCTTGTCATGCATCCACAGATGCATCTTGAGTAGGTCCAAGGAGGTGATCCTCCCCCTCTATGCAGCACTGGTCAGACTGCAGCTGGAGTACTGCGTCCAGTTCTGGGTGCCGCACTTCAAGACGGATGTGGACAACATGGAGAGGGTCCAGAGGAGGGCCACTCGCATGATCAGGGGGCAGCAGGGAAGGCCCTATGAGGAGACGCTACAGGACCTGAACCTGTTCAGCCTCCAAAAGAGAAGGCTGAGGGGGGATCTAGTGACCTGTTATAAACTAGTCAGGGGGGATCAGCAGGCACTGGGGGAGTCACTGTTCCCCCGAGCACCGCCAGGAGTGACCAGGAATAATGGTCACAAGCTGGCAGAGGGTAGATTTAAGCTAGATATCAGGAGGTGCTACTTCACTGTCAGGGCGGCTAGGATCTGGAACCAACTTCCAAGAGAAGTGGTGCTGGCTCCTACCCTGAGGGTCTTTAAGAAGAGGTTAGATGTACATCTTGCTGGGGTCGTTTGACCCCAGTACTCTTTCCTGCCATGGCAGGGGGTTGGACTAGATGATCTAGATGATCTACTCAGGTCCCTTCTGACCCTATAAACTATGAAACTATGAAACAACTTTTGATGGAATTTGGAATGGTGGGAAGCTACCTTTAAGTGTCTTACCTTACTCCACACTCTATTTTTTTGCTCTCTGCACCATTCTCTGTGGCTATTTGCCCTCAGCATAGTTATCCAGGCATATCTCCCTTCCTTTCTTATTAATGCAAAGATTTAAAAAGATCAGTCCCAAGACTACTTCTTGAGAAACTCTACTACTAATATCCCTTCAACCTGAAACTTCTGTTTCTAACAGTACTGTGGTCAATTCCCCTTTACACAGTCCCTTAACAGTTTCACAAATCTTCAATTAATTTCTATCTTCTCCAATTTAATAATTTACCATGTGGCACCATATCAACTGCTGTACTGAAGCCCAACTAGATGAGACCTACTGCATTTTCTTTGTCTAGAACAGGGGTTTTCAAACTTTTAAAATATGTGTACCCCTGGTGGCCCCCTTTTTAGTAAGTAGACCCCTGGGAGGGATGGTGAGTGGCTAGATGTGAAGTGGTTGGGAGAGTGGTAAGTGGCTGGAAGTGAAGGTGGGGTAGTGGCCTGATGCAGTGTGTGTGTGTGGGGGGGGTGGTGAGTAGCTAGACAGAGTGAGGATCTGATGACTGGCAGAGCGGCGACAGCACAGCATCTGTGCAGCCCTGGCCACACCCTGCCCTGGCCTTGCTCATGTGAGGTGGTGGCATGGGGTGGTGGCACTCCATCTCCACCTGCCCCCACGTACTCCTTGGGACCTTTCAAAGTCCCACGCCCCAGGGCTATGCGTACCCCCAGCTGACAACTCCAGGATACCCCAATTAGTTTTCTACTAACTGGGTAGCTGGTTAGTTTGGCAGGATTTCCCATTTTGGTTAATCTGTTTCATTTTCTTTTATTTTTCATTTAACTTCAAGTCTTTGATTTATGCTTCCTGTAAAATTTGTTCTGTAGCTTTGTATTGACTGTGGTTGGGCCTGTATTTATCTGGATTGCTCCCCCTCTTGAATATGAACAGCATATGATATACACCAGTTCCACTGTACTTTGACCAACATAGAAAATTTATTCAAGATACTTGCTACTGGACCTGCTATTTCTTGTGCCAAACTTAGGTTATTCGGTTTGCAATTCTGTAAGGCATACAGAACCAGATGGAGCTTATTTTAAGTTCATTGCTAGATATAGTGTATTGCAATAAACACTTTGTTAGCCTGGATGACATTGTGGTGGGCCAGTAGGGGGTGCTCCTGTGTTGAGCCACCCACCTCACTGTGCCCAACTACCTTCCAGGCTCCAAGTACCTCTCTGGGGGGGCACTTCATGTCCAGCTGACCCTCTTCCTGGAGCACACCCACAAGTCTGGAGTTAATTCCACCACCACCCAGAGCCTGGACTGATCCTAGACCTGTGCCTTCTGGGGAACACAGGTCTAGTACTCCTTGCGGGTACTTGACCCACTGAAAGAACTTGGGGTGCTTCCCTCAGTCTGAAGCACAAATAGAGGCCTCCCTTAGCTGAATCAAGGGGACCCCAAGGCATAATCTAGACCCTCTCCCAATAAATCTCCCATGCTAGGTACAAAGGAGACCTTTATTGGTTACAAGGAGTAAATTTGGAATAGGGTACAGGGTACAGCAATATCAGGGAAATACCTTAGAGCAAACAGTGGCATGGTAGCCTTTAATTAAACATCAGCACCTGGGTCCCCAATCTGCCTTCCAGATGACAGACTGGTGCTGGACACAGAGGGATTGGGTCGGGGGCAGGTTCCCAGAAAAGCTGATCTGCCCCAGCACTGCTGGCCCCAGGTGGCAGCACCCGGCTCCTGTCAGGCAGCAGGCAGATCAAGGGCCCACTAGCACCCCCGGGGGAGGGGGGCTGCGGGGGTTGTGCTGGAGTCCTCTCAGGGGTGCATGCCCCTGATCTGCCTGCCGGGTGACAGGAGGTGGGTGCTGCCTCCTGAGGCCAGTGGCAGCACTGATCTTCCTGGTGCTAGGTCAGGGCTATGCCTAGCAGTGGTTTGTCATCTGGCAGGCAGATTGGGGGCCCCACACCCCTAGGAGGACTCCAGCACAGCCCCTGCAGCCCTCCCGGGGGTGCAGGCAAGACCCGGATCTGCTTGCTGGATGAGAGGAGCTGGGTGCTGCTGCCTGGGAGTGGCAGCAGCACCGATCTTCCCAGCACTGGTCCCAGGTAGCAGTGTAACAGGGGGCCTGCTCAGGGCTGATCTCCGTGTGTCCTGCCCACCTGTTCCTTGGCTAACCACCTGTATTCTTGCCCCCCACGCCTTGTTGGTATAATTAATTAATGGATGTTAATTAAGCGGGAGGCTGCCCATTTACTGTCCCGATGCCAGGGGTGCTATCCGTGGCTCCTTTCCTCCCCTACACCACAGCCCAAGCCTCACAGATGGCATCTATAGTTCTTACAATCACTGGCCCCTACACTAGGCCCCAGAATCCTCCTATTGAACCCCACCTGGTTTCCTCTTCCTCAGGCAGCCTCTTCCGCCGTCATACCGGGCAGCATAGCTCCTTGAGCTGGTTCCCCTTTGGGTGTGGTCCCCCCCACCGAGACCTTTGTCTCATCTAGCCCTGGCCCACCTCCAGGCCAGTTGGGACCCCAGGCCCTCAGCTCTTGGGCGTCCCTCGTGGTGGGCCCCTGGGCATTCAACCCTTCCAGTCCTGGCTCCAGCTAGTCGAGAGAAACTTAGACAGGCATGAGTCTATGGCCCTTTTCTCATTCTCTGAGGGTCTCATTCTCTGAGGGACCCTCTGGGCCCTCCAAAACAAGGGGTAACCCACCCGGTTGTGGGGACTAGGGGTTAAGGTACCCCAACCCACCTTTCACTGGGGTGGTAACTGGCCAGCATTTCCTGGGGGCTCCCACATCGCTGGGAGCCCCACCAGGCCACCCACTCCTGGCAGAGTGCAGTTTTAGGTCCTATCCAGGACCAGAAGCCTCCTATCCTTCCCCTACAGCTCCTCCCTTACCTCCAGATGATTTCAGCAGCCCTCTAACCAGGCGATGTTGTTGCCTGGGCTCCAGCAGCAGAACTGTCATGATTATATGGGTAGCCCTGCATCTAAAATGGCTGCCCTAATCAGGCACCTGCCGGCTCCTGCCTTCTGACCCTTAAAGTGGCAGGCACAAATGGTGCCACAGGCAGCACCTGGCTTCTCTCATCTGGGAGGCAGATCAGGGGCTTGCACCCCCTAGGAGGACTCCAGCCCCCGCAGCCCTCCCAGGAGTGTGGGTGAGCCCGTGATCTGCCTTCCTGCTGCATTTAATGTTTCCCCATAATAACCTATGGGTGAAACATTGAAACAGCAAAACAGTTTTGATGAAACGAAATGGAACTGTGCTTTTGAAACTAAACAAAACTTGAAATGAAATAGTGTTCCACTGAATCATCACAATGGAAGTTGAATTGGAACAGTGCTGTTTCTCACAGCCCTATTATGCACACCAAAATAGAAGACAACTGTTGCTGAGATAACAGCACATGTTCACTCAAATACCAATGAGTAAGTGATATCAGACATTCAGACAACAACTTTCTGAGATTATAAGAAGTTTCTTGGTGTGGTCTAGTAGACTGAGGCAGAGAGATTTAATTCTATTCTTGGTTCTGCCAGGAAATGACTTTAGCTAGTCATTTTACTTTTCTGTGTCTATTTTATTTCCCCTCGTCTTTTCTGCATCTTATCTGTAGAATACAAGTTCTTTGGGAAACCTTCTCACTATGCATTTATAGACTATGCAGCTGGGTAACACTATTATAGTAATGGTGAGAATGGAAAAGCTGACCTGGACAGACAAACATATGGAAATTCCTCATTTTCTATAATGTCAAGAAAAATTGCCATTGTTAGCGTTCTTGTGTACATGACAGGAAGACTTGGAGATCAGTCAGCTTCATGTCTTCATTGTGCAAAGATTTTGGCTGGTTACTATAAAATCGACTTGCAGCAGAGCTGGATTCCAACCAGCCAACAGAAATGGCAAGCTTTTAATCAGTCATTTCTACAATGGAACACATCCATTTGATAAATGAACTAATTAAGCAGACGGATAACTATAACCTACCACTGTGAATGACATTTATCAACTATGAAAAAGCTGCAGTTTCACATTTAAAGGTTCTATAATCCAGGGAATAGTGGGGGAAAAAATACAAGTTCAGTTCATGAGACTCATTTACGTAAGTGGAATTTAACAACGGGTTTGTGGTCCAGCATGATCTATGCTGAACATAGAGAAAGAGGCATGAATCACGGATACCCTAATTCAGCATTTTTCCTTAATATCAGATGTTTCATGGATTCCAGAATATGGCATTTGTTCCTTCATTTTTGCCAATACAAACTTTTTGAAACTGGTCCCATGCTACAAAAATTTATACTTCTAGTCTTTTCCCTCATTCATACACATCTGTGTTTGCATTCACTAGCTTTTTAGATGGTGTTCCAGGAATGATTATGGGAACAAAAAATAAAGTTTTGTGGATTCAGTCTGAAGAAGCTGGACAACTCTGTTTAAGCATTTACAGCTTCGTTTAGATGGATCATGCTCACAGATCCCTGGCCTTTTGGAAAACGTGATAAGTCTTCCCATTGCTTCCCAATGTGTATTACAGGAACTGAACCTGTAATGAGCTCCGTGGTGAGTTTCCTACAGAATTGGGATCTATGCCAGATGTATCTATTTTCTGTTGAAATGCACCCTCTCTACACTGCTAAGCCTAGAAAATGTGGGTGTTTTTCAAATTATGTCCAGATCTAATACATGACATGACAAGAGAATAAATATAGCTATTTTAAGAAAAGTGAGGATTATACTGAAGGGTCACAGTAAAAAGAAAAATCATCATCAGGAGACATTAATGATTATATAGAAAAATGTTGTGTACTGTAGATCATTTTTTCCTGATTTAACTATCAGTCAAGCACCTGTAATCATACAGGGGCATGAAGATTTATTATTGGAATTGAAAAATGGGTAGAATGGAATTAATTTGTATCATTGTGAACCAATGCTATTTATTAATGATGAGTGACTAATCCTCTAGATACTTAGTTAACTCATATCTGTCTTCATTTAGCTGTAATATTGTTCCTCTTCCTTTCCTTCCTAAAGTAAGCAAATGCTGTCATAATTGGAAAGTAAGATACAGGCACTCTTATATAGAGAACATGGAGATTTGCTACCATTAAGCTAAACTTATCTGGTTTTGCAAAACAAACAATCTAAATTTCACACTTTTAAGTGTGTCCTCTGAAATACATAAATTTAAGTGAAAAACTCATAAAGATAGATACCCTACAAGAGAAAAGAAGTCCTTTTATTTGTATGCCATATTCAAGCAGAAGATCTGTTATAATTCCAGCTGATTATAAAATGGTATTTATTTTCTTACTGGCCTGGGGGGAAAGTTTGCTAGATGTTATTGGTGAATACCAATTTTGAAATAATATGGAAATTTGGTGCCGAATAGGGACATCAAACATATGGCCCACAGAGCTGTGTCACCTGGCCCATGGGGCTCCCAGAGGGGCCAAGAATTTGGAGGCATGGCATGCAAGGGTGGGGCCTTTTGCTGGTCATGGAGCCCTATTGGAGATGTTTGTCAGGAATAGGGGATGAGCGGCAGCTCTGCTAACCATGTCTACAACCAGCCTGTGAAGAGCCCCATGGCCTGTATCTGGTCTGAGGGGTGTCACAGGCCAGCTGGGCACTGTGAGTATATCAATTTAGTTGCCAGCTGATCAAGTACTGCAACTGTATTAGACACTGGGTTTTTGGTTCGGGATCAAGGAGGTGAAGTTGGGAGGAAAGCAATGACATGTTTCATTTATAAAAAGAATGAATTTTACTTATAATAGCAAAAGATATAGTTTGCACATATAACAGTTAGTAAAAAGGTTAAGTTAATAAACAGACAACGTAACAATGCAAGTTAAAAGTGGCAGTGATAATAAAAACAGAGAAATCAACCAAGAGTTCCCACTTGGATAGTAACTTATCTATAGTCCCTCAGTGTCAAGTACATGTCAAGTTGATTCAGCGAAGTCAGGCATCCCTGATCCATGCTGTTGGGAGAAAAATTGGGGGAAGTTCCCTCAGTCAGGATCTGGTCCTCGCTCACACAGGCAGTCAGAGATCCGTGGGGGCATAGGACAGCAATGACCCTTCTGTTCCATCCTTTGTGGGTCACTTAACATATGTGTTCTTTTATATCATGTCTACGCTAATCTGTTGGCTTTATAGCCATTCACAATCTTATTCTATAGCAGTTATCCTATGGTGTTAAAAGGTGTTAGAAATCATTATAATAAGTTACTCCCTAAGCTTGGGTTTACCCAATAAGCAAATCACACCACATCATTTTGGGGTCTGAGATCAACATGTCCCCACCCAAATTCAACCCACTATATTAATTATACCTTGTGGTTAGGTCCATTAATTTTACTGACTCTAAGCAAAAATTATTAAATTAGCTAGGTTTGCAGTTTTATTCTTTAGTTCTGCTTTTTAAAACTCATGCTGTCTCAAGACTAGTGCAAACAGCTATATATAATTCTTACGGGTTATACTCCAGACAGACAGTAAACAGTTCCATAAGCTCTATTTCAGATATCTTCAAAAAGCATTTTCTTTTTGCTATAAGTTGCTTGTTAACCCTTTTGGTTCTGGCCATCACAGAGGGGGAGAGCAAATTTGACATACTGCATGTAGATGTTTATGTTCTGAATTCATCTTCATGTTGTGCATCACTTTATAAGTTTTCCAATTCTCAGTTTGCTGTTTTAATTACAGAAAATTAACTGGGACCACCTTTGAGGAGCTTACTGCTCATTTGACAGGTTTCTTCACAGGATGGTATAGTTTTTGTTGTACTAATCTCCTTTGTTGTACTATCTGCCTAGATAGTACAACCTACTGTATCAGGTAGTTGGAGCATATCTGCACCGTATAAGATGGTACTAAGAATACAGTGACAGGAAAACGATGTCCTGCCCCTTGATCCAATTCCCTTTGCAACACACACAGTCACAGAGATGATTTTTGATGTGTGGTCAAGATGATCGCAGTGCCATTGTCAGATTTGCAGTGTTGGGTGTGCCCACAAAAGTGGCAACAGCTACACTGTAATGGCTGCTCCATAAAATGGTTTCAGCATGTGGTATACTGGGAGCAGGAGAGAATGGGCAAGGTGTACTTTCACAGTGGTAGGACATACAGCCCTCTATGACATGTTCTAGCAGGCCCTGCCCAAAGGCCGGTGACTAAGTGAACTACCAGAACTCTGTGATCCCATTTTCAGCAAATGTAGAGTCTCTGGAAGGGGGAGGGTAGGAGGAAAGAAGCTAGGAAGCCCCTACTGAAGCAAATAGGAAGGTGTCTTCATGGGAGTGATCTGGATAGGCAACCGTCTTGACCAATGTCACAGTGCTCAGCTGCTTAGCTTCACTTCACAAGATGAAAGTTTTAAGTTGGGAATCTGAGAGACAGCACACTTCAAGGAGTCCCTGATAAATTTCAAGCGCTCTATCACTGTATTGACCACAAGAAGAGGAATAGAAAGAGCAGACCCAGGACTGAGCTGACAGTATCCTGAAGAAATAGAACAAGAATCAGAAGACCCTGAACTGTGCAGGGTGGTTAAAAACTAACATGACTTTAGTTTAAATTGGCCAGTGTGACAATACTGCAGTGCTTCATGTACTTCCTTCTAACATTCACAGACCCCTCCAATTCCTTTCGCTTTTATAGGTATACAGGGAGATGGTCAAGTGCTGTGTCATCTATATAGTGCTGTGCTATCAGTGTCTGCATAGATAACCAAATTAAAAAAGAGAGAGGGCAATTGTTTCTCTGTCCTCTCTAAAGGCCTTAATTTCTGTCTGGAAAAATCCCGTAATATGATACAGTAAAAGCTCTGTTATCCGGCATCCCCTGGGAATGGGGGATGCCAGATAAAAAAATATGCTGGTTAATTGAGCGGCCCGGGCCGCCACTTCTCATGCTGCACCTAGGGCATCCCTCCACCCCTCCTGCCGCATCACCAGACCTCCCGAGGAGTACTACGGGCCCCGCAGGACAGGGAGGTGGGTCCTGCACAGCCCTGCACAGCCTGTTATGGCCCCGGGCCATGGGGGCTCTGCCCCACGCCATGGGGGCTTAGAGAAACCAGAAGTGCCCACTGTGGCCACTTCCGGTTTCACTTTATCTTACAAGTCAGCATACCAGTTAGTGGAGCAAGCCGGCTTGTAAGATATTGGATAACAAAACTTTTACTGTACTACAAGGTGGAGCATTAGAAGAATTTTTCTGACACCTTCATCTCAAGGAATATGTCCACAACCAAAATGAATCCACTTTCAATGACACTTCATCCTGTGACAAAATTGAGAAAAAAATTAACACCAAAAAATCTGAAAAACCATCAGATTCAACACCTTACCATGGACAAAATTGAAACCTCAACCACGCTATTGACTGCTTCAGGGAGAGAATGAACAATAAAATAATCAACAACAAATACCACCATAACAACCTCTCCTTTTTAGAGGGTGTATCTACAGGTACCTCTTTTAAGTGGGATTAGCCTAAAATCACCATTTTTAAAGACATTATAGTTTCATAATTTCATAGTTTGTAGGGTCGGAAGGGACCTGAGCAGATCATCTAGTCCGACCCCCTGCCATGGCAGGAAGGAATACTGGGGTCAAATGACCCCAGCAAGATGTTCATCTAACCTCCTCTTAAACACCCCCAGGGTAGGAGCCTGCACCACTTCTCTTGGAAGCTGGTTCCAGACCCTAGCTGCCCTGACTGTGAAGTAGCGCCTCCTGATATCTAACCTAAACCTACCCTCTGCCAGCTTGTGACCATTATTCCTGGTCACTCCTGGCGGTGCTCGGGGAAACACTGACTTCCCCAATGCCCGCTGATCCCCCCTGACTAGTTTATAACAGGCCACAAGATCCCCCGTTAGCCTTCTCTTTTGGAGGCTGAACAGGTTCAGGTCCCTCAGCCTGTCCTCATAGGGCCTGCCCTGTTGTCCCCTGTTGGGCACATAGCCAAATTTGCACACCTATAATGCCCCTTAAAAATGGTGATTTTAGGTTAATTCTGCCTAAATTTGATACCTGCATAAAGCAAGTATCAAATTTAGGTGTGACTAGCAAAGTCACAATAGACCATCAAGGGACACACACCATGTCAATGCACATCTGCATGTGGGCTAATGTGCATCTGCATGTGGGGTAATGTGACTTAGTTATTTATGCCTAAATTTAATGCACCTTAATGTGCATTAGCATGGCCATGTGTAGACGTGTACCTATATTGCCTTAATGTGCCGTAAGCAAAGGTGCATTAAATTTAGATGTGCGTAAATACACATGTAGACACACCCAGAAAGAAGGGCCATAGAATCTTTAAGATCCAGCCACTAAATAGTAATAAATCCAGCAGTTAAAGGAAGAGCTATAGTTATACCAGGAAGACTACATAAAAGAAGCCAACAGACAACTCTCTGACACCACCTACAACAAAAAAATTGGGGAAGATTCAACTCCCCTTTTCACCTTAAAACTCAAAACTACCATCAAATCATTTCCATCTGAACTACAAGAAAAACAACAGAATTTGATTCCCATCCCCCACTACCCAAACAAGGTACTTTTTTTACCTGCTCCCTAAAATTCACAAACAAGCAAACCTAGGCAGCTCTATAACATCCAACCATGGAACCCTAACTAAGGAAATGTCAGGTTTCATGGAATCCATCTATGATGTAGGGCAATCTCCCAGGCCTGGTCACAGTACTGGCCTGCCTGTCTGCCCAGTCTTTCCTGCCCTGCCTTTGATGTAAAGTAAACTGGTATTACAATAAGCCTGTCACGGGATGGGGTCCTCAGGGATGGCCGTGATACCCCTAGGGCTCCTTGACCATACCAATCCTGTCCAATGGGCACCCTCTTTCTCTCCTGCCATGTCTTCCTGGTAATTTTAATAAATTGGGAGGCTGCCCTCAAGTTTGTATTCTGGACACAGTCTTGCTGGACCCCACTGAACCCTGTGGGTTCTTAGACCCTTTTGAGGTCCCTCTTCAAAATGGATGCTGCATGATACACCCTCAGCCTTATGGGCTAGATGTGTGGCTCCAAAACCAACGCTTTACCACACCATAAGCCTCACAGATCATATTTAAACGTTGTCTTTCCTGGGCCCTTGCTCCAGCTGGTCCTCTTGTCCTCACTAGGCTCTCTGCAGCCCCATCTCTGTGTCCCACACTGGCGCTGGGCTCTCTGCAGCCCTGTTTCTGCATCCCGCACTGGTGCTGAGGTCTGCTCACCCGCTTTGGCAGTACTCCCCCTGGCACTGGGGTCTGCTCACCCCCTTATTGCTGTGCCCTTCTCTGGTGCTGGGGTCCCCATGCCCTTGTGGGTCCCCAGTGAGGCCTTCTGCTTCCCCAGTAGCCCCAGCCCAATCCACCAGTATTTTCAAACAGCAACTTAAACATGAGCACCTGGGCCATAACATAATATAAGTGGTTCAGGATGTGCTCTGTCCCTTTTGAAAAGTCAAACTTCCCCCAACACTAAGTGCTTTGTAGGCTAGGGTACCTGATGAGCTCCTGGAGTCCCATTAACTCAGTATGCAACATATCAGGCAGTCCCTGAACAATTCTTCTCTGGGGACTCCTACCCCTTAGCTGCTGCCAGAGAACTAAACTTCTAGTCCCAGCCCTGGTGTTTTTATATGCCCAGGGCCCTGCCTTTTCCAGTCAGCTGATCCAGTGCAGGTGCAGATGTGTCCAAGCCACCAGTGGAGGGTTCAGGATTGAGAGTGTGCTCAGGAGAAAAAGGCAAGAAAGGTTTATTGACTTAACAAAAAGCAAAACAAAACACAACTACGTGTAATATAATGATAACAATGACAGACAATAACAATTTGCATCCGCAACTTATTGGCAGTTCCCTTTAATGCCTGATGTATGACAAGTTCTTCTTTTATAAAGCTCAGCAAAGTAAGGCATCCCTGATCTGCGCTGTCTGAGTGGTACCAGGAAGGGCTCTGGTATTCAGTCATTGGGTTCTTTAAGATCCATGGGCCTACCGAATGCAAGTCAGCAGCTAATTTCTAAATTAGTAGCTTCTCTGATAATGCTGCATCTCCCTTCTAATGAAATTAGAAGGGAGATGCTAGCTAATTTATAACTTCTGAGCTATGCTGATAACTTACAGCCATTCAGATTCTCCCACTACAACTCTTCTTAGGACTGACCAATAGCAGTACAAGCTTTTGCATTCTTCTGATAAAGGTAATTTTAACTGTGCCACAAGGCCTACTACTACTTCTACATAGCCTTTCAAAATTTACTAGACCTCACTACATTACATACAAGGCCTCACTAATCTTTGACTTTAATTAGGCTCTCAGCGGCAACATACAGTTTACAATATCTAAACAAACAACAAAAACACCTGGTCTAATCCTCACAGAGTGCTCAGCAAGCACCATTATCATACAAACATAATTTTCAACTGTCACACAGGTGCGGGATACTTTGCTCGTTAGCCTGTTGCCATAGTAACCTTCACCTGTGGGCTTCTGTCTGGCTCTTTGGGCTCTATCCCTAGGCAGTTTCTGCTCTTAGACAACCAGGCACCTTAATGCCCTGGGACACTGTCCATTTAAGAACCTAATGCCTAGGGGTTTGTACATGACCCTGACCTGTCCTGATTGTGTCCCATGTATCACAGGTGTCATCCTTGAGTTGCTGATTGCTTCGGTTCAAGGCCAGGACAAACTCAGCCCCTTGTTAGGCCTCATACATTCCTCCTTTCTTTCCACCCCACTGGGCCTCACTCATACCACCTGCTCTCACTGGGTCTCTTGCACTCTTCCCATTCTCACTGGGTCTGTCACATGCTGTCCCACACAGAACCAAACTCAGCCTGCCCTGCTCCCTTGAGCAGCTCCCATAGGCCAACAGGCTTGCCTACACATACTCCTTGGCTGGCCCTGGTGCAATCTCTCAGGCCTCTCCTACAACTGTCATCTGAACAGGGACTAGCCAATTCACCTGGCCCTGGATGGAGCACTGACCTGGGCTCCTCTCTGGGTAACTCATAACTTCCAGTCTTTGATTAGGGTCAATTGCTTGCCCACTCAGCCTCAGGCCCACTTGTGGCCTCAGGCATCCAAGGACTTATCTGGGCATAACTGCCCCCTTCCTGGGGCCTCTACAAATGTCCCCTCTCTGGGGCCTCAACTTGCTCATCCTATGGGCACTCTGCCAATCTCTGCCTTCTAACCCCATGCACTCCACCCTTTCACTGGGGTACGTACTCTGTCCCCCTCGCTGGGGCCCTTACTGCACCCCTATACTGGGGCCTCAGGGTCTTACATCCTCATAGGCTCAGGTGCCTTCTGCCTAGGCATGCCTGGCCTCACTACTCACTCAGGTTCTTACACCCTCATGGGCTAAAGGGACTCTGCCTAGGTGTACTTGGCCCACTACCTCTGTAGGGGTCTTACACCCCTACAGGCTCAGGTGCCTCTTCCTAGGCATGCCGGGCCCCACTATCCCCTAGTCTTTAAGACCCACCAGATAGTGGGGTCTGGGGTTATCAGGTGCCCCTACCTGCCTTTCACTGGGTAGGTAACTGGCCTGGCATTTCTGGGGGATTGTCCCACCACAGATAGCCCCACAGACCACCGTTCCCCAGCAGGGTTCAGTTTTAGGTCTTATCCAGGACAAAGCAGCCCTGTCATAGCTCCCTCATCAGGGCTCCTGGATGCTGTCCTTGGGTTCTCTCTCTCATTGGGCCCAGCTCTCACTCTGGCCCCATTCCAATCTTATAACAACCTGCATGCTGGTTGACTCCTACCATCTTCTGCTGTGATGGCCCCCCAATCAAAGAGACCTTCAGCCCTTACAGGCTCTGAGCTCACCTCCAGGCCAGTCAGGGGGACAGATAACTCACAGTTGTGCTGGCCTGCCCTAGCATTGGGCTTAATTGCCCTTTGGCCCTGGTGCTCTTGTATTGACCAATGCAAGGGATCAGAGAGTCAACATAGCAGCTGCTGACTCCCCATGCTGCAGAAAGAGGTCCCTCCTGGGTCTCACCAGAGAGCCCTCTTCTACTCTGGGCCTTGCCTTGGCCCCCTTGTAGGCCTACCAGCTGTTAGCCCCATGCCTAGGCTGAGCCTTGTTCTAACTGGACTGAAGCCTTATTCCTGGGGCTCTGGACCACACTGGTTCTGTAGGAACCTCCTGCCATCCCCATAGTTCCTCCCTTACATTATCTCATCCCTTAAAGTGCTTTTAACACCATCCTAAAACCTCTTGTCACCCAAAGACTGAGTTTTGTCCAAGGCACAACAGACTTCCTATGAAAACTTAAAAACATAGACCACATTACCAGTAATACCCTTCTAGCCACCATGGATATCACCAGCTTATATATCAATATCTACACCAGGATGGCATCCAATCCTGCCTTACATATCTACAGGAGTAATATTACAACTCAGAGTACAGGTCTAAACATATTACTGAACTTATACATGTCATCCTCACACAACAACAACTTCAGTTTCAATAAGCAACACTTCTTCCAGGCCATGTCACAACTATGGGCACCAAAATGGCCTCACAATATGCCAACCTTTTTATGGCCCACCTAAAAGAAGAATTCTTCAAGTACTGCACCATAAAACCCATGCTATAGCTAAGATATGTAGATGACATCTTCATCATTTCCATCACAAATTTAATAACCATCACTCCTCCATCAGACTTCTATCAGAATCACTTGAATACTCCAGCACCACCGTTTCCTTTTTAGACACTACTATCAATATCTGGAATGGTAAAATACAAACCACCATATACAAGATACACCACAGACCAACATTACATATCTACACAGGATGAGCAATTACCCTAAACACACCAGGAAAGCTATAATATACAGCCATGCCCTTCGATACCACAAAATTTGCACTGAGGAGAATATACGTGATTGTCACCTTGCAAATCTCAAATGGCCTTTCACCCAAAAAAGACACTCCTCCAGAGAGATAGATCACACTTCTGACAGTGCAACCTGGATACCATGTGAAGAATTGCTGCAATACAAAACAAAAATCCTCATGAATATCACACCATTGGTTATGACATCCCATCCTTACCCAGAGCCCATACAGAAAAGCCTCAAACAATTGCAACCCATACTAGGAGAAGACCAAATTATTAAAGAGATCTTTCCAGTAGCACCTGCCCTAGCCTTTAAACAAGCACTGAACTTTACCAAACTCATCACCAAAAGCAAAGTTCCTATGGCCCAAGGCGCACAGAATGGATCCAGACCATGCTGAGACAAAAACCGTACAACCTGCTAACATCACCACCACTCCAACAATAACTACTCCCCACAACAGTACCATTACCATTCCTAGATCTTACACTTGCACCTCCAGGCATGTAATAAATCTCATCTGGTGCACTAAATGCCCTGATGGAAAATATGTAGGAGAAACCAAACTACATACAAGAGTGAACACACAGCAAAGATCTATCAAAGACAAAAATACCCAATTACTGGTGGGTGCTCACTTCTCTCTCCAGTATCTCAGTTCTAATCCTCAAAGGGAATTAAAAAAAACAAGCAAACCCTTTTGTAGACAAGCCTATGAACATCACTTCATAAATCTACTGGATCCAAAAAATCACAGACTAAATATAGACATTGGACTTATAGCACATTATAAGCTGCCTGCTATCCAATAATCCCAGATGTACATTTTACATATTGGCTTCTATTCTACTGAGGAGAGCACACAAACACCAACAGATTCTCCCTATTGCCTGAAGAAGGGCGTTTGTGCCCAAAAGCTTTCAAAGAACAATTTTTCCAAGCATTTAATTGGTCTAATAAAAAATATCACATCTACCCAAATAATTTTGTCTGCCATTGGAGGAATTCGTGAATATTACTAAGCAATGAATTCTTTTGGTATTGACTATTAAACCTAACCCTTTCCTCCTGTTTTACTGTTACCAGTGAGTTCTCTCCATTTGTTATACAGTTATAACAAATTGATGGAACTGTGTGATGGAAATGTGGCCTAGATCATCATACAGTCCGATGGCTAGGCAACTGGCTATGGGGTCAGACCCAAAGAATACTAGTTGAAGGGAGCAAATCAATGTGGCTCAGTGTTACCAGTGGAGTCCCTCAGGGCTTGGTACTTGGGACAGTACTCTTTAACATGTTCATTAACGGTCTAGATTCAGGAGTCAGATGTGAACTGGCCAAGTTCACAGATGATACCAAATTATGGGGGAGGGCCATCACGCTGCAGGACAGGCTGGAGATACAGGCTGACTTGAACACACTCTGAAGGTGAGCTGACCAAAACCAGGTGGCCTTTAATACAGAGAAGTGCAAGGTGCTGCACCTCGGTGTGGCGGAATGCCGGACTAGCAATTCTGGCACCGCTTGGGGAGCCGCGGGCTTTACAGAGCGGGTGAGCGCGTGGCTTGTGGGGTGGGATTGGAGGTAGCTTTATGACCGCCTTTGAGGTTCGCCGAGCTGGCGCAAGTAGACGACTTAGAGTAAGTTGTTAGTTTTTTATAATAAGTTTGTAGGATGTCTTTTGGTTCACGGGGTTCCGGAGCAACCCCTTGCTTTTCACCACTGGAACTAGTTCAATGATGGGTGCGGCTGCCAACTCCTTAAGTCCCAGAACTGGCCAACAGCTCATTGAGACGGGGTGTTAGTAATAGAAGTTATTAAAGAGTATAAGGTGAAGTAAAAATTTGTTTTATTCACTCACCTGGCCTCACCCTCTTACGAATAAGAGGGGAGACCAGCTGGAACGAAGTTGCAGTCATATAAGTATAAAAAGCGTAGATATGCTGTCTAAGCTGCGAAGAAAGGCAGTCAAGAAATGGAGTCTCTGATGTTTCTTCAGTTACAGTATGCTGGATACAAAAAGGGGGTCTGTTGGCCCACAGGTTTCTCTAGTAAGCCCTTGCTCTCCACCCCTGAAGGGATGGGTGCAGCTGCCCGCTAGTTAGTCCTAGGGCTGGTCAACAGCTCATGAACGGGATGGTGGATACAAACTGTAACACGGTGAATCATTGTCGACTGTCAGATTTTCAAGGCCTTGGTTTTCACTGGGATATGCCCAGATGGAGAGCTGAAGACTGGCTACAGGGTGATCAGGCCTGAAGGGTCGTCCAGTCATCGTCTCTGCTACTTCCTGCTTTTTTACCTTTTTTATAGATGTTGGCTGGACTACCTCTGTGACACTAACTATGATATAAGCTAAGCATACAGGGATAGGATAGTTTCTTTTACATAATAGTTACTAGGCAGATTTTCTACATAAGTTTTGTTTCTGCAAGAATGACACTTACAGATAAGAAATAAAACTTACAGAATATGCATGTGCAGCTTAATACAAGCGTGGAAAAGTACAAGGTTTTCATTTTGATTAACGGCCAAAAGTACAAGGTCACATAAATGTGAGAGTGCTGCGTGGCAGTTATGCAGAAATAAAATAAGACATTTACACTTGGTAGGAAGAACCCTCAGGATACTTACAAAGTTTGCAGTACTATGCTCTCTAGCACCATGACTGAAGGGGACTTGGAGGTCTGTCTTGATTGACCACAAGATGAATATGAGCCACCAGTGTGATGTGGTGGTGGGCAAAGCTAACCAAACTCTAGTGTTCATCCACTGATGCATCTCAGGTGAAACCAGGGAAGTCATCCTCCTGCTTTACTCAGCCCTGGTGAGACCACAGCTGGAGTACTGCATCCAGTAGTGGCCCCCCCTCACTTCAGGAAGGATGTGGAGAAGCTTGAGAGAGTGCAGAGGACAGCCACTCATATGATCCAAGGCCTAGAGGGAAGGCCATACGAGGAGAGGACTTGGGACTCTTCAGTCTGGAGAAGAGAAGGCTCAGGCAGGACTTGGTGGCAGCTTACAACTTCATAAGAGGAGTACATGAGGACCTGGGAGAACATCTGTTCCCCAGAGCTCCCCAAGGGATAACAAGGTCTAACAGCCCTAAACTCCAGGAAGGCTAATTTAGACTGGATATTAGAAAAAAGTTCTTTATGGTGTATGTGTCCAGGGTCTGGAACAAACTCCCTCCAGAGGTGGTGCAAGCACCTACTCTGGATTCCTTCGAGAAACAGCTGGATTTATTTCTTGTGAGGATCTCTTGATCCCAGCTGACTTCCCACTTATGGCATGGGGGCTGGACCTGATGATCTCTTGAGGTCCCTTGCAGCTGCTAATGTCTATGAAATCTATTAAATTATTTTGGCATGTATTTACCTTGTTGAAGTTTGCTTTATTTCTTATTTTTCACTTGTGTTTGGTATTTTACTCTCCATATCAGTGTGTAGTATTATATTTGATTTCCCCTGTGTATCTTGCACAGTCAAGAGTCAGTTTGAATAGAAGTGTAAGGCACCAATAAACAGGAACCCAGATGTTACTTCTAAGCAAGAGGGGAAGTCAGCAGGGAAGACAGAAAGGGAAAGGGCTGAAACACTTCTTGGGGATGTGGCTACTGTACAATATTTATCATCCAACCTTTTTAATACTAATATTCTATGGAAAAATGATCAATAGTGTGATACCTGTTGAAACAATTGCAGCCACCAGAGTTTGTTATATAGTTGACAGATGTTTTTGAAGCTACTTAAATTGAGTGTTAAGGTACTTTATGGGTTATTAACTACACTACATTTAACATATGAATATGGTAAATGAAAAACTGTCCTGTTAAAATTGCTTGCTAAGTATGGAATAATAATGATTTGGGTGGATTATCATGCAGAAAATGTATATAGGAAAACATGTTCATAAAGTCATAGAAGAAACTGTTTTTTTAATTATGGTAATTTACACCAATACATACAGGATCTGTACAATACAGTTACAAATCTTCAGAGAAATAATTTCAGAGAATATTACTGAGAAAATTTATCAGTCATCTAATACAATTAAATCAATCATCTATTAGGCTACAGCTAAGCAAACTCATGGGTAATGTCAATGTTTGTCACCATTCATTTCAGGATAAACCAGATGTTAGAATGGTCCTGCTTAATGTTTACATTCTATTCTTTTCAATCGCCTTCTAGCACAGCATCTTCAGATTAAAACAAGAAACAAATGCAACATCTTGGACTTCATTTGTGACTTTAGCCCTTATTTTTTGGGCTTATTTTTTTTTTACCAAAATCATTTTGTTTACTGGTGATGGGCTTGAAAAGGATGCAAAGAGCCATTTTGCGGGGGGTCAAATGTTTCCTTAGTCAATTAATACTGAAAACTGAAGTAGAGCCCCTGCATAAGCAGTGACAGAAGGATCAGTCACCTCTGATAGTGACTTTCTTTTTTTTTCTGCCCCCTTTTTTTAAGTAGCTGTACAGTATGTGGCCAATAAATCAAGTGCACTCTGACCTCTGTCATATGACATTTAGTTTTTTGCATTCCTACGCTGTACTTGGTGACTGAAGTCTAGCAAGTAAAGGGCAGCTTGGGCTTGTGTTTCACACTTTTATTACAAAATGTTAGAAAAAAAGTGAAATATTTGGCAAAAAATGAGCAAAAGCAGTCACATGAACAGTTTAGGTTTCCAGGAGTGAACTTGACCACAGCATTGGTAAGTAGCATTGAAAATACATTTGAGAGTTGAAATCCTACAGAATGTTACGAGGCAGGCCCAGAGCTGCATTCTGTTGTGAGCACAAAGCCTTTGCTAAGCAAAGTAAATTAGAAAAGATTCAAAAATATTGTGATGAACAAACGTCATATGGGAAACACACTTTTTTTTCAAGAAAGAAACTGCCAGTTGAGACCATTAGCCATTCTGTAAGACTTATGCAATACAGCTAAGTCTGTACTGTTAGCAGATGGACTAACAAAGACAAATTATTTGTGATATAACTAATAACCAAGTCAGAGCAAAATTATTGAGAGAAATGGACTTGATTTTAAAAGAGCAGTCAATGTTTGCAAGATCAGTGAAAGCTCTGCTTCCTAAATGAATGTTATTTAGCAGAGCAAGAATTGAAATGCATCTTATTATGAACACTGACTAAGTCATAAAGAGAAACCACCAGGATAAACAAAGGAAAAAGAACTGTTTTCTTTGCAATAAATGTGTGAGTAAGAGCATCACAAAGTTGTTGTCCAGTGCAAAGGATTTGGTATCATGCATGTAGTAGAAGCTACCACTTAACAGAAGTTTTGTCCTGCTTAGTCCAAATTGCAAAGAAATACAAAAGTAAAATTAATTAATGAATGTCCATACAACTGGAAGGCAAAGTTCTGGTGTCATAAAAACTCTTCCTAGAATTCTAAATGAACAAAGCAACTTGCTACATAGAAGGTTAGTCAAATAGTTCTCTTGGAGGTAATATTATCAGAGAAAGATTATTATAAAACCAGGATAATCAATAAATATAGTGGTCTATCACCATAGGGCGTGTGTAGATGAAGTGAGGGGCATATGTGCATGACACTTTCAAGTGGGTTAAATGGTTTTGCACTGCTTTAATGTTGTTGTTGTTTGAATGTGTCAGCAATGTATTGAGCATTAATTCCAGTCACTGTAGCACATTCAGCAGTGTAATGCACCTTAAATGACTTTGGGGCACAACAAACTAAAATACATCTGAGGAGTTTTAGTTTGGTGCCCTACAGCCATGGAGCAAAGCACTGGGCTCCATCCAGCTCAGGGACTGTGCAGAGAGTCCTGCAGACAGTACAGGCAGCCTGGCAGCAGTCTGGGAAGGCAGGCTCCACCGAAGGAAAAAAAAAAAAGCAGTGAGCCTGATCTTCCCCCCTGCCCCCCGGAGCCTGCCTGCCTGTGTGAGCTATGCAGGGACCCGGTCCTTCCCTCTGTGGCTGAGGTGCCCCTGGGATTGCCTGAGCTGCCTGCCTGTGGGCAGGTACCACCTGTCAGGGGCATTGCTGCCATTGAAGGAAGCACTAGACCGTGTTCCTCCTGCAGTCTAGGGAACGCTCTACCCGCCAGCAGCTCGCCCTCCTCTTCCTGCCACTGGAGAGGCAGGGAAGACATGGGTGTACATGACACAGGGGTTTACATTACCCTAAACTGAAACAGTGTTTTTAAAAGTCCACTGCTTCAATTTAGGGGCCCGCTTCATTTACACATGCCCATAATTTTTATTTGATATCCATATTTTATTAGATTTAATGTGATCAAGTATTATCACAGTTCCTAGCAGATTGACTTTTGTCAGGTGATAGTGTTATTAACTCTTTGTAATTCTAATCCATGCCAAGATATAAACTTTAGATTCTTATTAGCACTCCCATATGGCACACTTTTTAAACTTTAACATCTCAAAGGCTGAAATTCTTCCAAGAAACCACAAGAAAGATTTTATATCAAGAAAAGCTATGTGTCCCTGAAAGGTGACATTGACATTCAGGGTGGACAACTGGAAATGCTCTGGGTAAACATTTGTGGTGAACATGGCACAGGGAACACAATGGTAGGAGTCCTTCTACAGACCTCCTAATCAGGACCAAGAGCTCAAGCTTGAACAGGAATTCACCAAGGAACTGGCTGAGGCTGCACTTTCCTGGTGCACGGTTATCATGGGAGATTTCAACAACCCAGACATCTTGTGGGAAGAGCACTCAGCTAAATCCAAACAATTGCAAAGCTTTCTCATGTGTGAATGAGCTGCATCTGACTCAAGAAGTCTATAGACTGATGAGAGGCAAAGCACTGCTCATCCTGGTACTGGCAACAGGAGAGGATTTAATCAGTGACTGAATGATTGAAGGGAAGCTGGGAGGCCATGACCATGAGCTGATCACCTTCACCATCTGCCATAAAACTGGCAAGTCAGTCAGCAATACAGAACTTCTCAACTTCAGGAAAGCCGACTTTGACAAGCTCAGAAGGCTTGTTGGTGAGGCCCTAAGGGACCACAACCTGAAGGAGAGGGGAGTTCAGGATGAGTAGCTGCTCCTCAAGGGAAAGATCCTGAAAGCAAGGCATAAGGTTAAACCTTTAAATAGTTAAGTTGAATCTAGCATAAATTTAATGATTTGATTAGTCTTCTAGAAAGTAGCTGCTTAACTGTATTCTATAATGCTTCCAGTTTGACACAAGTGAATGAACTTTGTATGCCCTGGGCATGAGAGAGGTATGGGTAAGGGGTGAGTGAAGAATGAATAGAAGTTTTTACATAAGAAAAAGAAGAGAAGATTTAACTGTTTCTGTAAGTGTAGCAGGGCACTGAGGTGCCTGCTACTGGTGGAGCAATAAGTAAAGGAATCCAGCTGCGGGATGCCAGGGCAACCAGTGGGAGTCAGCTGGCACCGCACTTCAAGAGGGATGTGGACAGCATGGAGAGGTCCAGAGGAGGGCCACTCACATGATCAGGGGATAGCAGGGCAGGCCCTATGAGGAGAGGCTGGGCAGCCTCCAAAAGAGAAGGCTGAAGGGGGATCTAGTGGCCTGTTATAAACTAATCAGGGGGGATCAGCAGGCATTAGGGGAGTCACTATTCCCCCGTACACTGCCAGGAGTGACCAGGAATAATGGTCACAAGCTGGCAGAGGGTAGGTTTAGGCTAGATATCAGGAAGCGCTACTTCACGGTCAGGGCGGCTAGGATCTGGAACCAGCTTCCAAGAGAAGTGGTCCTGGCTCCTACCCTGGGGGTCTTTAAGAGGAGGTTGGAGGAACATCTTGCTGGGGTCGTTTGACCCCAGTATTATTTCCTGCCATGGCAGGGGGTTGGACTAGATGATCTGCTCAGGTTCGTTCCGACGCTAGAAACTATGAAACTATGACCAGAAGGGGCAGGGCCTGGCTCCCATGTAACCCCAGGCTGAGGCCAGGTAGGGAATCCCCCACCAGCAGCCAAGGGAGAAGGAGCTCTGCCAGAGCACACAGTGAGGAGAAGCCTGACTGCACAAGCAGCTCCTGATTGCAGTTATGAGGTGGAGAATTCCCTGGTAGGGACTGAATGTTGTTTAGCCAGATGGCTTAGAGTTTTATGTTATAGCCCAGGGGCTCATATTTTTGTGTTCACTGTTTAGACCAGAGGACTGGGTGAGGCTATTAGGGATTGGAGGAGGATTCATAGGGGCTCACCGGTAGTGTGGGGATCCCAGCACCAGAGAGGGCGCAGCATTTGGGGGTGCACTGACCACAACCCTGAAAAGGGGAGCGAAGAATTGGAGGCCAGGTAAGGCTGAGGCCGCCTGAGCCCTCCATGAGACAAGCCAGAGCACTCTGGGGTGCGGAGAGTGAAACAGACTAAAGAACATCCAGGACATCTGCGAGGCTTGGGCTGCGGTGTAAGGGGAGGAAAGGAGCCACAGATAGCATCCCTTGGCATCGGGGCAGAAAATGGGCAGCCTCCTGCTTAATTAGCATCCTCTAATTAAGCAAGTAACAACAAGGCATGGCAGACGAGGAGGCAGGTGGTTAGCCCATAACAGGTGGGCAGGGTCACTAGTGGACAGACCCCGAAAAGGCACACCTGTCACAATGGTGCATTGGCCAGGAACTTTTCATCTGGCTGTATGCACCCTAAGACAGTGGTTTGCCCATATGAGGAAATGAGCCCTTGGGTTCATCAAGAGAGCTCAATGGGAGTGGACCCTAATACTAGACCCAGAGTCACAGCAGCAACTCAAGAATCAGCTATGTCAAACAATACGGGGCCTGCGGGATCACGCCGCACGACAAAAGACCCTGCTAGCCAACATGATCGGGATCACCCACCCACGGCCAATGATCTGGGTAGGGTTGTGTGGCTATGGGATCAGAGTTGATGCTGAGGCAAGAGATGAGCCTCCTACACTTACTGTGGACATGACCGTCAATGGGAAAAAGGTACAGGCTATGTTAGATTCAGGCTCATTACAGACTATGCTGAGGAGGGACGTGGTACCGACAAAAGAAAAGGGAGTAGCAGATTGAGTAAATGTTCAGCTTTGGTGTGAGGACCCCCTCAAAATCGACAGGGTGGGGGCCACCCTACAAGTAGGTAAGAGGACCCGTCAGATGCTGGTTAAGGTTGCTGAGCATTTACCTTATCCGGTAGTATTGGGGAGAGGGCAGAAGTGTTTGCAGGCACAACCGAACAACCTCCTCCCAAAGAAAGGGGTGAACAAGAGATGGACATTGCACACTTATGGGAAGATGAGCATTTCTCCTTGCAGCAGAGTCGGGAGCCAGATTTTCGGTCTGCACTACAAGAACACTTGGCCCAACGAAACGGAGAGGTATTATGGCCGGAGCCGATAAAGATGTCGCCAAGATTCGAGATAAGAAATGACCTCCTGTACCGAGTTAAACAAGGGAAGCCTGAAGGAGGAGAGGTTGTACAGTTGCTGGTGCCTCGGCGCTATCAATGAGCTTTATTGAAGGTGGCTCATGAGCTCCCTGTGGGGGGATATTTGGGCAGGGACAAGACTGAGGCCCGTATTTGGGCAAGGCTTTTTGGCCAGAACTGTTGCGGGAAGTGGCGAGATATTGTGCTTCATAACCCGTGTGCCAAAAAGTGAATCCAAGACACCTCCCAAAGGCTCCTTTAGTTCCGATGGCTTTGGTGGAGGTTGCCTTTGAGTGGGTGGCACTGGACATTGTGAGGCCACTTCCCTGAAGTAGCACCAGGAACCAGTATATATTTGTTTTAATGGATTATGCCACAAGATACCCGGAAGCTGTGCTGATGCAGACCGTGTCTACCCCAAATGTGGCAAATGAGCAGGGCACTGAGGTGCCTGCTACTGGTGAAGCGATAAGTAAAGGAATCTAGCTGTAGGATGCCAGGGTAACCAGTGGGAGTCAGCTGACCAGAAGGGGCAGGGCCTGGCTCCCATGTAACCCCAGGCTGAGGCTAGGCAGGGAGTCCCCCGCCGGCAGCCAAGGGAGAAGGAGCTCTGCCAGAGCAAACAGTGAGGAGAAGCCTGACTGCACAAGCAGCTCCTGATTGCAGTTATGAGGTGGAGAATTCCCTGGTAGGGACTGAATGTTGTTTAGCCAGATGGCTTAGAGTTTTATGTTATAGCCCAGGGGCTTGTGTTTTTGTGTTCGCTGTTTAGACCAGAGGACCGGGTGAAGCTATTAGGGGTTGGAGGAGGATTCATAGGGGCTCCACGGTAGTGTGGGGACCCTGGCACCAGACAGGGCGCAGCATTTGGGAGTGCACTGAACGCAACCCTGAAAAGGGGAGCGAAGAATTGAAGGTCAGGTAAGGCTGAGGCCGCCTGAGCCCTGCAGGGGGTTCAAGACCCCGAGGAGGAGATTTGGGGCCAGGCACGGCTACAGCCACCTGAGCCCTGGGCAGCCAGAGAAGCCCCAGAAAGGGGGCAGTGGAAGAACCCCAAGAAAGGAGGCAACGATTGATGAGTGCCAGGTGGTACAGTGGCAAGACAAACCAGAGTGCCAGTGAGGCGCAGGATGCCTGACAAGCCAGAGCGCCGGTGGGGCACAGGGTGTGAGACAAGCCAGAGCACTCTGGGGTGCGGGGAGTGAAACAGACCAAACAATGTCTGGGACATCTGCAAGGCTTGGGCTGCAGTGTAAGGGGAGGAAAGGAGCCACAGATAGTGCCCCCTGGCATCGGGGCAGAAAATGGGCAGCCTCCTGCTTAATTAGCATCCTCTAATTAAGCAAGTAACAACAAGGTGTGGCAGTCAAGAAGGCAGGTGGTTGGCCAGTAACAGGTGGGTAGGTTCACTAGTGGACAGACTCCTGAGATTTTGTTGAGGCCCTAAGGGGCCATGACTTGACAGCAAGGGCAACATTGGATCCCTGCTAAACCAAATGGGACAACTGACAACTGACACCCAGGAAAAAGACAACCTGCTTAATGGGTACTTTGGGTTGGTTTTTCACCAGCCCAAAGGGACCACCCTGCCAAACACAATGCAGGATGGCCAGGGTGTAGATGAATTTATGCCCAACATCAGTATAAACTTTGCAAAGGAACATGATGAGAGGCTGGATGCTTTCAAGTCAGCTGGTCCTGACAGATTGCACCCCAGAGAACTTAAGGATCTGGCAGTCATCATAGCTCAGTGGCAAGGATATTCAAGAACTTGTGGTGCTCAGGTGAAGTACCCGAAGATTGGAAGAAGGCCAATGTGGTGCCCATCTTCAAGAAAGGGAGGAAAGTAGATCCGGGGAACTACAGGCCAATCAGCTTGACCTCAATCCCTGGAAAGATTTTGGAAAAAAATATCAAAGAGACCATTCTAGACAAGCTGACTGAGGGACAGCAAGTGTGGGTTTGTTATAGGTAGGTCTTGCCTCACCAATCTCATCTCTTTGAATGACCAGGTGACATATCAACTGGACAAGGGAGAAGAGATTGATGTCATATATCTTGGTTTAAAAAAAGCCTTCGATCTGGTGTCCCATGATCATCTCTTGGAAAAATTGGCCAACTGCAGCCTCGGCTGCATCACAATCTGATGGCTGGGGAATTGGCTCCGAGGTCAGACCCAGAGAGTGGTAGTTGATGGAAGGAAATCATCATGGTGTGCTGTGACCAGTGGGGTCCCCAAGGCTCTGTCCTTGGGCCTATACTCTTTAACATCTTTATTAATGATGTGGACATTGGTGTCAGAAGCTGATTGGCCAAGTTCACTGATGACACCAAACTTTGGGGTAAAGCATCCACACCTGAGGGCACGATGGTGATCCAGGCTGACCTAGAGAGGCTCAGAAAATGGACAGTCAAAAACCTGATGCAGTTCAACATCAAAAATGCAATGTACTCCACCTTGCAGAAACAAACCCACAGCACACTCATAGGCTTAGCGGTGCTACACTTGCTAGCACCATGGTCGAAAGGGACTTGGGGGTCATGATTGACCACAAGATGAATATGAGCCAGCAATGCGATGTCACAGCTGGTAAAACAAGCACAATTCTGACTTGAATCCATAGATGCTTCTCAAGCAAATTCCAGGATGTCATCCTCCCATTGTACTCAGCCTTGGTGAGGCCGCAGCTGGAGCACTGCATCCAATTTTGGGCTCCACAATTTTAAAAGGATGTGGAGAAGCTTGAGAGTGTCCAGAGGAGAGCCATGTGCATGATCAGAAGGCAGGAGAACAGGCCTTATGATGAGAGGCTGAGAGCTATGGGACTCTTCAGCCTGGAAAAGTGCAGGCTCAGGGGGGATCTGGTGGCTGCCTATAACTATAAAAGGGGTGTACATTGGGATCTGGGAGAACACCCATTCATCAGAGTGCTCCCAGGGATGACAAGGTGCAATGGTCTTGTGATCCCATTGTATACCCATCCAGACCATTTCAGGGTGGACATAAGGAAGAACTTCTTTACTTCTCTGAGTCCCCAAGGCCTGGAGCAGACTGCCGCTACAGGTGGTGGAAGCACCCACTCTGGAATCCTTTAAGAGACATTTGGACGTTTATCTTGCTGGGATCCTTTGACCCCAGCTGACTTACTGCCCCTGGGGTAGGGGGCTTGATTCAATGATCTTCCGAGCTCCCTTCCAGCCCTAATATCTATGAAATCTATGAAATCTATTTAAGTATTCTTCCCTGTAGGAGCAGGGTTGCTGTAAAATGCGCCAGTTTTTTTTCTTTTCCTTTTCTCTTTTTATTGAGCCAACCTGCCTTTTTAGAGTGATTTTTACTCTGAGTAGCCCAAAATCCTCACTCAAACCAATAATCATGTGTTGATAGGTGAAATTAGTTTCAGAATTCTAATGAAGCTCAGCAGCTGGGAGACAGACAGCTCATCTGAAGATTAAATGAGAAAAATTGCCACTTTTGCTGGTTCCTTTAGAAACTCATTTACATTCTGTCAGCTTCCATTAGGAATAGGAACTGCAAATATTGAGGGAAATATGCATGAATTCAGCACTGAACTGGCCAATCAAAGCAGCTTCTTCTTGCTTACAAAGCTGCCAAAAGATTTTACGTAGTTATGCCTTCTGGAAACAGTAGGTGATGATCTCCTTTCCTTCACTTGTCATCCAGCATTTGGGTTTTAACACAGCCCAAAGATTACTGTACAATACAAGAAATGAACAGTGGAATGTATTTAAACTTCAACCTTAGGAACAGGTACAATAGTTTGACCCTTATACGTTAAAAACAATGCATGCATGTGATTTCTGCTGAAACGGTATTAAAGTTGCATAGTCCAAATTGAAAATGACAGTCATAAAATATGAAAATTAAAGTTGGACAAGTTTACTTCAGTCTGTGTTATATTACATGCATGTCATGTGATATTTAGATTCTATATCTGTGAATGATGTAGGATTTAGATCCTACGTCTTTTTGCATAAAATCAGCCTGAATGGAGCCATAGAATCATAGAGAACTAGGGTGGAAAGGGATCTCCAGAGGTCAACTAATCCAACCCCTGGCCTAAGGCAAGATCATCCCTAGGCAAACCATTCCATACTACCATAATCTAAACTCTACATAAGACTACATTCAACCCTGGCACAACATAGACCTAGCACCCTAACCTGTCACAGGTAATGGCAACCAATGTCTTGCCTATGTGCTACTTCTCTAAAATGTTGTCAACATACACTCAAGAGGTCTTGGGTAGAGGCCCATGCCTCCTGCTACAGAGGAAGGCAAAACCCTCCTGAGTTCACACCAATCTGACCAAGTTTCTTGAGCGAGTTTGTGGATGACACAAAACTGGGAAGGATTATGAACATGTTGAAGGATTTTAGAGGAGTAAAATTCCTCCTTGATCCCAAATATGGCAATCAGTCTGACTCTGAGTGGATGGGCAAGACCTTCTAGTTATGACCCTCTGACTTTGCTCCTAGACAGGGAATCACCCATCCCATTTGAAGTCCCCAGCCTTAGCTATTGCCAACTGTCTGCGCTAGCTGGTGATCAGTCAGGGTCAGACTGATCACCATATTTGGGATCAAGGAGTTTTATCCCTCCAAAATCCTTCAATGTGTTCACAGTACTTCACAGTTCTGTGTCATCCACAAACTTGCTCAAGGTGCTTGGTCAGATTGGTATAGACTGTCTTCCTCTGTAGCAGGAGGCATGGGCCTCTACCCAAGACCTCTTAAGTGTTCTGATTCCCAAAGTCCAAGTGTCCTGATTCCTCTTGCTTTTAGACCAATGTGGCTACAACCTGGATACCCGAAACATGGAAAATATCTAATTTTACCCGATTTTTAAAATGAACTCTTCATAACCTTACAAGGAGGAAACAAGTTTCACCACCTGAGACCCTGATCCTGCCTTTTTGGAGGTAATTTGCCACATAAGAAATGCCTGCATGGAAGAGCATTCCATCTTTGTATTCCTTTGTGAAATAGGAAACACCAAAATGACTACATCCTGCTTACCAGCAAACAGCTTTGAGATAAACAAACTATTCCAACTTTTCTCTGAGCCTAATCTGCATATAAAATGAGCTGTTCCAAAGAGAAAATTTTACTACACCTTCAACTCTTCTATGAAATATGAACTTTCATTCCTAGTCAGGAGAACTTTTACAATCTTTTCTCCTATGCCTGAAAAAGGGTGTTTGTGCCCAAAAGCTTGCAATTAAAGATTTTTTTGTTGCAAAAATCTAATGTAAGATATTACTTCTACCATGAGTCCTGACTCCAAGCATTCTAAAAGAATTTGCCAAGATCCACTGACATTTTAAACAAAGCTCAAAAAATCTTAGTGAGTAATTGTAACTAGGGAACTTGTTGTTTGACAGTGGCTTTAATACTGTTGGAATAATAGAGTGATAAGAAGAGGTGAGTTCTAAAAAGCAGTCTGGCTTGCTTGATAAGGGGAGCTTCCTTGAACAACATAGATTTCCTTTGATAAGAGTGAGGTCAGACAGGGAATAATTTTTTTGTCAGTTAGCCTCACTGATATAGTCTTCATAGTTGAGGATGACAATATCTTCTCCTTTGTCCACTGGTTTGATTACTTTTGCTGTTGGATCTTCGGGACTGTGAGGGTTTGCTCTCTGAGGGAGGGAGGTTGCCATGGTCCTAGCTTTTGTCCTTGTGTGGGTAAAATCAGGCAGTAAGTCACACCAGATTGAATGATCACCAAGAAAATGAAACACAGAGACACTAGAGCACATGTAGGAGAATATTTTTCATAAAACAATTATGACCAGTCTGACTTCACAGTTCTTCTGCTCAAAGGAAATCTACCAAACTCCTTTGAAAGAAGAGTATGGGAATGGAAAATCATTAACTGCTTGGACATTAAGGGGATTTTACACATGCTCCCAACACAGCACCGGGCACTTTTAATTAGCAAGCCATGCTAATTAAAAGTTCCCAGTGCTGCATCAGAGTAGGCGTATCAATGGCTGTGCACTTTGAACTAAAGCACATTCATAGTTTCATATCTGGTAGGGTCAGAAGGGACCTAAGTAGATCATCAAGTCTGATCCCCTGCCATGGGCAAGAAAGAATGCTGGGGTCAAATGACCCTGGATAGATGATTATCCAGCCTCCTTTGGAAGTCCCCCAGGGTAGGAGCAAGCACCACTTCCCATGGAAATTGGTTCCAGATCTTAACTGCCCTGACTGTGAAATAATGCCTCCTAATATCTAGCCTGAATCTACCTTCAGTCAACTTACGGCCACTATTCCTTGTTACTCCCGGTAGGGCTGAGGTGAACAGGGACTCTCCCACAGCCTGCTGGTACCCCTTGGCCACTTTGTAGATGGCCACTAGATCCTCCTCAGCTTTCTCTTGTGGAGGCTGAACAGGTTCAGGTCCCATAGCCTCTGCTCATAGGGCTTGCCTTGCTGCCCCCTGGTCATGTGAGTGGCCTTCAACCTGCTTGTGATGCATTGAATGTGTTTTAGTTCAAAGCACACCGCCACCATTTTCTCAGCACTGATGTGTGCTGTGCCAGTGGTACATGTGATATGTAAGGCTGCCAGTATGTGTCAATTTACATGCTGGAGCAGACTTGATTAATTGGGTTTGCTCTGATTCACTGGATTTCCAGTGCATTGGAGCAGTCTCCCTGCATGTGTGTAAGTGCTGTAAGTACCAGGGATTTAACACAGACAATGACTTTATGGTCCAGTATAATCTGTCAAATACTAATCTCTGCACTTCACAGGTGATAATGACCATCCTGAATAATTTATCTTTATCACTTGAAAACTCTGCAAAAAACATTTTTTTAACCACAGAATATAGTCCTGATTCAAGAATCCTTGGCTAATAAAGTATGGTGCATGCTGTTATGTTAGATTAGATTAGATTATTTTTGTACTGGTCTATAAAAATCTCTGATATCTTTCTTTCTTTTAAAATGTCAAGACATTGTTTAAAACATTTTTCATGTTTTCATGAAATATGTGGCATTAGTCCACTTCACAATATTACGTGGCTCAAAACACAAGTCACATAGGTTCAAAATTACCTGAATGTTTCATCGGTGGCTTGCAAATCAACAGCAGTGTTGATCATTCCAATTTCATTTTGCTAAAACTATACTTTGTATGCTTGTATTTATGTTGTGCCTATCTCAGTTTGATTACCCGCTCCCGCACTGCTTTGGTGTGCGCGCCTGGTCTTAGATGCGTTGGGACTTCATGCAAACCCTGAGGAGGCCCTTGATCACTTTGGGGCTTCCGTTGAGGATACCACCGGAGTTTTTGCGTCCCCTGATGGATGTACCTGGGGCTCCACCTACACCCCATCCACATGCTAGCCCTTGAGGTGAGCCTCAGGGTCTTTATATGGCTTGCCCTCCAGTGATGCCTGTCTTGGATCTCCATGCCCCTTTTTCTTTCATTGATTCTACTTTTGGTTTTGTTTGTACCAAGGGGCCTCTGGATGTTCCACCCTTGGAGATATCTCTCTGGTAGTCTGGTGGTTCTGTTTTGGTGCTGTCAGCTATAGCCGCACCTTTTCACCACCAGTGTTCCCCTGGAGCCTCCAAAGCAAGACACGACAAAATAATCAATGAGCCTATGTTAAAGCAAGGAAAAGAAAGGAAACAAAGGGAAAGAAAGGAGCCACTCTGGCTGACTGGAAACACAGGTAAAAAAAAAAAAAAGGAAGAAAAGGACTATAGAAGAAGAGGGATCGTCGGGCTGAGCAGCCCTTCTTTCCCCTTGAACTCTAGATAGAGCCCAACCTCTTCTCTCGGCTTGGTTTTGTGCCCTCGCCCCAGCTTGGGTCTTCCTTGGCTTTTTCCTGAGCTGTCTCTGGTTCCACGCCCCAGTGTTGCCTGTAGCTGGTGCAGGACACTCTTGCAGCCTCTGCTGCCGCTAAAACCTGCCTCCGCATCTGACTGCCTTGCTTCTGCCGGTGCTGGGTGCACCCGGAGTGGGGGATGCCTGCAGCCTCTCCTGCTCCCAGCATCCCTGCTTGCTCACTCTAAAAGCTGGCTTTTATTTTCACCGGGTGACGTCTCCTGCTGACGTCACCCAGCTCCAGCTGCAGATAAGCACGGCTGATAAACCACACAGGCATTTCCTCCTGGCATGTTCCTTTGGGTCCTCGGTATCTTGGAATGGGTAAGTTTTTCTCTTTTCGGGGTTTTTTCTTTGGGGTTGGGTTACCCTTGTCCCGGGTTCCCACATGGACCGGGCTCCTTGTTCATATTCAATTAATGTGCTTTAGGTAATACACATTACATTTAGTACCTTTGGGTGCCTGTACATGACTGGGAAGGCTGCTGCAATGCATGATAATTACCTCACTCCAGCAGCCTCGTGTGTCTCATGTATCAGTGTTCTTGTGCTTTTGAAGAGCAGAGATTCTGTGGTGGTTTAATTTGTTTGTACCAAGGGGCCTCTGGTACAAAAATGCCACCTTGCCCCACCCCAGAGCATGTGTAAAAGTGCCATTCATTGAGAGTTACTAAAAAAATACATATTAGTCTATTTGAATGCACATTAGTTAAAGAGCATGTTTTTTTTGTGATGCTTTAATGCACATTAAAAAAGGCTAACGTGCATTAAAATGCATGTGTGGATGTGTATTAGTAGTACTAATAATACTTAAATTAGCATAGACATATTATTTTACATGCCCTTGGTCAGTCCTTAGCTTTGAATGTCACCCTAACTGATAAAAAGTAAATAGTACCACCAGGAGCTATGTTTACTTGTTTATTTGTCTAAGTATCCATAATGGGGTGCTTGTGAAAGAAAAGATGCAAATGTATTGCTTTTTCACTCGGATTTCATTTGTAAAGAGGGCCTTTACCTAGATAAACACGATCTCTTTGTATTGTTGGCACGTCTCACTTCTTCTCTGGCACTCCTAAGCTATGAAGCTTTCTTCATAAATTTCCATATAGGTCAGTGACCTATATGACAGTGCTGTGCTGTAAGCACTTTTATACTCTATAAATTGCATTACACATTAGAAATATTATCTCCACATAGCAAACTATCTGTTAATGAATAGTTGAATGAGTAAAATGCATGTTGAAAAATGAACAAAGAGTTCATAAGGCAATTAAGCTCGGCATTATGTTTGCATTTCTCCATGATATTTGCATTACAAAAGTGTATTGTACAGTCAGAAAAGTGATATGGAGACAGATGTGTGATTATTGTGAAACTCAACAGCCTTCATAACTGAAGTTCTCTCCACTGTTTAGACCACGATGCAGAATAATTTGTTTTGAATCTGTAACATTCAATACATTAAGAATAAACATTTATAAATGTATTACCCATCTACAAAAGAGGCTAATAAGAATGTGAAAGTATACTGATCATTTGCACTGTAAAACTATTATATGAGAGAGACTATTCATTCTGTCACAGCACAGACAAATGCATTATCCTCTCCTGAATGACAACTCAAACCTTTAGTGACATAATTGCATTTCATATGAAAATATTGTTATTTTTGTTTAACATTTATACTGAAACAGTGCCTAGAGGTCAGCTGGGGTCTGGGCCCCATTGTGCTAGATGGTACAGAGACATACAGAAAATGACAGTCCTTAACAAAGTACTTGCTTGTAAGAGTCCAGAATGATAAGTGCAGAGTAAAGGAACAACACAAAGAGGGTGAAAAGGAAGCATATAAAAAGGCTGTGGAAGAGATAAAGGGGAAAACAAATAAACCAACAAAAAAAAGTCTTGGGCAGGTAGCATGGTGAGACATGGAGCTGTTACAGTGTTTTATATGAATCTGGTAATTGAAATTGGCATATTTTGTGGAGATGGCCCAGTTTCTTTAAATTTTACTTAAAACCTTCCTGGTTTCTTCATAGCTTCACTGTGGCCTAAGATTTTGGGGGCTCTACAATCTGGGGCAACCAGCCATGCAGACAGTTCAGAGGCTGGAGATTGCAGATCTTACAGAGTCCATAGTTTGCCATTTGGGCTGCCGTAGTAACTCACAGGTGTGTAGTTCCTGCAATCTTGGAGCACTGAGCCAAACAGAACTTTAGGGACCTGGGCCCCATTTACTTTCTTAACTTGTTTTTTGAAGAAAAGTACTTTTGTGCCAAATTGCAATGAAAGCAAAATTCAAAATAGCAAAATCCTCCTTGAAATGGATTTACTAATCTCAATATAGTCCTAGTTAGTTATAAAGATAAGAAAGATGAAGTACTAAGAAGTAATGATGAATGTTCACTACTTCAGGGCTTTCTACAAACTCTTTTTTTTATTTCAAGCTGTGAGGAAACAAATGAGAATACTGGCAACTGAAAAAAGAGATAATAAAGAGCATACATGGTAGATTCTCTGTAGCATTGTTTCTCAACCTTTTCAAATAGGTGATCTCTTATTCCAAATCACCTTTTTATGACCATCTGTAAAAGTCAAAAATAAATCTATGCTAAGTCAGTATAATTTATTTTTGTGTGTGTTGCTGGGTTGGCAAAGAACATGTTCTTTTTATGAATTAAAGGTATGTAAAGCCATTCCTTTCCTGTATATGGTAATAGGCTGTTCAATCCCTCAGTCTCTGAACTGCCTTCTTTGTGCCCATGTCCATGGAATAAAGGATGAGGTACTTTCTTTGCATTGGTATCTATGGGTGCCTGTACATCTGCAGGGACACTGCTCCAATGCAATACAGCATACTGGAGGTAGACTTGATTAGTCAAGCCTGCTGGAATGTGCTAGCTAGTGCATCCCTGAACTTCAAAATTGCAGTGGGGGCACTTTAACTAAAGCTCATCAAAGAAGCCCCCACTGCCATTTTAAAGCATGGGATGCTGAATACACAAGATATGGTGGGTGCTTTAATTAGAGTGGCTCTTGGGACCACTGCAATTAAAATGCCCCCACCTCCCCCGCAGTACCTCTGGAGCATGTGTAAAGACGCCCTATTAGTTTATTTGGAAAATATCTACATTTGTATGGCTGATTTGATACACATATAAAACGCTCTTAGCATGGTCAATATAACAATACCATTCTAAGACATTTCAGAGGTTGCCTTTATAGAAGCTATACCTGATGGTTCTTTAATTATATGAATATTGTACCATTCTGTTCTTAATTAAATTCACGACTTGTTTCCAGGGAGCGGTAATAAGACTCTCTGGTCTGTAATCCCTGAGACCATATATGGCTTCTTCTTTTTTAAACCAAAGATAACAACTTTCCAATCTTTGGGAGCAGTGTGTGTTTTATTAAGGATATATTGCATATCTTGACTGTTACCTTTGCTATTTCACACTTCATTTCCTTCAGAATTTTCGTATCAGCACCATCTGGTCCTGGTGATTTACTGCCCTTGAATTTCTCAAGTTGCTCAATAATGTTTGTTAAGGCTACATGTTAATTTCTTATGAAAATTCTCTTTGAGTCAAGAATTTTACCATTCCCCTTCATGGAAAAGATGGCTGGAGAAAGACGTATTTAATTGTTTTGCTTCCTAATCCATTGGCTTTCTTTCTTTCTTCACTGCTGGTCTGATTATGCAATGACCCCTTACAGACTGCCTTCTGGTTTTTGTAAGAAATGTGTTTAAAAAAAATTTTTTTTTTTCTTCTTCCACGTCTCAAGGTTATTTTGAAGTTAGGGTCCAGAGTTATCCTCTTCTTTTTTATTTTTTTCTTTTCTCTCTCTGTCTTTTAAGCCCAAGGCAGACTTTGTTTTATGTATTGTGAATTCTAAGGGGTTGTCTGTAAAATTGGGTTTATAGTAATGTTTGGTTGTGTTTTACCGGAAAGAACATCAGGGAGGGGAGGGGCACTACAAAAGCATTATTAAGAAAAAAACCCTCATATTTCCAATTGTCCTCCTAAGATGAATGAACTGAGCATCCTTCTTTGTGTAAGATGTCAGTCTTCCTTGTTCAGGTCAGAAGCCATCATCCATTATGTATCTTATATGAGTACCATTGTCAGACAGAAGTGATGGTCATATTATGCTAAATAAGAATATGGGATGCTGTTGAAAAAAAGGCAAATCATATTATGGAGTGTTTAATAAAATGTCATGTAAGACATGGAATGTAATTATTCTACTCCACTTAGAGCAAAAGAGGCCTCAGCTGGAAAACTTTATACTTTTTTGGACACTTGAAAAAGATGGAAGAGGGTGGTGGGGGACAATAAATAGAAAGAGGTTGGGGATCAATGGTTCTCCCTGTTTATGGGGAAGGGGCAAGAAGAAACTAGCTCAAGGTGTTGATTTATCTTGGAAATTAGAATATTAAAGGGGAAAAAACACCTTCCAAATGATGTGGGAGTGAAACAGTGAGAGGGATGCTAGGGATCATGTTGAATTTTCTTCAATGGAGATCCTTAAGAATACGTTATACAAACATTGGCTAGGAATTGCTGTAATTAGACATGGGGAGAGGAGAAGGAGCAAAGAATTAGACTAGATGACCTCTTACAGCCCCTTCAAACTCTCCATTCTTATAATTTGATTAGGTTCTGAAGAACAGAGTTTTTGGCTCTGCTCTTCATTGTGGTGCATTAGAGAATCTTCCTTGAAAGAAAAAAAGCCCTTGAATTTGATTATATTGTGTTAGAAGCCAGTGTCAAGATTAAAGGATGTTTGATGTATTTGTGGCAACCTATGTTGCTAAGGAAATATACTATAGCATTGTTTTATTAGCTGGAGTTTCTGGCTAGGGACAGGAATTCCACATAAACCAGTATAAGTGATCAGAAACTGGTTCAAACCTGTAACACAACAGAAGTTCAGTGTTCATAAACCAAAACTTTCAGTGCACTTAAATTTTTAAAATGGCTGAAACTGGTTTAAGATAAACCTAGAAGCATGTAGTATGAGAGGGCATCTATACATGAGCATGGAGGCTGCATAGGAAGTCCAGTGCATTGGAGCAGACTTGGATAATTGAGTCTGCTGGAGCATGGTGATTACCATGCTCCAGCAGCCTCCTGCACCTAATGCATTAGTGTCTCTATGCTTCAAATATCACTGGGGACGCTTGACCTAAAGCTAGTCAAATGAGCCCCCCTCTGCCATTTTAAAGCACAGGGTCACTGACACACAAGACGTGGCAGTACTTTAATTAGAATAGCTCTCAAAGCCACTCTAATTAAAGCATCACTCCTCACCCCCCACCGAGCATGTGTAAAAGTGCCCAGACAACTGGTTTCTTGAACTTCTGTCCCAAATCCCCTAGGAATTCAAGTTAACTCTCAGTACCCCACTATCCAAGATGCTTTGGATTTCCCTCAGAAACTCCCACTCGCAGGGTAGGTGGGCTAACTTTGGCCCAAGCTGTCTGCTCCAGCTGGGCTGAGACGTGTACTTCAGCTCCTCCCCCACCCCCTGTTTCCTGTCTAGGCTACTGCAGGCATGTAGCCACATTCCTGGAATCAAAAGTGAATGTCAGTTCACTTGTTCATAACTTTAATCTATGTAGCTTAGATTAACCTGTGAAGATTGAATTAATTCTGCCCTGGACTTTTTGACTGTCTCTTCTTAGCTTCTAAGGGCACATCCACATGAACACACACATGCCTCTTGCCCCGCCTCAAACCCCTTTGAGGCAAGGTAACAGACACTTGTGGGAACAAAAAAAATTCCCTGAGCGGCAAGTTTGCAGCGCGGGGAGAAAATTAGACCCCTGGATTTCCAGGATCCTAAAAAAATTGAAGTTTAAAAAAGCAGAGCAGGGCATGGCCCTTGCCCTGGTGCTGAAACATGCGGTGGGCCAGGCTGCATGTTTCAGCACCAGGCCTCCAGTGCTGGTGAGTAAGGGGTTGGGGGGCTGGAGGAGGGGACCATGGGGGGACCCCCGATGACCCTGCTCACTCCCCTAGCTCCCTGACACCTGCCTTGACCGGCCTTTCCCCCCGCCAGAACCCCCAAGCCCCCTCCTCCTGCCGTGGCTGGCCCCTCCAGCCACCAGCCCCCCGGGGCCCCCTCCTCTGCCACAACTGGCCCCTCACCCTGCCAGCCCCCCAAGAACCCTGACTCCCTTTTTTGAAGATGGGGACCACGTTAGCTATCTTCCAGTCATCTGGCACCTGGCCCGAGTACCATGAGTGCTCATAAAGCCATGCCAAGGGTCCTGCAATAACCCCTCCTAGCTCCCTCAACAGCCTGGGGTGGAGAGCATCTGGACCCACTCACTTGAACACGTCCAGCCTCTCCAGAAGCTCTCTAACCCGGTCCTCCCCAACCTGAGGTCTGGAGGCGTTCCCCTTGAGTCCGTCTGGCATCACAGCGGGGAAGTCCCGGTCCCTGCACAAGAAAACGGAGGTGAAGAATTGGTTAAAGAGTTCCACTTTCTCCACCAGATTGCCCAGTGTACTTTGCAGGGGCCCCACATTACGCGGTGCCTTCTTCATCCTCCCTATATATTTGAAAAAGGACTTTTTATTATCCTTGATCTTAGACACTAGTCCACCTTATGTCCATCTATGTCCACCTTAGCTTTCCTGACAGCCCCCCTACAGGCCTGAGCAGAGGAGGTATACTCCTCTTTGGAGATAGCACCCCCCTTCCGTGGGAGTACACCGCCTTTTTGGTAAGCAGGCATTCCCAGACACCCTTGGTGACCAGGGGGGCTTTTGGGCACTTTTGCCTCCTTTGCTACTTGTTGGGATGGTCACCCCTTGGGCCCTGAGTATCATTTCCTTAAGGAACGACCACTTATCCTGGACACTGAGTTCTCCTGCCCTCAAGGACTCCAGTGCCTCTCCCACTAGTCTCCTCAACTTGTTGAAGTTGGCCCTCCTAAGGTCTAGGGCTACCGTCTTGCTGCAGGCCCTTGACACCCTGCGCTGGATGGTGAATCCCAGCAAGCGATGATCGCTATCTCCCAGGTGGTCAAGAACCTGGAGGCCTCTTACCAGGTCATCGCCTGTGGCCAGGAACAGGTCCAACGGGGCGTTTTCTCTGGTGGGACTGTGCACCTCCTGGATTAAGTGGAGGTCCTGTATCTCAGCTAGGAACCTCCTAGAACGGTCCGTCCTGGCTGACTGTTCCTCCCAGCAGATGTCGGGGTAATTAAAATCACCCATGACAACTACATCCCATGCCTTAAGTGCCACTGCAAGCTGGACCAAAAATTCCCGGTCCAGCTGCTCCCCTTGGTTGGGGGGTCTGTAGTAGACCCCCACCGTCAAATCGCTCTCCCCATGGTCCCCTTGAATCTTAACCCAGAGCACTTCAGCCTGTCCTTCCTCTGACCTCATTCTGCTGGCAGAGGATGTGTAGTGCTCCTTGACATAGAGTGCCACACTCCCACCTCTCCTTCCTTCTCTATCGCACCTGTAAAGCCGATAGCCCCTAATGCTAACTGCCCAATCATGGGATGAATCCCACCACGTTTCTATTAGCCCTATGACATCTGGGTTTGAACTAGCTATTCTGAGGGCGAGTTCCCCCTGTTTATTCCCCATACTGTGAGCATTGCTATATAGGCATTTAAGGCCTTGCAAGACTGTGTGTGCCATCCCCCATTTAGGGAGATTGTCTGGACGGCTGTTCCTTACCTTAGCACTCCTTGTCTTTGTCACCTGTCTTGCTTGGATGGCGTCTCCTCATCTTCCTGCAGCCCCCTCCCCCGGCGAGGCTAGTTTAAAGCTCGCTGTACAAGATCAGCCAACCTGGAAGAGAAGAAGGCTTTATTACCTTAGTTGGAAGAAAGTCTTTCCTTATATTTAACCTAAACTTTCCTTGCTTCAATTTGAGACCATTGCTCCTTGTTATGTTATCTGCCACCACTGAGAACAGTCTTGCTCCATCCACTTTGTAAACAACCTTCAAGTAGTTGAAGGCTTCTTCAGTCTTCTCTTCTCCAGACTAATTTTTTCTCCATAATAAATTTTCCTCAGTTTAGTCCTGTTAGACAATATTTATTCTGTCAGTTTTAAACAGGAGTCATCTCAGTCTTTGTGGATTTGTACAAGTCCATAAGTGGACACAATGCACCCAAGGAGGCTGGAGGAGTTGACTGATATGGCTGCAGAGCCACTGACCATTATCTTTGAAAATGCCTGACAATTGGGAGAGGTCCTGGATGATTGGAAAATGACAAATATAGTGCCTAGCCTTAAGAAAGGGAAGAAAGAGGATCTGGGGAATTACAGACCAGTCAACCTCACCTCAGCTCCTAAAAGATCATGGAACAGGTCCTCAAGAAATTTATTCCTAAGCACTTGGAGGAGAAAAACGTGATTAGGAACAGTCAGCATGGATTCACCCAGGGAAAGTTATGCCTGACCAACCTGGTTACTTTCTATGATAAGATGGCTGGCTCTGTGGATGCTGAGAGAGTACTGGACATGATCTACTTTGACTTTAGCAAGCCATTTGATATGGTTCCCCACAACATTTTTGCAAGCAAGCTGAGGAAGTACAGGTTGGATGAATGGATTATAAGCTGGATAGAAAAGTGGCTGGATAGTCATGTTCAAAGGGTAGGAATCAATGACTCCATGTCTAGCTTGCAGTCGGTCTCAAGTGGAGTGCCCCAGGGGTCAGTCCTGGTGCCCATTATGTTCAGTATCTTCATCTTTGATCTGGAAGATCAGATGAACTGCACCCTCAGCAAGTTTGTGGATGACACCAAGCTCTGAGGAGCAGTACCTGAGGATAGGGCTAGAATTCAGAGAGACCCAGACAAATTGGAGAATTGGACCAAAGTAAATTTCACAAGGTTCATTAAAGACAAATGCAAAGTCCTGCACTTAGGAAGGAACAATCCCATGCACCAGTACAGGTTGGGGACTGATTGGCTAAGCAGCAGCAGCTCTGAAGAAAAGGATCTGGGGATTACAGTGGATGATAGGATGAATATGAGCCAACAGTGTTCCCTTGTTCTGAAGAAGGGTAATGGTATAACGGGCTGCATTAGTTGTATCATTGCCAGCAGATTGAGGCAAATTATTACTCCCCTCTATTCAGCATTGGTGAGACCACATTTGGAGTACTGTGTCCAGCTTTGGGACCTCCACAACACAAAGAATGTGGACAAATTGGAGAGAGTCCAGTGAAGGGCAACAAAGATAGGGGACTGGGTCACATGATTTATAAGGAGAGACTGAAGGGGCTGGAATTACTGGGTGCAGACAGAAGAACAGCTCCCCACTATAACTCATAATGCTTTGCAGGAAGCATTCTGAGTTGCAACAATCTCCCAGACAAAACAGATGTTCACTGTTGGCTCCAGGAGGAAGCAGGGTTGGGGAATGCAACTTCTGGCTATGAGCCTGAAGCCCTTTTCCCCTAATGACAGCCCCTCGTCCCTCCCAGCTAGGGACCCATTTTCAGAACTGAAAGGGGAAAAGGGAGGAAAGGGAACTTGTTCTAGGCGTTCCCCAGCCAGCACCGGAGGGTGCAATGGGTGGATTGGAGACACTCTATTTTGAAATGTTCTTCAACTGAATCCTCATGCAAGGAGGGTTCAGATTTGTGAAGGATCAGGGCCTTTTTAAGCACTTTGAAGCCTTGTACTTCTGTTTGGGCACAGCTGTAGAGCACTTTCAGTTTTCAGATTAGGCAAGAAGAGAAGACTAAGAGGGGATTTACCCCCTGCAACTATCTGAAAGGTGGTTCCAAAGAGGGTGGACCTAAAGTACTCTCAGTGGTGACACATGACAGAACAAGGAGCAGTGGTTTCACATTGCAACAAAGGAAGTGTACGTTAGATATTTGAAAAACCTTTATCACCAGGAAAGTAGTAAAGCACTAGAACAGGTTACCCAGAGATAGGCTAACCATATGGAAATGCCAGAAATCAGGGACCTCATTTGGGAATCTGGGACATTTTCTCCCCACTCGCTCCTGAGCTCTCATGAGTTGGTGGGGGTGGAGCTGCTTGCTGGGCAGGCAGCCATGCCTGTCTGCTCACCTGTAAGGTGATGTGCACCTCTATGACTCCCAGTAAGGCTGCACCCCCTGTCCCTGTGCCCCTGCATTTCTCGGGCACCCATTATAATTCTCAACAGCTGGCCTGGACCAGCCTCTAAAATCTGGGGCCATCCTGGCTGAACAGGGTTATATGGTCACCCTACCCAGAGAGGCTGTGAAATCTCCATCCTTGGAGATTTTTAACACCTAGCTAGAAAAAGTCTTGGGTGGTTGATGATATGGTTCGGGATGGACCTGCTTTGAGCAGGAGGTTGGGCTACATGACTTCCTGAAGTTCCTTACAACACTAAATTTCTATGATTTGTGAGTTCAGCTGAAAATCTAATAGCATGATTTGACTAATTTTCATTAATGAGGCCCGAAGATTTTCTTTTGTGATGGATTTTATGTAAAATGCCATTTAAAATAACTGTTAACTAAATCAAGTCCATAACAATAATCATCCAATACTATATATGCAAAATTAATGCATGTTTAATCTGTTTCTGTATGCATATACATGTCTCTGTGTGAGTCTAATTGTGACCATCATAAATAGACCAGAAGGGTACTGATAATAGCACTCAACTGAGCAATGTATGCAGTGTGAATGAACTGAATTGATAGACCTGGTAAAATTCATAAGACTGCAAAGAAAAGAAATTAGGGTGGCAAGCATTATCAAATGGACTCTAGAATGAGAAATCTTGACCTCGTGTAAATACAAATCTTGAAGTGAATTTGTATTTACAAACATGTGAAGTGATTTTCAAAGGGGCTTGAGTAGTTTCTAAACCTTTCTTTTAGCTGTAATCATAACCTAGTAAAAAGTTCCTATGTAACCTCTCTGTATACAAATCAAGTGATTTATATTTTTCTGTTTGTTCAGAAGATCTGCCATTTCACCAGTATAACTGTAACGATTATTTTATTTGTTGCAAGCAGTCTTCTTCCCTTACATAAAAAATATATAGATTGTGTTCATTGCCTGGCATTATTTGTAAGTGTAAAGAGAATTATAGCTTTTTAGAAGTTAGAATGGGAAGTTACTGCACCTTAATAGACTTCTGCCAATTCACTTTTTTCTCTCTAACATGTATTCTCAATCATTCAGTTTAGCTTTAAAAGACTCAAGTGGTGCCATTTCACTATTTCAGCTTTTCCATACTCTAGCACAGCCACTCATTAAAAATTCTTTATCTGTTATCTTCGTACAATTTTATATTTTCACACATACTAATAGTCCTCTATATTACCCACAAGAGTTCTATTCTCTTTTTAGAACTTATACCTTTCAACACTTTGTGGATTGTTGTCCTTCCTTTGCTTTAGTTATTTAGCCAAAATGTATATATTTTTTACTTGCCTCATAATTTTCTCACACCCTGTAGCTCAGGGATGGGCAATTTTTTGGGCTGGAACGCCACTTAAGGAGTTTTGATGAGATGTTGTAGGCTCAGAGGGAGGGTGCTGACCTGGCCTGGTGTACCAGGGAGGGGGACTAATTGATATTTTCAGTGGGTGAAGGCCCATATGCCTTCACCCACTGCAGGGGACACAGGTCAGGGCAGGTAGGCAAGGTCTCCATGGAGACTGGATGGGACCCCTGTGGGTAGGGCATGCTTGGCTGAGCAGATGGGATGGGGCTGCAGGTAGTGTCTGGGAGGGAGACAGGTGAGCAGGGCTAGGGTTGGGAACACGGGGCAGTGACAGTGCAGGGCCAGGACCTGGGGCAGAGACACAATCTGTAATCTGCTCTCCACATGTCTGTGTGATGGGCACTGGTTCCATGGGCAGTAACATGTGGGGAGTGGATCATGGCTCTTCCCCAGGCCCTGTCCCCCTGCTGTCACCACCTTGTGATCCTGGCCCTGTCCCTGACTCCTGCCCACCTGCTTGCTTCCAGACACCACTTTCTACCCCTCAGAGTCCCTATCCCATCTGCTCAGCCATGCACATGCTTTCTGCAGGGGTCCTGAGCCAGTCTCCTTGGAGACCCTGCCAGCCTGTTTAGTCCAGGTGGCCCTGGCAGTGGATGTGAAATGAATTGACAGCAGCAGTCAAGCAGAGTTGCCACCATGGTAGCTGCCAGGAAGCTGAGTCCAGCTGCTGTGATGCCCCTGCCCCACCTCACCATGTGCCTGGGAGCAGTGGGACTGGCTGGATGCACTGTAGCCTGAGTTGCACCCCCATGCCTGTCCTGGGTGGTGCTGAGGGACCCGCTGAGGGCTAGATAGAATCCTTGGTGGACTTGGACCTAGCCCATGGGTCATATTTTGCCCACCCCTGCTCTAGCTCCTGAACCATAATTAGTGCTTATGTATCGAAATCGTACCATTCTGCTGTTTTGGTTCTAAATTTCTCAGAAGAGCTTCCACTATTCTATGTATAAACCCATCACTTTGAAGGGTTGCCTTTGTACCTACCCTCTTTTTCTTGCCAATGAAACAAGGGAAACTTGGAAAAAAATATGCCCTGGAATCCTACTGTGAGTACCACTTTAAGAAGGAGCTCTGCAAGTATCTGGATACAGGAAGAATGTTAATATCAGAGGGTTAATCACTTTCCAGGACACCATCAGTTATTAACTCCGTGATTAAGTGTCATTAACTTCTCCTGAACCAATCACCACTGATCATATGCAGAAGATAGCCAGCATATGCTGCTTCTGTTAGATACAAACAATTTGGGAAAAGAGTTAATTGTTGGATGGTTTTTGCATCTATTCATTCTTTTATTTCCTTTGCTCTGATTCCCAGCTATCTTAAATTTGCAAATCTCTTCAGGCCTAAACCCTCTCCCCTTTTGATGGGACAGTTTACTGGGAGACCTTTAAGGGGAATGCAGCAGAACTTTCCTGGCCAAAACTTTCATATCTCATCCTAGGAGTTTGTACACTACAGTTATTATACAATATTCTGCAATATTGAACTAATGTTACTAACACTTTTTATTTGTGTTGTGTAGACATCAGTCAAAATGAAGATCTTCTTTTTCTCAGTATTGAACAAGCATCTTCTAAGACAATCTGGGATCTACAGAGATGATGAAGGCATGTCTGCTCAGAAAAATGAAGACATGAGTAGAATGGGTAGGCTTTTACATACCAGCTTTAGTCTATCTTGTTACATTAACAGTGAAGACATGGTGACATGGACTTTAACATTTCCTGAAACAAAGACCTTTAGGGATCTGAGTTTTGTACTCTATTTCCATGTATATGGTAAAAACTAGCGTAGTGTTTTTGCTTCACATCACCAAAGGTTAAAGCTAGCATGGGCATATATAACTATATCACCATTAAACCTTCATTTTGCCATGTAGGCACACCCTGTGGTATAACTGTGCCACTCAGTGGGTGTGTCCACATGCAGACAATTAATGTACATCAGCCCAATTTAAAGCACATTAAGGGCGCACATGTCTAGATGTGTGCGCCCTTAATGCACCTTAAAATGGTGAATTTAGGCTAATCATGGCTAAATTTGATACCTGCATAAAGAAAGTATCAACTGTATGTGTGATTAGTTCAAGCACATTAATGCATATTTAAACTCATTAATGTGCATTAGCACAGGGACTTCAGTGCTGGGTCTGCCCAGCCATTAGGGGACTAGCCAGAACACAGCCCCAGGGCTCCTGGCTGGCCATCCCTCCTCCTCCAGTGCTTGGCTGCTTTTTGGCAGCTGCTAGCTGCAGGCTATAAAGCCTCCAGGCATTTTGTGTCTTGGGGTACAAAGCATGGAGAGCCTGAAGGCTGCCTGCAGGAGTGCACCATGCCCCGTGTGCCCCCCTGGACAGGATCCAGGCAGCCTCTGCTCATCCTGTCCCCTAGCTGGAACTGTTCCTTGGCCACAGGTAAGTGTTGCAAAGGGCTGTAACCTGCTGCACCCCTTGCAGAGCCCTGAGATTCTGCCTCCAGAGCTGCTGGCTCTGATTTCTATGGAAGCAGAGCCAGCACCTGCTCTCTGATGCTCCTCACCCCCACCTCTGTCTCTTTGCAGGCACTGAGGTGAAGTGCCTCTGCCGTGTGGCTCCCCATCCCTGGTTGTGCCCCTGTCCAGGGAGCTGGCGGCAGCCACATCCTAGGGAGAGCCATGCAGGAGCCCAGAGAGCCAGTGTGGGGAACATGTCCAGTGCATTGTCCCTCTTGAGCCCTAGCTCTGCCCATGTGCCCACATCCATCCTGAGTGGCCAGGCCCCCAACTGGACCCATGAGGAGGTGCACAACTTTGTGGTGCTCTGGTGTAAGGCTGATGTCCAGAGGTAGTTTGTGTGGGGCGGGCACTTGAACACCCACATTTATAAGGTCATTTCAGCTGTGATGCATGTATGAAATCACTCCCAGATGGCACAGCAATGCCACATGAAGGCCAAGGTCTTGGGAGTGCACTAGGTGGTCATGACAAAAATCAGTTATTGGACCACTGTTACCCTTAAGACAATATCCTTCATGTGGGAACTGACCTGCATTTTGGCATCCTGTGAGACGGACCACACCCCTGTGAGTGCCACCAGCAGGGATGGCCTGCCCACAACCCACCCTGACACTTTCAGTGATGAATCACCAGAGGAGGGGACCTTGGGGCTTCACCACCCCACCCTGCCCTGCCCACTTCCCCAGCTACTACATCCACAGCCCCACACCCTGCGACAAGGAGTGGCCAGTCATGCCACCACCAGCCACCAGCTCCTCTCTGATGCGGGGGGCCCTGGTTGGGCACCAGTCTGCTGCTTAATGCAGGCTGTGGACATTAGGGGCTGCTGGACACCATTGCTGATGGGCAGCCCCACGTTGAAATGGCAGCCTTGCCAGCCCAAGACACATGGTAAGTCCTGCACTGGGGCAGATCCCTCCCAGTCCCCAGCCCTGCGCCTGCCCCCAGCCCCTGCTTCCACTCCCTGCCCAGCCTGTCCACATTCTCCTAGCCCCAGGTTCTTCCCCCAGAGCATGCAGAGAGTCAGGAAACAGTTCAAAACTTTATTGAGCACCCCATGTCCCTGCAGCTGGATGAGCACAGGCCTCTCATATTCTGAGGAAGGCATCAATGCTGGTAGCAGTTTCCTCTTCAGCAGCAGGAGGCAGGGATGTGTAGTGTTGCCACAGGTAGCTCTCCAGTGGGTGGAGAAAATTGTGGGGCATCCTAGGCTTGCTCCCCATGGCATTGTAGCTCAGGGTCCCAAACCAGGAGCACAGGTGTGCCTTGGCCACCAGCAGGATCAGTAGCAGCAGGCCATAGTGACTTGGATACCCCTTCACCTGCACAGACAGCTCATTGTGTACCGCCTGGGGCACATGCTGTAGGAGCATGCTTGGGGCACAGTGGTGGCACCAGGGGGGCTTGATCTGTGATGCCTTCCCAGAGACAGCCCCTGCAGGAAGGGTGGGGGTGCAGCCAGCCCCTCGTCCCAGTTGTCTGGGAGCCCCATGCACCAGAATCCCATGCACCATGGGCTGGGCAGCAATTCAGCAGACTGGTTGGTCTGTAGGGAGGGGTTTGGGGGTGGGTCTGGAGCTGTGGCAGTAGGTGCTGCCAGCAGCCTGGCCTGGCCTACTCTGGGAATGGGACAGGGGAGCCAGGCTTCCTGTAGCCAGCACCTAGTGGGCTGCCAGCCCCAGGGGAGCAAGCAAGGCTGGGGGCTTTGGCTGGCAGCTGCCTGGGCCCAGCACTGCTTGGACAGCTTACTGTAGTCCCTGGACACCCACGCATGGCAAACCTCTGACTTCTGGGCAGCACAGAGCCACTTGTGCAGAGCATCTTATCTCAGCAGTGTTGCAAACTCACACAAAAGACTTCTGTCTCTTGCCTCTTTAGGGCCAACATCTGGACACAGGGGAGAGGCTGTAGGACCCTGCATGAGTGCTGCAGAAGAGTCACCACCACCTGCCACTAGAGCTACCTAGATACACCAGCAGTGCACCAGATTGGACCTTCCTGCTGCAGTGGGTGGTAGCAGTTGAAAACTGGACAGTGTGGTAACACACATGGCAGCACACACAGGAGGTGTGGGAGCTAGCCTCATGGGAGGAAGAAATTGCCTGGGAGACAACTCAGGAGGAGGCATGGGAACAGATGCAGCAGGTACACTTGCCCAGCTAGAGGCTCTGGAGCAGTACCACATGGAGCTGCTACATCAGCATCTGGCCAGCCACTGGAGCCCATGTGCAAACCTCCCCATGGCAGGCCTTCATGTCCCACCCTGCAGGGCCCCTGGGTCTTGCCTGTCACCCCACAGCACATCCCTGTTTGGGCCTTGAAGGAGTGACTCCACCACTTCCTACCCACAGGAGTCCCTGCTGTTTTTCTTGGCCCCTGGATCCATGGGAAAACTGTCCACGGCCAGGGTACTGGCTGCTTGTTGCCACGCTCTGCACTCCAGGGCTCAGAGAAAGACTGACACTGATGTATATAGTGTTCAGTTTTGGAGAAGAGTTTTTTTTATTGTTGATGAGTGGGTAGGGTGGTGGTGGGGCTCTGTGTGTTGGGGAGGGGGTGGGATTAATTTGTTAAGGGGTGTGTTGGGGGTGGGGGTGGGACTTGTAAGGGGAATAAAGGTTTTTATTACAAACATGTGTGTGTCCTGCAGTGGTGCTTGGGAGTTGGCAGGGTGTGGGGGGGTGTGGGCAGCTGGGCAAGTGGGTGTTGGTGGCGACAGCAGGTCTTCAAAGGTGGCCCAGGTCTTCCAGAATATGTCCACCCACTAGTTGTCCTGGCATTCCTGCAGCATGATGGGCTGCCACCAGTGCTGTTTAGCACAGTGAGTCCAGAGGTGCAGGGCTGGTGGGACAGGAGGGCAACGATGGCCTTGGGAGCAGCTTTGCAGCAGCAAAGCCCTCAGAAATCCATGTACCAGTCATTCAGCAGGCAGCCTGAGTGGACGGGGAAGTCAGGCAGTGCTAAGTGCCAGGCATGTAGAATAGTGGTGGGTGAGAAGGACAGCTGTGGCAGCCCTGTTGCCAGATTTGCCTGGTAAATTTGGGGTGTACTCATTTATTAGGGATACATTTCTGAGGTTCCTGTAATTCTATCAATGTGCTGCTTGTGTTACTTGTGTTTCTATATGTACCTGTATCTCTCCCTTCTGCAAGTCCTCACCCCCAGTGGAGCTATCTTGCAGGAATCAGGTTTAATGGGGCTGGGTTCCTCCAACCACTGAATCAGTCAAACACATATACATACATACACACACACAAATTAACAGGGGAGGCCAGAGTCAGGCTGGGTTATTCAGCATTGACAGGCTGACACCCTCATGTGTCTTGAACTAAGTTCAGCCCTTATTTCAGCAGGACAATAATAAATGCAGTTAGACACACATACACACACGCTAACAGAATATGTCTGAGCAAGCTGGGTCCGAACAGTACTTTCAGCTGATACCCTCATGTACTTCAAAATTCAGGACATCCCAATCTCTTGTCACAGTGGTCCTAATAGTAACTCCCTTGATGAGCAGAGTCCACTATGGTTTTGGGCATTACAGGGATCTCTGGCTTCGGTAAAAGAAACATTGCTGCAGAGCAAATGGGGAGGCCAAGAGGAAGGAAGAGTAAATGAGATTCAGAGAGAGAGTATAGCAACCAGATTGATCATAAAAGTTATTTATTGCCAGGTATATAAACTCATGATGATACCAGTAGTAATAGCCATACAAGAGAGACAAATAAAGCAGTTACAATATTACATAGTTTCAGTTAGGTATTTAGGGAAGTCTAGCTTGAGTTTGATTAGCAAAAGTCAGGTTTAGAAAGCTGTGCCTGGAGTAAGAGAGGAAAAGTCAGGTTCCTGGAGTCAGAGAGAGAAGGAGAGATAGAGATAGAGAGATAGTTGGAGGTTCACCCCCCAGAGAAGCTTGAACCACTGCAGGTGTTTGGTGGAGCTGGCAGGCAGGCAGAGTTCTGAGCATGATCAGTGGAGGAATCCAGGCAGAAAAGGAGTGGAACTGGTGCAGCTTTTGGATCCAAGCATCAGGACTGAAACTTGAGCTTGGGTCGGGGTTTTTGTAGAGAACTAACAATGGCTCAATGGGGAACACTAAGTTTGTTTATGGTAAACAATGGCTCATATGCTGTGATACTAGGAACTGATCACTCCTGGCTATGGGTGGCATTACTCTGAGGGAGCTCACAATACTGACAGGGAGATTCAGTGTTTTGGGTACCAATAGAGAAACCATTACTAGAATTGATCTGATAAATGTTGAGCTGGGTGTGTGTAGATGTGGGTTAATCGGCATTTGGAGCAGGGATCCCCCATCATACAGTGCTCCCCTCCTTCTCTGATCCCAGAATTCAGTGCAGTCCTTGCCTTGGAATCTCTGTTCTCCATTCTGAATGCTAATGAAGGTACTTTCCTGTCCCATATTGAATGATAATGAGTTGTCATCCATTCCCTCTCCAATGTAAATGAAACTAGGGGAGTTGCTTTACTCTTATCACCCTTGTCTGGAGGGCTTTACCTGTGTCTTCCACTGCATCTTCATTGTTTTTTGTAAGTCCTTCCTCTAATCAGTTCTTGTTCAGGCAGAGATGTAGAGGGGGTGAGTCCTTTGTGAATCAGACAGGCTGCGTTCTGTGCCAGGGTTCCCCAAGAACACAGATCAGAGAGGTAACAGCTCTGGGAGTGGGGAGCCTTGTCTCTGGGCACCAGGGCCAGGAGCTGGGACAGCCAGGGCTGAGAAGTGCAGCTGTGGCAGGAGCAAAGCTGCCTGTGTCTCTGCCACACTGCTGCTTAGACACAGGAAGCATCAGCCCAGAAATCACATTGTGGAGACTGTGCTTTTAAGATGGCTTCCAAGTGCTGACACCTGTCTCTGGCTTCAGCATGGCTGCCAAGGGCTGGTAGCCATGTAGCCAAAGGCTGGAGCTCCCCCCAGTGGCCAGTGTGGGACGGCAGGGCTGGACTGACTTGGGCCTAAAGTTAGTCCCAAGACCCACCATGTGTAGACACCTGCAAATGCTTCATGTGTATTAAGCTAATGCACGTTAAATTTAAAACCACTTAAATTCACATGTAAACACAGCCAATGTGACATCTCTTATAGAATAATAAAATAATGAATAATGCAAGTACCTTGACAAGGCAAAATAATTGTAAGAGTGCCCATTACACAGAGTCCCAGGTATAATGCTATCTTGCATATGAAATGAAATATTGCATGCCCTAAAAGGACATATTTTGTTAACATCATCCATTCTCAGCTTTTCTCCACAGTAGCTAATGCTGCATTTCTTTAGAACTAACAAACTTTGATACAAAAGGTAGTCTGAATTTGAATCACATCCAGCCTATCTACCCAAATATTGCAAATCCACCAGAATCTGCATCACTAATTCTTTAATAAAATAGATATTTTATGAAACCTGACAACATTAGTGGAGATTTTTTACAATTGTAGATTAAGCCTTTCACAGGGAATCACTAATGACAGTTAGGTTCAATAGAACAAAGATTTCATCTAATATTAGTTTCTGGCAAGTCAATTTGCAAGGTTATTTTTGCAGATTAAATTAGCTATATTGGGAGGTCACCCTCTTGCTTCTAAATCAAGAGAGAGAGACAGTTGCATAATAGCATAACACTATAGATGTATTATTAACCAATCTCTTACAATAAGGAAATTAGCCATTCACCCAAAAGGGGTGAATAAAATAAAAAGATATTTTGTAACATAATAAATATCTTGAAGTGCAAGCTGGTAAAAGGCCAACTGTACAAACTGCCTATATCTTAGTGATCAGGCAGTGGAAAATCTGAATTGTTATTAAAGCTCTGAGTCAGAGAAGCAAGATGCTATGTTTTTTAAAAGGGAAAAATAAACTTAGTATCAAGGTATGCTGTGCTATATGGTGCAGTTTTTTGAAATGGCAATACAACATAAAGTTCTAGTCCACTACCTTTGTTAATTATGAGTTTATTTTCTCAATGATGTTTACATCTCAAAATCAGAAACATGATGTTACTTAAAAATCTAGTCAAAACAAATAGGTTTGGATGTGGAAACCTTATTTAATGTTTTAAAAGCTCAGTCAAATTACACCAGAGTGAAATACCCATATCGGGTTTAAAGTGCTTCCCAGGCCCCTGGTTAATTAGCAAGTAATTTATGAGATTTATATCAGGGAGGGAAAAACTTAATTCAGGAAAAAAAATATTGAGTTGCAGATATCTCTGTTCAAATCTTGAAGCAGACAACACCCAGCTTCTCCCCCAAACCCTTTTTGATAGCTCAGAAAGACAGCCCTTTTCCCTGTCTTTACATTCAGACTCTACTTCTACATTCAGACTCCTTACATTCAAACAATACTTATATTTGTTTCTTGTCAGGGAATATAAATCTGGATCTGTACAATTAGGACAACAAAGACCAGGCCCTCAGCTAGTGTAAATCCATATAGTTCCATTGTCTTCAGGGAGATATTGGGTGCCTACATGTGCATTTAAGAGCAACTACATTTAAAGTGCATAAAGTTAATGTGCATTAAGTGATTTTTCGCAGGTGTCTAACGTGCAGAGACTTCATACAAAAGTTTGTCCTAAGTCTCTGCAGCCATGCCATATGCCCCTGTGGTCACCTGAGGGAGCCCAAGCCTCCGACCACATGGCTGCCAGCATTTGACATCTGTGTTGAAGCTAGAGCCAACTGCCAGCACCTGGCAGCCATCTGGGAAACTCTGATTCCTGACCAGCCCCCTTCTTGGCCAGGAGCCCCATGCCCAGCATAAAGGTAGCACATAGCAGCTCCCTCCTTGCCCACCCTGCCTCCCCATGCCAGGTGTCCTCTGGCTCCTGCCCCTACTTCTGCCCCTACCAGCAGCACCCAGCACCCCACTGCTCCAGCCTGGACCATTCCAGCAATGACCAGTGCCCCACGTTCCTGCTGGCCATGGTGCTGGTCCTGCTGGACCTAGCAGCCTCTCTCTCCACCCCCCAACATCTAGGCCCTAGGACAACCATGTACCCACCACTCTCAGGTGCATACAGATGAAATAAAAAAATGTTATTACCCTCACAACATCCATCCCTCCGCCGTCCCCACTTCAGCAAGCAGAACGCTTTCCCCCCTCAACCAACAGAGCCCCTCCACCACCCTCCCCACCCACCAACAATAAAAAAACCCCTGCTTACAAGTAAGAAACTATATACAAGAGGGAAAAACTATATACAAGGGGAAAATTATATACAAGAGGAAAACTATTTACAATAGTTTGGGTCTTCCAGCCCACAGTGGGGGGGGGGGGGGGCATGGAGGCAACCTAGCAGGTAGGGCTCTGGGGAAGATGCCCAGCTCTCCAACCCCTGGATATTCCCAGGGGCTGGGCTCAGGCTGGCTTGCCAGTGGCAGGGCAGACCCAGCCCTAGATAGCGCTGGGTCACATCTACACATACATTAATGTGCATTAACTAATTATGCCTAAATTTGATACCATCATTTGCAGGTATCAGATTTAGGCATGATTAGCCTAATACACATTAAGGGCACACACATGTAGATGTGCACCCGTAATGCACATTAACACATCTTGCGTAGATATGCCCATTTTCAAATACAGCAGATGAGGTTCTGACCCCACATTTTCTCTCATATAAAATGCTATTCTGGTTTGTAGAGTGAGGGAGAAATGTAGTCTTGATTATCAACTAACATTCAACTCAGAAAAAAATTATTCAAAGTACTATTGAAGGCTTGCATGTCACAAAATGAGAGGATTGTTTTAGATATAGTTTGTTTTTGTTTGCTAATTATTTCTACCTTTCTTTAATGGAAGGGATGAAGAAGCATTTAAATATTATTATCTTCATCTAGGAGATTTGAAATTTTTTTTAGGATGAGGACAGAGGTGTACCAGGGCAGTGTTTAACTGGGGCTGCTGGCCAGTTGCTCTGTCTTAGTTATCCTACTGAATATTAGTTGCTCAACTGGATGACTGTTAACCATTTTCAGGTTGACTATGAATTGAATATCCAGGAAGCCTTCAGAGCATCTACCAATAAGTATTTTATAGGTATGCAACTTTATGGATAATCTGATTAAATGCGCATACTTTCCAAATTGAGCAATTAGCACTATGTCTAAGTTGTCATGATGTCTTTAGTACTCAGGGAAGGTAAATTAACCTTTTTTGTCAAATGTGAAGAGGAAGCACATCTATTCTTACATGAACTCTCAGGGCAGATCATTGCTGGGGTTCCTTTGTTTCCCTTGATTCATTCAGAAGTTATCGACTTCAGTATATTTGCTGACTTTATAAGCTGTAAGCTGTGATTAATAGTCCTATAACATGTCAAGTTGTCTTTGAAACTAACTGCATAGATAGTTCATTTAAGATTATGTTAAGTATAGCTTGATGATGACTGCAGGAAAGCTCCAATTTGTTTAAGGAGACAAAAGAAACCTAAATATAAGGAATCCTTAAAAGAACAGCAATGCGGAAAGAAAGATCTTTAGCTAATGTTTTACCTCCTTACGTATTATTCTTCCCTGTTTTTTTGTACTTTTTAGATTTTTGGTTTAAAAAGCAATTTTCCCTCTACTGCTCCCAGCTAATTTTTATATTGCTCTGTCTATTGGTTAAGTCTCTCACACTTCAGTTCTTCTTTCCTTTCATTATCTCCTTGTTCATTAAGCTATCATTCTGATTAATTTAATTATCTGCTTCTCTTTCCTTCCATTCAGTTTTTATCTTGTATTTATCTTCATACTATTTTGTCATGTCACATTCCTGCTCCTTTATTGTTTACCTCTCAGTACGGTCAATGCAAATCCTTTTATGGAGTTCAGTGTGCTTGGGCCAAGCCCTTACACCTTATTAATAACCTACACTGGCTGAATGCTCCCATTGTATATTAGCAAGAAGCAAGGTTGATATCTTTTATTGCATGGTTGGAATAAAATTAGACAAGCTTTTGAATGTGAGACATTCTTTATCAGGTCTGAGGAAAGAAGCAGGCACAGCAGTGATCAAAACCAGTGGGTAGGGCTGTGAGAATGGAGAGGGGAGAAATCTCTAGAGATTTTAGGCAAACAATCAGCAGAAGAAAGGAAGCATGATTGATCATGTGACATGTGCTGGGAGGGCAATACAGCAGTGCGTAGGCAATCCAGGAAGTGTTTGGAGAGTGTTGGGGACAATTTCCTGGTGTAAGTGCTGGAGCGGCCAAATAGGGGCCAAGCTCTTTTTGATCTGCTGCTCACAAATAGAGATGAATTGGTGGGGAATGTAGTAGTGGATGGCAATGTGGGCAGCAGTGACCATGAGATGACTGAGTTCAGGATCCTGAGGAAAGGATGGACAGCAGCAGAGTAAGGATCTTGGACTTCAGAAAAGCAGACTTCAATTCACTCAGGGAACTCATGGGCAGGATCCCCTAGGAAGTCAGACTGAGGGGGAGAGGAGTCCAGGAGAGCTGGCTGTATTTCAAAGAAGTCTTATTGAGCATGCAGGAACAAACCATCCTGACATGCAGGAAGACTAACAAGTATGGCAGAAGACCAGCTTGGCTTAGCAGGGAACTCTTCAGTAAACTAAATCACAAAAAGGAAGCTTATAAGAAGTGGAAACTTTGACAAATAACTAGGGAGGAATGCAAAATCATTGCTTGGGCATGCAGGGATGAAGTCAGGAAGGTCAAAGCACAATTGGAGTTGCAGCTAGCAAGGGATGTGAAGGGTAAGAAGAAGGGTTTCTACAAGTATGTTGATATCAAGAGGAGGCTCAGTGAAAGTATGGGTGCCTTACTGAATGGGAGAGAGGGGGCAACCTTGTGACAGAGGATGCAGAAAAGGCTGAAGTGCTCAATGCCTGTTTCACCTCAGTCTTCACAGGCAAGGTCAGCTCCCAGACTACTGCACTGAGCAGCACAGTCTGGGGAGGAGATGAGCAGCCCTCAGTAGTGAAAGAACAGGTTAAGGACTATTTAGAAAAGCTGGACGTGTGCAAGTCCATGGGATGGGATGTACTCAAGGGTGCTGAGGGAGTTGCTGATGTGATTGCAGAGCCATTGGCCATCATCTTTGAAACCTCATGGTGATCAGGAGAAGTCCTGAATGATTGGAAAAGGGCAAACATACTGCACAGATTCAAGAAAGGGAAGGAAGAGGATCCAGGGAACTACAGACCAGTCAGCCTCACCTCAGTCCATGGAAAAAATCATGAAGCAGATCCCAGGGTCACCCGCACCCCCCAGTGGAAGGTAGCAGCACAGGGAACACCTGAATATGCAGTGTGGAGTGCTGTAGATAGTGCGCATTTTGATGCAGGCATAGTAGCCAAAAGATGTACCAAATCCAATCTAAAAGCTCTATTTAGTTTTAAATCTACATGTTTTAATGATTATATTACCCAATAAAATTTACTGATCTCTAGAAAATAAATGAGCTTGTTGATTATAATTATTTAAATTGTTGTCAGAATCAAAGTGATTTTAAATCAGTGATTTTAAGCAATTGTCCCTGTTGCTACTGGTGTGTTCTTACACATGAGTAAATTAATTGAAGGAATCTTTAATCCATAAAGCCTTCCCTTCAACAGACTAATATAGAGGAAATGCTGTGGATTCAATTCAGAATTCTTCCAAGGTTGAAGGAACCATCTGGAAAAAAACAATCACAAGCATTTTGAAGGGCAGAGAATGTGAAAAGGGATAACAGCAACCATCTTTGAAAGGGAAAGAAGAGGGCCTGGGGAGTTATAGACCAAGAATTTCAGTACCTGTAAATTCACTAGAGCAAATTATGAAATGGTCAAGGCTAAATCCTATTTCATTTGATATGCCTAAGTGACATGTACACTGCTACATTAGCTACATTTTTGGCACTTATGTACAATTTGCAGTTCAGCTTTAGACCCACAAGCTAGGCTGCTGTGACCTGTGACCATGCCCAGTAGGGATATAATGAAGCTGGACAGCTGTGTAAAGGATAGGGTTGTACTAGCATATAAATAAAGCTAGGTTGGTCTCAAAATGTTAGTCCCTGACAAAGCATGGCTAACAGCCCTCCCAACATTTAGCTTAATAGTCTTGTTGTTAGAACATTTGCCCATAAATATCCAGGTTCTAGGTCTCCCTCTAGGAAGGTTTGGGCCTGCATCTCAGCAAAGTACTCTAATCACTAGGCCACGGACCCTTGCCAGCTAATTCCCCAAACCCTTTGCCAGCTGTTCACTTGAAGCTCAACTACTGTACAGCCAAGAGAGGGAGAGAAATATGAGGGTCCAAAAGAAAGAAAGCCAGCTCCATGAGATGCAGCTGCTTTTCCTTCCAGGACAGCTCCCTGTTTCTGCTGGGATGGATGCTTATCTATTTTATACAACGTGAAGTGCAATGGGTCATCTTTAAGAGGAGGGCTGGAGAGGCATCTGGTTTATGACCAGCTCATATTCTGGTAAGGAGAATGTTTTGCTGTAAAGCAAAAGATGAAGGTTCAACCCACTTCTGGGTGATGGCTGGGTCTTCCACTCCTTGGGCAAGTGTCCTAACTAGTTTGGGTTAAACGGTAGGAGGGCCCATCTGTAAATGCTCAGGTACATCCACAGGGTAATTCTTTTTCATCACACAGTGAATAGAATTGGAAGATGTGCGTAAGTGTCAAAAAACTGTAATTATGTGGCTGTGGGTACATAACCATACAATCAGAATAGCAGGAGGCTTCAAGTACAGTTCTACAGGGGTCTGGTCTGGTTGGCTGATATTTAACATTTTTTATCATTGATTTGAAATCAAGGGTGTACAAATTTGAAAATGACACAAAAATAGGGAGGCTATCTGAGATGCTTTACAAGTAGAGGATCCAGCATTTATGAAGTGGGTTTGACTAGAATCTAGATTAACTTTGAGCTCTCTTATAAATCTACGAATCTGTGAAGATAAAATTAATGATAGTGTAATTAATACCTAGCTCTTACTCAGCAGTTTTCTTTTGTAAGCCCTGAAACTCTTTGTGAAGAAGATCAGTGTCTACAGAATCTGTATGTAACCTTCGCTGGCACATCTCATGTAGATAAGAAAACTGAGGTACAGGGCAGGACTGGAATATTCACACGATTGTTGGTGGTATTTATTACTGTAATATCTGCTAGGATGGTAACATCGCACTTCACAGACAGTCTGGCAAAGTTTTTGGACTGTGCTGCAGACAATGTTTAGTACAGGTGTTGGGGAAATCACTTGGTGGGACACTCTTCTTGATTTCCTGTTTAATAATGAGGAATTATTTGCAAATCAGAAGGTGGAAACAAAATTGAGTGACAATGATCTAATATTCTAAAAATGTGTTAGGAGTAAGAGTCAAACAAAGCAGAGTGTGGGCCTGTGTTGAACTGGGAGGGGAAGCTAATAAAGGAAGGTGTGGAGAAAGCTGAAGTGTTTAATATTATGTTTATCCATTATGACAGAACAAAAAATGTTAGCAACAAGGATGGGAACAAATAATCAGTTCAGAGTAGGGAAAGACCAGCTTCGAGATTACTTAGACAAATGGAATATTTCCAGTTCAGCAGGACTGAATGAAATTCATCCTAGAACATTCAAGGCATGGCCAAGATAACTCATAATGATCCTAGAAGGCTGGAAAAGGCCAAATAGAGTGCCTTTCTTTAAAAACAGGAACAAGAATGACCTAGGGAATTACAGAACAATCAGTCTAACTTCAATACCTGGAAATATACTAGAGCATATAATTAAGGAATGTATATATTCAAGTACTTCCAGAGTAACCAGGTGATTTAGGAGCACCTTCTGGATTTATCAAGAGTAAGTTATGCTTAGCTGAATTCTTTCTCTTTTAACGGGAGAGAATAGTCACTGTTATATTGGGACTTTAGTAAGGCTTTTGGCACCAATCCCATAATACTTTCATAAGGACATATGACCTACATGAAACCACTATAAGATGGGTGCGTAAATGATTGAATAATTGTTCTCAGTGGATAATCATGAATTCCTGTTTATTGGCTCAAATGTCTAATTGGAAAGAGGTATCAGTGGAGTCCCCCAAGGATATTTTGTGTTCAGAACTGTTTAGTATCTTCCTTAGTTATTTAGAGGATAGAATCAAGCATACACTTAAGAAATATGTGGATAACATCAACTTGGTGTTGGTGGTTGGTAGGATAGTAGTTAGCACATCAAAAGACAGGATTAAGCTTCAGAATGATCTGAATAAATTGGAAAGATGGTCTGAAGTAAATGGCAATGGCAAAATACTACACTCAGGATAGAACAATCAAGTGGGGAGCAAACATCTGGGTCAGAGTCCTATAGAAAGGGACTAGGGGATAGCAAGCTGAAAATGAGTCATCTGTGTAATAGTCATTAATGTAGCTAGAACAGGGCAAGTTACCAGGTATGCTAATTTAGTCCCCTTCCTCACTCCCTCCCCTCCTCAAAAAAATCTTGACCATGGCAGATGCAAACCTGAGCAGGTGCAACCAGGCAGGGGCAGTGTCGTGTCCAGCAGTGCATCTGGAAAGGGAGGTGTAGCAGAGCACTTAGACGCCCTGCTCCTTTAGAGAGGGGAAATTGCTAGGAAATAGCCCTAGCAGTGAGTGAGGAGCCCCAGCTGTTGGTTATCAGGGCAACCAAAGTTGGCTGGTGAACCACACCTGCCAGCGGTCAGCTGACTGGAAGAGGCAGGGCCTGGTTCACATTTAAACTCCAGGGCTGGGGCCATGCTGGCAGTTCTCCACCAGCAGCCAAGGGAGAAGGAGCTCTGCCAGAGTGAACAGAGGGGAGAAGCCTGACTGCACGAGCAACTCTTGATTGCTGTTATGGGGCAGAGAATTCCCTGATAGGGATGGAGTGATGTTTAGCTGCACTGCTTAGATTTTATGTTATAGCCCAGGGGCTTGTGTTTTGTGTTTGCTGTTTAGAACTGGAGGTTTGGGTTAGGATATCTGAGTTAGAGGAGGCCTCATAGGAGAGCCATGGCTGCATGGAAACCCTAGCCCCAGAGAGAGGGGCCAGTGAGATGCCTCCAGAGAGGGGGGCAGCATTGAAGAATGCCCAGTGAGGTGCCCAGCGAAGCAGGGCCATGGAGAGCCCTGGGGAGGACAAGGGGGCCAGAGTATAGTAAGGCCCAGACTTACTGATGTGAGCACCATCTGCAAGGTTTGGGCTGCAGTGTAGGGGAGGAAAAGAGCCTCAGATAGCACAGCCTTGCATTGGGGCAGTAAAATGGGCAGCCTCCCACTTAATTAACATCTTATAATTAAGCAATTAACAACAAGGCATGGCAGACGAGAAGGCGGGTGGTTGGCCCATAACAGGTGGGCGGGGTCAGCAGTGGAAAGACCCTGAAGAGGCACACCTGTCACAGGAGGGAAGTGGAATGACGCTCCCCAGGAAGCTTAGCCAGCATGACCACAAATGGCACCAGGAACAGCCCCTGAGAGACTTCACCCCTGCCTGTACCTCAGCAGCAGCAGCCCAAGCTCATGTTTCTAGGAGACAAACAGCAGTAATGGCAGCTGCTGCTCAAGCGAGGAAAGCCCCAGCAGGTAACACTCCCCTTCTCCCTCTCTCCCACACTGCTGTTTAGTGGTCAGCACAATTCCCCAGCTCAGGGGCTGAAAGAGCTTGTTGCTTCACTGGTAATAGTATTACAAAAACACCTCTGAATAGATGTATTTACCAGGAGTATAGGTTGTAGCCGTGTTGGTCTAAGGACATAGGTAGACAAGGTTCTTTGTGTGAATCTGATATTTTTTATTAGACCAACTTAAATAGCTGGAAAAACATTTTTTTTAAAGCAAGATTTCAGTTTTAAAAACCCTTCGTCAGGCTGAGGAAGTTTCTGCAGTTGGTGTGTGCACTTCCTGGATGAAATTAAAAGTAAAGGAGCTGGAGGCTGCTATACAGGATAGGCAGTCAGTGAAGATGTAGATTGAGGAATCAGTGGGGGAGAGACAGGCTGGGTGGCAGGGAGAGAAGCAGGGTGAATAGTGGAGAGGTATCTGGGGAGTCTCATGATTGGCTATAATGTGTCATAAATCCAGTGTCTATATTTAGTCCATGATTTTTAGTATCCAGGAGGTTGATGAAGCGGAGTTCATAGGCTCATTTCTGGGAAGTGTTTTGTAAGTTTCCTTTGAGGATCAGGACTGAGAGATTGGAGAGAGAGTGGTTTCCTTATGAGAAATGTGCCCCCACATGTAATTTAGATTTCCGGTGTGCATTCATTCTGGTGTGCAGTTGTTGTTTGGTCTCTCCTGTGTATTTTCAATCAGGACATTTGGTGCATTGGATGAGATGTACAACATTGCTGCAGGTGCAGCTGTAAGATCCAGGAACGGTGATGGCTCTGTTGTGGGGTGTAGAAATTGTGGGGGTGGTGGAGATGTGTTGGCAGGTTTTGAGTTTCTTGTTTTGGCACAGTCTGGATCCATTCGGTGTGTTCTGGGACTGAGGAAGTTTGCTTCTGGTGATGAGGTTAGCGAGGTTTGGTGCTTGTTTGAAGGCTAGGATGGGTGGCTAGATGGGATTGCTTTTAAAAAATGTTTTTCCAACTATTTAATTTGGTTTAATAAAAGATATCAGATTCACCCAAAGGACCTCATCTGCCTATGTATTAACAAGAGCATTGTTTGTAGATCAAGGAATATGATTCTTTGACTTTTTTCAGCACTGACGAGACTTAATGTGGAGCACTTTTGAACACTGCACTTCAAGAAAGGTATGGACAAAACTCGAGTCTAGAGGACAGCCAGGAAAGTAATTAATAGAAAAAAACGTGACTACTAGAAACATACGACATACAAGAAAAAGATTGGGAGAACTGGATTATTTAACCTGTTTTTTTAAAAAGTGATAATACTTTTTAAGTACAAAAAGTCTTGTTGTAATTAGGATGTTGATCCAAATGTATCCAGAGAGGAAAAGACAAGCTGTAATAGATTGAAGTTGCCAAAAGGGAATGTGGGTTGGATATCAAGACTTTTCTAACCATTAGGTTGGTTGTGTACTGGAACAAATCACTGAGAGAAATTTGGCTACCGGCAGTTTTGTAAAGCAAGTTAGATGAATATTTGTCTGGGATGGTTTAAATTGGGATGTCCCTGCTTTAAGAAGGTGGTTGGGCCAAGATTTTATGATTTTTATGACATGACTTGTCAAGTGGCAGAGCCAGGAACAGAGCCTAGCTCTTCTGAAGCTCAGTGCTGTATCTAGTACAGAACAATGGGTAGAGGAAGAGAGAAGAATATTTTTACTTTAATTCTCTTAGTATAAATGTTTCCGTCTCAGATTTGCCCAGCAACAACATTAGGGACTGCAGAATGTCTGAGTTAAAATGTACTTTTTTGTGTCTCAAAAGCAAAATAAACCCTTTGGCTCTGATTCTAGCAATACATTTGCATATAAATAGTCCAGAAGTAGTACCATTGGCTTAACATGAGTACAGCTCCACATATACATGAGCATTTGCAGAAATAAGGTCTTAAAGTATAACTAGTTTACTTTGCATATCTCGATCTTTAAATAAGTACTAAGTAAGAGCCTCATAAACAAATCAGTAAGCATATTAGGCAGTAATGAAATCCCTTCTCCCTGGTGCAATCATGAATCTTAACTTATGCTTGAAAAATATCAAAGAATAATCATTTGACAATTCTAACAGATTCTTCAAAGCAATATGGATTAAAAAGGCTCAAAGATTAATAGAATTTAAATTCTGTTTTGTGATTTTTATAACAGAATTTTCAAAATATAGGAGCAGAGCTGATAATCATTGTATAAGTCCTTGTGTACATTCCTAACTTTACAGGCGTACAGTCCCATTCATGCCAATGGCACAACTTACATTCTTAAAAATGTATAGTGCTTAAAGTTAAAAATATAGTTCAGTATCAAAGTTCTGAACTTACTCGAAGTGGTATGTCCTTGTGATCAGGTCTTTAAACCATTTAGATTTATAAATACTAATATAAAATAATTTGGTTGACAGCTTACATTATTGAATTGCTCAATTACTTTGTTTTCATAACCCATCTGAGAGCTGAAAAAATATTACCCGATAAGTATTACCAGATAATTAATATTATGCAGTACAACAATGAATATGTCCAAATGACTTTCTTTTTCAAATAAAATATGCATATGTCATTTTAGAATTATTCTTCCAGCTTCAGTGTTAGCAAAATGTGTTTATTAATTAGATTCATGATTTATTTTACCAGTGTGGTTAGGAACCTGTAGAATAGAAAGTAATCTGTCTTTACCACTTTTGAGATAAAGAATGGAGGAATTGCTAGGTAAGAGGGAATTGCTGGGGGAGGGGGGGAACTCCTTTCCTTTTCCTTACTTATTTATTAAAAAATATACTTATTACAGAATTGTTGACAATCCTCTTTCTAAGATCTCTTGAACCTAAGTATTTCTGAAGAGACAGAAAGTTATCTTTTTTTTAAGCCTAACTGTGACAGACTTGGGTGAGCTCCCTCCCTAGAGTATGGCATCTCTAGTAGCCAGACCGGCCTAATGATCTTCCCTGATCTCTGCCTCCTATCTCTCACCTGACATGCCTTGCTATTAACTATATAAAAGGGGAGGCTGGTAATGAAACCTGGATTGCTCTGCTTGTTGGTACCTCTTCTCTTCTCACTGCATGAGTGTACTCCCTCTTTAAACAGGGCTTTGGTCACCGTAGGGACTAGAATCATGACCTCCAGCCACCCCTATAGTCACACTAATGCCTTGCAGAATTTAATCAGTGTTTAGAGGAGGGGGTCCCTGGCCCTGACTCCACATTTGGCCCCTCAAGCCTTGAACTTCTGTCCACCTTCCTGGCTTCCTCCCCTTTCTTCTAGTTGGGCCTCCCAGCCCAAGTCCATTGTCTTGAACTCAGCTTCTGGGCCCCAGCCCTGTCTCACCCTCTTGGGCTCCAGGGCCCTGGCCCTGGTCTTGTGTGACAGCGCTTCATGTCCCTGACCCTGGCATGGCAGCTTGCATGCTGATTTTCCCCTGGGGTCCCTGACCCTCCCTAGGCAGCTCTATAGTGGCAGAGTTTCAGGCACTGCTATGGCCTCCAACTGCCCCTGTAGCCACAATCCTGTTCTCCAGTATTAAACTTAACAGAAATATATGCAAACGGCTTCCACAAGAGTTCTCCCCCACTCTGTGTCAATACTCCACCATAAGCTATACTTCTGCCTTAGCTGCCCCAGTCTCGCTCTCACTTTCATGGGTAGCTTGGGCATCCATGGGCCTGTTTTCCTGGGGCCTCCTTTCCCTGCAGCATGCAGGGCCAGACTGCTTCTTCTGGCTCAGGCCCTGGGCTTTTATTCCTCAAAGTATTGCCCCCTTCCTGTCATGTGACTGTCTTGCCACACCCAAGAGTTTACTTAAGGGCCAGCCTGTGGTCTTCTGCTGCATCCCCATACAGCCAGCTTAGTCTGCTGCACTCTCTTAAAGTAATAGGACCCTGGCTCCCTATTACACTAATCAAACTGGACTTAGTTTGATATCACCAGCCAAAGGTATTCATGTGAGAAAGCACAGTCATCCTCTGCAGGATGAGTGTGCATCAAAATGCAAGTGATTATGACAGTAGTTGCATAATAATACCCTGGAAATGTTCCTATGATCTATTGGTACTATTTTCATCACAATAACCTGACTTAATCTTTTTGTTTAAATACATGGAAAGGACCAGTTGATCCTTTTGGAATGCAATGGAGACAATGTTGACTTTGTCTCATCATCCTCCCTCATGAGACTCTCCAAAAGCTTCTCTGTGGATTTGGTCCTCTGTGGGGAGACCAGGGATGGGAGAGGATTAAGCAGGAGATGCACTGTATCAACTAATATATAAAAAGAAAAAAATCTGAGCTGGAATTAATGCTGTGATAATACCTGTGACTTGCCTCAGACTTTCTGCTGTGGTGAGACCAGTACATTGTAAGCAGAATGACACTTTTAATGGTAATATACAGTTCATTTTGTGAGGTAAAACAACATCAAGGGAAGAACTGGTGTTTCCTTAGAGGATATTTGAATGCTGTAACACAAGAAGTATCTTTGTCTTACCATGCATACATTTGCTGTTGCAGGTAGCACTGCATGCAAGGGTGAGCCACTGAAGTTGCAGGGATGAGGTATTTTAATAATATTAATAATCTTAATCTGTAGTACAGTTATTTAAAGGACCTGTATTTCATTCCAAAGTGTATTAATATTATCTCACCCCAAGACATATTACACATGTTAGTATACACGGGCACTTTAACAATAATATTTAGTCCATCATACATTTCAGGCTATAAGGACTGAATACATATAAGTGAATATTATTCACTGTAATAGCCCAAATATAGAAAAGTGTGTGTATCACAGTTTTCTGATGAGGAATCTGGCACAGAACAAGTGAATCAGTGACAGAGCTAAAACTGGAGCCTGGGAATTCATGATTCATATTCCTATTCACAGAACACGAGCACATAGCCTTCTTGACCCATCTTTGGAAACTCTTTAAAGAAAAAATTAAACCAACATAGTTCTGTGAGAGGTCCCATATGGGGCTTCTGCAGTGCATAGCTGCTGTGGTGCATAGAGGGAATTTGCAATGTGGTGGAGTCAGAGAACGGGGTGGATCCACTGGCCAAATTTCTCATGCTGAATGTAACTGCTGTGACCACTAACTCCTGGGCTGCAGCAGTAGGACACAGAAACATTAAGAGTGAAAAGGTGATTTCACCTCACGTTACTTAGGAGCACTTCCTTGGAAAGCACAAGAAGTTTGCATATGGGAAAGGATTTCAGCTTATTATAGTACCTACACTGGGAGGGGACAAGATCTATAAAAATAACTGTATTATCTCATGTATATGACATAAGATTATATCTTCTTCCATGAAATGTATGCGTTCTAATTTGATCTTCTCTTCCTATTTTTTGCTTCAAATTGCCAGCTATTCTAGTTTCTTGCTTCCAGTTTTCTCTTTGAATCACATCAGCTTTTCACCCGCACTGACTTTAGTTCTCTGCTTCCAATTCTTACATTAAACCGCTTCAAGTTCTACATCGATCTTATTTGAGTTCCATTTCCATTGTTCATTTAGAACTGTATCAGTTTTTCTGAATTGCTTTTATTTTCCCTGTCTGCTTCAATATCTGGGTTTAAATCACATCAGTTTTATATCAACTTTTCAATCACTCTTGTCTCAGACATCTATTTTTACTTCTCGCTTTAAATCACATCAACTTTCATATTGATGTAATTTATGTAACCATCTTCCATAACTCATTCTTAGGATATTGACTTTAAAAGGATTTCCAATTTGTATAAATCCATGTGCATCTGCTGTATTTGCAAAGCTTTATATGATATACTGAATTCAAGATAGATTGAAAATTATTTTCTGTGTGTCAGCCCAGTCACTGGCACCACAGAGTTTTTATAGTAGTGGTTCTTCAGTAGCATTTAGGGGAAAATGCAAATTCAGAACATGTGTGTATGTCGGTATACACACACAATTTATTTATGTTCTAGATTTATAATGAGCACTGTCCAAAGGCTCTCTTAAAGGTACATTTGCTTTAGTCTTACCATTTAAAAATGCAGTGTTAGAATAGCATTAACTGCTGATCACATTCACCATCCGCCGTAAAGCTGGCAAGTCAGTCAGCAACACAGAAGTCCTTGACTTCAGAAAAGCCGACTTTGACAAGCTCAAGAGGCTTGTCGGTCAGGCCCTTAGGGACCATGACCCCAGGGAGATGGGAGTTCAAGAAGAGTGGTTGCTTTTCAAGGAAGCGATCCTCAATGCACAAACTAGATATATTGCAACGTGGAGGAAAGGCAGCAAGAAGGCACAGCAGCCCTCCTGGCTCTCCAGGGACCTAGCAGACCTCCTACGGCTAAAAAGGAAAGCCTACAAAGGATGGAGGACGGGATTCACCTCTAAGAAGGATTATTCTGCACTGGTCCGGTCCTGCAGGGAGCAAACCAGGAAAGCCAAGGCTGCAACTGAACTCCAACTAGCTTCAAGCATCAAGCACAACAAAAAGTCCTTTTTCAGATATGTGGGGAGCCGGAGGAAAAGCAAGGGCAATGTTGGACCCCTGCTCAACCAGATGGGCAACTGACAACTGACGCCCAGGAAAAAGCCAACCTATTAAATAGGTACTTTGCGTCAGTCTTTCATCAGTCCCATGGGACGCCCATGCCTGCTATGGGACAGGGAGATCCATGTGATGGGGATCCCCTACCCTCCATAAATTCTGACCTCATGAAGGAACACCTTGAGAATTCATAGATTTCATATTTCATAGACATCAGGGCTGGAAGGGACCTCGAGAGATCATCGAGTCCAGCCCCCTGCCCAAAGGGCAGGAAGTCAGCTGGGGTCATAGGATCCCAGCAAGATAAGCATCCAATCTACTCTTGAAGGTGTTCAATGTAGGTGCTCGAACCACCTCCGCTGGCAGACTGTTCCAGACCTTGGGGGCTCGGACAGTAAAGAAATTCTTCCTTATGTCCAGCCTGAAGCGGTCTTGCAGGAGTCTGAAGCTGGATACCTTCAAGTCAGCCGGCCCTGACAATCTGCACCCCAGGGTAATCAAGGAGCTGGTGAGCATCATAGCCCAGCCCCTGGCACGGATCTTTGAAAACTCCTGGTGCTCTGGTGTAGTGCCCGAAGACTGGAAGAAGGCCAATGTGGTGCCGATCTTCAAGAAAGGGAGGAGAGTGGATCCGGCTAACTACAGACCCATTAGCCTGACTGCTATCCTGGGGAAAATCTAGAAAAGTTTATTAAGGAGGCCATCCTTGATGGACTGGCCCAGGCTAACATCCTAAGGGATAGCCAGCATGGGTTTGTTGTGGGTAGGTCTTGTTTGACCAATCTCATTTCCTTCTATGACTAGGTGACCTATCACCTGGACGAGGGAGAAGAGATTGATGTCATATATCTTGACTTCAAAAAAGCTTTTGATCTGGTATCCCATGATCACCTCTTGGTCAAACTGGCCGTTTGTGGCCTTGGCTCCACCACAATCCGCTGGCTGGGAAATTGGCTCTGTGGTCAGACCCAGAGGGTTGTAATCGATGGCAGTCACTCATTGTGGTGCCCTGTGACCAGTGGGGTCCCTCAAGGCCCTGTCCTGGGACCCATCCTGTTCAACATCTTCATTAATGATGTGGACACTGGAGTCAGGAGTGGACTGGCCAAGTTCACCGATGACACCAAACTTTGGGGCAAATAATCCATGCCAGAAGACAGGCGGGTGATCCAGGCTGACCTGGACAAGCTCAGCAAATGGCCAGATGAGAACCTGATGGTGTTTAACACCGATAAATGCAAGGTTCTCCACCTTGGGAGGAAAAACCTGCAGCATCCTTATAGGCTCGGCAGTGCTACGTTGGATAGCACTACAGAAGAAAGAGACTTGGGGGTCATCGTTGACCACAAGATGAATATGAGCCTGCAATGCAATGCTGTGGCTGGTAAAGCGACCAAAACGCTGGCTTGCATCCATAGATGCTTCTCGAGCAAATCCTGGAACGTCATTCTCCCCTTGTACTCGGCCTTGGTGAGGCCGCAGCTGGAGTACTGCGTCCAGTTTTGGGCTCCACAATTCAAAAAGGATGTGGAGAAGCTTGAGAGAGTCCAGAGGAGAGCCACGCGCATGATCAGAGGTCAGGAAAACAGATTTTACGATGACAGGCTGAGAGCCATGGGACTCTTTAGCCTGGAAAAGCACAGGCTCAGGGGTGATCTGATGGCCACCTATAAGTTTATCAGGGGTGACCACCAGGATCTGGGGGAACGTTTGTTCACCAGAGCGCCCCAAGGGATGACTAGGTCGAACGGTCATAAACTCCTGCAAGACCATTTCAGGCTGGACATAAGGAAGAATTTCTTTACTGTCCGAGCTCCCAAGGTCTGCCAGCAGAGGTGGTTCAAGCACCTACATTGAACACCTTCAAGAGTAAATTGGATGCTGGGATCCTATGAGCCCAGCTGACTTCCTGCCGTTTGGGCAGGGGACTGGACTCAATGATCTCCTGAGGTCCCTTCCAGCCCTGATGTCTATGAAATCTATGAAATCTATCCTATGGTGTATCTCCATAATAGGGTGTCACCTACTCCTTTTCATTCTTCTCATATTTGATCTTTTCCATAAGCAGGTGTGTGTGAGAGAGACTTGCAATTGAGTACTCGTCCCTCCAAGGGTGGCTGTGCTTTTGATACCATCAAATGAGGGTATTCATTCATTTGCAAACAGAATCCACAAAGAGAAGGAATGGTGCATAGGGACAGTAGAACAGATGTGAGGACAATGTCTATGCAAGGATATGAGTTGGGTACAAAAGTGGGAGATGAATATATGGGAAAACAGGATAGGTACTGGGAATATGTAGGGATTGGTGGACTGAACTGCTATGGAGTAAAACCAGTGAGGACTAGAAGACGGACAAAACTGATGAGGAGACCACTGTGGCAGGGAGCAGGATTGATTTGGAGTAGAAATGATTGCTAATATGAATGTATATAGACCTCAGAAAGAAAGGTTCTGCACTGGGGACTAATATAATCCTACTCAATTTTGGGGGAGTTATAGCATTAATTGTAATTTACTCATACAAACTCTCTATGGAGGGGCAGGAATGACCAAATATTCAGGTAAAAATATTAATATTCAGGGAAAAATACAATAGAACTTTCTCTTCTAGAGCAAGTGGGATGAATGGTATTCTTTTTGAAAGTTTTCAGAGAATGATGTTTTGATGGAGATTTCCTTCCCCACCCCTTGTTAATCAGACCACTTTGGAAGCGGAGCTAGAGGTGACATCTTGTTGGGTTGTGGTCGTAAGGCAGCAGCTCAAGTTCTGTGAAGTGCAAGGAAAGGTTCTTGTATCAGGAACCGTCAAGAAAAGATATGAATTAAGAGGGAATCCACACATGGCACGTTATAAGAAATTGGTAGACTCTTATTTGGGAAGGGGTTTGCGTTGGATATGTTCCCTCCACATGAGACACATAGACATTTAGTACTGGCTCCAGTTTTCTATGTCTCATTTTTATAACCATTGTTTTTGTTTTGTGGATTTGTGTGTGACTGCTTTTTGAATTCTATTTATCCTTAACTTTACTGAAATAACTTTTATTTTTCCTGTCAGACTGGAAGAAAGGTCCTTTTTTATTTTTTGATCCCTTCTCCACATGATCAAGTTAATCCTAAGTAAGACTGAGTATTGCATATGTCTAATATTTGGATGCTTATATTCATGATGTCTAGGGTGACAACCACACTACAGCGTAGGCTTGTTCCTGGGCCTTTCTCTACTGTACTGATTTGAAATTTGATACATGTGAAAGAAGACATTCTGATACCTTACCTGAAGTAGGACCAGCTTTCCTAAATTGTTCCTTGGATTTCAGTTGGATAACTCCCACAACATGAACACGAACTTTGATCCAAAGGAAGGGCATCAAATTCATTTTGAACCACATGCTGAATGAGTAGCGTAGGGCCAGGCTGCAGGCTGAATGAATGATGCATGGCTGGTGTAACTGGTTGGATCGGACCAACAGATCAGCCTCCCCCCCCTCCTCCCACAGATGCTAGATGTATGTGGTTTACTGCACCACATACCACATATGGCACCCATGTGAAACTGATCCAACGTGCATGCTGCATGTAGTGCCCACTTCAGCTGGTCCATGCTGTCTGGAAACTGTGTGGATCCGCTGGAGCAGAGACCGTTTGCAGCACCAGGTCCTAGGCTGGCTGAAGCAGGAGTTGTGTGTGATTCATGCTTTTGCCCTGCACATGGGGCTGGTCCAGAATGCTCCATGTAGGGTGTTTTGGTCAACTCTGGACAAAGGAATAGCATTATATGCCAGATGATGAAGCTCTGCATTATGGATCTAGCTCACAGGCCATGTCTTTGATACCCCTGGTCCAAAGCAAGCTGATTTAAAGTCCACTGAATAAAGCAGCAGTAGCAACTGTTTGGACTCCTTTTTACAAGGGAAAAAATGTTAACATTTTCCTTAGGACTTAGGAAATTAAAATGATTCAAAACTGATTGTTAACCCTCATTTGATGTCATGAGTCAGCAGTCATTTGGAGAGATGTTTGAAACTAGATTGCAGAAAACAATAGGAAAAAAGTGCTTTAGCAAACAATACTATATTTTTGAGATGGAAAAAATGACTTAATGCATTGATACCACCTTTAAATTTTGTGATTCATTTGTTATGAAAAAGATGGAGTTATTAGCTATGATGTATAGGAAGCTAATGTTAAAAACTGCTTTTATAATCTGAAGACAGCTTTTAGCTGATGTTACTTTTTATCACACACCAGCACCTCTTCTTAAATTCCATTTTACAATCTATCATCCAAAAATTCTGGAAGCTTATTACATTTCCTAGTCTTCTGGAAATATTTCTGCCATTGGCTGCCCTTAGAGTTAAAGCTAGAGGAACACTGACGAGTAGGCCTTGGACTTAAATATGGGCAAAGGGAATTTGTCTGGGTCTATCTTATTTTGGAACTTTCTCTTAAAGGTAGGTGGAGATTCATTAGATCTTTTGGGAAATTCAGAAAGAAAAAACAAATCCTACAACTGTTACAGCACATCAACCTTTTACTTAAAACTATAGTTTAATTGTTCAGCTACTTTAAGGGCTCTGAGAACACAATCCTGGAGCATTTCATTAATAATTAACAGGAGTATTTTTTAAATAACTCGTAGTTGCATTGTTATCTGGGAAATTCTGTTAGCATTTTTATTTTCAGTAGGAACATCAGGAACATTTTTAGCTTTTCCTGAACAAGCACATAATGCCATCTCCTGTCCTCTCTACTGCCTTTTCTTGTTGATTAAAAGGAGCAAAGTGCCTCTTAATTATAGGAAACTTGTAAGGGTTCAGAGTGGAAATCTCATAAGAATATTTTTTTTCTCCAGATCAAGATCAGAAATAGACGGTGTATTTAGTGCATTTTGATATTGTGGTTTATATATTCAGCATTCCAAAATATGTTAAATGCCTCAAAGAAGAAACGGTGAGACAGAGCGTCAACTCTTCATAGGCCATACAGTATACCTTGTGGCTTACTGCACTGGAGAATAACAATAATGAGTGGCTGAAGAAGAACAAGGCTTATTCATGTGTCAGTACCACAGTGATGGATTTGTGTAATGCTTAAAATACCAAATAATGATGAGTCAAATTCTTACTCTGCCAAAACTTCTTCCAAAGTAAAAAGAAAGAAAAATGGTATTATGGTGTTTTAGAATGTTATGATATTTCAACTGTTTTTAAGGAAATCCTGATAAACTGGACATTGATTGGAATACTCAAACTTAGGTGCCTGTACTATATATGACGTTGTTAAAGGATGAGAAGTTCTGAGGTCCCACTGAACACTGTGTCATTCTGCTCAAAATTATGATCACTTTTAGATTCAGCACCTATTTCTGCCACACTGCTCAGGCAGTCCTCTCTCCTAAATATGGATTAAGATACCTAAACTTTAGGCGCTCCAATTTGAAGCTTTAAGGCCATATCCTTTAAAATAAATGATCTGAATGTAACAGCCTTGTGCCATATCATGAAATTGGCCACTAGCAGCCTGATTCAGGAAGGTGTGGGATGCCTATTGGGAAATGCTGAGTAGATGCAACTGAATTCAGACAAGTTATTAGGCACCCATACTAAATATTGCCATTTATCCACCCACTGAAGAGGGAGATACGTTAAAATAAGCAGCAGCAAAGGGCATTCACAGATTCTACAATACAAAAGCTGAATATTCTATTATAAAGAATTATACTTTTTTGAAGGGGGATAGTTGGTGATTCTAAGGACTTCAGCATGATTTAAGTGATGCAAAGTTTATATGCTCTGTCTTTGGACAGAAGTGACTATTACATTGAAAGAAAATAGATGGACGTTTCATTTCCTTAATTTGAGCCTCTAAATACACATTTCTAAAAGTGGGCACGCCTATTTATTGCATGTGCAACATTAGTGCCTTGATTCACATCTTACCTCAGATTCTATGTACCAGCACATAATTATGGATTTAATTAAAGCAGCCAGACATTGAAATTAGCTATTGTGATGTATGAGCATACTGTTAAATAAGCAAGCTATTTGGTATAGGAGAGGGAACTCCATTTCTAAAATTAAAGTCACAGAGCAGAAAAGATGTCATCTGTTTTACAGAATGAGAATGGAACATCAGAAAAAAAATATTTTTGCTTCATGTATATTAGGTAATAACAGACTAATGTTTATTTTAATTTAGGTAGAATATGATCTATGTATTTAAATCTCATGGTTTGTTGGGTTAGAAGTAATAGGCTCAATGAATCATTTTGTCTCTCTCTTATTTGCAGACTTGAGATGAATTAATCATCATCCAAAAAGAAACTACAATGAGTAGATGGGTCAAAGACAATTTCTGTACTCTGGGTACCTCTGAATATATAAACGTTTAAAGTCATATGGGGAAGTTGCATATTCTGAGTACCTATTTTATCTTTAGCTAGTGGCTTTGTCAGCTTTAACAATGACATTATTGAATGTCTCTCCTAAAACTGTTTCTTTTGGGCATCAAGCCTTGATAACTGATGAACTTAAATATAGGATGGTATAGAGTATACTGCTGAGTCATATAAGCTGCCTGTACTAACCTAAAGCATACCAGTTTTCCATACGTCATGCTTATGAGAATGTGTTTTACTGAATATTTATATCAAATCCTGCCAGTATGTACTTAAGCATAAATTTCCATCATCCCTAGATAATATGAATCAAATGACTTTGTTTTTTGGAATTTGTTGATACCTTTACATATAAATAAATATATATTTTTAAATGCTTCCAGATGTAAACAAAAATAGTAGTATTAGCACCATATCTCCCTTGATCATGGAAAAAAAAAATCAGTACTCTTAAAAACTTTTGGTATGTGTGGTTTTCAACATATACAGCTATGGTAGACAGTTTTAGTGAGGCAGAATATAAAAACAAAGGTGTAATACAGCACAAAACCAATAATGACTATTGTGTTGGGGAGACTGATTAATGCAGAATATTGTAGGATAGGTGGCTTGTTTTTCCATTTAAAAATGCATTATTTTGTCACATTGTCTCATTAAATGTGTGGGAAGATTTTCTTTAATTTTAAAGAGACCCCAACAAAAGGCCCTTGATTGGCTTTCTTATCCATTTCAGTGGAGCTCTGCAAAATCCTTAATAATAGCTGCATGACCAACAGAAATTTTCAAATATGCTTTTTTCCTTATTTACTCTTCTGATTGTTGTCCTTACACAAACATGAAAAGAACACTGAATCAGCTGTATTTAGATCTCTTTCACTTCGCTGGATTGTTATGTGCATTATACGCCTGGACTAGAAAGACTAGTAATTAGAGTTATTGAATCAGGCTGGAGACAATTACATTCATTTCCCTTGATTTTATCACAATGCTCAAAAAATGTTATCAAATGTAAAGATAAATGCATGGAGTCCTGACAAATATAGACTCTAAATCCAAACAGAGACACAGACAGAGACTGAAAAAGAGAAAGAGAAAATATCCTTTCATTTTAAATTGATGAAAAACAAAATGGCAGAGAGGGAGATTCCTCCTTGGTGTAACAGCATTTAAGTCAGTGGGGAAATACCAATTTCAGTTTGTGTCTGAGGCTTTAAAAGCTATTTATTTTAAAATGAGTTGCCTTTTGGAACGCAGATGTAATGGGCATAAAAGGAAAAGTAGCCTGAAAAATAAAGAAACATGTCCCTGAAAAGCAAGTATTTGCTGTTAGACAGTCAAAGAGTTTACCTATCTTTCCAGGTTTCTTGTATAATAATGTCAGTGAATTAAACTCCTGAGGTTTTAAAACAGAAAGCAAGGCATGTATTCTTCATCACAACATACTCTTTGTGACTGACTCGGATATTCAAAATAGGAGATTGCAAGGTTCAGTTGTCCAGTGGATTGCCACGATTGACTACAAGGAAAAGGTGTGGCTCAGGACAGAGAGATGATTACATTTTTTAGTGTCCTAAGCATGATTGTAATCCTATATTCCTGTCTCATAATGTGACATTCACCCTTGGCTGCAAAGATGCTTGTGTTTCACCATGTTATTGTAATGGAGTCCGGGTTAACACCAATAAGCTGTTGTGCTTAATTCCCATCTAACATCCCATTAAACTTCCAAATTCAGATCCTGAAAACCATGGCTGGCCTCTTTACAAACCCTGGAGGTACCCAAAATTACTACCTAAAATTGCTACTTTTCTCAGCTTTTGCCAGTAAAGGTTTCCAGGTTGCTAGACATCTTCTACACAGATAATGCTTCAGATTTTACAGTATTGAGCAGCTAAGTGCCTGTCTTACTCCTAAAACCCGACAGCATCTAGGGCTGATAAGGTATATTCTCAGAGCACGGATCCAGCTCTACAGAAAAACAGTCACTGAAGGTATCAGCATACTCTTTTTAATGTAATAACTCAGTGGTTATAGCACTTGCCCAGATATCTAAAAGAAAACACCGGAGAACGGTGTATCACAGTTTGAGACAAGCACATCTTATCCTCCAGTGTGGATCCTCATTCACACTAGGCTCGTCTACCCATGAATTTACATGTGTCTAAACTTAATGTGCCTTAGCCTAAGGCATATTAAGGTGATTTAGGCACAGGTCTACATGTGCATGCCTTAACATGGCTTGCTGGGCATATGCATTTGCAGTCGGCACTATAGGCAGCAACCTGGACAGCCCCTGAAGCCTGCAGCAGCATAGTCACACAGTGCAGCCCAGCACCAGCTGAGGGGGTGGGAGTCTCCAGTCCCCCCAGATGCAATCGGCCCAGCCGTGGCCCTGGCTCTAGCCCCATCTCTAAACCCCTCCCCATGTTCCTACCTCCTGAGCATTATTTCAGAGTGGGCCAGAACTGAGTCTGTGGGTTCCTTTGCTGCTGCCAGGTGCCCTTAAGGGATGTGTAGACAAGTTAACGCACCTTAATGCTGTGTATGCCAACTGAGCAGGCCAGAGCTGAGCCATGGGGCCCGGTGTTGCCACCAGGAACCGCCAATGAGAAGAAGCAGTGGTTGCTGTTCTCCAAGATACAGATGCTGGAGCTGGACCAGCAGTTCCAGCAGCAGTGGTACCTGTCTCTGCCAACTGATTTCATAGATTTTATACATTTCATAGACATTAGGGCTGGAAGGGACCTCGGGAGATCATCGAATCCAGCCCCCTGCCCAAAGGGCAGGAAGTCAGCTAGGGTCATAGGATCCCAGCAAGATAAGCATCCAATTTACTCTTGAAGGTGTTCAATGTAGGTGCTTGAACCACCTCCGCTGGCAGACTGTTCCAGACCTTGGGGGCTCGGACAGTAAAGAAATTCTTCCTTATGTCCAGCCTGAAACGGTCTTGCAGGAGTTTGTGACCATTTGACCTCGTCATCCCTTGGGGCGCTCTGGTGAACAAACGTTCCCCCAGATCCTGGTGGTCACCCCTGATAAACTTGTAGGTGGCCATCAGATCACCCCTGAGCCTGTGCTTTTCCAGGCTAAAGAGTCCCATGGCTCTCAGCCTGTCATCGTAAGATCTGTTTTCCTGACCTCTGATCATGCATCTGGCTTTCCTCTGGACTCTCTCAAGCTTCTCCACATCCTTTTTGAATTGTGGAGCCCAAAACTGGACGCAGTACTCCAGCTGCGGCCTCACCAAGGCCGAGTACAAGGGGAGAATGACGTCCCGGGATTTGCTCGAGAAGCTTCTATGGATGCAAACCAGCATTTTGGTCGCTTTACTAGCTGCAGCATCGCATTGCAGGCTCATGTTCATCTTGTGGTCAATGATGACCCCCAAGTCTCTTTCTTCTGTAGTGCTATCCAACGTAGCACTGCCGAGCCTATAAGGATGCTGCAGGTTTTTCCTCCCAAGGTGGAGAACCTTGCATTTATCAGTGTTAAACACCATCAGGTTCTCATCTGGCCATTTGCTGAGCTTGTCCTGGTCAGCCTGGATCACCCGCCTGTCTTCTGGTGTGAATGCTTTGCCCCAAAGTTTGGTGTCATCGGTGAACTTGGCCAGTCCACTCCTGACTCCAATGTCCACATCATTAATGAGGATGTTGAACAGTATGGGTCCCAGGACAGAGCCTTGAGGGACCCCACTGGTTACAGGGTACCACAATGAGTGACTGCCATCAATTACAACCCTCTGGGTCCGAACACGGAGCCAGTTTCCCAGCCAGCGGATCATGGTGGAGCCAAGGCCACAACTGGGCAGTTTGGCCAAGAGGTGATCGTGGGATACCAGATCAAAGGCTTTTTTGAAGTTAAGATTTATGACATCAGTCTCTTCTCCCTTGTCCAGGTGATAGGTCACCTGGTCATAGAAGGAAATGAGATTGCTCAAACAAGACCTACCCACAACAAACCCGTGCTGGCTATCCCTTAGGATGTTAGCCTGGGCCAGTCCATCAAGGATGGCCACCTTAATAAACTTTTCTAAGATCTTCCCCAGGATAAAAGTCAGGCTAATGGGCCTGTAGTTAGCCGGATCCACTCTCCTCCCTTTCTTGAAGATCGGCACCACATTGGCCTTCTTCCAGTCTTTGGGCACTACACCAGAGTGCCAGGAGTTTTCAAAGATCCATGCCAGGGGCTGGGCTATGATGCTCGCCAGCTCCTTGATTACCCTGGGGTGCAGATTGTCAGGGCCGGCTGACTTGAAGGTATCCAGCTTCTCAAGGTGTTCCTTCACGAGGTCAGCATTTATGGAGGGTAGGGGATCCCCATCACCCGGATCTCCCTGTCCCATAGCAGGCATGGGCGTCCCATGGGACTGATGAAAGACTGATGCAAAGTACCTATTTAATAGGTTGGCTTTTTCCTGGGCGTCAGTTGCCAGTTGCCCCATCTGGTTTAGCAGGGGTCCAACGTTGCCCTTGCTTTTCCTCCAGCGTCCTACATATCTGAAAAAGGACTTTTTGTTGTTCTTGATGCTTGAAGCTAGTTGGAGTTCAGTTGCAGCTTTGGCCTTCCTGGTTTGCTCCCTGCAGGACCGGACCAGTGCAGAATAATCCTCCTTGGAGGTGAATCCCATCCTCCATCCTTTGTAGGCTTTCCTTTTTAGCCACAGGACGTCCGCTAGGTCCCTAGAGAGCCAGGAGTGCTGCTGTGCCTTCTTGCTGCCTTTCCTCCGTGTTGGAATAGATTTAGCTTGTGCATTGAGGATCGCTTCCTTGAGAAGCAACCACTCTTCTTGAACTCCCATCTCCCTGGGGTCATGGTCCCTAAGGGCCTGACCAACAAGCCTCTTGAGCTTGTCAAAGTTGGCTTTTCTGAAGTCAAGGACTTCTGTGTTGCTGACTGACTTGCCAGCTTTACGGCGGATGGTGAAGGTGATCAGCTCGTGGTCGCTGTCACCCAGCTTCCCATCGATCACTATTTCGCCGATTAGGTCGTCCCCCGTAGCCAGTACCAGGTTGAGCAGCGCTTTGCCTCTCGTTGGCCCATAGACTTCTTGAGTCAGGTAGAGGTCATCCACGCATGACAGAAAGCTTTGTGACCGCTCGGATTTTGCTGAGTGATCTTCCCACGAGATGTCTGGGTAATTGAAGTCACCCATGACAACCAAGGTCCTGGAGCAAGTGGCCTCAGTCAGTTCCCGGGCAAACTCCTGGTCAAGCTCAGGACTTGAGTGGGAGGTCTGTAGTAGACTCCCACCGTTGTGTCCCCTGTGCCGTTTTTCCCAGGAATTTTTACCCAGAGGGTCTCTAGCTGTCCATGCCAGTCCCCAACATCAGCTTGCAGGGACATGTAGCTTTCCTTCACATAGAGAGCTACACCCCCTGCCCCTTTTGTCAACACGATCCCTCCTGTACAGGGTATAGCCCTCTATACCCGTGGTCCAGTCATGGGTGGAGTCCCACCAGGTCTCTGTTATCCCAATGATGTCATAATTCTTTGCACTAAGCAGGAGGACAAGCTCCTCCGGCTTGTTACCCAGGCTCCTGGCATTAGTGTACAGGCAGGCAAGTGTGCCCTTAGGGGCTCTTGCCTTGCCCACAGATTGTGCCAGGGCTGGGGTAGGGGTGGGCTCCCTTAAGTGCCTTGGTCTGCTGGCTTTGCAAGGGTCGCTCAGTGGGCCAGCAGTGGCAGTAGTCCCCCCATCCCCCAGCGGGCTTAGTTTAAAGTCCGGTGGAGCAGGTCAGCCAGCCTGGCTGAGAAGAGCCTCCTCCCCAGGGGAGAGAGGTGGAGGCCATCTCTTCCCAGCAGCTCACTGCTTCTCTCACCAAAGAGTGGGCTGTGGTTATGGAAGCCAAAGCCTTCCCGATGACACCAGCTCCACAGTCTTTGGTTCACTGCGTGGATCCTCCTCTCTCTCCTCAGCCCATAGCCCGAGACTGGGAGGATCGACGAAAACACCACCTGAGCTCCCAGACCCCTAAGCCCCACTCCCAACTCCTTGTAGCACCTCATGACCTGGCTGGGGGTGCTCCGAGCCATGTCATTGGTGCCCACATGAATAAGGAGCATGGGGTAGTGGTCTGTGGGCCGGAGGAGCTGTGGGATCCTCTCCGCAATGTCTCGGATGCGGGCCCCCAGGAAGCAGAAGACTTCCCGGGCTAAGGGGTTGGGGCGGCAGATTGCCCCTTCAGTCCCCTGCAGGATGGAATCTCCCACAACAAACACCTTTCGCTTTGACTTGGGGAGAGCGGGGCAAGTAGCTGCGGTTGAGCCTGGGTTGCCTGCGGGAGCTGGCAACTGAGCAGGCTGTCCTGGGGCTGCAAGAGGTGTGAACCTGTTGCTAAGCTCTGGCAAGGGAGGGGCCTTGGTGCGGCCGGCCTTGGGGCCCTTTACCACCTTGGTCCATGCCCCTGACTGGGCAGAGTGGGAGGTCCCAGAGTCCTCCTTAGTCGTGGAGGGAGATGGTGCTCTCCCCTGCGGCTCCCGGGGGAAAAGGGTCTGGCAGTAGGAGTCTATCTCCTGCTCGCAGTCCCTGATGGCACGCAGTCTCTGGACTGTGGCCTGGAGCTCCTCCAGCTGTCGCACCAGAGACCCCAGTAGGGAGCAGATCCCGCAAGGGGAGGTGGCCATGCTCCCAGGCCCCAGAGCCTGAAAAAGGGACAGGCAGCCCCTGCAGCCAAGAGCCAGGGGCTCCGTCTGGGTGGCCGTCTCTGAGGTGCCCAATGTGGGGGCTGCAGAGCCCAAGGGGACCCTCGGGGTGTGGCGCATGCTCATCCATGTCATGCCTCTGGTAGGCTGGCTACGGCTGGGGCTGACTACTCTGGGGGGTCGCAGGCATGGTCTCGTGCCCTCCCACGCCCTCTCCTGCACAAACTCCATGCTAACTCGAGCGCCTGTTTGCGCAGCCTGTTCGTGTGGCTCCGGTCGCGGGGCTCCCTGGGGGGCTGGGCCAAGTAGGGTCCTGGGCAGGGGCTTGACCCAGCTGGCACCAGGCAGCGGCCTCCTCCCAGGGAGCAAGGAGTTAACCCCTTCCCACCACGAGCCCGCTTACCTCCGGCTGTGCTGGGGGTTGGCAGGGGGCTCTGCAGCTGCTGAGGGGGTGTCTGGGGGGCTTTTGGGGAGCAGGGGCACAGGGGACTTCACCCGTGCATCTCTCACCGCTCCAGAGCCTAACTGAGCCTTTTTTTTTTTTCCCCCCGTGTTTGGTGGGCCCTTTTAAACTGCGTGCATGCGTAGTGGGCCTGCCGTCGGGGAACGCTGGTTTCTCAGGCCAGGGGGGCTCTGCCCAGGATTTGGGGGGCCCTGCCCTACAGGAGGGGGACTGGTGAGTACCCCACTCTTTCTCTTGTCACTCCCTGGGGGGCTGGGCCAAGTAGGGGCCTGGGCGGGGGCTTGGCCCGGCCAGCACCAGGCAGCGGCCTCCTCCCAGGGAACGAGGAGTTAACCCCTTCCCACCACGAGCCCGCTTACCTCCGGCTGTGCTGGGGGTTGGCAGGGGGCTCTGCGGCTGCTGAGGGGGTGTCTGGGGGGCTTCAGGGGAGCGGGGGTGCAGTGGGCTTCACCCGCGTGTCTCTCACCGGTCCAGAGCCTGATGACTGTCTGCAGGGGCATAATGCCTGCCTCTGCCGCTGTCTCTGCCGGTGTAGTGTGGCACAGTTCCTCTTCTAATTGCACAGTGCAGGGAGTGCGTGAAGCCACTGGTCCCCCTTGGCCTGTCCACGTGCAGGCCAGGTATTGGGTTGTGTTGTTTTTTTGTGTCCCCACGCCCAGTCATTGGTCAGCACAATGACAAGTACTGCTGCTGCCAGAACCACTGCTCCAGCTCCAGCATTTGCACCTTGGAGAGCAGCACCCACCACTTCTTCTTGGCAGTCCCTGGTGGCAACATGGGGCCCTATGGGGTCAGCTCTGGCCTGCTCAGTTGACATACACAATGTTAGGGGGCCTTAAGTTATCTACACATCCCTTTAGGAACCTTAACTATTTGTGACTAAATTTGATACTTGCTTTATGCAGGTGTGCAGGTGAGTCTGAGCAGCCCCACCCCGCAGAAGCACCTCTTCATGCCCACTCCAGACCGGGGAGGACTCTCAGAAGGCTGGGGTACCGGGTCCTGGGACAGCGAGTCTCTGAGAAAGGGAGCCGACACAGGTGTGGGGAGTGAGAGAGAGTTTGCCAGGTGAGCCCGCAGGGGGAAGGATAAAAGAAGCTGAAAGCAGCCTCAAGTAACTGCACCTGGTTGGGAGCAGGCTGCTTGTAGCCTGGGGCTACTAGGGGTTAAGCAGGCACCCCAGAGTAGGGCTTTTTTCTGTTTGTTTGTTTACTTGGTCATTTGATTTGTTGCATAAGCCTGCAGGTTCTGCAAAGCCTCTGAAATGTAAGAGGCAACCAGAAGGTGAAGCATGGGAGAATCACTGGAAGACAGCTAAGTTATAGTTTGTTTGTTTAACTTCTTTTGTTTGTTTGTTTTGCACTGCTGACAAGGGGGGGCGGGTGGCCTCTGGGTATTATCTACCAGCCTGACTGCAGCAGAGGCCTTAAATCAGCACATGTAGATGCATCCATTAAATTCAGCATCTTGAATGGTTCTCTAAGGGTGTAAACAAGCATTTTTGGGATCTGATTTAGGCTGAAGTGATTTAGTTTAAGCCACCTATACCTAAGCCAGCAGCAGTGCAGGCAGCTGGAGGTAAGAAATTGGGGGAGGAGGGGTTTTAAGTCTGAGGGGGTGGGGGCTTGGCAGGTCTGAGGAGAGACACATTTGTAGAGGGAGGGTGCCCAGTTCAGAGCCATGGTAGTCGGGGAGGAAGGTGGGTGCTAAAAATAGCCTGGTTTGGGTTGGTGGGGAGATAAGAACAGCACAGCCCTGGGGCTGTGGTGAGTGGCTGGGCTTTTTCAGTCCTAAGGCTGTGCTTTAAATTCATGTAGGGATTCATTAGTTTGCATTAACCCTTTGAGTGAGTTAATGCTTTGCCAATCTGAAGTTAGTATACCTCTGAAGTGAACTAAGTTTAGATCAGGCGTGCTATCTTTAGGGTGATCTAAGCCCCATGATTGCTTGTATACTGGGGCATTTAGATTTATCTGGCATTGGTTATATCAGTCTAAATGTAATGCCTGTACATATCCTAAGGCCCAACCCCCATTTTTCCAAGGATGACCACAGATCAGTGTTTTCATTCAAGGTATAGTGGGTAAATGATATCCATGTTTTGTTCAGTGGTTTTATGTTGAGAACGCTCCAAGACACAGAAGGAAAAATCCAATTTCATTCTCTGGCAGACAGGATTCAATCCTACATCTCCAACATCTCAGGAGATAATCCTCATTATCAAGATACAAACTTTTTGGGATGTATGTGTATGGGGCATAGGATTCCCCTTTCCTTTTCTGTCCATGCTTTAAATGAAAGGACTGATACACCTGCTAAACCTTTAGGCACAATTCCAAACAAGAAGTAGGGGAATTCATTGTCTATTTATGGAATTCAATCTCTGAGGCCATTGGACATTTTTTTTTTTACTAGCCCTTCAGGGAAGGTAGTAGGAACAAGAGGCTTCTGACAGCAAGTGGCATATTGCAGTCCTGTTTTGTATTGTCCTTGAGCACACATTGAAAGAAAAAGGCTTTAGGGCTCCTTTACATTGTAGCCGTGAATGCAAAAGGATTCTCATGTAGGAGGTGGATCAGCCCAGTGCACCAGTTCAGACCATATACACAAAAGGGACACAATATGTTAAGTATGCAACATAAAAACTCCCAGAACTCTTAACCCCTGGACTGCCCATACATTTACACATGAAATTAGTTTTAAACACCCTTTAGGCATCTTAAAGTTATACCATTCCATGGAAGGTTTATCTCTGATTTGTTACCCAGTTCATGTGCTATAAATATGTGGCCACTCCTCAGACATAAGCTGACCACGTTTAAGTCCTCTAACATCCTAGGATGCAGTGTCTATTCCCTTCATCCTCCTATTTTGTGTGGACAACTCATGCTGCAACTGCTAGTCCGGCCCCTGCTTGCCAGCCCTCTTGTGGCAAGTCAGATCTGTGCAGGTTGGAAACAGTCAGAGAAGGTTTTTATCCTGAAGGTTTAACTACTCTAAACTCAAACAAACACTAACATCCTTCATCATATGAGAAGCTTAGGGGGCAACATGTAACAAAGTCCTTAGTTCCTTGAAATGCCATGATTCAGTAACAGATAAATTTATCATCCTCATTTCTGTGCTAAAAAGGGTTTGCATTCTGTATAAAGACTTGCCATTTATGAATAATACCCCATTGACAGTTAAATAAATACAAAAGTAACTTCAAAACTAAAAAACAAAAAAAAACACAGAAGTTCAACTAGGTTCTAATCAATCAACTACTACCCAGAGTTATAGGAGAAATACAGAACCTTGGACAGTTACAATGCCAGACTGAAGGACTTTCAGAGTATGTCTTAGAGGTTAAATGAATCTTTCCTCATTGAGCATATCTACACATCACAGGATGAGGCAAAGGATAGATAAACTGAAGTAAGGAGGGTTTCATCTGACTCAAAGAGCTAATAGGTATGGTGTCATGGGATGATAGATTTAAGGATAGAAGTGCACAGGAGGGCTGGAAGCTTCTAAAGAGCACAGTATTTGAAGCCCTACAAGAAACTGTTCTTCTTGTGCTTCCACTGTGTCAGAATGGCAAGAGACCAACATGGATGCACAAGAACCTTCTAAAATGAATGAAATGCAAAAGGAAAGCATACAGGCAATGGGAGAATAGGCAGGTCACCAAGGACATGTACCAGAAACTAGAAAAATCTACAGGGACAAAAATCAGGAAGGCAAAGATAAAGAACGAGCTGCATTTGGCAAAGGAGGTCAAGGACACTGAAACAACATTTTGTAAGTATGTTAGCCAGAAAAGAAAGACCAACAAAGTTGTGGGTTATCTGTTAACAAGCCAGGGGAAGCTTCTAATCAAAGATGCAAAGAAGGTGGAGCTACTCAACAGTTACTTTGCCTCAGTCTTCACAAAAAAATTAAGCTGCAGCAAGGCACCTAACAAAGTGTCACGGGATGGGGTTTCCAAGGATGGCCATGAGACCCTAGGGCACCTCGACTATGCCAATTTGGCCTGATGGGCACCTTCTTTTCTTGCCCACCATGTCTTAATGTAAATGTAATACAGGGAGGCTGCCTTCATGTCTGGTTGGGCATGGTCCTGATGGACTACCCTGAACCCAGTGGGTTCCCAGACCCCTTGTGGATCCTGTTTCAAAATAGATGTCTCAGGACACCCCAGCCTTATGGGCTATATGCGTGGCTCCAAACCACCACTTTACCACATCCCAAGCCTTGCAGATGGTCTTGCTGTCATCTCTCCCAAGCCTTGCTACAACTCAGCCCCTTGTCCTCACTGGGCTCTCCGCAGCCCTGCCTCTGTGCCCCTCGGTGCTGGGCCCTCTCTGACGCTGCGATCTGTGCACCCCAAATACCATGCCCTCTCTGGCACCAGGGTCCCCACACTATAGCAGGGCCCCAATGAGGCCTCCTCCTTCTCCAATAGCCTCTCCCAAACCACCGATGTTATAAAATAACAACCAAACATAAGCCCCTGGGGTATAACATAACACAAGCTGCATAAGGTATGCTCTGCCCTTTTCATTACTAGAAGCAGAACTTAGTTAGGCTTCTTTCCATCACTTACTCAAGGAGGGCTCCTTCCCCATTGGCCACCAGCATAGAACTGCCTCCTAGTTCCCATCCTGGGGTTTATGTAGGCCAAGGGCCCTGCCCCTTCTGGCCAGGTGACCAGGTGCAGGTGCAGGCTAATTTCCTGATTAGCTGGTTGCCATGACAACCTGCATCTGGGCTCCTGTCTGGCTCTTTGGGCTCTCCCTAGGCAGTTTCTGCTCTTCTAGGAGCAGGCACCTAAGTGCCCTGTGACATAAGGATTATCTATATAAGGAAAGTGGAAAGCTGAGGGAGGAGAAGACAAAACAGATGGTCTGAGAACTTTTGATGGACCTGAATGAATTCAAAATCAGCAGGACCAGATGGACTTCATCCAGGGTCCTAAAGGAATTGGCAGAGGAGATCTCAGAGCCTTTGATAATGATCTTCATGACATCATGGGAGACAGGCCAGGTACCAGAGAACTGAGAAAAGGCCAACATAGTGCTCCTCTAAAAAGGCAAAAAGGAGGATTTGGAGAACTACAGACTAGTTAGCCTCACCTCAATACTTGGGAAGTTACTGGAACGTATCATAAGGAGTTCATATGTAAGTACCTGGAGGAGAAAAGGCTGATCACAACTAGCCAGCATGGATTTATGAAAAATAAATTGTTTCAGACAAACCTGATCTCCCTCTTTGACAAAGTATGTGAATGGTTGAAGGCAGTGTTGTAAATACAGTGTATCTGGACATCAGTAAAGCTTTTGACAAGGTCACACATAACCTTTTCATAAACAAATTGGAGAAATATGGGCTGGACAAAACTACTATAAGGTAGATAGATAACTGGATCAATAGCCACAAGCAAAGCGTATTAATGGGACCATGTCAGAATGGCAGAAACTTTTGAGTGGAGTCCAACAGGGTCTGTCTTGGGCCTAGTGCTGGGCAACATATTTATTAACATTTTGGATTCTGGCATAGAAAGTTGCTTGAGCAAGTTATCAGATAACAAAAAACTGGGAAGGGTTGTGAACACATAGGAGGATGTAAGAGGCATACCATGCTCCACTGTAGTGGTCACACAAACAGGCCTTTGATAGTATACACATGCCATTTGTTTCTAAGGCAGCATAAACAGTTATGCTGAATCAGGTTCCCTACGATACCCAGAAATCCGATAAGTGTTGTTGAGATAGATGAAAACAAGTTGTCTAGAGGCAGTTGAAAGGAATCAATTGAAAATAATTGATAATTTCTTTCAAAAAAGGTTTTCCCATCCCATTCCCAAACCATCATATCTTAACATTTTAACACACTTTTTTTTCAATACAGAATGAAACTATTTAATGAGAAAGGCTGTCATTTTATGTTAAAAAGGCACAAAATATCATTTTTCTAATTTACTAGAAATATCCAGAACAGGGAATCATATGATTGATTAGACCTAACCCTCTAATTATAGATTATTTTATATGTAGTGTTCCATTATGGAATTGATATAAAGCCTAGTTACTTCTGAGAGATAAAGACAGGTGGAATCAGACTCAGCTACAAAAATAAGTGTAGTTCTGTGAACATTTGTGGAGCCATGTCCTTATGAGTCAGATGAGAATTTGGCTCATATCTATGCATAGAAGGCAAGAGAAACTTGCTGTTTAGATTATATTAAATTCCTTTTCTGTTTTTCCTTATTATTCTTTATAGAAGGATTTGAAAACAATCAGAACTTCTTGGGTAATGACATTAGATGTCATGTATTTCAAGGTTAGATTTTATAGGATAATATTTGTGGAGGTTGTTCATCTGTGAGGCCTACCAAACAGTGCATCTGACTGGGATTCATGAGACTTTGGGTATATTCCTAACTCTGACACTGGCTTGACTGATGCGCTTAGGCAAGTATCTTCCTTTCTCTGTGCCCAATTTATCCGAAGAAGATAATAATACTGACCTTCTTTCATAAAGTGCTTTCAGATCTACTCATGTAAAGCAATACATAAAAGCAAGATATAATGATAAGCTTTATTAATATCAATGTGGCTTGGACATTTTGTCTTAACTTCTGTAACTTGGGGTGTAATGAGGAGTGAGGGGGGTTGGTCAGGAATCGCATGGATTCCTGAACAAAACAATATGGAATGCAAAGTAGAACGACACAACAAGTTATCTTTACTTTTAACATAAAAATACCTATGATTAGGGACTCTCTTTAAAGCTGATACAAATTCTGTATACATGCTTTACAAGCAGTAGTCATGATTATAGCAGTGCCCTGTATTCTAACCCTTCTAATGATGCCCCATATGTCCTCTTCACTAGTTCTAGGATATGGTAATCAGACTCCTGACACAGGCTGCAATTTATTGATCGCATTATCTCTGAAATGCTTTTGTTGCACTGGCTCAGCTCCTTGTTCATCATGCTGATTTTAAAGTGTTATTCCACACTAACTGCAGCATTTCATGAGTTGGCACAACTTTATGTATGCATATGAAAAATTCTCAGGGGTCCTAATTTCATCTAACAACAAATCCCCTTGAAAAGGATTACTAAACTGGAAAATACCCTCTTTTAGTCCCTCTGGGTAATGCATAACCAGGGTATTATTGACACACTGTCACCGTCCTGCCTTCTGCTGCAGAGGGTATGCTGCAGTCAAGTCAGAATGGAGAAAGGAATGGAGGGGGGATGTCAGAGCATTCTGAACTGAGGGTTGTGTAATTTCCAAGTGAAACTGCAAAGGGTGCCAAGGACTGGGTGAGACTTCATGGGGCTGAAATTTGACCTCCTTCTTCTATTTAATTTCTAGGCTGGGTACAGAGACCTTGTCTTTCCTGCCTTAAAACTTATTTTAAGCTAAAACTTGTATTATATTGGTTCTTTGGAATATTTGTATTAAGTTACAGTTTCCTTTGATGCATGTTGGGAATGTCCACAAAGGGTGGTTATAAAGAAGATATGTAACTGTGGGGGAAAGGACAAGAAGGTAATGAGGCCAGGCCAGAATCGTGGACCTGGCCGGTCCCAATCTAGAGATCAGGGCAAATCATCCCTGGAACAAGTGCCACCTTCAGCAAGCATAGAGCAGCACCCAGATCTCAGGTGGGCTAGTGAGGCAATCCTCTGAAGCCACAGGGAGCAGCCCCCACTTGCCTTAGTTCTTAAAGGCCTGGCCCATTCTGCAGTCTTCCTTTCTAGGCAAAAGTAACAGTTCTTTTTCCTGACCCCTTGTGTCCTTCCTTGCTGATCATTTGGTTTTTACTCCTGTCTTCAACTGTGCTAAGAGTCTTGACATTCCCTGGTCCCAGTTCCCTGCTTGTGGTTCTGCTTTGATCTTCAGCTCCAGTGTCTGGCTTCTGTTCCCAGTTAACCCTCAGATCATCTCCAACTTCACCTTATGACTCCAGATTCTCTAACTCTTCTTATGGCTTCCAAATGCATTTCTGACCTCACTGGACCCCAGCTCCCTTGGGAACCCGCCTGAACTACACCTGTGCTTCAGATAACTAATTCCTAGCCAAGATTGCCTATGCCCATACATATCAAGAAGTAACTGTTTTAAAAGGCAACGAAGGATATTTAAGATATAGGGAAGGATATTCTATGAGGGTAGTTAAGCACCGGATCAGGTTGCTTAGGCTAGGGACAGAAGTAAACAAGTATAAGTGATCGGAAATCAGTTAATATCTGTAACACAACGATTCAGTGCATATAAACCACTTTCAAAATGGCTTAAACTGGTTTAAGACAAACCTGGATGCATGTAGTATCAGACCTCACTGATTTAGGTTAAAGTAGTTTATTGAAATTCTGTCCCAGATTCCCTCCAGATTCAAATTAACTCACAGTCCTCCAGCATGCTAGGGTTCTTTGCACCTCCCCTGGAAACCCCATCCTTGCAGAGTGGGCAGGTTAGCCTTGGCCCAAGCTGGAAGGTATGTTCTAGTGCCCCCCTGCTTCTGGCCCTGACCACTGCAGGCATGTGGCTGCATTTCCAGAATCAAAAGTGAATGTCTGTTCACTTGCCTATTGATTCAATGTATGTAGCTTTGACTAACCTGAGAAGATTGAAACAATTCAGCCATAGGCTTTTCAGCTGTCTGTACTTAGCCCTAGAGAGGCTGTGGAACCTCCTTCCTTGGAAATTTTTAAATGTAGGTTACACAAATACTTGCATGAAATTCAGCTAGACATTCATCTTACCTTGAGCGGGGAGGTAAAATATATGCCCTCCTCAGGTCCCATCCAGCCCTATTTTCCTATGAGTTATATGAACTTAATGTATAAAGTGAAAAGGTTACAGGACACTCACCATATCTATCCACACCCAACTTTCCCACCCTAGGATCACTAAATTGATTTGGGCTTTAGAATGGAGTTCCTTTTCAGTAAATCATAGTTGTTTGGTTTTTTTGTGGGGGGGAGGATCCTAACCTAATGTGGAATGGCCAATTCACAATAAAAGAGCCAAAACCTCGTCCACAGAGCCCTGAGATTGTCTAGGAATTTGACCAGAAATCCCACCCATACCTCCTGCTTTCCTCTTATTGATGCTGAATGGGCATTTGGGGTGTTTTTTTTATTGAGACATATGGTAGAATGATTTCTGGATACATTTTTTTCCTTCCTAAAGGCTGTAAGAAGTTCTCCATTTCAAAGTAATATATCAGAACTGTTCCCAAATATCAGAGAGAGGAATTAAGACCACATACTATAATTCTCATATAGAACTCATACCTTTTCCTTAAAATCAGCCTCCCAAATTGGGGTATGAGTATTAAATAGGGAAGCTGCTTTGATTCTTGCTCCACAGTGCAGCACCTATTACATTACTGTTGAGGCTCCTGAGGGAACTGATTGACTTAATGGATTTTTATTCCAGAGCTGTTAACAATAGACTCTTTTTTAAAATGGTCTTTGTGGCAGGGCACCTTTGGTGCCTAGCACTTTAAGGGCTAGAACAAGCAGTAGAGCAGTCTGCAGGTAGCTCCCAATCAGGAGTCACATTGCCAACAGGAAGCTTCCTAATTGGGAAGAGGGCACAGCTATTAATGATAAGAACAGGCCCTGAGCGGTGGAGCCAGCAGTGGATGTAAGCAGCCAGAGGCTGGAGCTGGAGCTGGAGCTGAAGCTGGAGCTCACAGAACATCTTGGAAGTACAGGGCAGGAACTATGGGGATGTAAGAAGGATCCTGGTCCAAGGGAATGATGTAAAACTACATTCTGCTGGAGTTGGATGTTGTGGTGGGGATGTTTCTGCAGGGCAGCTTCCAGGAAATGCCACACCTGTGCCTCCCCAGTGAAGGGTAAGTATGGAGCACCAGAAAGCCTCATGCCCCCTGCTGCCTTGTGGGTTACCCCAAAGAGGGGAAAGGCTAGGGTAACATGCCCTGAGAAAAAAGCACAGGGCGCAGGCCCAGTGAGTGGGGCCTAAGGCAGGACCCATGCCCATTGTGAGGGGGCTGGAGAAGGGTCCAGGTTTGTCTGCAGATACCTGAGGCCTGAGTAGGCCATTAGGTCATGAGTGGGGTCCAGGCATGTCTGTGGACACCTGATACCCATGGAGTGTAAAACCCCATAGCCCCAGTGAAGGGGAAGAGTAGTGTCCAGCAGCCATGTAGAGTAGGGCCTTATGGGGCCTGAAGGATTGCACATGGGCTGACCAGAATGGTGGCAGCCAGCAGCTGCGTAGAGTAGGGCCTGAGGGTATCTGAAGGACTGCACATGGATTGCAGAGGGGCAAGAGTGGAGGCCCTAGTGAGAAGGAAGGAGGAGGCCCAGGCATGTCAGAAGATGCCTGCGGCAGAGTTTGTATATTGGATGCCATCTGTGAGGCATGGGACACAGTAAAAGGGAAGGTTTGGAGCTGTGTATAACACCCTTGGCATCAGGGCATAAAATGGACAGCCTACCATGTTATTACATCTTCTTTTATACATCAAGGTATGGCAGGAGAGACAGGGCTGACTGCCCTAGATAGGGGGTCAGGCCGACATTGACTGGCCTCATGACTTCCCCCTTTTATAGTCTTGATGTTCCACTAATGATACTACCTTTTCTTAGAGGAATTTTGTTGCTTCCTAACTGTTTCTGGTCTTACTCTTTCTATTTCAGAGTTTTGGAGACTCTTTAGTTCTTCTCAGAATCAGAGATCCACCCATGCAGACCAGACTTCACCAGCAGCGAGGAGAGTGAGTCAGCTGGAAGTGAGGGTGAGTCAATTAAAGATTAGGCTCGGTTCCTGTTCCATGCAGCCATAATTCAGGGGGAAAAAAACACATTTGTTTCTTTATTCTGCCTTTTGAAAACAAGCTTAATGTTCTGGGGTGTGTTGTGTGCAAGAAAAGACAGTGTGCTATTTAGGCCTCAGTCTTGGAAATGTTTAACTTTTCACATTGATTTTAGTGAGACTACTTGCACACAAAGTTAAGCACAGAAGTCCATTTTCAGGATCTAAGTTAATAATTTTAGATGAATTATCTAAAAATACACTGGCTAATCTAAGATTGTCAGCTGAAAAAGAAGAAGCAGGTAAACAAATTCTTTGCCTTGACAATAAATATTCACTTGGCTGAATAATAGTACCTATTTTAATAAGGGCATGGACCAGAGTATAATATTTAAAGAGGATAGGTAGGATTTACAAAAGTCAAAAGAGGTTTCAGAAATTGAGGGATCTTGATCTGATTTAGATTTTAGTTAGAAATTGGATTGAAAATTAAGAACGACACTTTCTTTACAATTGTGAGGCTTATTTATGGCAAAATTTTGATTTTTTTTTTCTTTTTTAGTATGTAGAGGATCAGGCCCTGGAAGTAAGCCATGGTCTTGTGAGGAAAAAATATTTTTAGGCAATGTTACGCCAAAATAATGGCCATCTCAGCAGAATAATTTATCTTTGGCATGCCAACATATATTATTGAAATTTCACAAGAGTTCTTTCTTAATAAGATTGTTGCACCAGTAAATCGAGCTGGGATCATAACACCATTTTTTTTATTGATCCAGAGCCTACTTTGGGATTGTATTTGCTTTAACTACATAAAAATGATTTTTGCATTCATTTTAATTCCACATTATGGAGGCACACTTGTTTTAAGACATCACATTGATTTACTCCCTGTTTGGAATCATAGTCAAGACCCTGGTTTTGTTGTTCAGTCTGTGAACTCTGTGGTTACTACATTTATTATCTCATGTGAAGGACGGCAGCTTTAATGTCATGATTAGAATTATTAATAATCTCCCCTCTGGAAGGAGGAACCTACGATCTTATATTTATATGAGGTACCATTACACTACCACTGGGGAGTTGCATCATCATGATACATACTGTAATAGAGCAAACTGGCACAAACGGATTATATATAATATTTATTCATAACTTGTTTGAACCAGTACAAGCAGGACAGAGGGATATGAAACTAGCTTCAACTTATTATGTAAGGTTAATACCATTCTGGTTTTTAATAGCTTTTTACTTTATAGGCAATGTCCATACCTGCGTGGAGATTTGGTTCCCCAGAGACAACTAGCAGCGGTGAACCTTGTGCCACTGCTGGTTGTCCCTGGGGAACACTTGTGCCACAAGCCTTTTGGTGCATAGCAGTTTACTCTGGGTAGGGGTAGGAGAGGCTGAGGCTAGCAGTGGACTAGTTCCAGCAGCCTTACCTGGGGTCCTGATGGCCTCACAGGGCTGCAACAATGGTGATTCTGCCATGGAGCCTGGTTGGCACCTGGAATGAAGCTCCAGTTGGCCAGGCTGTGGTTTTGAACAGCACATGCTGCCCCTATGTGAGCCACTCTTTTTTTTTTGCATGGGTTTTTTAGCCCCAGATAGCCCTACACTGCTCCCTTGCAGTGCAGAGAATAATTGAAAGTGCAGTATGTAGACAGGTACATCTGTGTGCAGTGCCACATACCACACGGCCATGCTGGTCTGAACCCAGCCATAGCATCTAAATAGTGAGAACTTTAGTGTCTTGTAATGTGCAGTTTCTGTGAATAAAACTTTCATTGAATTGTAGACATGGAAATATAAAGAAAAGCATATAGTCTTGCAGTCTGGTAGACTATGCACTTCATAGTTATCCAGTCATACAAAGGAAATTTGATATTAGTCTGTGCATATTTTAACTAGCTTAAACTCCTTTGAAAAATAAGTTTTATTAGGCAAGAGCATAGAAAGTGAAAGTATAAGGAGACAAAACAGGAAGATGGAACAGACGGAAAGAAACCTAATGAGTCGTATTGAGAAAGATACCCATTGTGCAATTGAGCTGAGTTAGCTTACCCTTTATGTATGGTAGTGTAACCTGGGTGGGGGCGGTACTCCAAGAGGTACCTTCTCTCCAATTGAAGGGATCAAAACAGGTGCACAAGCGCTGTGGGAGGTGTAGGGACTCTCCTCCCCCTATAGACCAGAGCCAGACCACCAATGGGGACTTAATCATATACCTTTTAATGAGAGAACAGTACTGGGAACATAATCAGTATGAACCAGGGGGAATAGGAGACACTACAACATCCCAAGGGGGTAGGATTCAACAAAGGTTAGACACTTACAATCATAGACATATTCATCCAGTTGACAAAAGACAGGGTTAACCAAAATATAAAACAGAAACAGCAGAACAAACAATACTGGTTGGTGAAATATAAAAGGTACAAAATGTTAAATAACAATGAATATAGGGTCTGGAGGGGGAGAGGGGGGAAAACACAGTGACCTCTTTCCACTGCAACAAGAATTTCTCTGTTACTTCACTCACCCAAAGTCATCCCAGCTGGTACTTAAACTCAGCTCTCCTACATGGTGGGCAGAAACCTCTACCACACAGCCACCAGTGCTGATATTGTGCCAAGATGCTAGGGATCTGGGCCTTCCAGAAGCCCTGGCCTCATGTTGAGCTGCCTGGCTTCTTATTGGAGGATCTGGAAGCAGAGCTGGGAACCTCTCATGTCACTGCTCAGATCCTTGCTGGAATCATAGAATCATAGAAGTAGGGTCAGACGGGACCTTGTAGATCTTCAAGTCTGACACCCTGCCTGAGCAGGAGAAAAACTGGGCTCAGATCACTCCAGCCAGGTAGGCATCAAGCCTCTTCTTCAAGACCCCCAAGGTAGGAGCCAGCACCACTTCCCTTGGAAGTTGGTTCCAGATCCTAGCCGCCCTAACTGTGAAGTACTTCTTATGGATGTCTAATCTAAACCTACTCTCCAACAACTTGTGGCCCTTATTCCTTGTTATGCCAGGGGGCGCTAGGGGAAACAAGGTCTCTCCCAAACCCTTCTGGTCCCCCCTAGTGAGTTTATAGATGGTCACCAGGTCCCCCCTCAGCCTTCTCTTGTGAAGGCTGAACAGGTTCAGGTCCTGCAGTCTCTCATTGTCTGCCCTGTTGTCCCCGGATCATGTGGGTGGCCCTCCTCTGGACCCTCTCCATGTTGTCTACATCCCTTCTGAAGTGGGGCACACAGAACTGGACGCAGTACTCCAGCTGTGGCCTGACCAGTGTCACATAGAGGGGGAGGATCACTTCCTTGGCCCTGCTTGAGATGCACCTGTGGATGCACAACAAGGTCCAGTTAGCCCTGCCAACCGTGACCTCGCATTGTCAGGCCATGTACACCTTGGAGCCAATAATGACTCCAAGATCCCTTTCTGCCTCCGTGCTCTCAAGAAGGGTGTTTCCCATCTTAGAAGTGTGCTGCTCGTTACTACTGCCCAAGTGCAGCACCCTGCATGTGTCAGTATTGAAACACATCCTGTTTTTGTTAACCCACCCCTGTAATCTATCCAGGTCTTGCAGCAGTCTTTCCCTCCCTACTAGCGTGCTCACCTCACCCCAAATTTTGGTATAATCAGCAAATTTAAACAGGTTGCATTTCACCCCATCGTCCAAATCGCTGATTAAGAAATTGAACAGCACAGGCCCCAGGACTGAGCCCTGGGGGACTCCGCTGCCCACTTCCCCCTAGGTCAAATATGACCCATCCACCTCCACCTTCTGAGTACGACCCTTGAGCCAATCTGCAATCCATCTGACTGTGTAGGCATCAATGCCACAGTCGCCTAGTTTTTTAATGAGAATGGGGTGGGAGACGGTGTCAAAGGCCTTGCTGAAGTCCAGAAAGACTACGTCCATGGCGACACCTGCATCCAGTGATTTTGTGACCTGATCATAAAAGGCAATCAGGTTGGTCTGACATAACCTGCCCTAATGAAACCATGCTGGTTGCTCTTGAACATCATCCCTGAAGCCGGCCCATCACAGATGTGCTCCTTGATGGTCTTCTCAAACAGTTTGCCTAGGATTGAGGTAAGACTGATGGGCCTATAGTTGCCTGGGTCCTCCCTCCTCCCTTTTTTAAAGATAGGGACTACGTTGGCTATCTTCCAATCATCTGGCACCTGGCCTGAGCACCACGAGTGCTCATAAAGCCATGGCAAGGGCCCTGCAATAACCCCTGCTAGCTCCCTCAACACCCTGGGGTGGAGAGCATCTGGATCCACTGATTTGAACACGGCCAGCCCCCCCAGAACCTCTCTAACCTGATCCTCCCCAACCTGAGGTCTGGAGGCGTTTCCCTCAAGTCCATCTTGCATCACGGTGGGGAAGTCCCAGTCCCTGCACAAGAAAATGGAGGTGAAGAATTGGTTAAAGAGGTCTGCTTTCTCCTCTGGCGCAATCACCAGATTGCCCAGCGTATCTTGCAGGGGCCCCACATTTCCTGGTGCCTTCTTCATCTTCCCTATATATTTGAAAAATGACTTTTTATTACCCTTGATGTTGGACGCTAGTCCTAGCTCTATGTCCGCCTTAGCTTTCCTGACAGTCCCCCTACAGGCCCAAGCAGAGGGAAGCACCCGCCTTCCACCAGGTGTACGCCGCCATTTTGGCAATCAGACATTCCCAGATGTGTCCTTGGTGAGCCAAGGGGTCTTTTGGGCACTCTTGTCCACCTTGCTTCTTATTGGAATGGTCACCCCTTGGGCCCTGAGTATCATCTCCTTAAGGAATGACCACTCATCTTGGGTACTGAGTTCCCCTGCCCTCGAGAACCCCAGCTCCTCTCCCACTAATTTCCTCCATTTGTTGAAGTTGGCCCTCTTGAAGTCTAGGGCTACCGCCTTGCTGCAGGCCCTTGACACCCTGCGCTGGATGGTGAATTCCAGCAAGCGATGTTTGCTATCACCCAGGTGGTCAAGAACCTGGAGGCCCCTTACCAGGTTGTCGCCTGTGGCCAGGACCAGGTCCAACAGGGCATTTCCTCTGGTGGGACTCTGCACCTCCTGCATTAAGTGGAGGTCCAGTATCTCAGCCAGGAACCTCCTGGAGCAGTTCCTCCCAGCAGATGTCTGGGTAATTTAAATCACCCAGGACAACTACATCCCTTGCGTTAAGTGCCTCTGCAAGCTGGCCTGAAAATTCCCGGTCCAGTTCCTCTCCTTGGCTAGGAGGTCTGTAGTAGATCCCCACCATTAAATCCCTCTCCCCATGGCCTCCTTGTATCTTGACCCAAAGCACTTCAGCTTGCCCCTCCTCTGATCCCATTCTGCTGGCAGAGGATGTGTATTGCTCCTTGACATAGAGTGCCACACCCCCACCTTTCCTTCCTTCTCTATCCTGCCTGTAAAGCCTATAGCCTCTAATGCTACCTGCCCAGTCGTGGGATGAATCCCACCACATTTCTGTAAGCCCTACTATGTCTGGGTTTGAACTGGCTATTCTGAGGGTGAGTTCCTCCTGTTTGTTCCCCATACTAAGAGCATTGGTATATAGGCATTTAAGACCTTGCATAGCTGCATGTGCCACCCCCCAATTTGGAAGACTGTCTGGACCCCTGTTTCAAGGTTCCACTGGATCCGAGGAACCTTTCCTGCGGCCACACACCACGTTGCTGAGGGTCCAACAGCTGCCTGAACGTCCCACTCCTTCATGGTCTTCCAGGGCAACTGCTCCTGCCCTGGTGGCCCAGCTCTTTGCCAGCTATTTGAGACTCCTTCCTTGTGGTCCCTCGCTGGTATCTCCAAGGGGCCAATCAGGGGACATGGAGGGTGAGTCTCTGGGGCCTGATTGGTGAGGAAAGAGAATCCCAGGTCCTCCAATCATCTTTTACTCTTTCAAAACCCCTCAGCTAATTCACTGCCAACTAGCCCGTCACATCAGGAACATGATATAATGGGAATAGTATCATAACTGGAGAAATTATGCAGATTTTCAGGCAATTCACTTGATAAATCCTTGAAATACCCTCTTTATTTTTCATATATGAAAACTGTGGAGAAACCCTCAGGAGCTTAAATCACAGTTGCAGATATTTTTGGACAAAGATGCCAACATACCCATATTGTGCAGAAATCCAAAACTGTGCTGTCAAATCTGTAATGTCTCAATGGAATTATTTGACAGAACAGTCTGGCTCTATCTCAGGAGTAGATTCTGATGTTGATTACATCAGAATCTGTGTATTCATTTCATTCAAAGTTTTTTGTTTTTTTGGGAAAAGCTCCTAAAAATTAGTTTAACTGAAAAATATGAAACAATCCTGTGCAACCCTGCTTTGTCATAAATCTAATTTAACTGTACTGATTTCATAGATTTCATAGACATTAGGGCTGGAAGGGACCTCGGGAGATCATCGAGTCCAGCCCCCTGCCCAAAGGGCAGGAAGTCAGCTGGGGTCATAGGATCCCAGCAAGATAAGCATCCAATTTACTCTTGAAGGTGTTCAATGTAGGTGCTTGAACCACCTCCGCTGGCAGACTGTTCCAGACCTTGGGGGCTCAGACAGTAAAGAAATTCTTCCTTATGTCCAGCCTGAAACGGTCTTGCAGGAGTTTGTGACCGTTCGACCTAGTCATCCCTTGGGGCGCTCTGGTGAACAAACGTTCCCCCAGATCCTGGTGGTCACCCTTGATAAACTTATAGGTGGCCATCAGATCACCCCTGAGCCTACGCTTTTCCAGGCTAAAGAGTCCCATGGCTCTCAGCCTGTCATCGTAAGATCTGTTTTCCTAACTTCTGATCATGCGCGTGGCTCTCCTCTGGACTCTCTCAAGCTTATCCACATCCTTTTTAAATTGTGGAGCCCAAAACTGTTCAGTATGAACAAATTAGGGTCCATTTCCCTCAAATTAACGTCAGATGGAACTGCCATCTCTTTCCTTTCCTCATTCCCTAAGCTACCCCTGACTCATCCTTGTCTATCTATCTCTTCTTCAGCTGGAGATAGTTCTGGGCATGAAAGGAAGCAGAGCTACAGGAGCCCAGAGAACTTTCAGGCCCATAAGGTGGCCATGCTGCCGGGCCCCAGAGTCCAAAAAAGCAACAGGCAGTCCCTAGAGCTGAAAGCCAGAGGCTCCATCTGGGTGGAGGCCTCTGAGGTGCCAGAGGGGGGGCAGCAGGCTCCAAGGGGACCCTCAGGGTGTGGTACATGCCCATCCATGTCATGCTGCTGGTAGGCCAGCAGTGACTGGGAATACCCACCTTAGGGACTCACAGGCAGGGCCTCAGGCCCTCCTGCTCACCCTCATGCACAAACTCCATGCTAACTCACACTCCAGGCAGACAAGTAGGCCTGTTTGCATGGCCTGTTCGCAAGGCTCTGGTCATGTGGCTCCCTGGGGGGCTGGGTGAAGTAGGGGCTGGGTGGAGGGTGAGATCTTCCTTGGTCCACTTGGCCACCTCCTCCCACTGTCTGGAGTTAACCCCCTCCCACCATGGGCCTCACTTACCCCCAACTGTGCTGGGGGTTGGTGGGGTGCTTCGCATCTGCTGGGGGTCCCTGGGGGGTTTCAGGGGAGTGGCAGCATATTGGGCTTTTACCTGTCCATCTCTTGCTGCTCCCAGAACCCATCTATTTTTTTTTTTTTTGGTTTGGCAGGCCCTTTTAAACTGTGCACATGTGCAGTGGGCCTGCCGTCGGTGGAATGCAGTTCTTGGCTAGGGGGGACCCTACCCGTGATTTAGGAAATCGTGCCCCACCGGAGAGGGACTGGTAAGTACCCTCTCCCCCTCACCTAGTCTCTCTCTGGGGGGCAGGGTCAAGTAGGGGCCGGGGGGTGAGACCCTCCTTATTCCAGTCAGCCACCTCCTCCCACTGTCTGGGGTTAATGCTCTTCCACCACAGGCCCTGCTTACCTCTGGCTGTGTGGGAGTTCAGAGGGGTGCTCCGTGGGTGCTGAGGGTCATGAGAATGACCTAATCAGTGACCTAATGATCAGTAGGAAGCTGGGTGACAGCGACCAAGAACTGATCCCCTTCACCATCTGCTGTAAAGCTGGCAAGTCACCCCAGCTGACTTCCTGCCCCTCAGGCAGGGGGCTGGACTCGATCTTCTGAGGTCCCTTCCAGCCCTAATGTCTATGAAATTTATAAATAGCTTATCCCTTTTTTTCATGGATACATGTGAAGATTTAGAAAGTGTTTGAACATTTGCTGTTTCCTGGAGTTCATATAAGGTCATTAGCAAAAAAGATAAGCAAGGAGTTTTACAAAATATTCATCTACCCTTAAGCAGTATGCCATCCAAGGAAAGTAATTTCAACTTAGTGTGCTGTACTCTATGGTAGGTACCTAGGTCCATAACTATCTATGTAAGGACTAGTTGAGATGTCTAAATAGGGATTTAAATCTCTATTTGAGAACTGTTGGGGAGATTTGTCTCGACCCAAGCAAGGTCCCATCACCTATGGAAAAATCAGTGGAATTTGTGGGGGCGAAGAGAAGACAACACACTCATTTGTTAGTATCCATTGTTAATCACTTTCTTACAAAGTGGCACATTTACCATTGGCCCAGTTCTTTTCCATTGTCTTTCCCCTTGCTCTGATTTCTCATGATGGCTTTTTCACTTCAGAGTTCAATAACCTCTGGCCAATCTTGGGGAATGAGTTGCACTTATCTCCATGTGCATGGCCTGTTTACTTTTGGCACAGGGTTCTCACTAACACTTCTCATCCTGGCTTCTGTCTGCCAAGCAGGGACTTAAAACAATGCAGAGTGGTATTTTAATAATGCCCACCAGGTCCTTGTCTAAACATGATCATGAACATTCTGACAATACAGTGGTGATACCTTCATGGTGGTATGCTGCTCTACAGCTCCAAGAAGATGCATAAGACTTTTTAGGCTTGCAATATGACATGGAGTGATGGGCTAGAAAATGAGAAAAGGGCAATAAGGAAGGCAGGGGAAAAAAAGTGGGGTAGGAGGATAAAGGAAAGACCAGCCCCAGAGATAGTAACTGAGAAGGACCAGCAGGCTCTGGAACATGCAGGTGTTGCACCACTTCCATGGGTCTCTGAAAAGCATTTTTGGAAGAGTTCACCTGGCTCTGAATAGATGGTGTATTAGTTGTTCTGCTATTGCTGGAAGTATTTCATAGGTGTCCTTTTTGCATCCAGTGGCTTGTACAAATGCCAGCCCTTGTTGGCTTCCTTGCTTGTATGCCTCAGGGAGGATCTGGTGCCTCTGAACCATGGTGGCCAGGGCCAGGGGGAAAAGCTGTGGCAACTGGCTGGAGGCAGTGGGCTCAGGGGGAGAAGTGTCAAATTTATTTGCCATTTTCCTTTCTCTGTCCCTGGTTTCAAAATAATTCAATTTCTTCCATATACCCTACTATCACTTCAACACCCAGCCATAAACAAGGATGAACCATATGCTGAGGCTGTAGCTGTCTCAGATATACATAAGCCATACACAGATTGATCCTGATTAGGCTGGCCAATCTGAAGTAGAATGGCATTGGGAGACTTTTTTCCCAGCCACTAAAGTGTAGGTGTCTCAAGTGTCTCATTTTCAAGTATTGGTATAAAAAACTCCATGCCTGTTGGGTGCCTCTACATGTGACACTACATTGCTGTAGCAATGTGCTACAGTGGCATAGCATCCATGGGCAAAAACTGTGAGACTGCAGCCACATCACTGTAGCGACACAGTCCCTCAGTCTAACATGTCGCTTTGGTGATGTAGCAGCTAAAAATTACCTTGTGCTATGCCAAAAGGAAGTACTAAATGATAGCATAGTAACAACAGTGTCATAGGGGCACATATAGATGCACCCATTGTAACCAACCTTGGGTCCACTACTGTTCTCTTGTGGAGAGGAGCTTGGACTGCTCTCCCAACTATCTGGTAGTCTGTAATCTTTTCTGCCATGCCTTGTTCTTCAAATTGTTACAGGCCCCCACCGTAGTTGGAGAGAGGTGGCTAATATTTGCCCACCCACACTGCAGTCTCCTGGGCGCAACCCATCTGCACTGCTTACCTGCTTGTGTCTACCACACAGACTGCCTGTTCCTACTTGCAGAGCTTCTACCATCTAAACTGCCAGTTTGAGGCTTGCATGCTATGGGTTATACTCTGAGTTGTGTACAACTGCCCATTTCCAAAATAGAAAAGCTATGTGCTTCCCCAGGGAAGAATAAGATTGCTTTCCTGAGGTGAGATGTGTATTTTTGAGGATGAAAACAAGCGTTCACTGCACCCAGTTTAGGTGGTTTACTGTAAACTGCCTAAACCCAGACCAGGAGCAGTGCTTTCAAGTGTCTGCCGCTGCTGGGAGCAGTGTAGGCAGTCTGAGGTAAGGTAACTCAGGGCAGAGGATGGGACTGGCAGGTCTGGGGGTGGAGTGGTTGGTCCATGGTCTGGTCAGATGTCTAAATATAGCCTGGTCAGGGTTGTGGGGCAGGGAGAAGGTAGGAATAGCACAGCTGGAACAAGTGATGGGGATTTTCCAGCCCCAGAGCTGTACTGTGAAATGTGTGAAGGCATGTGCTAGGTCGGGATAACTATTTATAGATCAGGTTAACCCTTTATCAATTTAAAGCCGATCTAAAATTAACTAACTTGGTTTGGGTATGACATTTTGTGGGTAAATTAAGCCCTGTGAATGCCTGTATAAATGGGCCTTTATATCAGCCAAACCTTGGTTAGGTTGGTTTGCTAAGCGTTAATTGTAGCACATGTACATAGCTGGAGTGAGCAGCAGGACAGGCCTAGATAGATGTAACATGCATTTTTTAAGCTATCTTGACAATCAGCATAGTGTGTTTTCATATGGATAATGTTCAAAATGATTCAGGTTTAGGCACACTGATTAATTTTTAAAAATATATTCAGTTTGCTAATTATGCACTAGCACAGTGAGATTTTGGGATTAAGTAGCAAAGAAATTAAAATGTGTAGAACACAACAATAATAGTCCTTTTAGCAGATTTCAGTCCTTTTAAACCTCATGTTGCTTTAGATCCCTTGGGGTTACATTAGTCACATTGCATAACATAAAGTTCTACCTGAAATGCCAAGAAAACAAAGTGTGAAAGCCACCAAAAATGACACATTACAATATGGCACAATGTAAGGCAATACATCAAAATGTGGCATGGTTAAAATCCATTACTTGAAGAGAACAATTTATTGAAGTGTGTGTTCTTTCTTTCTTTCTTTCTTTCACTTTGTATGCACCGGACCAGGCTCGCTTGGAGCTGCGTGGGGCGATCCCGAGCATAAGACTCCCCGGCTTCCTATCTCTTTCCTTTTTTCACTCCCACCTGTCTAAAGGTCTCTAGCCTCTGTTTATTTTGCTTACTCTCTATATTCTTGCTGTTTTGCAGCTTTTTCCCCCCCTTTTCTCCCCTCTTTGTCCCATCCCCCCGTACTTCCGGTCTCTTTGTCTGCGCAGCTTTCTTTCTTACTGTCTCTTTCTCGCTCTTTCTCTCTTTTCTTCTTTTCTGCTTGCTTGTAGCGGGGAGTTACTTTCCATAAGCTTGCCTTCCGCGGGGTGCTCTAAATTACCCCTTTTCCCCCCTTCCTTTTGTTTTTGTCTTTTTTTTTTTTTCTCCCTCGTTTTTTCAAACCCCAGCCGCTTTTTTTTCCCACCCCCTTCCCCCCTCCTATCTGGAGTTTTTGTGGCCGCTTTCCCGGACACTTATCTTTTTTAGTTACTATAAACTTTTTCTGTTGTTGCTCTGCTTAGTTAGAGTTGGGAATTAACCCTGTCCTGTCAGGAATGGCTGCTCCTACAGCCAGCAGCTGGCACGAGGATGCCTCCCAGAACCTGCCCATTACCTGTGGGTTGAGGGTGCACACCCCTCCCTTTGTTGGGGTTGAGGTCTGCGTGGACGCTCTGGCTAGTCTCTTGAGACAGCAGACCATCCGTTACGCAGGTCGTGTCAACACGGTCCCGATGATCTACCTGAGCGACCCCACCCTAGTCCATAGGGTGTGCGTAGAGGGCCTGGACATTGCGGGCGCGCATTACTTTGTCACCCCCCTAGATACCCTAGCGGTGAGGGTGGTGATCTCCAATGTGCCCCCGCACGTGACCGACCGAGACCTGGCCGGGGTACTCGAGCCCTATGGGGTGCTTACGAGTCCCTTTCGCCGGTTGACCATAGGGAGCAAAAACCCCAAACTGAGGCATGTCCTGTCTTTTCGAAGGCAGGTGTTCATGCTCTTTAGGGAGGGCTCACGGTCTCTGCCTCAGTCCTTGAGCCTGTTGTCCAACGGGCGGAGGTATGTGATTTATTTTTCTTGTGGGGAGACCACGTGCTTTCAGTGTGGGAGCTCGTCCCACCTAGCGGCTCAGTGCCCACAGGGGGGATCGGCCAAAACGTTGGTGACTACAGCAACGCCGATGGATGGCCCATCCACTTTTGGGATGCAGGCCCCACGCAGTGAGGCCGGGAGTCTTTCCCGACCTCCTCCTGCCCCTGTTCCATCTGAGGGGGCTCAAGTCTCTGGAGTGGGAGCGTCGTCCGGCAGAGGGGCTGGGGCTAGGCCTCAGCCCACCCCCCCATTCCACCTACGGTGCCCACTCCTACCAGTGCAGAGACGGCACCGGGGGGAGAGGCGGATGCCTCTGCTTCCGCCCCGCCTGCTCTGACCCCCCCGATCGAGGCCGGGGCGGTCAGCGATTGTGGCACCGAGGCCCCATCGGACGATGGGGCTCAGCCCCCCTGCAAGTTGCTCTCCACCACGGCTTTGGCTGAGGTGGCTGGCTCTGAGGAGACAGGCCAGGCACAGTCTGGCCCATCCTCTGTGAAGGAGGGGTCATCTGCCACAAAGCAGAAGAAGAAGAAGGGCAACAAGGAGAGGAAAGTGAAAGGGACCCCTCAGGACGCCCCGTCCCCACTGAGGCCTTCCGCAGCTGGTGCTGGGGAGGCCCCCGATGGGGTGCCTGGCCCTGCTCCGGCCGTCACGTCAGCAGCTCCGCTGACTGGGGGGGAGGGCGGTTTGGAGGTAGGGGAGACAGGGGTCATTAACGCCTCGCCCGTCTCCCAGCTCTTGGAGATGGGGGGCAAGAAGACGTATGCACAATGCGTCGCCTCTGGGGGTCTGACCCAGGGAGCAGCAGAAGAGTCTGCTGACCTCTTGGTCACGTCCCAGGCCACTGAATCGGGTGAGGAAGCTTGTGAGATGGAAATCCAGCTTTCTGAGTGTCGCAAGCGACCTCGAGAGCGAGATGACCTCTCCCCCCCCAAGAAGGCGGGGCTTGCTCCTCAAGAGCCAGACCTCGACCTGGACGATCAGAGGAGGTTGATGGGCTTGGATATCGAGGGTGTGGATGTAGCGCTCCCAGCCAGTGTGCGCCCTCGCCGCTCCTCTGTGGGAAATGTGCAGCCCATGTTGGCAGCCCCCCCCGGGTCGGTCCTGACTATGGGGGGCTCCTGACCTTTCTCAAGCAGACGAAAGGGCAAAAGAACATAGCGGCGCGCATCACCCAGTGGTGTGAGGACCCTAAAGTGTTCGTCAAGGCTGCCACGGCGGCGGCCAAGCTCATGCAGCGGGATCTGGGCACTAGGCAGATGGCCTATCATCTGGAGAAGCTCGCCCAGCGGGTGAGAGATGAATGGGGCCTGGTGGGGTCCCTGGACTAGAGTTGGGCACGATAGGCCTTTTCTCTTCAACCTGTCTCTGCCTTTGCTCGGCTCTTGGGGGCTCTTTATCTACGCCTTGCCTCGCTCTTCTTCTCCCAACCTCACACCCATGGCAGCCACAACCATTGGCACTTTTAACATCAACGGCTGTCGAGACCCGGTGAAGCGAGAGGCTGTGCTGGAGCTCCTGCGCTAGAAGCGGCTGGCTGTCGCCTTCCTCCAGGAGACGCACTCCAACAGGCACAACCAGGTGGCCTGGCGTGCCACCTGGCAAGGCCAGGTGTTCTTGAGTCACAGCACCAACCTTAGTGCCGGGGTCGCGACTCTCCTATCATCACAGCTGCAGCCTGACACGGCGGTGGCACGAGAGGTGGTCCCCGGCCGCCTGTTGACGGTTCGCGTCACCCTAGTGCAACACCATCTGCTGCTCGTCAACATCTATGCACCTTCCGATGGCCAGGAGAGGGTCACTTTCTTTGAGACCTTGGCCGGTCTCTTGCGCCAGGTCGGCGAGGACGATGACCTGCTTCTTGTATGCGGGGACTTTAATTGTACCACCGATACCCTGCTCGACCGTATGGGGCCCGAGCCTCACCTGCCCTCCGCCCGCAGGCTACAGTCCGTCTTGGAGCCTGCAGGCCTCGTCGACGTCTGGCGAGTCCTGCACCCCGACGCGCGCCAGTACACCTGGGCCAGGATGAGTGCTGGGGGTCTCACTATGGCCCGCCTCGACCGCATCTATGTCACCAGGCACCACCTGCCACTCCTACGCAGCGGCCGCATCGTTCCCTCGGGCCTGTCAGACCACGGCCTAGCTTTTTGTGAACTGAGCCTGCCAGGGAGAACCTGTGCACGAGCACCTTATTGGTGCTTCAACGTCAGCCTGCTTCAAGACTCGTACTTCCGGGACTGCTTTGCCAACTTTTGGCAGGGCTGGGAGGCCACAAGGCCGAAGTATTCCTCCTGGAAGCTGTGGTGGGATGTGGGCAAGGTACAGATTCGGGCCTTTTGCCAGCAGTACACGCAGCTGGCCACCAATGAACTGCGCCGCCGTGTTAGAGAGCTGGAGGAGGACGTGGTGAAGCTCGAGGCTGCCCTGTTGGCAGCCGGCAGCGATGCGGTGCTGCGCAAGAGCCTCCGGTTCCGGAAGAAGTGCCTGCGCGACTTGATGGAGAGCGCGGCCCGTGGAGCGCGGATCCGCGCCCGCTGCCAGGAGCTGGCCGAAACGGATGCCCCGACCCGCTTCTTTTTTCACCTGGAGCGACGGCGGGCAGCGAGCAGTCTTAGATCACCTCAAGACCTCTGAGGGCCAGGTCATCACTGACCCAGGTGAAGTACGCGAGCATGCTGTGGCTTTCTATCGCGACCTGTTTGCGGCTGAGCCATCCTGCCCCGACGCCGCGCGGGAACTCCACGCGGGCCTGCCGCACCTTGGTGCCTCAGAGGCTGGCGAGCTTGAGCGGGAGTTGTCTCTGGTGGAGCTGGCGGCGGCCGCCGCTGGCCTCGCCTCCGGCAGGGCCCCGGGCCTCAACGGGCTGCCTGCGGAGTTCTACAAGGCTTTCTGGCCTCTTCTCGGCCCCGGCCTCCTGCGGGTTTTCCACGAGAGTCTTGCCGACAAGGTCTTGCCGATCAGTTGCCGCCGTGCAGTACTCACGCTGCTGCCCAAGAAGGGAGACCTTGGCTGCATTAAGAACTGGTGGCCGGTCTCCCTGCTGTGCGCGGATTACAAGATCCTGGCAAAGGCGCTGGCCACCCGCCTCCGCACTGTCATGGCCCCCGTCACTGGGCCTGAGCAGAGCTACTGCGTGCCGGGCAGAACCATCCAAGACAACTTGTTTCTGCTGCGCGCCCTACTCACAGCCAGCGACCTCTTTGGCCTGGATGTTGGCCTTCTCTCCCTGGACCAGGAGAAAGCCTTTGACCGGGTGGACCACACCTACCTCTTCGGACCCTGGAGGCCTTTGGCTTTGGGCCCCTTTTCGTCGGCGCCCTCCGGGTCTTGTATCGAGACACTTCCAGCCTGCTCAAGGTGAACGGCGTGCTCTGTGCCCCGTTCCCCGTGCGCAGAGGCATCCGTCAGGGCTGCCCCCTGTCGGACATGCTCTATGCCCTGGCCATTGAGCCGCTGTTGCATGCGCTGCGGCGCCGCCTGAGCCGTGTGGCCCTGCCACCAGCCGTGGGCCCGTCCCTTGCCCCTCCGCTGCGGCTCTCGGCATATGCATACGACGTGACCGTCTTCCTTAACACCCAGGAGGACGTGGAGGCCCTGACAGCCTGCCAGCGGGCCTATGAGCGCGCCTCTTCGGCCCATATCAACTGGGCCAAGAGCGATACCCTGCTGCTTGGAGAGTGGATCGCCACGACCCCCCCGGCCTTGCCTGGGGGCCTCAGCTGGCGCCGCGAGGGCCTCAAGATCCTGGGCGTGTTCCTGGGGCCACCGGCCTTCATGGCGCGCAACTGGGACGGCCTCAAGGAAGGAGTGAAGGCCCGCCTGCAAAGGTGACACTGGCGCCTGCCCAGCCTCTCCTACCGTGGACGCGTCCTCATCGTGAACAACTTAGTGGCGGCGAGCCTGTGGCATCGGTGCGCCGTACTCGACCCGCCAGAGGACCTGCTCGAGAGACTCCAGCGCCTCCTGGTTGACTTCTTCTGGGACGGGCGCCACTGGCTCCCACGACCTGTCCTTTACCTCCCTGTGACTGAGGGGGGCCAGAGTTTGGTGGACCTGGCGAGCAGGGTGGTCTCCTTCTGCCTCCAGGCCCTCCAGCGACTCCTGTACAGTGAGGAGTGCCCAGCTTGGCAACACCTGGCATGCCGGTTTCTGCAGAGGGTGGGGGCCCTGGGCTTTGACCGGGAGCTCTTCCTGCTGGACCTCACGCTCTTGAACTGGGCCGTGCTGCCAGCCTTTTACCGTAGCGTGTTGCGAGCCTGGCAAGCCACGTTCCACCTCCAGTCCGAGGCCCGTCGCCTTCAGTTCCCGCGGGTGCTGGGGGAACCCCTGGTGCACAACCCGGCGCTGAGGCGCCCCGTGCCGAGCCTGGCCTCTGCCAGTCTCACAGCCGCTCTCATTCAGGCGCGTGTTCTCCGCCTGGGCCATCTCCTGGACCCTGCTCGGTCGGCCTGGCTCTCGCCCGAGGCCTTGAGCAGCCAGCTGGGCAGGCGCTCCGTTCGCAGCGTGGGCCGTTTCCTGTGCGACATCCGGGCCGCCCTCCCTTTGGAGGCGGCAGCTGCCCTGGAGGCCCATCTCCGGGCGGGCCAGGCCCCCTGCACTGAAGACGCCCCGAGCGAGGCTTTCCCTGCGTTACCAGTCACCCCAGCCGTGGCCGACGATCTGGCCGGCGGCCCTGGCACCCTGCTGACGCTCCCTGTGCCTCCTGACAGTGACACGGGGTGTTCTTTTGCTTCTCTGTCGCGTAGAGGTTTATACGCCTGGGTGATCCACGTCTGCCACGCCCAAGTGCTGGCGGGCCGTCCCGACACACCGTGGCGACGGCGCCTGGGGCCGCCAGGTTCCCCACCGGCCCACCCGGCGTGGCGCACATTGTATAAGCTGCCAAGCGCCAAGAAGACTGGCGACCTGCAGTGGCGGTTGCTGCAAGGCATCCTAGCCACCGGCACGTTTGCATCCCACTTGGACCCAGCCGCCTCGACAGCCTGCCCTTTCTGCCCGGGGGATGTCGAGGAGACCCTTTCTCACGCTTTCCTTGACTGCCCCCGCCTGCAGCCGCTCTTTGTCACCCTCAGCCTGCTGCTGCGGGCTCTGGGCAGGAGCTTTTCGGAGACCACCTACGTGTGCTCCTGCCCGTACCGGGCGGCTGAGAGGGGCCCCGTCTGCCTGGCCAACTTCGTGCTGGGTCAGGCCAAGTTGGCCGTCCTCAAGAGCCGCCGGAACCGCCTGGCCGGGACCGGCTCAGATGACGCCCTGCGGCTCTTCCGCCTCCTGGTGCGGGCGCGCCTCTCGCTGGAGTTCGAGCACGCTGTGCTCCGGCGGGCGGTGCCTGCCTTTGCGGCGCGCTGGGCCCTGGAGGGCGCGCTGTGCCGGGTGGAGGACGGCCGTCTCAAATACGCGCTCTGATGTCATGACCGGTCTGGGCGACCGGGCTGGCTCGGGGTTGAACTGCGACTTCCAGCTCTGCCGCGTCCTGGGCCCTCGCCAGGCTGCCTTTTTGCTCTCTTTTGGGTGGAAGTTGAAGGCTTTGGGACGTGTATGAGGGGATGGAGCAGGGTCTGAATCGGTTAGGACTGTGTGGCCGGCACGCCGACCGCGTAGCATGTGAGACACGACGTGAAATGCAGCGAAGGTGTCTGTCACGGTGTGATGTGTGGGTGGTTTGGTTGGCCCGGGGGTTTTTCTTTTGGCCCGGGATTTGGGGTGCGTGGGACGCACTTTTGCGGACGGGCTGTGGCTCGGATCTCTTTGTAATACTTGGGTGGGCATGAATTCCCTTGCCCAATTTGGTTTCTGGATCCGAGGACAAAGAGACTTGTCCGATCTCGTTTTTGGGTTGGTAGTAAGTTGTTGGTGCTTTCGCTTGCAAGCGGCCACCATTGTTGTACCCCTGAACCCCTGAATAAAGTATTTAAAAAATCAAATCCTACTGTCTCTTTCTCGCTCTTTCTCTCTTTATTTCTTTTCTGCTTGCTTGTAGCGGGGAGATATCTTTCATTAGCTTGCCTTCCGCGGGGTGCTCTAAATTACCCCTTTTCCCCCCCTCCCTTTTGTTTTTGTCTTTTTTTTTTTCTCTTGCTTTTTCAAACCCCAGCCGCTTTTTTTTTCCCACCCCCTTCCCCCATCCCATCCGGAGTTTTTGTGGCCGCTTTCCCGGACACTTATCTTTTTTTAGTTACTATAAACTTTTTTTGTTGTTGCTTTGCTTAGTTAGAGTTGGGAATTAACCCTGTCCTATCAGGAATGGCTGCTCCTACAGCCAGCAGCTGGCATGAGGATGCCTCCCAGAACCTTCCCATTACCTGTGGGTTGAGGGTGCACACCCCTCCCTTTGTTGGGGTTGAGGTCTGCGTGGACGCTCTGGCTAGTCTCTTGGGACAGCATACCATCCGTTACGCAGGTCGTGTCAATAAGGTCCCGATGATCTACCTGAGCGACCCCACCCTAGTCCATAGGGTGTGCATAGAGGGCCTGGACATTGCAGGCGTGCATTCTTTTGTCACCACCCTAGATACCCTAGGAGTGAGGGTGGTGATCTCCAATGTGCCCCCACACGTGACCGATCAAGATCAGGATCAGGATCAAGACCTGGCCAGAGTACTTGAGCCCTATGGGGTGCTTACGAGTCCCTTTCGCGGGTTGACCATAGGGAGCATAAACCCCAAACTGAGGCATGTCCTGTCTTTTTGAAGGCAGGTGTTCATGCTCTTTAGGGAGGGCTCACGGTCTCTGCCTCAGTCCTTGAGCCTGTTGTCCAACGGGCGGAGGTATGTGATTTATTTTTCTTGTGGGGAGACCACGTGCTTTCAGTGTGGGAGCTCGTCCCACCTAGCGGCTCAGTGCCCACAGGGGGGATCGGCCAAAACGTTGGTGACTACAGCGACGCCGATGGATGGCCCATCCACTTTTGGGATGCAGGCCCCACGCAGTGAGGCCGGGAGTCTTTCCCGACCTCCTCCTGCCCCTGTTCCATCTGAGGGGGCTCAAGTCTCTGGCGTGGGAGTGTCATCCAGCGGAGGGGCTGGGACTAGGCCCCAGCCCTCCCCCCCGCCATCCCACCTACGGTGCCCACTCCCACCAGTGCAGAGATGGCACTAGGGGGAGAGGTGGATGCTTCCGCTTCCACCCTGCCTGCTCTGACCTCCCAGATCGAGGCCGGGGCGGTCAGCGATTGTGGCACTGAGGCCCCATCGGACGACGGGGCTCAGACCTCCTGCAAGTTGCTCTCCACCACGGCTTTGGCTGAGGTGGCTGGCTCTGAGGAGACAGGCCAGGCACAGTCTGGCCCATCCTCTGTGAAGGATGGGTCATTTGACACAAAGCAGAAGAAGAAGAAGAGCAACAAGGAGAAGAAAGTGAAAGGGACCCCTCAGGACGCCCCATTCCCACTGAGGCCTTCCTCAGCTGGTGCTGGGGAGGCCCCTGCTGGAGAGCCCGGCCCTGTCCCGGCTGTCACATCAGCAACCCTGCTTATTGGGGATGAGGGCAGTTTGGAGGTGGGGGAGACAGGGGTCATTAATGCCTCACCCGTCTCCCAGCTCTCGGAGACGGGAGGCTAGAAGACGTATGCACAATGCGTCGCCTCTGGGGGTCTGACCCAGGGAGCAGCAGAAGAGTCTGCTGACCTCTTGGTCATGTCCCAGGCCACTGAATTGGATGAGGAAGCTTGTGAGATGGAAATCCAGCTTTCTGAGTGTTGCAAGTGACCTCGAGAGCGGGATGACCTCTCCCCCCCCAAGAAGGTGGGGCTTGCTCTTCAAGAGCCAGACCTCAACCTGGACGATCAGAGGAGGTTGATGAGCTTGGATATTGAGGGAGTGGATGTAGCGCTCCCAGCCAGTGTGCACCCTCACCGCTCCTCTGTGGGAAATGTGCAGCCCATGTTGGCAGACCCCTCCTGGGTCGGTCCTGACTATGGGGGGTTCTTGACCTTTCTAAAGCAAACGAAGGGACAAAAGAACATAGCGGTGCACATCACCCAGCGGTGCACAGACCCTAAAGTGTTCATCAAGGCTGCCAGGGCAGCGGCCAAGCTCATGCAGCAGGATCTGGGCAGTAGGCAGATGGCCTATCATCTGGAGAAGCTCACCCAGTGGGTGAGAGATGAGTGGGGCCTGTCGGGGTCCCTGGACTAGAGTTGGGCACGATAGGCCTTTTCTTTTTGACCTGTCTCTGCCTTTGCTCGGCTCTTGGGGGCTTGCTTTTTATCTACGCCTTACCTCGCTCTTCTTCTCCCAACCTCACACCCATGGCAGCCACAACCATTGGCACTTTTAACATCAACGGCTGTCGAGACCCGGTGAAGCGAGAGGCTGTGCTGGAGCTCCTGCGCCAGAAGAGGCTGGCTGTCGCCTTCCTCCAGGAGACGCACTCCGACAGGCACAACCAGTTGGCCTGGCACGCTGCCTGGCAAGGCCAGGTGTTCTTGAGTCACGACACCAACCTTAGTGCCGGGGTCGCGACTGTCGTATCATCACAACTGCAGCATGACACGGCGGTGGCACAAGAGGTTGTCCCCGGCCGCCTGTTGACGGTTCGCGTCACCCTAGTGCAACACCGTCTGTTGCTCGTCAACATCTATGCACCTTCTGATGGCCAGGAGAGGGTCACTTTCTTTGAGACCTTGGCCGGCCTTTTGCGCCAGGTCGGCGAGGATGATGACCTGGTTCTTGGAGGCGGGGACTTTAATTGTACCACCAATACCCTGCTCGACCGTATGGGGCCCGAGCCTCACCTGCCCTCAGCCCGCAAGCTGCAGTCCATCTTGGAGCCTGCAGGCCTCGTCGATGTCTGGCGAGCCCTGCACCCTGACGCGCGCCAGTACACCTGGGCCAGGATGAGTGCCGGGGGTCTCACTATGGCCCGCCTCGACCGCATTTATGTCACCAGGCACCACCTGCCACTCCTACGCAGCGGCCGCATCATTCCCTCGGGCCTGTCAGACCACGGCCTAGGTTTTTGTGAACTGAGCCTGCCAGGGAGAACCTGTGCATGAACGCCTTATTGGTGCTTCAACGTCAGCCTGCTTCAAGACTCTTACTTCTGGGACTGCTTTGCCAATTTTTGGCAGCGCTGGGAGGCCACAAGACTGAATTATTCCTCCTGGAAGCTGTGGTGGGATGTGGGCAAGGTACAGATTCAGGCCTTTTGCCAGCAGTACACACAGCTGGCCACCAATGAACTGCGCCACCGTATTAGAGAGCTGGAGGAGGACGTGGTGAAGCTCGAGGCTGCCCTGCTGGCAGCCAGCAGTGATGCAGTGCTGCGCGAGAGCCTCCGGGTCTGGAAGAAGTGCCTGCATGACTTGGCGGAGAGTGCGGCTCGTGGAGCGAGGATCCGCACCCACTGCCAAGAGCTGGCCGAAACGGATGCCCCGACCCACTTCTTTTTCAACCTGAAGTGACGGCGGGCAGTGAGCAACGTCTTAGATCACCTAGAGACCTCTGAGGGCCAGGTCATCACTGACCCAGGTGAAGTATGTGAGCATGCTGTAGCTTTCTGTCGTGACCTGTTTGTGGCTGAGCCGTCCTGCCCTGACGCCGTGCGGGAACTCCATGCGGGCCTGCCGTGCCTTGGTGTCTTGGAGGCTGGCGAGCTTGAGCAGCAGTTATCTCTGGTGGAGCTGGCAGCGGCCGCCGCTGGCCTCACCTCCGGCAGGGCCCCAGGCCTCGACGGGCTACCTGCGGAGTTCTACAAGGCTTTCTGGCCTCTTCTTGGCCTCTGCCTCCTGTGGGTTTTCCAGGAGAGTCTTGCCGACAAGGTCTTGCCGATCAGTTGCCGCCGTGCAGTGCTCACGCTGCTGCCCAAGAAAGGAGACCTTGGCTGCATTAAGAACTGGCGGCTGGTCTCCTGCTGTGTGCGGATTACAAGATCCTGGCCAAGGCTCTGGCCACCCGCCTCCGCACTGTCATGGCCTCTGTCACTGGGCCTGAGCAGAGCCACTGCGTGCCGGGCAGAACCATCCAAGACAACCTGTTTCTGCTGCGCGACCTACTTACAGCCAGTGACCTCTTTGGCCTGGACATTGGCCTTCTCTCCCTGGACCAGGAGAAAGCCTTTGACCGGGTGGACCACGCCTACCTCTTTCGGACCCTGGAGGCCTTTTGCTTTGGGCCCCTTTTCATCGGCGCCCTCCGGGTCTTGTATCGAGACACTTCCAGCCTGCTCAAGGTGAACGGTGTGCTCTGTGCCCCGTTCCCTGTGCACAGAGGCATCCATCAGGGCTGCCCCCTGTCGGGCATGCTCTATGCCCTGGCCATTGAGCCGCTGTTGCATGCGCTGTGGCACCGCCTGAGCGGTGTGGCCTTGCCACAGCCGTGGGCCCGTCCCTTGCCCCTCTGCTGCGGCTCTCGGCATACGCAGATGATGTGACCGTCTTCCTTAACACCCAGGAGGATGTGGAGGTCCTGACAGCCTGCCAGCGAGCCTATGAATGTGCCTCTTTGCCCCGTATCAACTGAGCCAAGAGCGATACCCTGCTGCTTGGAGAGTGGATCGCCACGCCCCCCCGGCCTTGCCTGGGGGCCTCAGCTGGCGCCGCGAGGGCCTTAAGATCCTGGGTGTGTTGCTGGGGCCACCAGCCTTCATGGTGTGTATCTGGGATGGCCTCAAGGAAGGAGTGAAGGCCCGCCTACAAAGGTGGCACTGACGCCTACCCAGCCTCTCCTACCGTGGACGCGTCCTCATCGTGAACAACCTAGTGGCGACGAGCCTGTGGCATCGGTGCGCCGTACTCGACCTGCTGGAGGACCTGCTCGAGAGACTCCAGCGCCTCCTGGTTGACTTCTTCTGGGACGGGCGCCACTGGCTCCCACGACCTGTCCTTTACCTCCCTGTGACTGAGGGGGCCCAGAGTTTGGTGGACCTGGCGAGCAGGGTGGTCTCCTTCTGCCTCCAGGCCCTCCAGCGACTCCTGTACAGCGAGGAGTGACCACCTTGGCAACACCTGGCATGCTGGTTTCTGCAGAGGGTGGGGGCCCTCGGCCTTGACCGGGAGCTCTTCCTGCTGGACCTCACGCTTTTGAACGGGGCCGTGCTTCCAGCCTTTTACCGTAGCGTGGTATGAGCCTGGCAAGCCACATTCCACCTCCAGTCCCAGGCCCGTCACCTCCAGTTCCCGCGGTTGCTGGGGGAACCCCTGGTGCACAACCCAGCGCTGAGGCACCCCGTGCCGAGCCTGGCCTCTGCTAGTCTCATGGCCGCTCTCATTCAGGCATGTGTTCTCCACCTGGGCCACCTCCTTGACCCCGCTCGGTCAGCCTGGCTCCCGCCCAAGGCCTTGAGCAGCCGGCTGGGCACGCGCTCTGTTCGCAGTGTGGGCCGTCTCCTGTGTGACATCCGGGCCGCCCTCCCATTGGAGGCGGCAGCCGCCCAGGAGGACCATCTCCGGGAGGGCCAGGTCCCCTGCACTGAGGATGCCCCGAGCGAGGCTTTCCCTGTGTTACCAGTCACCCCAGCTGTGGCCGACGATCTGGCCGGCGGCCCTGGCACCCTGCTGACGCTCCCTGTGCCTCCTGACAGTGACACGGGTTGTCCTTTTGCTTCTCTGTCGCGTAGAGGTTTATACGCCTGGGTGATCCACGTCCGCCACGCCCAAGTGCTGGTGGGCTGCCCCGACACACCGTGGCGACGGCGCCTGGGGCCGCCAGGTTCCCCACTGGCCCACCCGGCATGGCGCACATTGTATAAGCCGCCAATCGCCAAGAAGACTGGTGACCTGCAGTGGCAGTTGCTGCATGGTATCCTAGCCACTGGCACGTTTGCATCCCACTTGGACCCAGCCGGCTCGGCAGCCTGCCCCTTCTGCCCGGAGGGTATTTAGGACACCCTTTTTCACGCTTTCCTTGACTGCCCCCGCCTGCAGCCGCTCTTTGTCACCCTCAGCCTGCTGCTGCGGGCTCTGGGCAGGAGCTTTTCGGAGACCACCTACATGTGCTCCTGCCCATACCGGGCGGCTGAGAGGGGCCCTGTCTGCCTGGCCACCTTTGTGCTGGGTCAGGCCAAGTTGGCCGTCCTCAAGAGCCGCCGGAACCGGCTTGCCGGGACCGGCTCAGATGATGCCCTGCGGCTTTTCCGCCTCCTGGTGCAGGCACGCCTCTCGCTAGAGTTTGAGCACGCTGTGCTCCGGCGGGCGGTGCCCGCCTTTGCGGCGCGCTGGGCCCTTGAGGGCGCGCTGTGCCGGGTGGAGGACGGCCGTCTCAAATACGCGCTCTGATGTCATGACCGGTCTGGGCGACCGGGCTGGCTCGGTGTCGAACTGCAGCTTCCAGCTCTGCCGCGTCCTGGGCCCTCGCCAGGCTGCTTTTTTGCTCTCTGTTGTGTGGAAGTTGAAGGTTGTGTGACGTGTATGAGGGGATGGAGCAGGGTCGGAATTGTTTAGGACTGTGTGGCCGGCACGCCGACCGCGTAGCATGTGAGACACGACGGGAAATGCAGCGAAGGGGTGTGTCACGGTGTGATGTGTTGGTGGTTTAGTTGTTCCGGGGATTCTTTTGTCCCGGGATTTGGGGTGCATGGGACGCACTTTTGCAGACGGTCTGTGGCTCGGATCTTTTGGTTCTCTGGTATTCGGTGTGTGTTGGACGCACTTTGGTGGGCAGTAAAATGGGTGTGGGTGGCTCCCACGTGGAAAACGAACTCCCTTGCCCAATTTGGTTTCTGGATCCGAGGACAAAGAGACTTGTCCGATCTAGTTTTTGAGTTGGTAGTAAGTTGTTTGTGCTTTCGCTTTGCAAGCGGCCACCATTGTTGTATCCCTGAACCCCTGAATAAAGTAATTAAAAAGTCAAAGTCTTTCTTTCTTTCTTTCTTTCTTTCTTTTAAAAAGAATATCTGCATGTATTGAGCTATAGGCTTCTTCTACACTGAAGTTTTGGGACCAAATTCTGGTTCACATTTAGGATGTGTGAACAAACATATGTTGTGAAGATGGCATTAAGATAGGAACAGATTTTGGCTGACAGCAGGCTGAAGATTGCGTCAAGTTGCTTTAGACATAATTCACCAACTATTTCAGCCTATAGGAAGTTTACAATACTAGGGAAGAGCAGGGGTAATTTCAATTAGTGGAAGGGGGGCATAGTATAGTTCTGCTGTCCCGTGCACCCTTTCCGCAGAGATATAACAGGGCAGCTCTGTGCCTAGAGCATAGAGCAGCAGCAACTGCCATACTGTTGGTGGTGACAGGGCCACTAGGCAGCTGTTGTGATGGCTATTTTTACATGCCCTCCAAAGTCGGTGCCCAAGGTGGCTTGCCCAGTTGTGCCCCCTGCCCCCCAGTTACACAACTTCCTCTTCCATTTCTCCAGATCCTGCCTATACTGTCATTATGTACCCACATTACCTCATTCTGGTGGGGAGAGGCAGCTAGCACAAGAGCTGATGCAATACCATTTTCTGGCTTCATGCTGGCAAAGTCTTGTGTTGCAGGAGAAATTTTCCATCAATTCTCCCTGGTATCTTTAACGCCACTTTGAATTGCTTGTCCTGGGGAGATTGGCGTTACTGAACTATATAATCTGATGTCCTAAAGGGTATTTTCAAACTTGAAACTTGACAGATAGCCCTCTCAGTGTATGTCCCCGACTTGGCTTGAGACTATTATTCTATATTTACCAAAGTTATGATAATTTAGAATTAAATGGTGAAATCCCAGTGGAAGAAAAACCTTTGACTCCAGTGAAAAGTGCTGTCTAGAAGATCTGCCTTTTTTCCCTCCCTACACTTTTTCATAAAACCTTACTTAAAAAAAAATCTCTGTGAATATTTTCATTTTATGCATCCATTTTTTTGTTTTTCTCATTTTTCTCTCTTTCTTTCAGTTTCTCAATGTAAAAAAATTCAGACTTTTTACAAAAATCCCCATTTTTCAATTAGCTGTATTTTCATAGATTTTTTTTCTTGCCATGAGCTAGTAATAACTTTTATATCTACTGAAATAATTTTCTTATAACTTAGCATGTTTTACAGTTCTCATTAAGATGTAAATTGGTACTTAAGTTTGAAGAAATCAATTTTAAAGTAATGAACATATCAAATCAAGAAGGATTAGAATGATACTATCTTAAATTCTGGTACAAAGATCTTACATTTTAGTATTAAATGCAGTGCCATAGAGATTCAAAATTAGCACCATTGACTGACTCGCTTCTGATAAATGTAAAAGTAAACTGACTAATTAAAAGTACCTGCTTTTCCCTTCTTTTTTTCTGGAGGTAGGCAGGGGGGAGGTCTTTTTCTGACTATTTTGTATTAATTGCATAACTGGAGCTTTCTCTCTGTCACCAACCCCCTGTCCTTTATTTTTTTAAGAGAAGAAAAAAAACAACTGAGAAATGAAAATGAGAGGCTTTAGGGTTTTTTCAATTCATGCATTTTCACAGAACTGTCTATATTTGTAATTCATAAAATCCTGCCAAAAGGAACATCTAGGCTGTCCAGTGAAATTGTTTAGAGAAAGTTTGCAACTGATTTTTCATTGAGAACTTGTAGATTCTGTCACAAATAAAATCTTTCCTAAAGCCAGAAATACAATGTAAGTGTACAACTGATAAAGTAGGGCTTGCCACAAAATGTGTTTGTAGAAGACACACAATTCTAGAAGGGTGCAGACAAAAGTGCAATTCCCCACTGTGACGGAGAATGCTTTGCAGGAAGTGTTCTGAGTTAACAATGATCCCTTGGCCCAAACAGAAGTTTGCTGTTGATTCTAGGTTGGAGGGGAATCTAGCTGCAGGCTTATATATATAATGTTTGGTTTCTTTAATTTATGGCAGGTTTGATTTGAGAAAAGGTATTTATACATATGGGGATTACTTCTATACAAATATATGCTGTGTATATAAATATGCATTAAAGGATCAGAATCTTTTGGACTGTTTGCATACCTGTTTGAGTTTTCAGTGTAAAACAAATGAACTAACATAACTAACACATTTTGATTGAATTTCACCTCAAATGTGTGTGTGTGTGTGTGTCTGTGTATGTGTATGTATATGTATGAGATGTTTTCACTTGATCTGGACATATGGCCTATTCTATATATATATGACCCAAAGAATGGGTCATACGTCCAGATCAAGTGAAAACATTTCATTTGTTAAGTACAGGAATTGTTTTCCTCCAAAATATCACTTACAATTTGTATTCTCTCCTCTGAGTGAAGCCACAGGATATATAGGCATTCCCTGTCCCAGGAGAATCTCTCCTAGAAGTAATTTTTCCCTGGTTGGTAACAAGTTATTTTTCTCCTGAAGCAGCCATTTTTACTCTTGGAGAAAAAACACTGAACATCTGTACACTTGTGGTTTTTTTTTTCCTGGGAGAGCAGCAACTCATCCAGGAGAAACTAGGTGCAGGCATTTAGAAAACCTGATGTAGATTTGAATGCACTTACTATGAAGGTTTCTCTAAGTGGACTATGTTAGTTTGGTACTGAACAAAGCACAAGTTCAATTGGGGAAGGGGTGGGGGGAGGGAGACACAGGCTGCCTGTATTGGCTGAGGCCAGCAGGTTGGGGGTGCTCCTGAACTGCTAAGAGCAACCTATTGGATGGGGCACCCCTGATTAGCTGCTTGGCACATCATTTCCCCCCCTAACAACTTCCTGTCAGCCACAGGCATCTGTCAGCTGCAGATAAGCTGGGAAGGCAGCAGCACAGTTTTTTCCCTGGGTGTGTGCTCGCTTGCAGGTGGCATGGGGGTGCCTGGATGGGCTCCTGTACACCCACCCAGGGACTCCCATGAGTAGGTGCAGAGCCAGGGAGCATGAGCAGGTGCAAGGGATGGGCAAATAACTCGACGGCCTGGCTTCTCCCACCTCCCTCATCATAGGACACAGGCATGTCAGTTGTACACAAAAAGCAGAGCCAGCCACCTGCTGAAGTCTTCTGGGTCTGCGCCTGCGTGTAGTGGGCATGGGGGATCCCTGGGTGGCCTCTCACACATCTACCCAGGGGCCCCCATATCCCCTGCAAGTTGGCACACATCCAGGTAGCACAAGTGGGCTGCAGGGGACAGGAAAGCATTCCTCCTCTCCTCATCCCATATCAGTGCCAGGCACAGCTCTGGGACTCAGCTCTGTGAGAGCCCAGAAGTGGGGTCAGCTAGAGAAGCCAAGCATGGACTGAGTTCCAGCATGCCTCCCTGCAAGGGGGGAGTTAGCAGGGGCTCAAGAAGAAGCTCAGGATGTCAGAGGACAGTGAACTAGCTTGATTTGATAGGGGATCTTGTACAACAGTTTGATGCTCTGAACTAATCTAATTCAAATAAGTTTGAATGCACATCGATCCAAGACTATCTTAAACTAGTCTCTGTCATTTTTCATCCAGACTATGTGCCCTGGACTTCTTTATGGTCATGGGTTTGGTTTGAGTTACAATCAATAAGTGCAGATTATTTGTAATGTCTGTACATAGCCTGAATATCTGTACAAGGCCTAAAATTTGAAATGGGGAAACAAGGAGGAAACTGTATTTTTTTAATTAATTTTTGTGGATGAAACAAGCCATATATTGCAGAAAATAAAAGATCACACCTGGTACAGCAGCTAAAGCTGTGACTAAAATGGCACAAGCAGTTTTTAAAAGTAATTTTGCATTCTTTCCCACTGAAAAGCCATATCAGGGCTTTGGGATGTGAACAACTAATCCACTTAATACTTATTTAATTATCTCAGCACTGTATTTTATTATTGTCCATGAACTACTTAGATGTGAACTGATACCTTCTCATCATGAAGCTTAGCATACCACCTGCAAAAAAATTAATCAAGGGGAAAATTAAAGAAAAGCAATGTACAGTTTTGTCAGCAGTATGTTAATACCTTTCTTCATTTACACTTATGTACTGTATATAAATAATGTTTCACATCTTAAACTTGGAATTCTAATATCAGTACAGTACAGCCTTTTCGATGATAAAAGTCTCCATGCACATACATAATAAGGAAAATCATGATTTATTCACTCCCATGTCTTATTTGTGTTGCCATGTACACTAATCAATTCATTGGAAATATATAGTATTTTGACCTAATATAATGCTTACTGCTATAATGTAAACAATTAGCAAGTGTTGCCACAGTATGGAAAATTAGGTCCTACTGATATCAATTCCTTTGTTTATGGTGGAAAAGAGGTAGTGTAATCAACACCGTGTGTGGGAACTGCTTGCTGACAACTTCTGCAGCATATGTACAAGTTGCTTGAAACATGTACATCATCTACATTGATCCAGAAGATGTGACAAGAGAAAAATAATGTCATATAAGATAGATTTCAACTTCTGCCATAAGAATGACAATATCTTTAAAGAACCAACCACACATGTTTATAGTTATTACACCACATCCTTTTGGCATACTTCTAGCAATTGTTTGTCTAAGAATAAACGACTTAAGAAACAAACACTTTTCCTGACCTGTACTCAGAAGCTATGTGGATTCGACAGTATCTCTAAAAGAGTAAAAATACTACGTAAAATGTACATGGTTGGATCTCATATTGACTTTTACCTCTGTTTACTAAGTTTGTGTGAAATCAGTATAGATACTGTACAATCAGTTTCCACTTCTCCATTTCCTCTGTTCTGGTCATCATTAAAGATGCAACAAGATGAGGTTCTGTAGTCTGAACTTTGATATCCTCAAAACTAGACAATGAGAAGGTGGTTTTAGTTAATTAGCACACAGCCATGCTCTAATTTGAATATAAATGCAAGTGTGAAAGGCTTATGGGGCAATGTTGTCACACAGTAGGTAGGGGCTTCTTGTAGGACAGAGCGCATTAGACATAATCCTCAGGCTTCTGATTTTTTAAAACATCCTTGTTTGGCTTATAGCCCTAATGATGTTATCACCCTGTGAGTGGACACAGGTGTGGTATAACAGATGGAGATTAATGTAGGCAGCCAAAATACCAATTTTGAGCATCACAGGTATTTATTATGGGAAGTATTCCCAGCTACAAATGCCATCGTGTTTCTCTACAGCCATAGGTAAGGTGTTTCTATTAGCATTTCAGATTATATCTGATCTAGATAAACTTAAACTGAAACATTTCCTGAGCAAAATATTTACAGAATAATATTTTATTACTAAACATCTAAAGAGGTATATATCCTATTATCTTAATTTGTAATTATTTTAGGTTAGTGACAGGTTCTGCATTTTAGATAACAACTTTGATTGATTAGCAAAACACCTCAGATATGTAAAGAAGGACTTTTGTCTTTATATCTTCTTGGCATGTAATTTTTTGCTCTTTATGCAGATGATCAGCATCCTGAGGATATGAACTTCACCAATTATTGTACTAAGGCCTCTCTTGTTTCTATTGTTTTATTATACAAATATGTTCTAAATCTAAAATATGAAATATGGTGTTAGCTCTTTTCCTCCATATGATCTTAAAATGAATTATTTCTTAAAATATATTTCAGTGAGATAGAATGGATAATAAATAGAACAAAACCCAGCAGTTTCAAATCTTTTTGTGCTTTCAGGTTATGATGATGGACTTTTTGTAAATCATTAATAGCATTCAGATGAATTTCATTTGTCCTTCAAGATACAGCAGTGACACAGTGGGGGAATGTTTTTTAAGTGCTCAACCTTTAAGGCATTCCAATGAGAGAGCTTGTTTAAATGCTGACAAATTCAGAAACAATATTTTCAAAATTCAAGAGAATTCACTTCTTAACTATCCAGTGATGGAGAAAAGAACTCATTAAGGCAAGATACTTGAGAGAAATCTGTGTTGTTCTTGTAGCAGAGAATAGTTCTTTGCTAAGAGGAACACTTATGCAGGTCTGTTAAGACCAAGCACTTGCTTGGTACTTTTTAGTGCGAGGGAGGGGAAAAAGCCCACTATGAAATATATATCCCATCATATTGAAAGAAAGCTCACACCACTCTAGCTGAAACAATTAGAAACAGACTATCTATTAAGGCCATTCTGCTTGTTATTTCAAGTATCTATTGTGTGTGGTTGTGCAGCAGATAGAGAAAGGGAGAGATGGAGTCTCTGCATCAAAAAGTATCTCCCCCCCGCCCCCACATTCACCTTTCTGTCATGTGAAACCTATTGCTGTGATAACTCTTAATATAATTAATATAGAGGTTAATGTACTCCTCTTGTTTGAGCAGTTCTTTGTCTGCAAGTAAGCTTGCTAAATCTTGGTGGGGGGGGTTTCTTTTCTTTTCTTCTTTCAAAATCACAGTACATCCAAACTATGTTTCTTTAGATCTGTTAAATCAATCTCCTCCAAATGATTTGGGATGATCTATAGAATGAGTTTGCATTCATTAAAATGGAGCAATTTTATTGAAAATAATCTTGTATTGTATGCTTATGCTAAGTGGTGCAGAACAAGCCTACTATTTTCTCTCACTGTGAAGGAACAATGGTAAATGAAAGAACAGTTTTTCTTTCTTTTTTTACACATACCATGGAATAAAGCTTCCAAACAACAGTCATCATTAGTCTCATTTGCCTCATCTCTATGAATGTTTGGCATTGGCTTATAACTAAATTTGATTAACAGTTTTCCAGGATTTCAGCAATTTCAGGACAAAAAGTACACAATGAGCTTAATATTCTGTTGAGTGGTGGAATGTTAACACCACAGATGCACCAAATGAGGCTCTATATTGTTTTATCTTTGTAGGTTTTTTTCTTTTAAGGAATTAGTTTGTTGGGTTTTGTTTTTGGAAACTTCAAAAGCAGGGTGATTTAGACCCAAGTGTAAGCTTTATCCAAACCATATAGATCCATGGAGGTCAGGATTAGAATTGACCGGGAAATTTTGGATGAAACATTTTCTCTAAAAATAACTCTGAAACTATCAGAACTGACATTTTTTTTCCCCAACACTTTCATCAGGAAGGGTTTCCTAGGTTCCAGATAGAAGCTCCGGTCAACATAAAAGAGAGAAAAGAAGCCCTCAACTCAGAATAGCCAATAGTCCAATTTGTTAACTGCGTGCTTGGGATGGAAATCTTTTGTTCTGCTCCAACCAAAGCATAGACTTCAACCTGCTTTTGGTTGGGTTTTTTTGTTTTGTTTTTTACATTGCAGAGAAGCACCTATCTCTCTCAATGCATTTTTACTGGGTGCAAAGGGAGGGAGGGAAGGAGTGGGAGTAGAAAATTGGAATTTATTCTTTATCATCCTAATGCTGAGTCAGCCTACAACTTCAACATGTTACACACATTTTTGTTTCCTGGTCAGCTCTAACCAAAATAAAAGCTTCATTTCTAACCTACCATTAAAGAAGACAAGTCTACAATATTCAGAAGCACAACAGGTATGTTCCACTTAGATATATCAGACATGTTTTGCAGCAGATAAGCTGGTAAAGTATGTTCAGAATAGTTTTGAAATTACCTTTCAAAAAGAAAATCTAACAAATAAGTTGACCCACATACTGGCATTTCTTTATAAATGCTTCTTTTACAATTTATTTTGTGTTGTGACAAATTGATGTGAGGGGGAAACATTTTTCTTGACGTCTACCTAGATATTATTTAATCTGTTGTGGCTTGCAACATAGAACTATTATATTTTGATGCCATTATATCTTGCTATTTCTCTGAAAGGAAAAAAAATGGTAGTTTATCATTCAGTAACATTGCAGTGCAGACATGCAGACTCCTTAGATTAATTTTTTTTGCTTTTGCACAAAGGCCTTGATGCTGTAAACCCTTATGCAATGTTCATGGCTTCTGTACTCTGGCATAAGTGAGAGTGGAGACCTTGCATGAACACAGATAAGTGAAGCACTAGCTTTATCCTTTGCAATGAAGAGAAATAAATAAGAAACCATTTGTATGCACACTGCCTAATTAAGGCATGCTCAGAATAACAAAGGAGCCTGACATGGGTGAAGAAAGGGTGTTAAATTATATTCAACTCTCATCATCTGAATTAAGCACCTAGCTAGTCATTCTCTTAGGTCCTTTTTCTGCTGCTAGGCAAGAACTTGGTAGTTTTTTCATAATGCAAGGTCTGATTTTGATATCACATATCACATATCATTTATCAGGATCCTCACTTCCACCTGTACAAAATTCCACATTGGACAGGCCTATTTGTTGCTCATAGTATCATGGGCATGAGCACACAAAGAAACTGCTGTCTCCTCCATTATTAGAAAGGATCTCTAAGGCTAGGTACAGATGTTTGGGGAGTTTAGGGGGAGGCCATTAAAAATGGCCAACTGATCTAACTTGGTTTGCCCAGATGTGGACCTTACACTTAGATCCATTGGCGACACGTCGAGGGTGCATGGGGGTGCCCATGCATGCCTTGAGATCAGCGGCACACCTCCTATGAAAAGCACCGGTAACACTGCCAGTGGCATCTGTGGACAGTTGCCACTTGCCACCCCCGCCTCACCACTGACACTGCTGTGGCCACCTGCGGGAGCTCTCCACTCACCACGTCCAACACTGCTGCTGCCTGCGAGCGGTTGCCATGTTTCCCCAGCCTCTGGGGGCACATGGCACTCATGCTTAGACCTAGTTAGGTCAATCCAAGTTTGAAATGTTACAGAATTTAGGAAGGTTAGATCAGTCTAAAAATGGTTGACCTGACTGAACTGTACCTCAGAGTTAGTTTAACTTAGACCAGGTGTGTCAAGACTGATCTAACTGAACTTCTGTACAGTAACCAGCACAGTCCCAAGGCTGTGCTTTCCTACCCCTTCTAGCAACAGGATGGGCATATCTACACATGCACATTTACTGCAGAGTAACTGAAATTACAGTTGCACATCTACACATGGATGCCTGTACTGAGCAGTAAATATGGTGTATAAATTAGATCAGGCGTCATGTAGATATCAAATGTATGCCTGATTAGTTAATGTACAGCAATGCATGTGTAAATGCTTTACTGAACAGTAACACTGTGTGTGTGGACTGAATTGGGTGTAACTTGAGTCCCAAGTCAGTCTACACACAGCATTAATGTACTTTAATGCCTGCACATGTAGATGCGTGCCTATTCCCTCTTACCATACAGTAACTTACTGCACAGTAAATTTAAGTGGTGTAAATGCACATATAGATATGATCAGTATTTTTAGCCCCTTGGTTTTTCCCCCCGTGGACTAGCCAGTGACCCCTATCCCCCATCCCACAAGCCACTCCCTGTTCTGGTTTTACTGGTGTTTGCTGGTACCATGAGCCAATAGAAATAAGGGTGAGGGGAGGGGCATATGGGATGGAGGGGTTGTTCATACAGGTATGTGGGGGTTCAGGGGGCTAGCCTCTGGGTCTTGGGAAGGGGCGAGAGCCCCCTATTCCACCAAACCCTCCCCTGCAAAACCACCAGCTTCCTGCTCTGTGCACCCCCCCTCCTACCCTAATTTACTTGAATCAGGCTCCTGGGAATGGTGGACAACAATGCCCAGGGGGTGGCTTGTGGTTTTTGTTCAGTGGCATTGGGGGGATAATCTGGGGGGTTTACAGAATTGGAGAGCCTCTCCAATCCTTCCAAAGTCCTTCTGATCTCCCCAAGTCCCTGCATGAATCCTGGTAGCTCCCTGATCTGACCAGACCCTCCTGGACCCTATAACTACCTGCATACCCTACTAGCCCCCTGCAGACCCTGCTAGTGCTCCAATCCCACAAATTTCTCCACAGATCCAGTTAACTATGCAATGGAAACACACAGTAGGAATAAAATAGCCACCTATTATGCTGTATGATGTAGTGGTGGAAGTTTAATTTTTGCTTGTTATCAAGAAAAGGGTAACAGATTTATGTCTTCTGATTTTAATTATTCCACTTACAGTGTTATACATTTTTTTATTCAGCAGAACACTTGCATTCTTTTCATCTAGGAACAATATTTATATAATATATTAATTTTTATGGAAGATATTTTTCCCCAAATAATTAGAGAACAACAATGTAATGAGCCATGTGCCTTGTTGAGAGGCCAAGAGAATAAGAGAAGAAAAAACACCAAGAAATGCTCCAGGCAATTAGCTGAGACCCAAAAAAATGTTGCAATAGAACACAAAGATGTTCCTTGAGGTTTTTGTTAGGTTATTCTAGAGGGAGGCTCCAAGCAGAAATCTAGATTTGAAAAGCCCTGAACTTAGATTATCTGTCTTTAAGCCAAAACTTTCTAAAGACATAGTAAAGATTATACAGAGAGCAGCATCAAGCACTTCTGAAAATGTAGCCCTGTGCCTCTTTCCATTCATATAATATCATCTAATTGAATTTACTTTTCATGACCACTTATTGTAGCTGGTATAGCTACTTAGTTGTGCTAACCTTTCACTTCTGAAAGCAAGAGTTACAAACCTGATTTACTACACCAGTGTGAATGAGCTTGTAAGTGTCATCCTGGCTCTACTTGTGAGCAGGAATCTCTATTTGTGGCATGGTTGCACCCCCTTTTGGATCACACTGCAGGACCAGCAGGCACATATTTTTAGTCCTCAAAGCAGGTAAGAGTTCCTGCCTTCTCTTCTCCTCTGTGCTCAGTGGCACCTCCCTCCCAAGCCTTCCCTTCCTCTTCTCACCACTGCAGCTGTCACCAGAAGTTAGCTCCTGCCCTACTCCAGATGGGCTGTTCAGGAAGCCAGGTGCAGCTCCCTGCCTGATCACCCTGTTTGTTCCCTGCTAGTGTGGGAACAGGAGCAAAGAAGGGGAACCTGTCCACAGGCGACTGATAAGGGGGATACGGGGGGGGGGGCATATGTCCCCCTTGAGATGGGCCCCTTACTCAGGACAGAGCAGTTTTTTTGCCATGTGGGCCGTGTTGGGGGGGGAGCACTAAGCCGTGATACAGAAGTATAGGAGTGGATATGGGGCTTTTGGTCTGCCCCCATGCCCGCCCACAAATTGTGCCCCCCCGCAGACTCAGGAGTCACCAGTCACCCCTGAACCTGGCTGCTACCAGTGCTGTCCCCAACGGAGACTGGCACCCAATGCAAGTATTTCCTGCAGCCCCAGGTACAGCACAGCAGGAGTGGCCAGGACCGTCTATCCTTCCTGTGGGCAGAACAATAAGAGAAGGAAGGGGAGTAGTGGGTAGGAAGTGGACGTACCACTGAACATGGAGAGGAAGGGAGACTGTGCTAATGGTGGGAGGGTTCTTACCTGATTCAGGAACTTAAAAAAAAAAAAGCCTAGCTTTGCTTTTCCCAGACTGGAGTCTGCCTGCCTCCATGCAGGGGACAAAGCTGTGAACAAGAGAGTGCAGCTACCCCTGCAGCACCTATTGGTGCTCCTGAACACCTCTTTTAAAAATATTGGCTCTGTCTATGTCTCTGTCACACAGCAGAAAAATTGGCTCACTGTGTTAATGTAAGATTCATCTTAGAATAGGGGAGGGATTTAATGAACTGAAATCATAAACAAAATTTGGGGGGTAAGTCTACACAGAATGTGCATTTTTCCTGTTGAATTGTTAGTCCTTCCTTTTTATAATAACCAAGTAAAAGAAAAAGATTAAAATGTATTTATTTAATTCCAGGACATAAAATACAAAATAGATCTGAAGCAGGACCAACTGTATGTCCTGGGAACAATAATAGATCCACTAACTGTAACATAGTATAATTATTGTTAAGGAGAACTGACCCTATGTCACTATTTTTCCCATCATTATTGTTATTCAACCAATTGTCTAGTGTTTTACGGAAACAAATAGAAAGGCTGATGCCCTAGGGACTTTACAATATAAAGGCCTAGTCCTGCAGACACCTATCCATGTAAGAAACCTTATGCATGGGTAGTTCCAGTGGCACTAATTAAAATATGATACCACGAATTTAATTCACTGGAGAAAGTTAGCAGATTGAGGAAAGACAATGGACATGAAGAGGCAATCTTGTGATGCCTCACTTAAGGCTACTGCATTTCTTATCACTTCAGTGATTATGGTGTTGTTTTAATGTGTATATAATAGTGGTACTGCTGAGTCACTACATGTGAAATGGACCTTGTGAAGAAATGAGTTTAAGGAAGTTCTTGAATTATTTGAAACTAGTGGCTTGGTGAACTATATTGGGAAGTTTTTCTTTATGTAGGGGACAGTCTGGACAACCATCAGAGTTTTATTTGAATGAAACAGATTAATAATGCTGTATTTTCTCACATACACCATGCCCTGGGATATAATGGACCCTTTGTTTTTGAAAGGCAGAAAGACAAAGAAAAGATTTTACCAGACTTACGGTTGCATAGAGCAGAAACAGAGTTTAAGTTTCAGCTGACTCACTTCAGTGACTCACCCTTCATAGATACTACTAAAGACTGGTCCCCAGGGGTGGTTTTCTGATTTTGAGAAGAGCTAAGGAGTTTCCAAGGCTCTGAAAGAGAAAGAGAGAGACAAGGAGTAGCTAGCAGGCAGAAAAAAAACGCCCAATAAAAGGGTTTGCTTGAGTAGTGGAGCATCAAAATCATTAAAAAGAGTGACAATAGTTAACACACATGGAGTGGAGAACAGTGAGCCATTAAGTTAATTAACACCCTGAGCTGCCTGAGCATAGTAATGCAACAGATGCTGTATTGTGGAAAAGGAGTCAGAGCAAAGGGTGATTCTATCTTGGGAAGGTGATTTTCTGCTCTACTTAGCACATGAACCCTAATGTTGGGGGGAAGGGGGGGGTTGCATGTGAGAAAAATAGTATAGAGTCAGCACCTTAAAGATGTGCTGATCACTATTAAAACCAGAAGCTTGATTCATAAGCTTTCAAAGTCAATAAAGAGACCCCCATATACTTCAATGAGCTTTGCATTGGGCAGTGTAAGGCAGATTTTCATAAGTATTTAGCCAGATAATTGTGCAAGAAGGTATCTAGGGGTGCCTGCACACAAGCAGGGAGGCTGCTTCAGTGCGCCGTAATTCTAGTGTGTCAGCTGGACACGCTAGAATTCCAGTCGAGCCTGCTGGCGTGTGCCAATGGCTGTGCTCCAGCAGCCTCCCACGTCTTGTGCGTCAGAACCCTCAGGCTTCAAAATGGTGGCGGGGTACTTTCTCTAAAGCTCATTTGACCCTGACACATGAGACACTCTGGGCACTTTAATTAGAGTGCCCCCTCACCCCGATAGTCCCAGAGCATGCATATAAATGCCCTAGGAATAGATAGAGAGAGCGAGTGCAACTTACTTTGGTATCTCCCCCTCATGAAATTCATAGCCTCAAATTAAATGCTTAAACTGATGAATTGATAGACTTGGGTGCCTCAGAATGGGATTTTCAAAAGACTGCTGAATGGGTAACTGCCTGAGGTATCCAAATTGAAATGCTGAGGAGTGGGATATGGCTTAAAACCTATACTTCAAAAGAGGCATTTCACTGTACACTGTAGGGAGGCAGATGCCTCTTGATCTTTGGTCAAGATTCACAGTCCTCAACCTTCTTCTGGGATTAGGCACTTATACTTATTTATATTTTACAAAATAAGCAATGGTGAAGCTTCTCCAGGGACAACTCTGTAGCTGCTCTTCAACTCTTTGCCTTGGAGTGCTTGGGTACCTATACACATGCTCTGAAGATGCTTTAAAGCACAGTAACTATATAGTGTGTTCGAGCAGACTCAATTGTGGTAATTAAGTGTCGCAAGTACTACACTCCAGCAGACCCCCGTTATGTATATAAGCATCCCTGCACTGAAAAATGATGGTGGGGGTGCTTTAACTAAAGCTTGTTCAATGAGCTTTAGTTAAAGTGCCCCCACCACCATATTTCAGCATGGAAATGCTAATGAACATGATGCTCTGGGTGCTTTAATTAAAGCAGCTCTTGGAGCGGGCTCTGTAATTAAAATGCCATCCCTCTCCACCCCACCCGCCACCTCTTAGAGCACATGTATAAATACCCCTTGAAAGTACTCATGGGGAGCATTTCCAGAGTAATTTTATGATTGCTTTTCTATGTCTTCTCAAAAAACAGAAGCTGATGGCAGTTGTTGGTTGTAGTTGTGTTGGTCTGAAGACATAGGCAGGCAAGGTTCTTTGGGTAGATGTGGTATCTTTTATTAGACCAACTAAATAGTTGGAAAAATGTTCTTTGCAAGCTTTTGGGCATAAACACCCTTCTTCAGGCATAGGGAGACTCTGAAATATAAAATAATTTATATTACATTAACTAATTTATACATTTTAAATAATTTGTTTATTTAATAAATACTTTAAATACAATATTTTTTTTAAACTGAGTAATTCTACAAGAAACAAGATTATCTTTAAAAGGAGTAGGGGAAACATTTTTTGTGAATAGTATCAAGATGTGACTCTTAGGGGGGGAAAAAAAAAGAAACAAATGACCAAATAAAATAAAAAGTAAAATCAATATTGATAAAGTGCAGCAAAAGGGCATATCTGAGGCAGCAATTTTTTTAACATCCCAGGCAAACATACCTTAGTACAACCATAATAAATTGCATTGCTTTAATCGCTTAGTAAATAACTGGAAGATTTGTACAGAATTTATAGTGTCACTTGAGCAGCATTTCTGTAAAAATAACACGTTAGGGACTTAACTTGACAATTTAGTATAGAGATGGTATCTCCATAGTGTCACTGTGACAATATATATTTTTAAATTAATAGCTCATTATTTCTTTCACATATCAGTTTTTGAGAATGACTTTCATGCTTTTAAGATATCACTTATTGCTTGCTCTTTGTGTTCTGCTTTCTTCAGTGCTCATATGAAAAGTTATTGTGGCATATAAAACAACAAGTTATTAATGGAACCTCCTTTTTGTTATGAGAGTCCAGTGTGGCTAAAATGCCAAATAAATGCTGTGACTTGAAAAGAGAAATTGGTTTAACATACAGTCTTGAGAAAACGGTAATATATAAGCTGTACCAAGTACAGAAGTAGACATGATGACTCAGAAACTATAGCTATACAGGTCCTAACTTGTAAAATTTAGTCACATGCAAATTATCATCTCTTGTGTGTTTCCCAACTTTTTGTAGGCTGAGGATCAAGGCACAGGTTAAACTTGTCCAGTGTTAGTTTACAGAGCCAGGGAGTGAAGTTAGCTGTTCTGTGTCAAGGCCTTATCTTCTTCAAGTGTCTAAATTCCTCACAATGTGGAGCTGAATTATGTTGCAATAATCAGGGGGCACCTAATAAATTACATACCTCCTTCCACGCTCTCTTACTCTCCAAGTTATTCTTTTAGGATAGTGTCAGACTGGTCTAAAATGAAGCTATAGGGGAAGGACAGCTGTGTGTTCCCCTTACTATACTACATCATTGGCCTCAGTCAAGTTTGGGGTCCCTACTCACTCTCTTGAGGTAGAACCATGAGCCACTCTCACTCTCACTTATCCAAAGCCTATGAAGCTGCACTGAGCCCTGACCAAGACTCTAAAACCCATCTGGACTGTGCAAAAGTTTGTAAGAACAAGGGACTGTGGGAGAGCATGTAGGGTAGTTGGGAAGGGAAAGGAGTAGTGCACCCCTCTATAAAGTAAGTGGGGCTGAAGAAAGACTACTGAAGTTTGCATGGGGTGGGTTGAGGAGGACGTGGGCTTGTTAAATTTCACATAGAGACTGGGGGAGACCAGGAATTTTGTGGTCTGCTTCTGTTGAAAGGTACTCTTGCTACCTATCCCCTCACAATCCTACAGTCCCCTTTTTCCTGATTGCTTCTGTGTGATCCCATGGACAAGCAAGTAGGGTCTACATGAGGTTGCTCCAGAAGCAGAAGAGTAAGGACTCAATTATATGACACTACCCAGACAACTAAAACTATGCTGCTTCTGCTTCCAGAGATAAGGTGTGCAATGGCAATTCAAGTGGTAGGATCCATTCATGCTGCAAGCCCAATCAAGTTGGACAGCCAACTGGTCTTCCTTCTGTACCCGAGTTGCAGTTTCATTCTTGTTTCCACCTTGCCTCATGCCCTGTAGCATCAGAAAACTCCAATACTCTTCTTGTATGCCAGGATCAGCCATGGTGATCAGTAGTGTTTCTTTCCCACACCTCTACAATTCGTTTCTCTCCTAGGCTGCCTTGAATCCTCATTACAGGTTACCTGTCCCTCCTGGCTCCTATTCTCAGTCTCTCTTTTCCGGCTTTTCATTCAATCTCGGTGTCCTCCTTGTCTGTGGAACCTTTTCCCAGTCCTTGTCTAACCAGGCCTAATTTCCCCTTGAACCTCAATTCCTTGTCTGGTCTCCAACAGGGAAATGGACCAGCCATTTTTTACAATGATGGAACTGATCATCTTAACTATTTAATTTCTGGCCACTAAGTGCTGGCCGTTCATGGAATCAGATCATTGTTGACCATAGCTATATTCATGGTATTATACCACTGTTAATACTTTGAGCCTTCCAGTTCCCTATGCATTTTTAAATGTACTGATGCTATTTATTCCTTGACATTTAGGTTCAATAAGAAAATAATTTCCACACTCCCATTTACAAGTACATGAAAGAGACTGACAAATTTCAGTAACTTTGTTTCAAATTCCAAAGCAATAAAATAAAACAACACAGACATTTTCTCATATGCGTCCAGTGTGAGGCAATAATTTTGCAGTTAACCTTCTAATTATCTTACTGATTATACTGTCATTGGAGAAAGTTGAGATTGGAAGCAAAGTTTCAAACTATATTAAAATTAATTCACTCCAGGCTAGTTTTCAGTGTTTCCAGAATTATAATTCAGTATTCAATGTGACTGAAAATCAAATTAAGCATTCTTGCTTGGGGACATTAGCGTAAGGCAGTACTAAGTTAAAGATGCCCATGAAGACCATCTACATTCATTTGCAATTGCAGTTGCCTGAAGAGCCAGGCATTTTCTGGCCCTCATACAAATAAGTTGGACTTTTTTTTCTTCTAGCCTCCTAACACTTGAGAAGCTCTGTGATAATTGGCTTCAGTGACTGAGAAAAAGATGATTTCATCTCAGTTGGTTATATGAAAAAAACTTGGAATACTGGGCTTGTGCCATCATAATTTATAGTTTTCAAGAGGACATGATGCTTTTAAGGCTATAGACATTGTCTCCTGGTCTTCTAGCAATGATTAATTCATTTTGAATATACAACTCTTTATTAACTTATTATAGTTGCACTAGAGCGTCAATAAAGTCTGTGTACAGTTCAAGAAATATTTTCACATGTTCAGTTTTTGGGTTTTTTTCATGCTAATCTCTAGTTCATATCAGTTTCATTCAGTGCATCATGACACACTGCTTTACAGAGAATGGAGCTAGTATTTACATCTCCTTCCTGTTTCAAATGTCACTAAGCAAATTCCCTTCTTTGACAAATGACGCATGTGGAGCACAATAGTCCATTTGTTTAAGTCCCGGTTTTGGCAAATGTAAAAAAATGCCTCAGTAGCATTTCGCTGTTACAGACTTTGAAAACTCCCTTTCAAGGTAGTCCTTACTGGCTCAGTTTCTATTGGTATTCCTTGTGGATAATGTTGCCACCATTTGTTTTGCTACTAATCACTGTTGACATGTCCATGAAGTGCTAAATGTGCCCAGTCTGCCTACATTTATGAGTACCTGACAGTGAGTAGGTCTCCTAAGACAGATGCAAACAGTTCCCAAACTTAGATTTCTCTTCCACTTCATAATATTTACTGTCATTCAGGGCCAGGCCTTCTGTTAACACTTGTTCACTATCTTTTCAAATCTACAATGGTCAAAAGTGAAGAATGACAGGCTTTAGGCTGTAAATGGATTTATGCCCTGACTATGATTATGCCAGACAGAAAATTTTTCATCCATTCATTCTTCCCCTGAGAATGAAATAAAGGTTTATCTGTTATATTTTAGACTTTGACACTTTACTTTGTATTTCTACATGCACCATATCTCAGATAGATTAATCTAGAGACCTTCAACAGGAAAACCACAAGCCCCTATCACATGATGTAAAAGAGTTACTCCTGTAAGTAAGACTTATATTAACAGTTATTAAGCAGTATCATATTCATGGATGCACATGGAAGTGCTTCATTTGTTTTAGAATCTGATAGATTGCTACTGTGTTCCCTACAAATACCTAAGAAACATGCAATTTATCACACTCATCTACATGGATTTTTGCCATTTTTTGTCAATCAGTTTGTACCAAGAATCAAGTATTTTTATTTCAGCTTGTTAGAGAGTTGTTCTAGGTGAACTCTTACTACTGGCACTGTGTCTTCGGAAAGATCTATTGTTATGTCGAGCGCTGCTCTTTACAAGAGAACTGCTGAAACATATTTGAAAGACAGGTCTCTAATATCTAATACACATTTCTCAAAGTAAAACTTCTGTGAATCACTGTCTCTCAAAGATATCATTCCTAACTCAGAAGACCACAAGTGATGGGTATGTATTTGATTTTCTTTTGAGGTTTTTGGTACTTATACAACAGTATTGAAAACAGGATGATAACATTTGTTTTCAAAATATTTTAAAGGTAGGCTTTTGCATAATTTGGTTAGCTGAAATTTCAAAACCGTTAGTGTTTTCAAACTGAAGAACAATAGTTGAACATCCCACCATTAAAATAAACAATGTCTAAATACTCCATTATCTGCTTTTGAAAAGATTTCTAAATTAATCAGCATTATATCATTGTATCTTTTGTTGACAACATTGTTACTTTGAGTCCTGCCTAGCATAAGCTCACTAGGAGCTTAGGCTTCAGCACCAAGCAAGGTCAGGCCTTTAAGGGTCTATTATCTCAACCCTAGTCATATAAAACACCCAGCAGTGCAAAGGGATGCAATCTTATTTCATGTTGTAGGCCAGAGGTACCCAGGCATAGATGGCCTGCACTGGGTTTCAGCTTGCTGGTTTAGGAGGAAGCCATGTTCATGAGCCCAGACTCCCCTTTACTGCCAAGTAGTAATGGTATGATTGGGATCTGATCCCCAGTCCCAAAACCATGCATCCTGCTATGCATATGTCGCATGGAAGGAAGCACAATTGTTTAGATCAAGGATCAGACCCCATTGTGCTAGTAAATGAATGTATGCCAGGGTCTTTGAATCACTGACTGATGCCTGTTTAGTAGCCAGGGAGTAAAGATATGAGCTACCCCTTAGCTGGTCGAAATTGTAAGGTTATCAATTCATGTGCAGTGTGTTAACTTCTCTGGATGGGTTAGGAGCCAAGATACCTTTGTTTCTTTGTTTCAGTTTCTACATGACACCAACATTCCTTTTGAAAATTTCAGAAATAAACTCTTTTATTTTAAAATTATATGTTTCAATAATTTGTTTTTGGTGTTTTGGTCTATTTTGTTAGGTTAGGTTTTCCTACTCTACTAACCTACTAGTGTACAAGAGTGGGGGGGGCAACCTTTTAGATAGGTGTGTCATAAATGAGCCCCACACCTTCCCTCAGTGCTACTGCCCAACCTGCCTTTCTGCTTTCTTGTTTCTGACCTGTGCTCTGTGCCTGATACCTCTTTGTTTTCTGCTTCCTCCCTAAACTGACCGTCTCCTTTCTGCTCCCTGTCCTATCTGCCACTGTGCTTCCTCTCTCTTCTTTGATCTGCCATGCCTCCCTGAAACTGGGCACTCCAGCACAGCTGATGAGCTCCTCTTGACTTGGCATCCTGAAAAAAGCAGGATGTGGCCCCAAGCAGGGCTGTACCACACAGCTGTCAGGCTGCTGACATGGATGAGCTATCAATGAAGTCCTGCCATGCAGGTAACATCAGGTTGCATGGGAGGGACCCCGCAGCACATTTAATTTAAGATGCGATGGAAACCAGTAACAAAAATATTACACATATATTGTGGAATAATTGTGGCTGGTTTCTCATTTTGTTATGCCATTAATTGCCAGAATATGGGGCCAGGTGATTATTTAAGATGGAATCAGCAAGTTAATTGTGTCTTAAGTGGAACATCTGCTAGGGCCCTAAGGGAAGAGCTGATTTTTTGCAATCCTTTATGTTGTTGCTGACTGTTTCCTGCTTTGGGGCATTCTTGCTTTACAGGTTACAGATTGAGACATAGGAATAATTTGTAGCTAAGGTTCAACTTACTCCTGCTCTTGTCTATTTCCTACCTACTTATGTAGGAAGGGGAATAGCACCTAGCAAGTCTCTCTCTATTGTGAAGGGTTTACTGAGACAAAATGTCCATAAAAGAGCCTTTTTTTATAACCCCTTACTGCTGCATGCATGGATACAGCCAGACTTCTAGTTGTAACTTTCAAATAGCCTAACCTTTGAACATCTCAATAAACCTCAATAGAAAACAAGCATAACCTCATTAACAACCAGACTCAGTGCCTGTGATAAATTTTCCTCATCTTTCCCCAGTCCTCAAAACACATCTCCATTTGTATCTCCCAATACATAAACTGACCGGATTAACCTTTTTGGCCATGCTTTCTGACTGGGAATTTGTACCTGCTTACCAGTGCAGATGGCTCTTTATTATTTATTATTCTTTTCATCTTTGTATCATCTGCAAAGTTCATCGGTACTCATTTTATGTTTTCTTAAGGTTTTTGATGAAAAAAAAAAGATTTAATACCAAGAAGCAATCCCTGTGGGACACCATTAGAAATACATTTTATCCATTTAAGTTTGTACTTCGTTAGCAAAGTTTTCTTAACAAAATGTTACATAGTAACAAATCAAATGTGTCACAGAAATCTATACCAACATCAGCTTTCCTGTAGTTCTCTCAAATTTTTGTAGTATTTCAGAACTTACTGAAAATCAATACAAATGATCACAATTGTTCCTCAGCCAATTCTTTTAAAGCTCTTGAATTCTGGTTATGTTGAACAAACTGATTTAACAATGTTGAAAGTCAATCATCACAATTTAAGGTTCTCCCTGGCTACTATTACAATGAAAGGCACTTCATTATCAGTGTATGATACTTAGAGGTTCATTAAAAAAAGTTGTGGATCATTATTTTTGTAAAAGCATCTTTTAGACCTGCTACCATTTTGTTTTGGATTCCCACCCCCCCATATTTTCATTAACCAAGCCATTTTTTAAAATTTTATTTTGTTGGCCCACAACTATGTTGCATTCTATACATCTGGAAATGACTCAGAGATTGGTAGAGTGGTAACTAGTCAAAAGTGCAGACTTGTTCTATAGAAGAGTCTTGACTTCTCTATACCATGTCTTTTTAATACAACTAAATGTTAGATTATATGCCTTGGGGCATGGGGAAGAAAGAATGTAAGCCACATTTAAAAGGTAGAAGACAGTGTTTTGGAATAAAGTAAGTCAAAGGGCTCATTCATCCACTAGATAGTTCATGTGTAGCTGGTGGCAAGATCCTGATGTGTAGAAGGCCAGAATCTAGAAGGGATCTTATTTCAGTAGTATGTCATATGCTTTTCCTATTATTTTCAGTGGGCACGTCTACACATGCATTTGATCTGGCCAAACTTTACTTTGGTGAAAACTACTTTCAGGCAAGTGTCTACACATGCAGGGATTAGGGAGAAGATTTTCTGCTCTGCAGATTTACAGTGAGTGTGGCAGGCAGATGACTCACCCAGGGATGACAATAGCTGGTGCTTCCTCATCACAGGCAACTCTCCCTTGGTAGGCAGAGTCCAGAACCAGCAGAGCCAGTGTTGCAGTCCTGGTGGCACTGCAGGCAGCTCTGGCTCTATGCCTGTGTGATGCTGCGGTGAATGGTGGGGCTTAGCCCAGGTTGGGGGCTGGGTGGTGGGGCACCCATGGTAGGGGCTGGACCAGGGCCTCCTGATTGGTGAAGGCACCACAGGACCTTCTCTGAGGCCCAGGTAGGGGCCTGTTACAGGGCAGTGGACATATGGGGCTAGGGTCAGGGGCTGGGTAGCAGGCAGCATGAACATGACTGCTAGGGCCAAAATGGTGTCTAGCACCCAGAGGTCATCTTCTGTGGTCAGAACTGCCCAGCCCAGGATGGCATTCTGCTTCTGCAGCACCTGGAGCCGCTCATGTTCCAAGGTCAGGAGTTCACACGCTGGGGCTCAGGCAGCCAGTGGTTGGGCCCTGCATCCCCACATGCTCCTCTAGGTCCAGCAGGCTGCTGGGTGCTGGTCGCAGGTAGCCTGCCTCCCCTGGCCTGATCCTAGGGTGGGACAGGCCAGGCTCCTGATAGCACCTGCTGATGTGGCTCCAGACTCCACACCTCCCATACCCCCACAGGCCAGCTGCTCTCCTGTGCTGCTACTCAGGTCTCGGTAACCAGGCTCAGAGTCTGAGATGTCTGAGATGAGGAGATGCCTGTACCCTTGTCCTCTCTACAGGGGGCCTCTCTGGGATGGGGCCCCAGGGCCAGACTCTTGCCATGCTGCTGCTGCACCCCAAGCATGCCCGTGCTGCACATGTCATGGGTGGAACATAAGGAGCTGTTTGTGTGGGCCAAGGGGTGCTTGACCAACTATGTCCTACTGCTGCTGATCACCACAGTGTCCAGGGTGCACCTGCACACCTGGTATGGGACCCTGAGCTACAATGGTGTGGGGAGCATGACCAGGCTGCCCTGCAACCTCTGCTGCTGCCTGGAGGGCTACCTGTGGATATGCTACATGTGCCTGTCTCCCACAGCTGAGGAAGCCATCACCACCAGCACTGATACATTCCTTGGTGTGAGAGGCTCATGGCTTCCTAGCTGCAGGGGCATGGGATGCTCAATAAAGTTTGGCACTGTCTCCCACCTACCTGCATGCTGGGGTGGGGGGAAGGGCCAGGTAGGCTGGGTGGGGAAAGGAGCCAGAGAAGGTTTTGGGATCAGGGGCAGGGATGTCCTTCCCCTTCCCCCCCACTCCCAATACAGGGCTTACCATGTGGCCAAGGCTGGCAAGGCTGGCAGCTCCACTTGGACCTGGCTGGTGGTGATGGCATCTGGTTCTGGGCAGTGTCCTACAATAGAGGAGTGCACCTTGCAGATGCCTGGCTGGGGCTGCTCTGCCCTGGGAGCAGCTGGTGCTGCTGGCACTTGGCAGTGTCATGGGTAGTTGAGTCTTGTAGGTGATCCTGGGGCTGTGGAGCTGGTGAGGCAGGCATTGGCCACGGCTCCCTAAGTGGATGGGCAGGACAGCACACTGTACTCCCGAGGGGGCCTCTTTTGGTAACATGTCACTGGAAGTGCCAGGCTGGTGCAGGGGATTGAGCAGCCTGCCTATGCTGCTGAAGAGAGAATGGCTACAGCCAGGGTCCTGGGGTGCAAGGATGGCCATCAGTTGCTGCATAAAGGACATGGATTTATGGGCATGGCCGGAAGAATGATTGTGGTCAGTCATGGTGACCCACTGTGCCCACGAGACCTTGACCTTTATGCTCTGCTGACTGATTGTGCCCATGCTCCCACATCCAGCCTGATAGGCCCTCATAGATGTGGGCTTTGGAGCGTGTACCCCACTTGAACTGGTGCTGCACTTTTTCCTTGCCTCACAGTGCCACAAGGTTGCCAGTGTCCTCCTTGGTCTAGTTGGGGCCCTGGGTGGAAGGCACAGGTGTGGGCACAGATGTGGACACAGGATAAGAAGGATGCCATGGTGGGTCTCACTTTGGTTCTCTGGGTCCCTGTGTGGCAATCTCTGTGTAGGGACAGATGCCTGCAGCACCCAGTGAAGGGGAACAGCAAGGGACTGGCAGCTGCACAGCAGAGGCAATGCCTCTCAGTACCTGCAGGTTCAGGGTAGGATTCTGGGAGTGTGCTGCAGGCAGGTGGCATTGGCCCTGCTGGCCAGAAGCTGCCTGCAGCTGGGCCTGGGAGCTGTAAGGTCTGGCCAGAAGCTACAGCAGCCTGCAGCACCATGCTGGCATTGATGACACTCTTCTGGCAGCTGTGCTGGCGTGTAGGTAGACAGGTAGGAACAGCTAGCTTGTGGCCTGCCCAGTAGGACACAGAGCCTGGAATGCCTTCAGACTCCCTGCTTGTGTGCCCCAAGGCTCAAAATGTCTGCAGACTTTTAAAGTCCACAGCCCAGCCCTGGGGCAGGAGAGGCTCACAGCCTGGAGCTCTGGGAGCATACACAGAAGCAAATGTGTTCCTGGGTTGTGTCTACATATGTGTAACTGTGCAGTAACTAATCCCACATAAATTTGCTACTTGCATTTGCAGGTAGCAAATGTACATGAGATTAAGGGTTTTTACTGTGTAGTGAGCATGCACACATGTAGATGCATGTATTTATTGTGCAGTAAAGTACGCTAATGCACATTAACATGTCTTATGTAGATGTCCAGTGGGTAGACGGATTGTTCATCTTCGGAGTAAAATGCTACATTGCCTTCCAAAGGAATGTAGCTCTCCCATTCACTTCAATGGGCAGTACTAGATATCTCCAGAGCACTTTCCCATTATACAGGAAGAAGGTGGCTCTTCACTCAAACAGGAAATTTTAACACCCCTCTGCTTGGACTCTTCCTGCTTTCTGATTGCAAAAAGGCATACATGCCTTAGCAGGGCTGTTTTGGTTCTGGAAATTAGATGCCCAAATGGACAGCATTAGGCTTTTTCATAAATAGCCTTATAGTTAGAGCATTTGCCAAGCAAACAGGAAACCTGAGTTCTATCCTTTCTACTCCCTCACATTGTTTTACAATATAGACCATATGTTTTAGAAGATTGGTCTTGCCTTCAAACTATGAAGCAGCATGGATTTGTGCACTTTCCACTCCCTCACTCTTCATCCAACTGTGTCCTTAAACCTGGGTCAATGGGCAGCCAAAAGGAAACGAGTCATAGGACCAGAACATGAGCAAGCAAAGGGAGTCACACTCTATGGCTTAAGGAATGAACCCTGCCCTGGGTTTTGTTTCTTGCTCCTGAAGGTGTTTGTGCATTTTACCCAATAATTCTTTAATACCAAATGCATCACAGACACCAGTGTGCCTGAATTCATACTTTGGTAAGTCAAAGGACCATTTAAAATGATATTTTAGTAGCAGAAGGTACAATCTGCTCTAAGAGTTGCATCAGTGCAAGTGGGAGGGGACTCAGGCCGGCAGCAAGATGAAAACAAATGAATCACTGATCCATTTCTGTATAACTTGTATGTGTAGTGAGAGGTGATAACTGTCCCAGTCAGGAGAAATGTGATTTCAGGAGAAGTGTGGTTTCAGGAGAAACACTATTTCACAAGTTGGGGTTGGCTCGTAACAGAGGTCTGGAGAAGGATGAATATTGTACAAGTGTGCAATTCCTTATTTTCTGAAAGGAAATCAGAGCTTGAGGTTTGCACTGACTGATTTTCCAGACTTTCTTTTCCTCCCTGCAAACACAGGCACATACTTCTTCCTGTTAGAGATTCTGGGTAGTGCCTTTGTAAGGCCCACCTTTGCTTCATACAGAATGGCCCTTCTGTACGAAGCAATACTGTAACATGGAATGCATTTGAAGTCTTTTCAAATAATGTAAACTGGGCTTCTCTTGTTCCAGTCGCATGGAAAGAAGTTTCATGTAGGTGGAGCACCATTTGAAATGCTTCTTCTCTTTCCCCAGTGCTTTGTGTTCCCAATTGTTTGATAATGCAAAATGTGAAAAACAACATTGGAAACAAGGGCTCATGATGGGATAGCATTCATCTCATTCAGACATAGATTCAGGTTCTTTCTTGCCTGTTGTCCTTCTGCCTCTTGAATGCTCTCTCACTTGACTGCACAGTGGCCTAGTCTCAACAGGAATGTGTTCTTACTTCTGCCTGACAAGTGTTTTTTATTTTATTTTGTGGTTGTTGCATAATATGGGAGGTTAGGGCTCAAATAATCTCCAGGGAAGTGATCTAAATGTAAATTGTGGGTTCCCCAAGTCTCCTTTGGATTAGATATTCTGTTTCTAACTACTGGGTTTCAGAGCACAATGGCATCAAACAGTTGCTAGTTTTGTTTTTTTTCAGGGACTTACACCTGTACACAGTCCCATGCATGCTTGGTGAATCTGAGTGACAATGGAATGTAAATGGACTTTCTGGTGTAGCACTAAATCACTTCTGAGCATAAAGCAAAGATAAACTTTTTATCAGGACAAACATAATTGAGCAGGGCAGAATTGTAACCACACAAAAGGCATTTATCTAAGTCCTTATAATTCAGACTATTATGACAAGTGAAACAGGATGCTGTTAGCTAACTTTAGGCAGGGAGCATCCTGCCTTCAGCTGGGACTTGAATTAGATGACCTCCTGAGATCCCTTCCAGTGCTACTTTTCTATGATTCTATAACTGAGATGACTAATAACTGTTCCACATATATGTCTTAGCAGGGAAATACAATTTGACCCAAAATGTTTTGAATTTCCAATGTCATGAAGTCATTTACATAATCAGGGGATTAGAAGTTTCTACATGTTATTACAATGGTTCATTACATAGTGAAACAATTATTAAAAGTTCTTTAAAAGGGATGCTGACAGGGGTGATTTCAGAAAAGAGCCAAATAATTCATCCAGGTCTTGAAGATCTGCCTTAGAGACTGAAGAAGCCTGTATCTGAAAGAAGGTTAAGGGCTGGATTGATAAAAAACATACACCTACATTCAGAAGACGCTTCACCAGACAAACACCTAAAACATTCCTGGAGCTAGAAGGTAAAATTGGAAAAAATGTGTCCTTGGACTAGATGCCAAATGTTTAATCATTTAACCATTGTAACAGTTTACTCATGGAGGTAGAAGATTCAGCATCATTTGATGTCTTTCTAAATTAAGAATCGATGACTTCCTAAAATGTATGCTGCAGCTCAACCAGAAATTATAAGCTTGAAGAGAGATGGAAGTACAGGTAAAATGAAACAAGATTTTCAGAATTGTTTACAGTTTTTTACAAGTGGTGCAGTTTGCTATACTCTGACTTCACACATTTGTTTAAGTTTATACAGGTCATAGTCTATGCAAGGTAATGAGGTATTGCCTGAGTTACATACTGGTTCATGCTGACAAGATAATGTAAAACCAGTACCAGAGAACTTGACTTCAGAGGCTCACCTCCAGAGAACATGTTAAATTCTGGAGCCTCTCCATATTCACTGATAGCTAAGAATTTACGTTCCTATAGTGAAAGCTTTAGCACTCTAGTTCATATTTTCTTTTATCAAAAGAGGAGGGAAATGCCATTTTTTACTTGTTTTCCCTTTATCTCTGGCACAAAAAAACATGCCATATCACATCCCCATGCAGCAGAAGCAGGAAATGAACAGTTTTAGGAGCCAGTAGCAGGTCAACTAATTTATTAATACATTAACTATTTAATCTACTATTTGGCAGAAACACAGTTTTAGAGATTGGGACAGAAGTCAGGCATTCACATTCAGCAAAGCCCTGAATCACATGGTTAACTTTAATCCTCCTTCTTCAGCAAAGCAACAAAATTAAAACTTTCCATTTGCTGAATTGGGACCACTGCAAGGAAAAGCAGAGAATAAGCAGTTTAGGTTAAAGACAATAGTTTTGTAGTTATTGCCAGTATTAATATTTATACATATGGAGACAAAGAATTTAAACTGATAAATGGAATGGCTGGTATGATTGAAAAAAAATTGTGGCCTAACATATGAGCAATTACATGAAGGATTAGTTTTTTTTTTAAGAGTTCACATCAATGTTACATAAAGATGTTTCTTCAGTCTACTGGGTCTTCTTTACATGGGCAGACCCATTTGATGGCAATACACATATGGTGTTGCAGATTCAGTCTTGAAAGACTCAGGATTATTCTTTACATACTGTTTAAATTACCATGTGTTAATACAAATGTTTTAAGTGTAAATCTATCAGAACACTGATGAAAGCAAAAGCTGAATTTGGATTAGCTACTCTTTTAGATGTCAACTCCCTAGATATGGCCTAAAACCTGAATGAATTGCAATAGGAGAGAGAGGGGGAAGGGAAAGTGAAAGGACGGCAAGGATGAACCATAGAAATAACTGCTGCCATGACTGCTAATGGGACCTACAGTGACATTTGGGGGGCTAACAGGGTCTGAAGGGGGGGAAATTGAGACCATTGGGTGGGCAAGTGGAGTCTGTGGGAGGGATTAGGGATGGGGGGCAGGTGACATTGTAGAAGAGATTGGGGGACAAGTGGAGTTCATGGGCAGGGATCAGAAGGACAGGTTGGATCTGTGGAGGAGTTGGCAGGGTCTGGGAGGGTTTGGCAGAATCAATGGGTCTCAGGGGGTCCATGGGAAGGCTTCAGGGGAAGGGAGACTCTCTTTCCTATCCCATTCACCTCCTGACACCCACCACCAGGCAAACAAAACCCCAGGTTATTTTTCTTATTTTTAGTTCCCCTGGCACCTTGCCCTCTCAGCCCCTCTCATCCCTCCAACTCTGCCCCCCCCCCCCACACTGCATTAGGACGGACTTACTTGGCTTCTGGCATTGGTGAACACTGATAAAACCTATGTGAGGAGTGGCTGGTGGGATGGGCAGTTTTGTGGGCAGGGGGTGGGGGATAGTTGGCTGGTCTGTGGGGGGGGGGGAGTTGGAGAAGGTGAAGTGCCAGGGGGGCTAAAAATAGTTAAAATAGCCTGGGGGAAGGGGGCGGGGGGATGGTAGGAATAGCACAGCTCCAGAGTTGCCAGCCCTGGGTCTGCACTGGGAACTATACAGAAGTTTAAGACAGTTAGATCTGTGACCAATTCAATCTAATTTAGACTGCCTTGGAGGTGGGGTTAACTTAGATTGGGTCGCCATTTTTAGACTGATCTATCCTTCTTGAACTTCTGTATTTTTTGCACTTAGATCCACCTAACTAGCAGAATGAAGTTAGATCAGGTAGTCATTTTTAACATGTTCTAATCTAACCTCCCTGAACGTCTGTATGCACCCTAATGTTGGATCCTAACAATTGCTCCTATAAACTGTTATCATTCCCACACTCATTCATGCAATATTTATAGTCATTAATAATATATTTTTATTACTGCTATACATTATATATTTTTGCTGTAGTAACACAGAGGAATTCCAGTAATAGATCAGAGAGCACAGTTGTACTATATAGTTTATAGAAACAAAGATGAAGTCCTGACCCCACAAAACTTACACCTTGGGTGTCATGCTAGGGGGGTCAGGTGCACACAGCAAAAGCAGTGAAAGAGAAGTGTAGGAAGAAACAAAATGAGCAGTTCAGTAGAATAATAGAAGCCTCAGCTTTTTCCAGTCATCTGTATGCTTCATCTTCTAGAATCACTCCTACTGTATTAGAACAGCATGATTTCTTACGGCTAGATTCTGCCTGTGACTTACTCAGGTGGGTAGTATGTAGGAGGAAGGGGTGGGAAGCAATAGGAGGAAGGGACTGTCTGCCAGTATTTAGTACAGCATATGTAAGTCAGTGCACTAATAAGAGTTACAGATTTGTAAATTCACAATCTCTACAGATATTGATTTTTAAGGTTAATGATGCTGATCTTTCAAAAACATATTTAAGGGAGACAAGGTTCTTTGGGTAAATGTGATATCCTTTATTAGACCAACTCAATAGTTCGAAAAAATGTTCTTTATAGTCCAGTCATATATATAAAGACCATATGTTTTTTGGAAGGGACTTATTTTTTATTTTTGAAACTCATAACTGAGGTGCTAAGGAATAAATTTATCTTGACAGTCACTTCTTTAATTTTGGCATTTGGCCACCTTCTTTAAAAAATGAGTTATCAGATGAATAAATGTCAATATCACAGTACCTATGAGACTGATTTTGATTTTCTAAATGACTTTAAATAGGTATTGCAATAACCTACAAACTGGCTTTGTCTTTTATTGAGTAATGGCCCATTGTTTAGCAGCACTAAGCCTTTAAACGCAAAACAACAACATTACTCACTGCTTTTTAAGGCACCACATATAGCATATAATGGTATGCACTCTTAATGTTTTGGTAATCCTATCCTTTTGTTGTTACTTCATAGCAATTTTTTTTTTTTATTACTTCTTTTTAGTGAATGAAGAGAAGGTGAATAGTTAAAGACAATGGATAATAGAACATGAGCTGGAACTTCCCAACAAACCAAGAAGCCAGTAGTTTTAGTTGCAGCATCTCCAGAATAAACCAAGAAAAAACCTAAAACATTCAATAAGAATGTGTCATATGTGAAAAAAAGTCAACATCTAAAAAGAACCTCTTACAATAACTTTTCCAGGAACTTTCTTAGGATGGAATATACTTGCACAAAAATCTCAAGGCTAGGGATAGACATTCAAAAATCTTGAGCCTGAATTGATTCAGCCTTTGCAGGTTAATCTAATCTGGCTGGGCTAAATCAGTTTTGTAACTGGACAGATATCCCAGAAATGCAGGCACATGTCTACAGTGGCTCAGGCTAGAAGCCAGGGGGTGCTAGAGCAGCCTTCCCTTCCTTCCATGGCATGGAGCTGAGAGGACATGGCCAAGCTCCAGCAGGAGTTTTGATTAACCCAGCAGAGAATTGTTAACAGTGTTTATCACCCAATAAAGAAAACAGAGGGACATTACTAGCTACTTGTTGATTAGCTGTCTGTTGATTCTACGTGTTGATTAAGCAGGGACCATAGCCAGCATGTGGTCTGCTAGCTAATACACAAACACCTCCTCAGCAAGGCAGAGGGGAAGGAGGAATTCCTGCTTAGCAGGGGGTGGTGAGGGGAGTGGGGAAGCAGCCCGCAGTCTCTGGAGCTCCAGCCAGGGAGCAGAGGGGAGGGACCAGCCCTGCTGTGGAGCAGAAGTCACTGCCCATCCCAGAGAGCATGCCAGGATGATGGGGGGTCTAGTTTGTCTTAAACCAGTGAGGGGTCTGGGATAGACATCACATAAACTGGTTTGAGCAAAATCAGTTAAGTCTGATGCTACATTCAACCAGATTTACCTCAAACTGGTTTCATCCATTCTCAAACTGGTTTATGTGCACTGAAGATCTCTTCTGTTATAGGTTTAAATCAGTTTCTGATCATTTAAATTGGTTTATGTGTAATGTCTTTTCCTAGCCCAAGAGTGGAAGGAATTATGCAAATGATTTGATACTCTTTATGAGTGAATACAGGTTGATGATAAGCTGAAGAAATACATAAAAACTGTGAGTTAAAATCTTGTAGACATTAACCTGAAGTGTACACAAGAGGCACAGAATCTGTTAAGTCTAGCAAAAGAGACCGATACCTAAGTTACTAATGAACCAAATGAATCATGAGTAAGAAGTAGTCAAAGATATTCCTTGTTAGTTTCTTTTTCTGTAATTTGTGAAGACCCTAGGAAGGGAAGAGCACTAGAGACTCCCTATGCAACAGGTTATCTGTAAAATTTCACTGAATTGAAATAGATGGTGTTTGGAAAACTTTTCTGGTGCAGTCCAATATGTTCAAGATGAGAACAAAAGGAATTGTTTGCAATTTTTAGTTACTTACTGTAACAATGATGGTGGAATACTGAAAGCAGCAGTGTTGGATATGTTATAATAAAGGGTGCTGGAAATAATTTTTGCAGACCTGTCTATAATAACCACGTGAGAGAAACTAAAGAAGAAGATTACCAACAATGGCAAAAATGGTGAGCCAAGAAACAGAATGAGGCTTTCCATCAGCTCTGTGCTTCTCTTGCTGAGACTGTAGAAGTCCACATAGAAGTATATACACTACAAGACATAGTCTTCGAGTATGAGCAGCTACAAAGAGTTTGATAGCACCTGATGGCCACCTATAAGTTTATCGGGGTGACCACCAGTATCTGGGGGAACGTTTGTTCACCAGAGCACCCCAAGGGATGACGAGATCAAACGACGAGATCGAATGGTTATAAACTACTACAAGACCATTTCAGGCTGGACATAAGGAAGAATTTCTTTACTGTCTGAGCCCCCAAGGTCTGGAACAGCCTGTCATCAGAGGTGGATTAAGTACCTACATTGAACACCTTCAAGAATAATTTGGATGCTTATCTTGCTGGGATCCTATGACCCCAGCTGACTTCCTGCCCTTTAGGTGGGGGGCTGGACTCGATGATCTTCTGAGGTCTCTTCCAGCCCTAATGTCTATGAAATATATGATAATCACCAATGAAGAAATATGATGACAGACATGCTATATGATCTCTGTGGAAGAAGCTTGAAGATCATTTTGGAAAAGACACTGGGTTTCAGTGCAGGTATCAAACAAATGAATCATCCATAGTTTATTCCCCCAAGCACAGAAGAAGTTGGAAGTGCAGTGAATAGTTCGGGTATAGATACTCCAGAACCGATACAGAATGTAGCCAAGCTTCTTTACTCCAACCATCAGATGGAGGCTGGAATCCCAAGGCCATATAGGATCAATGAACCAGAAGAGGACAATATACCCAATGACATTCAAAATCTCGTGGCATTACTTGGCAATCTTCATTCTACATTTGAAGAAAGTCACACACTGGTTGCAGAATGACTGCAAGTCGCTGTACATTTTCTTTTTGAAGGATTGTTGCATCTAATCACAGAAAAGTGACAGCCAATGTAAATCACATTAACTATGTATTTTCACAATATGATGGGTAATAAGGAACTCATCCAAATCTTGAAGGAAATGAAACTCAGCATATCTTATAATGATGTTCTTGATGAAATTTCTGCATGGGCACTACAGGGACACTGCAAAGCTGACCATAGTTCAATACTTTCAGTGGCTACACTGCAGGCAATTCAGCATAGTCAGCTGTGTCCAAGTGAAATTGCTCTAGGCCAGGCTTGTACTGTTGCCATGGATAACAATGATTTCAATGAAAACGGGTTACCAGGCTCTGAAGCAAGCCATTATACAACGTAATTATAGGACAGCCAATTTTATTTAACCAAGAATGAACTATTTCAGAAACAACAACTCTGGTTATACCAAAGCTTGAAGCTCAGAAAAGTCTAGTCTGCCCAGCTATCACCAAAAATTATGGGAGTGGCATATTACATGCTCAGCCATAACCATGAAGGTTAGAGGTTAGTTTTGAGGGAATATTGGTGTACTGGTTTACCACCCATTCACTTCTCTGAGTGATTCAACCATATGGAAGGGTCCCAGCATTTACTGGATATCATTGCTCTTTTGAAAGCAATGTGGGAAACGTGCATTAAATGTTACGCACAGCCTCCAAGTAAAGAACTTTTTATAGACATGATGGATTGGTGCCAAAAAGTTACTGACCTGAAGAAGATGCCAGTGACTTAGCTGGTTGCAGATAAAACAGTGTATAGATATATTGAAGAGGCCCTTTGTGAAGATGAGAAGAGATGGCCTCATGTGAAAGGGGTACTTGGCAGATTTCACACAGAAACATCTTATCTCAGTGCTGTAAGAAAGACATATGCTGGTAGTGGTCTTGAAGAATTAGTTATTGCTGCAGGTAGTGAACATAGAACATTTTTGAGTAAACATTACAACAGAGGAATGCACATCCAAAAACTAGTAACAGAAGGTTTACTGAATATGCTAATCCATAGACACATCCAGAAGACTTCTCAAGCAACTGACAGTTTGAAATAGTTGGTAGATCATGCTACAGAAAATGGACATCATGAATTCAGCAGTTCAATTGCTTTTCAGGATTTGGTACATTTAGTATTTGAAAAAGTGCTTAGTTGGGAATCAGATATGGCCAAGTATTTTCTGTCTTATATCACTGATGTTGAAATCCTCTTTCAAGATTACCATTGTTTGAGAGGTGAAGCAAATTTTGACGAGTACTTATTGACTTGGCGTAGAATACTTACACTGTTAGCAATTTATGGAAATGTCAGCTATCTAAGATGCTTGAAGAAGTGAGGGATGGATTGGATTTCCTCAGAATATATCCATGGTTGCAATCACTATATTCAGTAGACCAGTTATTATGCAGTTAAGGGAACGACTAAAGCAGGTGGCTCATTTCAAGCAACCTTGTATCTCCAGAACTGGGTGTGTCAAGAATGGAGATGGACTGTAAGGTTGTTGAGGCCGTGAAGCCAGCTCTGGAAGAATGGAACATGGATTCATGGGATTTGAATCAACCAACTCTTTGCTCCTTTTGCTTTAGAGAGCCAGCAACAGAAGAGGTAAGAAAGAGTCTCCACACAGCCCATGATGAGAGTAATGGGATGGTGAAAAACATTCTGGGGAGACTTTCTTTTGGAACTCCGTCAACACATGGCACTATCACCATAAAGAAAAACAAGATCTTTGTGACAAAGACAACTCCAACCAAGAGCAAGTAAGGCTGTAGGGAACGATATTGCAATGAAACAAGTCACTGACCTTCCAACCAAGAGAAAAGAGAGTACCATTACTTTAGAAGACATCATGCAATACAAAATGCTTCCTTTGGCCGTTTTCTCTTCACAGCAGATGGGACATTCTACAAACCTGTCAAATCAAAGTTCATAACATCGATGAACCAGTCAATCTCACCACATCACATTATTGTGCATTAATAGATGTTGGAGCAATATGGAGTAAAGTCTCACCAAGCAGCACCTGGTCTGAATATGCGCTCAGTCTCTTCAAGTATGTTGTTGGTCAGCACCCACAAAGAGTGGCATTTAACTTCATTAATGAGGTTTATTACGATGAAATGTTGAAGACTAATACAAAACAACATGAGCAGCAGCATCACTGAAAGTCATTTGAGTGTTCCTAACATCTACCCTGTTTCTGATCAGCAAATGACTACTGGAGCATTCTGGCACTCATTTCTATCAAAGCATTCTAAAAAAATGAGACAACAATGTTTCCTCTTGAATGTTTCCTTACTTCCACCATGCAGACCTGTATTTCACAATGAATCTCATCTGCTATGATTTGAAATCTGGAGAATGTGATGTGTACTTTATATTGAAATCACTGTGTGAGGCTGACACAAGGGTATTCTTCCATGCAGCTCAAATGGATAATACCTGCAGCATCATTTTTTATTTTAAAGACACTGATGAATTGGTTGATGCTTCCTACATTTAGTTATGGGACTGAGCAAGATATGTAGCTATGCAAGAAGAAACCAGGAGATGCACTGTCATACTAATACTGCCATTCATTACTTCCACCGTGTGATGTAGTGTCTGCTGCTCTTGGGGTTTACAGACTCACTGGAGTCAACACAGTGAGAGGTTTCTCTGGCTGTGGTAAAGTGACATCAATGCAGTGAATCTTACAATTAAAAGATTTGGTACATGGAGATGATGCAACAACTTGGAAAAAACGAGGGGCTCACTGAATATCTCTTCAGTAAACTGGCTTTATTCACTGTCACAATACTTTACAATGATCCTGTGAGTGATAGTTTGTCCACTGCTCGTGCATGTAAATGAAGGCAAGTGGTGCACTATAAATCTGAAAGACTTCCTCTGGAATCCTTCAAACAACAATTCTGGGTGGACTTCAGTGATGGATTTGTTGGAACCTGAGACATACTAGAAGTAGACTGCCAGGAGGAGTGAAATTGTTTCTAAACTATAAAAATGGACATTCAGATGAGCCAAGTAAAGCTACTGTTCTAGAATCATCTGAAGAAAATAGTGATACCAATGAATACCTAGATTAAGAATATCCAGTGTATGACATGTCACAGACTTGATATCAAATTTGAGTCGAAGTATTTTATTTTACTTAAATGTATGCCATAATAATTTGTACCTTTGTTATTGATAATATTAAATGTGACTTTAAATAAATAAATGGTAAAACTTTCCACTTGGAATGAGTCCTCTTATTGTGTTGTCAAAAAAGTGGTCAATATTGATGGTTTTTGCATTTAAAGGCTTAGAACAGCCAGACAATAGGACATTACTCATCAAGAGACAAAGGAAGGTTTTAGGTTATTGAAATACCTATTGAAAGTAATTTAGAAAACCCAAATCAGCCTCATAGCACACATGTGCCCCCTGTACTTACCAGAATTGGCAGCAGCAGAGGCAGTGGCAGCGGTGGTGGATCCTCAAAAGCTAAGTGGGGCATGGAAGCTGGCACAGGTGTAGAGGATCTGGAGGGGGAGCCCCCTGGATCCCTCTTAACTGAGCTAGCAGGGAGCTGCATTCCTGAGCCATACATGAACAGAGCGTGCAAACTGGCATGCTCTGTGGGGCACAGGCAGGCAGCCGGCTAGGGGGGAACTTTCCCCTGGGTGAGGGAGGACTGCCTGGAGGCTGATCCCTGGGGCGGCAGCTGCAGCCACCCTAGGAACCAGACCTCTCCCTGTGGGAGGGAGACACAGGGAGCAGGGCTGCCGGCAGGCTGTGTGGTGGGCCAGTAGGAGGCCGCTTCTGCATTGAGCCACCCACCTCACTGCGCCTGACCACCTTCCAGGCTCTGAGTGCCTCCCTGAGGGTGCCTCACATCTGGCCAGCCCCCTTCCTGGAGCACACCTACTAGCCTACTAGCCTGTCACCACCCAGGGATGGGCTTGATTCTAGCTCTGTGCACCCTGGGAAATACAGACCTAGTAGACCTTGAGGGTACTTGATTCACTTCTAGAACTTGGGATGCTTCCCTCAGTTGGAAGCACCAGTAGTGGTCTCCCTTAGTCAGCCAAACCAAGGGGACCCCAAGGAATAATCTAGACCCACTCCCAATAAGTTTCCCATCCTAGGTACAGAGGGGAACTTTATTGGTTACAAGGGGTAGGGTTGGAATAATGTACAGGGTAGAGCAATATCAGAGAAATACCATAGAGCAAACTGGCATGGCTGGGTAGCCTTTGATCACGCATCTGAGTTACTGCAAGCTAGTTAGATCTCATGTAGCTTACTCACAAGTATCATCCAGAGGCAGGTGGAGACTCCCTCTGGAGGCAGGCAGTTCCTTGATCATGAGTTTTGAGAGAGCAAATTTCAGATGTTCCAGCTCTTCTCTCTCTGTGAGACTTCCTCATCACTGCTGCCCCTTTCTCCTGGGCAGTCCTTAACTTATATAGCCTTTATGACCTCATTTACCTGGTCCAATGGAGGCCAGCACCTGTTGGCTGTCAGTCAACCAATTTGAAATGCATCACTAGTTGCTGGGCAGACTGGCAGTTCCTAGCTCCCCAGGGAGCCCAAGCCCCTCACCCAGGTATGTGATGCCAGTCATGTAGGCAGAGGGAGCAGGTTTCCCCCCTTCTTCAGGAATGTATCCAGCTCAGGTTACCTAAAGAGCTAGGGTAAGGTGTGTATCCTCTGCAGGGCCCATCCTAACCAAATTGTCACAGATCAGAGTTTTTGGGGAGAAACAGAGGTGGCCTTCCACCATAGACTGTTTCGGGGAAGCCCGGAGCAGCCTGACTGGCTGAGCCAGGCCAGAGCAGACCAATTGACTGCTGGGTCGGTGAGGGTAATTCAAACCGTGGCCCTTAAAAGCCATGTTTTGATCAAGCCTCCGGCAGTTGGGGGTTGAGTCTAGAGTGGGCACATGTGTGCCTCCAGCACACGTGTGCCCCCTGTATTGACCAGCGGCAGTAGAGGCAGAGGCAGTGGCAGCAGATCCTCTAAGAGTAAGTCAGGCAGGGAAGCCAGCACAGCTATAGAGGATCCAGAAGGAGAGCCCCCTGGATCCCTCTTAACTGAGCCAGCAGGGAGCCACGCTTCCGAGCTGCATGCAAACAGAGTGCACAAACAGGCATTTGTGCAGCAGGAGCCAGGAAGTAGTCTCCAGCAAGAGAGAGAGGAAGAGTCACAGCTCTGCCAACATGGTAAGAACATGGGGAGTGGCTGCTAGGGACCACGCCCTAGTGGTAAGGACATGGAGGCTGGCCACTGCAGAACCCACTCTGGTGGTGCCACCTACCCTGGGTTCCTCTGAGGCCTCCACTCAGATGGAGCCCATGGTGGGGTCAGTGGGGTCTTCTCTTCCAGGTTGGCTGATCTCATACGGTGTGCTTTCAACTAGCTTCGCTGGGGGATGGGGCCACAGGAGGACACGAGGAGACTTCCCAGCCAAGACAGGTGACAAGCACAAGAAGTACTTAGGTAAGTGTCAGGGGTCTGGATAGTCCTGGGATCGGGGGGGAGGGGGTAGGGTGCATGCACCCATAGGAGGCCTTAAGTGCCTTTACAATAATGCTCATAGTATGGGGAACAAGTAGGAGGAACTTGCCCTCCTGCTAACTAACACAACATCAAGGGCTACAGACTGTTCAGGCAGGATAGAATGGGAAGGAAAGGTGGGGGTGTGACACTCTCCATCAAAGAGCAATACACATCCTCAACAAACAACATGGGGTCAGAGAAGGGGCAGACTGAACTGCTCTGGGTAGGATACAAGAGGGCCGGGTGGAAAGGGACTTAACAGTCAACCACCCAGATGGGGAAGGGATGGAATTCTCAGGTCAGCTTGCGGACACAGTTAGGTCAAGGGATGTGGTCATCATGGGTGACCTAAACTACCTGGACATCTTCTGGGAGGAGCAGTCAGCCAGGTCTGACCACTGATGTAGGTTCCTAGCTGAGATACAGGATCTCCACCTAACCCAGGAGGTGCACAGTCCCACCAGGAGAAATGCTTTGCTGGACCTGGTCCTGGCCTCAGGCGATGACCTGGTGAGGGGACTGCAGGTTCTCAACTACCTGGGCGATAGCGATCATGGCCTATTGGAATTCACCAACCAGTGCAGGGTGTTAAAGGCCTGCAGCAAGGCAGCAGCCCCTGACTTCAGGAAGGCCAGTTTCAATGAGTTAAGGAAATTCGGTGGGGAGGCACTGAGGTCTCGGAGGGCAGGGGAGTTGGGAGTCCAAGATGAATGGTTGTTTTTTAAGGAGACGATTCTCCAAACCCAAAGGTGACAATCCCAATGTGAGTCAAGTGGGGCAAGAGTGTTCAAAAGCCCCCATGGCTCACCAAAGGCATTCAGGAATGTCTAAAATCTAAAAAGGAGGTGTATACCTGATGAAAGGGAGGGGCCATCACCAAGGAGGATTATACCTCCATTGCTCGAGACTGTAGGGGGGCTGTTAGGCAGGATAAAGCAGAGACAGAACTAGAACTAGTGACCAGGATCAAAGATAACAAAAAGTCCTTTTTTAAATACATAGGGAGTAAAAAGAAGGCACTAAGTAATGTGGGGCCCCTGCAGGACACACTTGGCAATCTACACCAGACGGTAAAGCTGATCTCTTTAACAAATTATTTGCCTCCATTTTTCTGAGCAGAGACTGTGACATACTCCCATCTTGGATTCCGGACAGACTCAGGAGAGGCACAGCCAGGCCTAGGGTCAGGGTGGACCTAGTTAGGGAACTTCTGGTGGGGCTGGATGTGTTCAAATCAGCAGGTCCAGATGATTTCCACCCCAGGGTCCTGAAAGAATTGGCAGAGGTCATTGAGGGACCCCTAGCATGGCTTTACAAGAATTCATGGTGCTCTGGCCAGGTGCCAGAGGACTGGAAAAGGGCCAATGTGGTCCCCATTTTCAAAAAGGGGAAGAAGAAGGACCCAGAAAACTATAGGCCAGTTAGTCTTACCTCGGTCTTGGGGAAGCTCTTTGAGAAAATTATCCAGGAGCACATCTGCGAGGGACCAGCAGGGGAGACTATGCTTAGGGGCAACCAACATGGATTTATTAGGGGCAGGTCCTGTTACACCAACCTGGTTGCCTTCTAAGAACCAGGTCACAAAATCCTTAGATGCAGGTGTTGTGGTGGACGTAATCTTTCTGGACTTAGGAAGGCCTTCAACACTGTCTCTCACCCCATTCTCATTAAAAAGTTAGGTGACTGTGGTGTTGATGCCTTTACAGTCAGATGGATTGCAAATTAGCTGCAGGACTGCATCCAGAGAGTGGTGGTGGATGGGAATAACAGCCACAAGTTGACTGAAAGCGAGTTCAGGCTAGATATCAGGAAGCACTACTTCACAGTCAGGGTGGCTAGGATCTGGTACCAACTTCCAAGGGAAGTGGTGCTCACTCCTATCCTTGGGGTCTTCAAAAGGAGGCTAGATAATCACCTTGCTGGGGCTGTTTGACCCAAGCATTCTTTCCTGCCCATGGCAGGGGGTCGGACTTGATGATCTGCTCAGGTCCCTTCTATGAAACTATCACTATGATACTTTCTATGAAACTATCACAAGCTTTTGGGCACAAACATTCTCCTTCAGGTATAGGGAGAATCTGCTGGTGTTTATGTACTATCTGGGGTGGAATAGAAATTCAAGCCAATATTCAAAATGCAGGTCTATGAAAATGCAAATGTTTGGCAGTAAGGATTTGAGAGGATGGAAGGCAATAGGTATGAGAAAACTAGGTGTGTGGACGGGGTGTGTGGGGGAGAATGCTGACCTGGTGCTTGTATGTCACTGGTAAAATGTAGAGAGGCTACCTGCGGTTTTTGGATGGCAGGCAGGTTATGATGTTTTGTAAAACCAATGTCTAGATTTAGTCCCTTCTTTCTTGTCTGCAGTAGATTTATGAAGTGAAGTTTGTAGGCTCATCTATGAAACATGTTTCGTAAATTTCCTTTGAGGATTAGAACTAAGGACTGGAGAGAGAGTGGTTGTCTTGTGAGAAGTGTGGAGCCATAGATAATTGGATATTTTTGACTTTGATAGATTTTTGGTGTGCGTTCATTCTGGTATGCAGTTGTTGTTCTGTTTCTCTTATGTAGTTTCCATCAGGGCATTCAGTGCACTGGATGAGATATATTACATTTCTGGAGGTGCAACTGTAAGATCCAGGAATGGTGATAGTTATTTTGTGGGGTGTAGTTATTGTGGAAATGATGGAGATGGTTTTACATTTCTTGTTCTGGCATGGTCTGTATCCATTCAGTGTGTTTTGGGCCATAGGAAGTTTGCTTCTGGTGATGTGGTCAGCAAGGTTTGATGTTTGTTTAGAGGTTAGGATGACTGGTTCTGGAAAGATCTCTTTAGGAGTTTGGTCTTTTTCTGGTATGAGTTTCAATTGTTTAAGGATTTTTTGTATAGGTTCCAGGGAAGGATGGTACGTCATAACTAATGGTGTGTGATTTGTGGGGATTTATTTTTGTACTGCAGCAATTCTTCATGTGGTATCTGGGTGGATCCTTCAAAAGTGTGATCTATGTCTCTGGGAGAGTTTTGTTGTTGGGTGAAAACCTGTTTGAGATTTGTGAGCTGACAATTAGAGGTGTTCTCCTCAGTGCAAATTTGGTGGCATTGGAGGACTTTTCTGTACATTACAGCTTTCTTGGTGTGTTTAGGATGATTGCTGTTCTGCGTAGATATGTATGTTGGTCCATGTATATGTTGGTGTTTATTTCACTATTCTGAATATTTATCATAGTGTCTAAAAAGGAAATGTTGGTGCTGGGGTGTTTAAGATAATGGCTGATAAAGGTGTGATGATTACTGAATATGTATTGGAAATCAATCAAAGATTTCTGGTATTTTTGTCCAAATGATGACAAATGTCATTTATAAAGTGGCTTTGATAGCACAATTCTTCTTCCAGGCGGCTTATAAAAAAGGTTATCACATTGTGGGGCCATTTTGGTGCCCATAGCTGGCTGTGTCTATGGTCTGGAGGAAGTGTTGGTTATTGAAATTGAAGCTGTTGTATGCAAGGATGAAGTGTATAAGTTCAGTAATATCTTTAGGTCTGCACTCTGAGTTGTAATCTTTCTTGTAGATATGTTAGGCAGGCTTGGGTGCCATCCTGGTGTGGGATGTTGGTACATAAGCTGGTAATATCCATTGTGCCTAGGAGGCTATTTCTTGGAAGGTGGTCTATGATTTTAAGTTTTTCAGAGAAAACTTTAAGGAAGAACATTTTAAGGGAGCACATTTATTCACATGAGCAGTCCTAGCAGATGCAGTTGCTGGCCCACACAGGATCTTAATTTTGACACTAATTCAGATAAACAGGAAGAAATACCCTGTGGCCAAGTCTACACAAGACTCTGATTGCTCAGTTGTTACTGTGCAGTCATTTAGTCATTTATACAAATACAAAATAACTGCACAGTAACTGGGAGTCATTGCACAATAGCACCACCAAACAGCTTTTTTGTGATGCTGACTATGCAGTAGCTTGAGACTACTGTGCAGTAGTGTCACATCATGCTTTCTGCCACATGATGCTAGTGCACAGTAGTCACGTGCTACTACAGTCAGCATCCCCTTTAGATGTGGCCTGTAAGCAGTCACCACTTGGCTGGCTGTACCTTGATACAAGGATGACAGTAGATAGGGAATTCACTATTGAGTCTGGACATGACAAGGCCAATCTGAGCTCTACATATATGATTGAAGACTTGGCAAACAGTTCTGAGAGGAAGAAGTGGATCCAGATGATGTCAGGTCACTGTTCTTTCCCTTTGACTCTTGTTTTGTGGTGACCATTTGTGAGCTGGGAGTATAGGGCCTGTTTCAGGAACCAGTGGTCAGGCTTCCTTATGGCATGTCCTGCCTATCAGAGCATGTGCTGTATAAACATAGCATTCATGCTGATAGTATTTGTTTGAGCAAGAACACTGGCATTCAGTTTTCTGTCCTTCTAATTGTTGTGGAGGACTTTCTGAAGACATCAATGACGGTAGTATTCCAAGGCTTTTGGGTATTTCTGATATGTTATCGAAGTTTCACAACCATCCAAGTTTCATATCCAACAGGGTAGAGATGATAACAGCCTGGTAGAGGAGGAGTTTGGTCTGGGTATTGATGTCATGATAAAGAGATGACCAAAGGCAACACTGGCAGATTTTATCTGGTGTTGAATATTGTCATCTATGTTTACTTTTTGGGAAAAGATGGCTACAGTTGGGGAAATGGTCAACATTCACCAAGGACTGTCTTTTAATTACACTGTGGGGAGAAGGAGCTGGTTGGTTTTGGTAAAGTATCTTGCTTTTTGTGAAGTCAACAGTAGGTGCATCTACATGTGTGCCCAACTACACAGTTGTTACTATGCAGTCATTTAGTAACCACCAGTATTGCACAATCCCAGCACCACATGGGTCATTTCTGACCCTACTGTGTGGCAGGTCATTGCTGCTGTGTGGTAGTGGTGGCATCATGGTTTGTGCCTGGCAATGTAGCTCATTACTATGGCAACATAGCATCTCATGTAGATGTACCCAGTGACTCCAACCATTTCATACACTTCACAGAGGCAGTCAAGATTGACCTGGAACTCTTCAATTGAGTGGCCACATGACATTCATCAGCATACTGAAGATCAGTTATGGAGGTGTTGGCTAACTTGGATTTGGAATGTAGCCAATTGAAGTTAAAAAGATTCTTGTCAATGTGATTCTGGTTGCTGACTCCAGGTAGAAGCTTATGAGCACTAAGATATAGAATAGCTGTGATACGTATAGGAAAAAAGTGTTCATACAATCACATATCCACCATCATCATAGTGCCCAGCTGATGGGCAGGCCCAGAGCCCTCTTGCTTGCTCCAGCCAGGTTGAATAGGAAGCCAGGCTCATCTGGGGACAGCAGCAGCAGTAGGCAGAATCCTGCTGCCTGTTTCCCCAAGTTGTTCCCTGTCAAAACCAGGAGCAGACTCAGGGAGTGGGAACACAGATTAAGAAGAAATATGTCCAAAGAAGACAATTCTTCTTGTCCTGCTGTCTCTGAATGAGCCCAGCTCCCCCTCAGTCCAGCAGGAGTACAGCTGAAATGGCTTTGCAGTTCCCTCTTACACCAGGTCAGCCTGGCTGTGAGTGGGCAAGGGAGGGGAAATGGAGAGGAGGGACGGGGAGGGGAGAGAAGGTGCTGAGCATGGCGGGAAAGGGAAGGGTGCTGAGAGCGGGGGGGTTGTGTGGAATTTGTACCTTCTTTGTAGACTCAAACATGTCTCTAGCTGTTGATCTCACAGCAAAGCTGAGAGTGGGACTGCAGCCACCTCTGCAACATGGGTTGCTAGTCTTGCACCCCACCTTTACAAAATCCTGAATGTGTCCTTGGATACACTAGTGTTTAGGTCTTTCCAAATTAGGTTGATGCAAAATTGTTCATCCAGTTCATCCAATTCATTGCATGTGTGGTTAAGAAGACAGAGGTTTTATATGAACAAAGGACAAAACCTAATAGAGAGAATGAAAAAAAAGTTTGTCTAAACCCAGTTGAAACCTGGTTTTCTGGGAGAGGATAAAAATAGAACACAGATTAAGAAGAAATATGTCCAAAGAAGACAATTTGAAGGCAATTTAACATGTTATTCCCATATGTAGTGCCATTAACTTCATTAGAAATACCTAGAGAAGTAATTTTTTTTTGCATTCTTAAAACCTTAAGCTGTACATTCAGATTACTGAACAGTTGCGAGAGAAAGAATGGAATTAAAAACTGACTGAATAAAATCCGTTAAAAATTTTTGGAAGTTTTATAAGTAAAAACTATAGTCAACTTCATCAGAACATTCTGAATAGAAAGGTATGTTTTTTGTAACTACAGATTTGAACAGATAACAGGTAGTGTATATGTTCTAAGTCTTCTTTTGCATCTCCCTTATTACTTAATGCACACATTAGGCTTGTGTGAAGCAGCAAGTATTCAATTTGGATTCAGCCAATTTGGAGGGACAGTGATTTGATTAGGTGATTTGAATCACTGTTCTGATTAGATTTAGGCAATTTGGATTTGGAGATTTGGTGCCAATTCGGAGATTCAGCCATAGAATATAATGGAGAATCACTAAAATACCTATAACCTTGTCATTTGTTTGCATATTTGGATAAGAACATCAGGAATGGTAGCCCCTTCTGAGGGTATGAAACCTGCCACGTTTCAAAGAGATAGGTATAGGAGTTTCTGTGAAAGTGCACCTCAAACTGTTCAGACACAGCTTTATATGTTGTTTCTACATCCATCCCAGACTACTGTGGTTGGAAAGGGAACTCAGAGAAAGATCACAGTCCCTAGCCAGCTACAGATATCAATATTAGAGCAGTTTCCCCCCATCCTCAGCCTTTTCCATATATAGAAGGTCATCCCATCCCCCTCTCTCTTTTTAGTTTCTGTTTGCTGCAAGCCTTCTGAATCTCTCCGAACCAATTTGGAAGCTTCCAATTTGATTCAGACCTTTTAACAGGTCTCCTGATTCAATTTAGATTCAAAGATTTGGCTGCTGAATTGGGCTGAATCTCCTCCAAATTGAATCGGTGACCGAAGCTTCATATAGCCCTAGTACACATATGTAACCTGGAATCAAGCTGCAGCAAAAGTACAGTTTCACTGCAAAGAAGGTGCAGAGGTGTTTTATTTGGTTAAGTCCCAGACCTGTATTACATTCATGATGTAAGGGACATTTCTATTGTATTTTATACTACTGCACTCCTTGGCTGTGTCAGTAATAAAGAAATGTCAGTTTTCTTTTCATTGATTTTCCAATAGGTATTCTATGGTCCACATTTCATTCTTAATTCTGTGTTCAGGATTTGGGAAATTAATGTTACTTGCACTTCAAAGAACTAAATTTACTGCTAATGTGTGACAGTGTCTATTATTTATATATTGTATATGAAAGATCAATCTAATAGCCAGGCTGTGCTTCATTAATAAAATAAAAGCTTCTTAATGGGTGACATTTACAAGTCAGTATAGAGTAGAACTTGTTTCTCAGTTAGGAAGAACTCTTCTTTAACTAAAGTTTGAAAAGTCAAGTTTTCCTGCCCTAAATTTTTTCTTACTTTTTTTTTACTGTGCTTACCGAAAAGGGTTGCCACCTTACTCCTACTCAACCTTCCCTCCCTATTTTACCTCCTATCTTACTAAAAGTTACTGGAGGAGCTAGGAATGCACTCAGCTCCATTTTCTCCTTATGCCATCCTGTCAAATGCAAACAACTTTCTCAGTGCCTAGCTGAATAAACACCTGTTTGAAGAATGGGTGTTTGAAGCTGATCTGGCAAGAAAGAGTTAAGGCTAGCATGAAACAGGAAGCACTTATCTACCCTGCCTTATAGCATGAAAAACTAATGTAGTTGATTTCATTTCCTCTCAGAAAGTTTGTTACATCCACTCAAAGGAATCCAAAACATCCAAATGAAAAAAAAATCTACTAATTATTCAAGTCTACTCCTCTAGAAAGGTAGGAAGCTGTCATAGGGCGTGTCAGTGCTTTTAAGAGCAGAAACAGCTTAGCAAAGGAGCCTGGCAGGCTACACAGAGCCCCACAGCTGCAGGTTGCCTGAGTAACAGGCTAACATGGTAATTAGCTGAAACTGTAGCCTGTCAGCTGACTGGAAGGGGTTGGAGTCCAGGGTACATATAAGGTCAGGGCTGAGGCTGACTGGGGGCCTGCCTGTCTTTGGTAACTGCTAGGAGGAGCTGCTGCATAAGAAAGTGGCCCCATGCACCTGGCTGCATGCTTTGCTACCTCCAAGTGCACTAAGACTCTAGGGGCTCATGAGGTACCCAGAGATAAAAGAAGCTGGTATTCTAATGGAGTTGGGCCTCTCAAAGGGGCAGAGTGCTGCTTTTCTTATTAATGTTATGTTGTAGCCCAGGGGCTTAGGTTTGTGTTTTTGTTTGCACTGGTGGACCAGGATGAGGCTAATAGAGGAGAAGGAGGCCTCATTGGGGGCACAATTGTGTAGAGTCCTAGCGCCAGTGGGATGCAGTCTCAGGGGCTGCAGACAGTCCAGCACTAGAAGGTGGGGTGTGATCTGCAAGGGGCTGGAGAGCCCAACGCCAGCGGTACACAAGCTGCAAGGGGCCAGAGAGTAGGCCTGTGCAAAGCAGCTAGTATTCGCTTTGGATTTGGCCGATTCAGGGGACATTGATTTGATTCAGTGATTTGAATTATTGTCTTGATTCGATTCGGCCAAATCTCCGAATGTCCAAATCAGCCAGCCCCCCCCCCCAGCCCAGCAATGGTTACCCCACCTGCCCTTGCTTCCAGCTCTTTGAGAAAAAAAAGCCCCAGATCACTGGGTGCTGCCGCATGGGGGGGGCAATCCCCATTGCCCCCCACTGCCACATGGTGCAAGGCTTTCTCTGTACGAGCCCCCCAACTTCCTCTCACTCCTTCAGGCCCCCATGAGTGCCTGGCCTGGGCCAGCTCTGGCTCTTTAAGAAAAAATATTGAACCCCCACCCAGACTCACTGTTCTTGCTGGTGGGAGACAATCCCCACTGCCCCCCACTATGCCATACCATGTAGGGGGCTCTGCACAAGCCCCCCAAAGCCCCCAGGCCACTGCAGGAGTGGAGAGTCCTGTAGCTTTTCTGTTTGTTTTTTTTCTTAAAAGGCCAGAGCTGGCCCAGGTGGAGGGGGCTGGGAGAGATGGGGGGTAGGGGGCTCATGGCAGAGCCTCCCATGCAGCATGGGGCAGAGGGGACAGCAGGGATCTTCCCCCCCACCTGGTAGCATCCAATGAGCTCTGGGGCTTTTTTTTTTAAGGTACCAGGACCTGGGGTGGGTGGGGAGTAGGCAGGGGTTGGGGGGTCCCCCCATGTTCCCCTCCCAACTCCCTGAGCCTTCCTTCCCCCGTCCCTAGTACTTAGCATCTCGGATCACCTGCAGCTCCCTGCTGCAGCCACTGGAGACTGCTGGAATCATCAAAGCTGTCTGAATCTTTTCTGAAGATTTAGAGAGCTTTGAATCTATCCAGACGTTTAAATTGGTCCCCTAATTCTATTCAGATTCAGAGATTTGGCCACCAAATCAGGCTGAATCTCCTCCGAATTGAATGACCACCCAAAGCTTCACACAGCCCTACCAGAGAGCCCAGCACCAGACGGGCATGAGCTGCAAGGGCCAGGGGCCCAGTAATAAAAGGAGTTTTTTGGATAGTTCCTCAAAGTCAGGCCCAACACAGTGGGTGTAGGCTAGAAGGCCTAGCTATATCATAGGGGTGGAGTCCAAGTAGGCCCAGGCCCCAACACAGCATAACAGCAATGTAACATCTGCAAGGCATGGGGCATGGTAAAGGGGTGGTTGGAGCCATGAAATTGGCCCATAAGGCCTGAGGTTTCTCATGCAGCACTGTACTGAAGAGAGGTCTGGCAAAGGGCCTACAGATGAGAGTTCTTGAGTAAGGTTCAGCAAACCAGGACTAAGCAAAGGCTTGTGGGCAACTTCCTGAGTTATTTTCCCCTCAAAGCCATGGCAGGAGAGATAAGAGGGTGCCCTTGGGGCAGAGTTTGCACGGTCACGGAGCTGCCAGGGGCATCACGGCCACGCCTGGGGGTCTCGCTCCATGACAGAAGCATATGTTCTGTTATTACCTTTCAGCTCTTAGAAGACTGGTGTGGTAAGTATCCTTTAATAAAATATAGGTACTTCTAAATACCATTAGTCAGGTGTCTGTTTTGTTGGAATCATGGCCAAAGTAAGTGCAATTGTTATAAGCACCAGAAACAGCATTCGGGAGATTGATGAATAGTCAGCTTGAAATGTTTGTTATTAGTGTGGCAAGAAGCTTTGGCAATTGAAAAGGGAATATGGATCATGTGGATGTAAGATTGTGAATGCTATGGAAATTAGTAAGGTTTCAAATGTCTTGCCAAACTCACATAGCAAGACAGTGTCTGAGCTTAAAGTGGAAACCAGGTATCTACAAGTTCTGAGCATTTTAAACGTTAGACTTTGTTTTCCTTAATTTTTTTTGCCTGAATTTCTCAGCTCAGATCATACAGGCAGTATTGCATCTTCAGTCAGCCATTTATAGCAGACAGAACATTGTAGACCTGAGGCCCCAACAATTAACCCTTCATTGCACCCCACCCACAAGCCTATGTCTGTGTTCCTTTTTTAAATCCTGTCATCCAGGATTTTGTTTAGAGCTATCTGCATGCTCGGAATGTAAGTGGGTATCGAATATTTTCCTTCGTATATAAAATGTTATGAATTCATTATCATTTGCCCAAATCTTCCCTAGTTGTTCTCATTTCCCGTGTTCTTAATATAATTTCCCCCTATAGAAGATAATGTTCCTTATACTTTGACTGGTTTATCCAGTGCTTGGGACAAGAACTAATACATTTCAACAGTCTTCAAAAGTCAACCATATTCATCCTCTACCAAAAGTCAGGATACTGATAATATTTTAATTTTAGTTACCCTATATATTAAAACTGGGGACTGGTTTTTAAGCAAAGCATAGCTCAATGTAGCCATTCTTTTAAAGACATCTTTGTACTTGCTTTTAATATTTACGCCTGGAAAATAGTAAGAAAGATGTTCCCAGATTTACATGATTTTGAAGTAAATTGTACAGAGGGTTCTCATTATGTGAATATAAAAATATTCATTTGGAAAGGTTTTATTAAGGGAAGAAATAATTGCACATGTATTCCATAAAAATGTAATAAATAACTTCATTTTTATAATAGCATCTTCAACTATTTTATACCTAAGTGTATAAGAATTATATCCTAGATACACTTAAAAAAAGAGATCCTTTTAGTTGTTTTTTCTCATGTTCCCTAGCTTCCCAATTCAGTCTATACAATGAAATAGATGCTTCTGTTTAGAAGAATAATGGGGCACATTTAATATCTTTTATAATAATCTCTGTGTGGCTGCCGAGTCTCAAATAGTCATTCTTGTGCAACCTTCGCTCTGGTGGTAGATGTAAGGTGCCTTATGGACTCGTGCCACAGACCAAGCAGATGTCTCCCCCTCGAGTCACCACTCCTGTTCTTGTCTGCTACGACTTGTTGTTCCTCAGTAGGCGGGATTGGTTGTCAAGTGTACTCAGTGGCCCGTGGTTCACCTCGCGGTCATTCACGGGGCTCCACCACCCCTACACCCCAATCTCATGCTTCCTTCAGTGCGTTGTCCTTCCGTCAGCCTCGTCCCCTCTGGTGGGATAATGCCTCATGGCTTGGCATCTAGAGGCCCATAGCCAGGTTCACCCGTGTGGGCCTGACCCCTCAACCTTCCTTGCCTCTACCCCTTCTTTTGGGGAAACACAAAAAAACCTTCCAAGATTCCTCCTTGGCCCCGTTTCTCAGGGATACCCGCACTTCCCACTCTTCCCCTTCACACGGGGCAACTAAATAAAATATATTAACAAAACACAGAATAACGAGCCACTTCCTGATGTGGCTGCATCCTGCCCCCTTACTATCCTTCCCCTGGCCCTAGCTGGCGGGGGGGGCGGTGTGCGGCTCTTTACTCCTGGCCCATCACCTCCAGGATTCACTCCTATTCTCCTGTCATCCCAGCTGGGACTGGCGGCGATACCCGCCCCAATTTTAAAACCCTTGGGGTTCTCCCAGGGTCTTCTCCCACTGGTGTGGCTTCCTCCTCACCATGGTTATCCCAATACTCCCACCTGGGGTCAGCTCAGACTCTGGGTGCAGTTCTGGCTCCATCCCTGTGGCTGGTGTGCCTGTTGCTCCCTCGCCATCCTGTGTGTGCTCCTATTGTGGTGCTCTGCCCCACTCTGCCAGCGTCTGCCCCCAGCTCGTCAGGCTCCATAGGTACCATGGGGAGGATCCTTTCCTTTCCCTGCAGCAGCTGCAGCTCCCCTCTTGTGCTGCTCTCCCTCCTGCCTTCTGCGGTATCAGCCACCATTTTTATTTTCACCAGCTGGCATCTGAAGCTGATGTCACCAGCCAGTCTTAATTAAATAAAGAGGTGGCTGATGAGTCGTGCGGGCTCTTCCTTCCGCCCCTGCTGAACTGTGTCTCCTGCCGCCGGTCAGTACCCCTTGTTATTTGTGTCCCTGGGACACTGCTTCAGAAACACTACTTAACCTTGTTATCTAACATGGGGGCAGGGGCTCTTATTAACTGAGCAATCCATTTACAAAGACACTGTGTTTGAATAGTTATAAAGCAAGGAGAAACTCCTCCTCTCTGCCTGCCTCCCTCCCTCCCTACACCTCCACACACAGGATGCTATATGATGAGAAATCAAGCAATGCTGTGATTGACGTATTCCTTCAATGGGAATACTTTTTGAAAGGTTTCCTTCCATTTTTTCCTTTTCCTTGCTAGTATCATATAGTTTCTCTTTGAAGTGTCTGCTGTTTATGAAACATTTCAAACAACTGTTTCTGTTTTCTGAAGCAAGGAACAGAAGGCAAGGAGAGGGATGCATGCCCATGTGCAACTGGGCACTGTGTTTATTACTCAGTATGCACAGAGTTGCCAGAATTTCAAAAGAAAAGAACAGGGAAGCAGAAAGGGATTTTTTTTTTCAAAAAAAGTTTAGAGATAAGGTGACATTCCACAGCTGTCATACTTTGTCTCACCCCATTGATTTCAATAGAACTATGACTTTACAGAAGCTGATATACCCAAGCAATGGGGAAAGACAGACAAATAAATAAAATTAACTCTCTCTCTCTCTTTCTCATCCTCTTCCCTCTCCCCCCCCCAAAGGAAAAGGCAATGATTATGATATTCTTTGCTTTCTTCCTTACCAACCAACTACTTCTCATTTACTGTATTTACTTGAAGATAAGACCACCCTGATTATAAGACAACCCCACAATATTTTGAGTCAGAGTTTATATATGGACAATTTATAAAGTTGTTATATTGTCTAGGTACAGAATCTAATTACTGGAGGTTTGCCTTTAATTTGTCCCCTTTTCACTGCTATGGCAGGGAAAATAAATCTAGTTGACAAGATCAGGTAGATCCCTTGCTTTCTGCCTCCCCTCAGCTTTTTACCCCTGCAGCCTCTCCCCCCACCTTTACTGTCCTACCCTGCTCTCCCTGAGCTTAAGGGAGTGAGGATAAAATTTGAAGACACTAACAGTGAAATAAATGTAGCTATAATAATCTGTATGTATTACCCATATACATAGGTCATACAGAATTGATGCATGTTACTTTCTTTGAAACTGCTACAAGTTTTAGCATATGTACTCCATAAACACACTTTTGAGCACATTGTGGCACCTACCTATATGTAGTACAAACTGGGAACATCTACACATTCCATGAATGTGCCTTAATTTACTGTGCAGTAAATCCTGGTTTATTAACTTGGTTCTGGGCACATATCTGTGGTATATGGAATGTACCTTTAAGGGCCAGCAGTGGGATGACCCTGATGCCATGTGACTATGTGAGTTGATGAATCCTGTTCCTAATAAAGATGAAGCTGTTTACCACCCCATCGGTCTCTACTGAATGGTGACTCAAGGACAGAACTGCAGGGGTATGGAAGTCTGAATGAGTGCCCCATCCCTGCAACCCAATGGCATCAAGTAAACATTATATGGTGTCAGAAGTGACCTGTCTCTCAGTGGAGTCACCAGCATCCTGATTAAGAGGGTTACAGTTTTCCATCAAAGAAAAAAATGGAGCATTTCAAACCTCCACCAGCATTATCCTTTACTGGAAATCTTGGGGAGCATTGGAAGAGATGGTTGCAGTCTCAAAGACTGAGGAAGAGGTGGAAGATTATAAAATTGCAGTCATGCTTCACTGCACTGGGGATAAAGCCCTAAAAATCTACAACAACATGCAAGCAGTGTTTGCAGACCCTAATAACAAAACTCTTACAGAGGTGCTTGCAGCATTCAAGAACTACTGAGAACCCAGAAAAAAAACCCTGTCTTTGAAAGGTATCAGTTCTGGAAACTTAGATGCAATGAGGGTCCAGGCACAGATGCTTTTGTTACAGAGCTCAGAAGCAGAACAGAGCATTGTGAATTTGGACTTGCTGAGGATGTTATGTTGAGGGACAAAATTCTCTTCAGCATAACTGACTGAAAACTCAGAGAAAGGCTTCTGGAAAATCCCTCCCTCACCCTAGCACAGGCTGTGGATATTTGCAGAACAAAGGCTCTTACAAGTGTTCAGGCCCAAGTTATGTCTGCAGAAGGAAGCTTGCATACAGTTGAGCAAAAGCAAAGCTGCCAGAGCACTTTGCAAAAACAAAACAAACCATCAGTGAAGTTTGCTCCACAGGAGGGCAATCAAGCTAACAAAGACAGAGCCTGTAAAAGTTGTGGAAGCACACAGGAGCCTGAGTCCTGCCCAGCTTTTGGAGAAACTTGTTATAAATGCTCAAGAGTGAACCACTTTGCAAAAATGCGGAAATCAAAAGGAGAGGCTCCAAAGTCTGCAAAAGGAGTCAGTACCATATACATGGGCACAATGTCTGCAAAGCAGCATTCACAGATGTTTGATAACCAGAAGGCCTGGTATAGCAAGGCAAAGTACGGAAGACTCAGCTCAGGTTACATTGGTTGCATTTGGCAGTGCATGCATCAAACCACAAGGTGCAATCATTGCGTACTGCAAAGCTGGTGCTAATGAATCAGATTTAACTTTTTATATAACAGACAATAGTGACCCACCAATACTTGGTAGGGTTGCATCTACCACTTTAGACCTTATCAGATGAGTCCATGGAATGGCTTTGACAGAACCAGCAACCAAGGTGGACCTTCTTAAACTATACCCGGATGTTTTTGAAAGTTTGGGCCAATTTCCTCATCAATAAAAGACAAGTTAGTGGATGACACGCTTTCTAGAGCCACAACGCTCACTTTCTGAACCTGATCTTTTCCACTCAGAAAAGGTGATTTACAGTGTGATGGAAACAGATCCACTCAGTGACCAGTTACTTCAGCAGTTACAGAAGCACACTAAGTCTGACAAGGAACTACAAGCCTTGAGAGCACAGCATCTTAATGGATGGCTGAGCAGCCAAAAACAAGTTCAACCTGAACTAAAGCCCTACTGACCTCTCAGAGACCAAATCTGGATTCAGAATGATTTGCTTATGATTGGACCAAAAATAATCATTCCAAGTGGTGCAAGGACCAATATGTTGACATTGCTTCACTCACCCCATCAAGGCTTATGAAGGTCGAAAGAGTGAGCTCAACAAATCATGTATTGGCCTAAAATGAAAGTCCACATTGAGCAATGGATTGATAATTGTGCACCCTTTCAAGAACTCCAACCCAGTAATCAGAAAGAGCCCATGTTCTCGTGTGAGATCCCAGACCTGCCTTGACTAAAACTGGCAGGGGACATTTTTAACCTACAGGGACACTCTTATTTGATTTTACTTGACTCTTACACCAAGTACTCTGAAGTTTTGCACCTGCCAGACAAAACAGCTGGCATGGTAGTAGCCAAAATGAAGACTGTGTTTGCTCACCATGGCATACCTAAAGAAATTGTCTGGGATTATGTGCCATTTGCAAGTCATATGATGAAACAATTTGTGACTGACGGAGGCATAATCTTTACCCATTCTATCCCAGGTTATCCACAATCCAATGGTCAGGCTGAATATGCACAGTTCAGATCATCAAATTAATGTTTAAGAAGACATTGCAGGATGGCTCTGATCTGTATCTGACATTACTTAATCTCAGGAACACACCCATTAATGATCTTGAGTATGTTTTACTCAAGTAAAGCCAAAAGGCTCATGATTTACCATACAGTTCATTGCGCTTGACCCTAGTAGAGTCAAAAGCATTTCAAGCCATAGTGACCCCACACCTTAGTTCTGCTTCAGATACTGCCCCCCGCCCCCCAAAGGATCCATGTGTCAATTAGCATCCCATTTAGGACTGGAACTAGGTGTTCTTGTCACAAGTCCTGGGATCCTCCAATAATTTATATGCAGATGAGGTGTAGGGCAACATGGTTGCACTTCACCTCATGGATGGCAGGGCCATATTAATCATATGTGACAGACTGAGAATGGGGGTGACATAAGGATTCTGGTGAACTCCTTGAGGTTCTGTTGGTGAAGTTTGCCAGACATTTAAGGCTCATGTAGAAATAGGATTAATTGAAAATGGGAAAGAAAGGCACAGCTCAATTGTGGGAGTGAAGAAGTAAAAATGTATCCACAAGTGGTTCACCATGACTTGAAAAAGAGACAGTGCTGAGGGAGACTGTGCTCAATGGACACTACCATATGTCTTACTCAGATGGGCTGCACTAACGTGTTCTTATGGTAGGTTCCCATCAGCATTGTTGTCCCATATAGGTCATGCACTTTATAGTCATACTCAGTACTTCTGCATTTGGTCAAATTCATTTTCCATTAATAAGCACATACTGCTTTTGACAGCAGTTTAATGATAATGATAGACAATGTATGAAATGAGGCTTCCTTTTCTATGAATGTAAGATTAGAAGCTTTTTTCCCCTATGCTGATTTGGGGGATGGACCTCATCTTGTATTTGATAAAAATGGTTATATTCATAAGCTCTTGTGACTTGAACATGCAACATAGGTTATTTGCTTATTTTTTGGCATACACAAGTGAATATATGTGGCTTCACTCTGGTTGTGGATGATTTAGGTGTATGTATGCCTATTTTCTAACGTGTAGTATGCCTCATGATTGTAGGTTTTCCTGTTTGCCCCTACCCTTCCCCCACCTCTTTCTGCTATAACTATCCATGTGTGTTTTTGAGCCTTTCCAGAGACATTGAGTGTTGGCTACAGTCAAGACTGGAAACTTTGACTGAAGTGTTCTAATGCTTCTGTTGAAAAATGAGCAAATGTCCCTCTGTTCAGAGTCAGGCTGATCACCATATCTGGGGTCAGGAAAGAATTTAATCCCATAGTCAGATTGGTGTGGACTGTGGGTTTTTTTTTTACCTTCCTTTGTAGCAGGGGGTCTGGCCTTCTATCTGGGATCTCTTGATCATATAGTGACAATGTTTTATAGAAGCAGGACATCAGCTGCTATGGTTCCCCTGCTTTACCTGTGACAGGCTAGAGTGTTAGGACTGTGTTGCATCGGGGTTGACAGTAATCTTATGTAGAGTTTAGATTGTGGTTTGTATGAGATGGTTTGGATAGGGATGATCCTGCCTCAGGTAGCAGAGTGGACTAGGTGACCTCCGGCAGTCCTGTTTTGTCCTATTTCTCTGTGACTAAGTGGTCATACAACTACACATTAACTAAATCAATGGTGTGATGAGAAGCCACAAAGTTATTTCACAAATATGGGTAATACCTTTGTGGTTGCTTCCTATCATGTCATTCATTTAATGTGTGGCTAGGGGTTCTTGTGGCTGGGAGCCCCATCAGCTGAGCCAAGCTCCTAGCTCAGGAGACTATGTTAACTTCTGAGCCTGGGAGCTCCCAAGTGACAGGACTCTCAACTATGGGGGCTCTATTTTGAGACTGCAGGAGCTTCTCTCCCAGCTGTCGTGTCACCAGGTGCTGTCTACCAGCTGTGGGGGTGTGTGGGGTAGAAGCTCCATGAGCTGAGGTGGCCCTCAGCTGTGGAAGCCTGCTTCTTGCTGATGCAGGAGGATTGGGCATAATGGGATCTGATTTTCTATCCCACAATCACGCTTCTTGCCAGGCATGTGTGGCATGGCAGGAGTCATGATTGTGTGGATCAATAATTAGATCCCATTATGCCTTTATCTGCACCTGTAGAAGGGCCCTTAGGGTTTGGGTGTGCATGGAACCACTCCCTATCACTTGCTGAGGGCAAGACTCCGGGTAGCAACAATGTATGACATGAAACCCAGTTCTGTGGAGGCTTCGCTGGCATTTGTGGAGTATGTTATTATTCCTTTGTCCCTGAAATCTAGCTTTATACATAGGTGTATGGGTATATACTCTCCAGTGCTACCAAAATTGCCAGCTCCACTCTGAGAAGTGGTTCTCTAAAAAATGAAACAATGATATTCCATGTTTATCATGGCTTCAGGGTAAATTTTCTTGGTACTTATGTGGAAGGAGTTATTTTTTATTTGCCAGTCCTGAAACAGTTAAAATGTGGATGTTGAGTTTTATTTCCCTAGCTTACATGTAATCACCTCTACATTTCTGAGAGTCTGCTGCTTCAGGAAAAATGGAAATTTTGTTTTCAGAAACTAACTGTTACATAGAAGACACCAACCATGTGCTTGCTCATTGAGATTTTACACTTCCTTCTTGTTTTCTATCCTCCCTTACTGGAAAATAAATGGCATTTTAATTAAGAGCATATTGTTGCTCTTTGTGTGTGAACAGATAACAAATGCCTCTTGGTTGTAGTTCCAGAAAGTCACTTTTTAAGATGTTTTAATACACTGTGATAGTAGAGCATTTGAATATTTCCTATAATAATGTACCTTGCATTTACATACATATAGCTTGTATTTCGCACAATTCTGTATTGCTTGAAGTGAGTTACCATTTGCTGGTGGCTCCTACAGCCGTGAAGTACCCTTCTGAATTCTTTCAGTAAATAACAGGCCTGAGCATTTCAGCAAAATTCAGGTAAATATTAAAAGGATATATGGGGTCTGGTGAAACCTGTAGAAGAAAATTCAGTTTTTGACAATGTGTTCTCTTAAAAAGGCACCTGAAAGTGTCCCCAAGCATACCAATTGCAGTTCTACTCTGTTTTTAATAAAAGAGCATCCGTATTAGGCAGACAGTTCTTTTACATTCTTTGTGTGGGTGCTTAAGATATTTGCCTATAGTTGTATTTGTATCTCAATTATTTTTATTTGTATTTCTCTTTGTGGTTTCTTTAAATATGTGCTTTATTTTTTCTTGAGTGGCTTTTTTATTGCTGCAGGGGAGGCAAAGCAGACAAGCAGACATGATGTGCACTCCAACTGAGTACAATAAAAGCAATTTAACGTCTTTTTGTCATGCCCTGCCATGCATTTCTTTCTTGCAGAAGAAAATAAATTAAAGGAATACTTTCAGAATGATAATTTTGATGTGGATAATAGCAGGTTAGACAGTCTTCTGATCATTTCAGAACCATCTACATTTAGGGCTTGGCCACATAGTGTCTAAATGCACATGAATGGATGCAATAATTTCAGTCATATATCTCTTACTGTTTAGCAGGATTAACCTCATATAGATTTGTAAACTATCTATGGTAAATTGATCTTGATTTTGTCTTCTAATTTTGTTTGGATAGGCTTATATTTATGGTATAGCTAGCTGAAAAGGCATGCTCAAAGTAAATACTAGTGGAAAGGTAGGACAAATACTTCAAAACCATTTGTGTTTGACAGCCAAACAAACACACCTTATACACTATCAGTATACGACAGAGATTAGCATTTGTATTGTGGGTCATGGGAACAACACTGAACTCTGATACGAAAACTTATTCTCTGAAAATTCAAAGATCACCTTTCATGCATTAAACCATTGAGGTCAGCCATTTGTTTTCAGAAATTAGTATGTAGAAGTGCTGTCGCTTCAGCCACCATTACTCATAGTAATGCTCAGTACAGTTTCACCTGCCTTTGTTAATCCATCCTTGCTTGAAAGGCAGAGTGAATCTTCTTCAAAATGAACACATGCTTTAACAAAACCCTGGACTTAAAACATGATATTCATTGTTAAGTGACCTCTGTGTAGTTTCACCATCTTATTTTGGTACCTAGTCTTTAGTTTTAGTCTACAGTCTTCTGAAGCAGCTACCAGGTTACAAGTTAAAGGAATGGCATGGCTCAGTGAGGCTTCTTGAATATCAAAGTCAGGAAAAGCCTGCTCTAATCAGCTTAACAAACCCACCTATGTCTCCATGATCTCTATGGAAAGAATGCCATCAATGTCATATTTTTTATATGTGACATTTAGAGCCACTTCCTTTTCAAGTCATCCTTTTAGAACGTAGCTCTGAATTCAGTTGAATCAGATCATTTTAGGTCTGGAGCCTTGTTTCCATAATTCCTTTAGCTATATACCCCTAAGTTACATCCCACTTTCAAAGGTCAGCCGATACCACAGAATAAAAAATTAACAGTGTACTGGAGTCATGGGGAAAGACCAGAATAGCTAGGGTGTTTCAAATGCACCAGAGGCCTCCTTTTGCATGTGAGGTTTTATTTTAAATATACATATATAACCACATATATATGCCACAGAATCAGACTTAGAGGGATGGAACTTCTTGCTCCTTCTGTAGTATCAGACTTCTATAAACTACAGCGATCTTCATTGGTAATTGCACATGTGCACCTTTAGTCGGAATGCATTTTAAGAAATTATGATGTTTTTACTGGACTCATGAACGGGTAAAGGAATTAGGCTGGAGAGTCCCTGAAGTGAGAAGGAGCTTCCCTTAAAGGAGAGTCAGAGGTCTAATGTTGTTTGCAGCTGCTGCAGGTACTCAGAGGAGTATGACATGCAGAGGAGAGGGAAGATTCATTCTTTATTTATCTATTTCTCTGGTTCACCACAAGTGAAAACTTCCATTTTTTCAGGTTCTGCTGCTTGAGAAAAACAACCATGGAATTATATGTACAGTATGCAGTATTGGTGTGCTTTACTTGAACAGTGTTAAATATTGCTCTCTCCTTAGGAACAACATGCAGTTCTTTAAGTACCCTCAGGTGTTCCTGGAAAATTAGATGTTAAAGCCTGTTTATATAAACAGATGACACTGAATAGTAGTGTGAATACTAGCAGACTGCAGGTTGCATAAAGAATATGATGGCTGAAATTTCTTTCATAGCTAGTGACTCTCCCCAGAACTGGGCTACACACAGTTGCTAGTGCAGCCCTATTTCACTGTGTTAAGTCAGTTTGAATTCTATCACTACATTCAATTTAGTGAGGTTTATGTTATTCAGTTTGCTGCCTATTATTGATCACTTCTGTCATGGGTAACAATTAATGCATTCGTCGATAGTCTTGTATTCTGCTGCAAATGATTCAAGTGTTCAGTCCTTTTTAAATGGACAAAAAACCAATGCTAATCAGAGTACTAAGTTTTGGAACCTCGAAGATGTGCACTAGTTCCTTTCGGAAGGTGAACAAGGTTGCTTCTGTGAAGTGATATGACTGTAATGATCACTTGACAAATTCCAGAGGTAGGCATCATTTTATTTTTCACGTTATACCTTTGCATTCTCTGCAGGAGCAACCTTGCTTGATTTTTATCACTTGCAATCCATACAAATAAAAGAAAGAAAACAATAAGCAGTGCATATTTATTGTTTAAGTTTTTAGAGATGCCAAGTGGATTCGATAAACTGTTGCTTGCAAATGACCTCAAATTGCCTTGAATTATTTAGAGAATTTAGACAGGTTATAATATATCACAGTGTTCTGTAAATGAAGATATACCTTCCCACCACAATAATTGGTCTTACATAAAATATTAGTTAGTCTTCAGGTCTCTGGAGTATGGAAACCTGTTACAGCTTTATCACTAAAAGGAGATCATTGACAATTGCTGCAGGAAAATGGTATCTCTTTTTCCTCTCAGTCACAAAGGAAATTTCTTCCAGAACTCAGATGAGCCCAACTGAGCAATGTAGAGGAATAATAAATTATAAGACTTTGTGACTAAAGAAATATTCTTTTTGTATATGGGAATTTTTTTCTGAACTATCACTGAAGCATAGAAAACATAGAAACATAGAAAAATAGGATTGAAAACAGATATAATATAAAACAATAGGTTTAATTTCTTTAAACTGCCTAGCTCCATCTCAAGAGTAGAACACTATGCATTAATTATATAGGGAACATTTTATACAAAAGATAGAAAAATGTATACTTAAGAACATGTTAATACTAGAGTTAAAAAACAACTTCATTCATAACAATAAAACACGAAAAGACCAGCTTATCACAACCAATTAAGTCATCTTCTCCACATGAGTCTGATTTATTGGAAAGATCTCTGGATCTGTTACTTTATGCTTGGGAGGGGAGGGAAAGGATTTTTTTTGCTTCTGTGGCTAATAAGAGGAAAAGTTTTCAGTATGCCCTTCTGGAAGATGTCTCACTACTAACAGCCTCCTCTCTTTTTTACCAGAGTGGTTCAATGCAACTCAGAAGTGTCAGATATAGTGAGGTTACATACATAGAAAAGTACCATGTCTAGTTTTGTAGCTGTACTTGGCTATACATGAAAAAGCATTGCTTCAAAGTGTGCATAATGCACGTATAAGGATCCTGAAATCTTTTCATTGCAAAATGCCATGCTACTTGGCTGGACAACATCCTTATATTTCATTCTGTTGGACTCTATTTAGCGATGTGCCAAGTGTGTGGTTCTGTAGTGTGCAGTTTATTACTAATCACCTCATCCAAGGTTTATCCTGTCACCGGCAAAATTAATGCAATTGCCAATACACTGTTCATCTCACTGTAAGAGATTCAGGTCCCTTGTCCCTGATATGGACAAGAAACCAATGCTTGTCACAAGAGGAGCGAGCTTGCAATATTGCAGCCTTGGAACACTGTCACTTTAAGAACAATGAATTGGAACAGCTGACAGGTTTGTGTCATTTAGAAGCATAGAGGGCTTAATTATCATCCAGCTAATCCCATAAGGAGACATAGTTTGATTTCATTAATGGAGCATAATTTTGTACACTTCACAGTAGCTGCATAACTTGCCTTACTTTTCTGCTGATTCTACAAAGTAGTTTGCACAATCCTACCATTCCCTCCCCCCAGTAATGAAAAGTCTATGGAAAGATAAAGAAAAAATGGGCTCAGGTGAAGAGGTCTGATCAGGAATTTACCGTCAATTTCTTTCAGTTACTCTTCTTCAAAGGAATTAAGGTGTTTCAAGTTAGTTTCTTCCCAGTATTCATTGCGCTTTTTGAAGCAGCTGTAAAAATAAATTGACAGCTATGTCATGTTACACACTATATTTTTGGAGGGCAACTTATGGATGAAGCTATGAACTTCAAGAGAGAGAACAAAAGGGCAGAAAGGAGGAGATAAATATAAGTATTGTATAGGTAAATACAAATACAGATTTACGTAGATATAGATCTATAGATATGGTCTGATCTGATCTGTTTCCCTTTGATGTCATCAGGATAAATACTTTTAATAAGCAGTCGATTCATTTAAATATGGAATTTTAAGAGAACTAAAGCTATTTCTAAACCATGAGCGCAAGCTCTTTTATATAAATTTCAGAGATCCTTTTTTAGAGATGGATATATTCATATTATTACTGGAAATCTATTCAGCCTTTGTGAGTACTTCAGCCAGTTGGCAAAACTAGTTGTGTCAGTTCATACTACCTTCTGGGGTATGAGAGAGCTATTTGACATCCAATGAAAGACATCAACTTCCTGCTAGGGAGATGCTATAGTACGTCTGTTGGGGGTTTTTTGGATCAATTCAGGAAATGGGTTTCAGACAGAAAAAAAAAATGGTTCCGGGGAAAAATTAAAAAGGTTGAAGCATTTTGAAAATGCTGAAATATTTTGTATTAATACTTTATAAACAAAACCTTTGAAAATGTGCTTTCCACTGCATTTTAAAAAGTTTACTGAAAAGGGTTAAATACAAAGCAAAAATATGTTGTGAGCTCCTGAAAATGCTTTTGTTTGACAAAAATGAATGGTTGGGGGGGAGGGGTTGTAATGAAAGAAACAAAAATATCTCCGTTTTGTTTCAACTGAAAATTATTTCCCCACCGATTTTTCTTTTTCACTTTAGGTACTCAACTGAAAAAAAACTTTACATACCCAGCTCTATTGCTTCATTTTCCCACCCGTTTCAGTGGAACTTAGATTTGGTGCATACTTATATGTGGTAGCCTTGAGAATTACATTAGTAACTTAAACAAAATTAGAAATTAGTTCCACAGTGAATAGCATCATAGGCTGTGTCCAGATATGCTGCCACATGGGGTTTGTGGCACCACAAAACTCTTTGCAGTGCCACAAACCGGACTCCTGGAACATAAAAATATGTCCAGTGCTGCAAATTTGCAGCACAGGGTCAAAAATTGCTACTGGGATTTCCTGGTAGTAACATAACCAAACAAACCACTGAGGGAGAGAAAAAAAAAGCAGTATGGTGCAAGCTACAGTACTGTGCACTGGAACAGAGGCTTGGCCCTCCAGGGAGATGCTTTGGCTGCCAGGGGTCAGGAGAAACAGGGACAGGGAAGTTTGCTTGAAGCAGGACAATTTGTCCCTCACCAAAGTGCATGTGTATGGGAGTGTGCTGCAGTACAAAGTAGTGGCAAAAATTTGTGCCACTGCTATCTGTGCTACTGCAAGTGCACACTCCCACATATCTGGATACAGCCTTAGAATTCATCTTGATGGAGAATCTCTATGTAGTGTATCATACATAAAATGTGCCATTTTCTGAAGGCCTTTCCCTGAAAGGAATATGCCTTCCAAATCTACCCCCTAACAAGAAATTTGGCACCTCCCAGATATTCTGTTATGTTCTGTTTTAAGCCATGCAAATTGCTCTGTACTGACCTGAAAGGACAATATGAAGTATCCTTTCTGATGGAAACAATGTCTTTTTTTGCTAATATGCTGAATTTCCCATAAGGTTTAAATATTATAGGAGCTATTTTAAAAAGAGTTATTTTTCATTTATTTTTGAGGTAGTTCTTAGAATGATTTGTACTATCTATGAGGGGAAAAAGTCTGTCAGTGGCAATAATTTGAAGTAGCTAGTCTTCTCAAGGTGTTGATTATTTCCAAAAGGACTAGGCAAGTGTAGAATACTATTGGCTAAGGTAGCAGTTTAAAAAAAATATGAGTAAAAGAAAACGCATTAGAATCACAGAATCATATAATCAATGAGTCGGAAGGGCCCTAGACAGATCACCTAGTCCAACCCCCTGCCATGGGCAGGAAGGGGCACTGGGGGGTGGGAGGGGTCATAAGACCCCAGCCAGGTGCCTATCCAGTCTCCTCTTGAAGATCTCCAGGGAAGGTGAGAGCACCACCTCTCTGGGAAGCCTATTCCAGGCTCTGGCCACCCTTACAGTGAAGTAGTTCTTCCTAATATCTAACCTAAATCTCTCCTCCCTCGGCTTGTGGCCATTGTTCCTGGTGACTCCAAGGGGGGCCCTGGTGAACAGACTTTCCCCGAGTCCCTGCTGCTGGCCCCTGATAAGGTTGTAGACAGCCACAAGATCCCCGCTCAGTCTCCTCTTGCAGAGACTGAAGAGATTCAGGTCCCTTGGCCTCTTCTCATAGGGCAGGCCTATGAAAAGAGGCTCAGAATAACTTTAATTTTTTCTTTGAAACAACACTTTCTTCTGCACTTTCTGCTTGCTTTGTTTGTCCTTGTTTCTGTTCTTTAGGGTGTGACCGGACATGTGCAGGACCCAGATTAAGTTTAGATGGCTTACTTTAAGCGGCCTAAATCTAAACCTGGAACAGTACATTTGTAATGCAGTGGGTGCATCTACATCAGCTGTTTACTGCAGTTGCCTAATTAGCTCTACAGTAAAGTGTCACCATCTACCATGTGCAGTATTATTAAGACAGAGTAAACTAACTCCGTTATAGGATACTACTGTCAAACATAAGTACTGTCCTATGGTGAAGTTAGTTTCTCCACCACAGTGCATGTATAGATACTGATGGGGCTGGCTGGGGCTGGCCAGTTTCTGTGAAGCGGCTGTCTGCCAGCTAGACTCACACTGAAATAGCCTCATGCCACAGCCAGCCCCTCTGCAACTTCTTGTGCTGGGTCAGAACGGTCCTGGTCTGGCAGGCTAATCCCAGGGACCCCTTGCCAGCCAGAGCTGCTCGACCCTGACTCAACATGCTGTAGTCCTGGATACACATGCAAATGGCATGCCTGGGAGCAATACACTCCAATGCGAACTGCACCAATTTATTCAATTACTTTAATAGCATGTATAGGTGTACCCTGTGGGTGCCTCCACACATGCAAGCACATGCACTTGCAGCAGCTCAAATAGAAGTGATGCAAATTTGAGCCCGGGCTTTTTTTCCTCAGTGCACATGCTCAGACATGCACTTTGTGTGGTGGTGCAAATTGTGCCACTTGGGGAAAAATAGCCCTGCCTGACTCCTCCTGGATCTGCATCCAGGGGGAGCTAGAGCCTGGGGCCAGCACCTATGCTGTCCCCAGCAGTATAAAAAGTTGCACTGGCCTGGCCCCATCAGTACTAAAAGCTGCCCTGATAAGTAGCTCAGGGCTACTTGCTGTCAGGAGCTTCTGGGGCCCAGCCAACTGGTACCTGGGGACACTACCCCTTGTGCCAGCTGGACTGCTGAAGCAGCCCTGAGAGCCCTTTACCCACTGCAGAAGTCTGGCAGATGAAGCATCTGCCTCTCTGGGCCAACTGCCAGTGGGCTGTGGCTGCAGAAGTGGCCGTTGTGCTGCACTACTGCCATGTATGCCCCCTGTCCGGCCATCTAAGCAGCTATTGCCTGGATTATGTTCTGGGTGTGGTGGCCTGCTTTGAACTGTCAAAGCATGTCCTCCTAGCCTCAGTTGGAAAGGAGGTCAGCCACAGTCAGCTGGGTCCAAGGTGCCAGGTCTGAGGAATTCTGGTGTTCCCTATTGGAAAACTGAAAAATCCCAGAGAAAAAAATCCCAAAGTCACTCTGTAAAATACCCCAAAATCCATGTTCCTCCACAATTAAAACAAAAGACCACTATAAAGAGAGAGAGAATGAGAGTGAGACAGTGATCAGTTGGGCAATGTATAACTGATATATCTACAGTGTTAAAGCAATTTGAAAGACTACCAGTGTCTCTATCATAATAATAAAGTGAACTCTAAATGCATATTTCATGAATTTATGAAGACATGAATACACATTTTGCTGCCCCCTACAGGGGTTACAGCCCCCCCACAGGAATTATGCCCTCCCCTCAGGAGTTACGGCCCCCCACAGGGGCTATGGCCCTCCAACAGGGGCTACCTCCCCTGTAGGGCCCACATGCTCTGCTCCACTCCCACTTGCTCCCCCAGTCCCCTGGATTGCTCTCTCACCTGGCCCTATCCCCTGCTGACTCCTGCAGCCCCCCCAATGGCTCCCCCCTAGCCCCACCCCCTCTGATACGCCAGACTCCCCAGTGGCTGCCCACCTGACCCCATCCCCCACTTGCATCCCCAACCCCCCCATGGCTTCCCCCTCCCACCACAGCTTCTGGCACTTAAAAAAGCCTCTTCTCACCCCAGAAGCAGAGGCTGTGGGGGCTCCAGAGCCTCCTGGCAGAGCACAGGGCAATAGGGGCAGCAGAGCCCAGGCTGGGGCTGCTGGGGCTGTCACCCAGCCCTGCACTGTGCAGGCAGGGCCCCAGTGAGACAGATGGCAGCTGGAACTGCTGGTAAGTGCCAGGATTTTTTTGTTTATTTGTTTCATAGTTTCATAGTTGGTAGGGTCAGAAGGGACCTGAGCAGATCATCAAGTCTGACCCCATGCTACAAGCAGGAAAGAATGCTGGGGTCAGAAGACCCCAGCAAGGTGTCTATCTAGCCTATCTAGATAGATAGTCTTTCTACTTAGTTTGTTTTATCTCCCAATGCTGGGGCAGGGGGACAGGGATCAGCAGGGCTCAGGGGGCTGGGGGGAATCATCCTGGGTGGAAGGGATTGGGGGGCTAAGGGAGATGAGGCCAGGTGGGAAAGAGATCGGGGGGCTCAAGGGGCTGGACTCAGGCAGGGAAGGAATTGGGGGGGGCTGGGGGAGATGGGGCTGGGCAGGGAAGGGATTGGGGGAAAAGGGGCATTGGGGCTGAGCATGGAAGGTTTTGGGTGGCTGGGGGAGATAGGGCTAGGTGGGGAAGGGATTGGGGGAGCTCAGGGTGCAGGCAGGGGGTGGGGCCGGGCAGGGAAGGGATTAGGAGGCTGAGCGAGAGGTTGGGGCCAGTAGAGGTTCCCACCATGGACTCCTCCCCACTTCTCCAGCTCCTTGACCCCTTACTCAGCAGCAGTGGAGCCTGAGTCCAGCTCCCTGCTGCTGGCATGCTGCCCGCTTTCATGGGCAAGCGGTGTGCTTCATCACCAGGGCGAGGGCAAACCATAGAGATGCTCTGGCAGCTAGAGTGTCTCTATGGAGGACCCAGCCTCTGGTTGCCTGTCTCACTTCTTTTCAGTGTGGGTTTTTTTGTTCCCTGCATATCTAGGGGTCTAATTTTGCCCCCATGCTGCAAACTTGCAGCGTAGTAAACATTTTCTCATTCCTGCATGTGCCTCTTGCAGCATCTCCAAGGGGTTTGAGATGCTGCAAGATGCACGTGCGGTCTCATCTGGATGCACCCTGTGTAAGCTAAATGTAACACGCCATAATGTAGATGTGCCACAGCAGAGGGAATAGCCTTACTAACTGAATGTAAACTGCCAAAATATGCCAACTGCATGTAACTACAACTCTTAGAGACCCTGAGGGATGGCAGACAAAAGACAGAGGAAGCAGGAGCAGAACACGGGAAGCAGCAGCGGAGCTCAGGTGCAGCAGGAGAGGGGAAACATGGCAAGGGACTCCAGATAAGTGACAAAGCCAGGGCTGTTGGACAGGATATGGACAGGTGAACAGCAATTGAGTACTCTTAGAACTAGAGGCTGGTTTGGGACACCTCTGGAGTTGTGGGTGAGTACAAAGTTCATGGAGTGTCTGTATTTCAGAACTACTGTGTGTTATGAGTGACTTGTTCTTGAATGATCACAATGTTACTGCTTATTATCTGTTATTCAGCTTCTAAGTGTATGTAATTTAATGTTAGTGTGTACCTTAGTGTTAACCTACTTGTGTTTATTTTTCCCTAGCCTGTTGGTTTGTGACCCTAAACTGAGCCATTTTCCGTATAAAATCGGGAACCTTGTTTTTGGCTTCCTGTGCCAGTTCCTGGGATTGTGGGGTTTCTTGCATGTGCAAGCATTTACTGTGAATAAGTCATTTGGTGAGGGAGAGGCTGGTAGGATTGCGGTGGGTGGACTGGAAGGTCCAAGTGGGGCTAGCATATCTGCGGGGGAGGAGGGGATTGGTGGGTCTGTGGGAAAGGGTTTTCCAGTTCAGGGGGGTGTAGTCAGGGTCAAAAGTAGCCCAGTCAAGTTTGGGCAGATAAGAGCAGCAGAAACTGAGGGCTCTAGCAAGTGGCTGGGCTTTCCTAGCCCTAGGGCTGTGCTGTGAATCCCTGTAGGCATTTCCATTGTAGCTTAGGTTAGCCCAGGTTGTTCTAAAGTTAGTTCACTTCCTTAGGTGAACTTAGATCAAATCAAGTCAACTCAGTCTTGAGGCCACTGTGACTGTTGGGGCATCTTAGATGGTATAACAACCATCCTCCAGATCCAGTATGCTATTTTCTGGGCTATTTAAGCCCTGTGAATGCCTGCATACGTAGACATTTAAATCAACCTAGACTAGGCTGATCTAAATGTAATGCTTGTATGTACTTTTATAGCCTAACTAAATCTAGTTTGTCTATAAGGTGCAAATCTACCCTGCTTTCTGCTTGACTTCAGACAAAAACAGCAAACTACATCTCAATGTTTGTTTCCTGCCTTCTTTGCATATTTATTTGCTACCCTAAGAGGACATTGAAGCTGATTGTCAAAGACGGAGAAAAGGGAATAGATTAAGAGCAATAAAACTGTATGGAGAAAAAGGAATTGAAATGAAAAAAAACCATTTGCAATATACTGCTACTTAGGGAATAATGCAGATAGAATTAATCAGGCACAGTAAAAAAGGGCTTCCTTTATTGGAGCTTTTAATGGGTGCTTCAGGATACTGGGTATGCAGTCTCCCATTGAAATCATGAAAAGTCTGATAGTGACTTGAAAAGGAGCATTATTGGGTCAAAGAACTTTAGCTGTTTTTTTTTTTATTTTAAACATTGAATTTCTATAAAATGGCCATTTTTGCAATGTGCAAAACTGTGCAGAAATTGAGACTTGCATGTAAATCTTTTAAGTTCAGGACTGTAGCTAGAGTTTGATACTATTAGGAGGAGATAAGAAAATAGAATGGAGTATCTAGCCATTAGACCATTCCATGTCTTCAAGTCAAAGCCAACTAGAGAAGAATTCATGTTGTTTGATTAGGGCCAAGCAGACACAAAAGTAATTTTCTCATGTTGGGGGACAGGGTAAGAGAAGGTAGGGAGGGGCAGAATTTTCCTTAAGTCATGAATTCATGAAGAAACACATCAAATTTAGAAAATGATTTGATCTCATATTTTTCATATTGATACATTGTATGTAATTGCCAAGCTGTGCTTTAAGCCTAGAATATGTGTGTGGACAGATTCTAAAACTATACTTTTATGTGGAGGCTTGCTGACTTCAGTGCAGCTACATACAAGTGCAAGGATCTGCCTTTGAAGACCTCTCTGTATCACCGGCTTAGGACAAGAGCACATGAGAAAAATTACCATAGTAATTGTACAGATCTGATGACAGCTGTGCTACTACCCAGCATGTCTGCAGGTGGTGGATAGTGGAATTACCTTCAGGGAAGGTTAGCTGGGAAATAAGTAGAGGTAACTCTGATGAATAAGCAGTCATAGACCTACCACCAGCATTACCACCAGGATGTGGATCAGACATCAGATGGCAATGCTTTCCTCCTGAAAAACGACCAGAACCATCAGCAAGGAAGGAGTGGAAAAAATCAACTCCAGTGGTATTTTCCTCTTGACCAAATGTGTGGCATATGGACTCATCATCACTCCATTTTGTCCCACTTCCATAAAATCAGCCCTACAAATGAATTAAGCTAAACTGATGTGATTTCTACATGTGAAAAAATAATTTCATAATCCCTCTGTAAATATTTATGCCCATAACTAAATATTTGCAGGATTATGCCCTTGAATTATTACCAAATAATAACTAATATAAAATCTACAAAGAATATGCTATTGTTTTCAAATGACTAATTATATCATCAATGAAAACAAAATAGCAGATTAATAAAGGTACATGTATTCTAATAGCAACTGAAATAAAAACTAGTTTTCAACATGCAGGTTTTCTAATTTGCATTTAGATTATTGGATTCATTTCCTTGAATATTTTAAAGTATGCCTCTGCAAAAATAAAAGAGGGGAGAAGTTTTTTAATATACGGGACTTTGTGATTTCCAAGATCATAATCATATTGTCTACCCCATATTTATTGACTGGTGCTTTAGCTTTAATTTAAAATATGTCAGTATGATCCTAATTTAATTTAAGCATTTGTGTAAATGTAAGCTCATGAATTGTGCCATTGATTTGAAGGAGATTAGTCATGTTTAAAGTTACATACATGGTTATTTTCTGGATTGAGGACTAAAGTAAGAAAATACAAGTGTATTTTACACAAGTATTGAGAAATTCTTAAACTGAAGAACAAAGTATTAATTTACAAAAGACACAGTTTAAGCTTAATATGTTTTAGAATATATCAGCCACAAATGATGACTTTGACTTGAGAAGTGACATGAAGTTAGCCTTTATAAGGCTTGGTTTGATTAGATGGTTCAAACAGACAGACATTTTATTTGTAACTGTTGGTACATCTGTCAAGTGGGAGAATTTCAAAGGCAGAAAGTGCAACCAAGTCTTCTTCACTTTCAGTTGGTGTTGAGGGCCCAGCTCTCTTAGCTCGGTTGAAATTTCCAGAACAAGATTCTCTGCTGCTGTGGCTGTTAGAGACTCAGCAGACAAATCCCAGCATACAAGCAGTGTGAGCTAAGACAGCTCTGTGTCACTTTGATATCTTCTTGGTTTTGGACTGCTTCAAGGACTGGAGTGGTCAGTCTCCTAGGCCTCAGGCTTTGGTCTCTACCCTAGCATGGGCACTTTCCCCTCATCCTTATTTGTACCCTGGATATATCCATTACACTGGCTTGTGATGAAGCCATGGGAAGGAAATTTCTTGCCTGCTTTCCCCTGTGTCTGCATCGTGGGACTCCTTTCTGAGCTAAGACCAGATTTTAGGGCCTCCTTTACAGCTTTCAAACCCACTTATATGGGACAAAATGTCTTGAGGAGCGGTAATAATATTATCTCCAGACCATATCTTTATGGAATTGAGCTGTTACTTTTCCAAATGACCTAATTTCATTTAATAAATGAGTTGTTTTGGATCAGATATAAATTATTTTAACTATGTACACCATTGTTATTTTTAATAAAATGGAGCTTTTAAATTCTGTTTCACATTGTAGGCAATGGGATAACCTCTTGAGATGAGCAGTTACATCTCATTTTCATTTGTATCCCAGGGTCATTTGTCTTAATGAGAAACATATCCGTGTCTCTGCTGTACAGACCTAAGGGGTTATGTCTTACATTTTTTCCCACAAGAGACCTGCAAAACTTTGAACTGCACAGTTACAGAAATTTAGATGATCTATAGAGTTCAATACTAAAGCTATAAATCATGCTGGCAGAGAATTCTGGTCAATAAGCTCATGTGAACTTGTTTCCATTTCTTAGCTGTGCATAGCAGTACCACAACTTACCTGTAAAGCATCCAAATTCTAGTGGGGCGAAGAAAAGTCTTATTTGTCCTACTAAAGTGACTTTCAACAGTAGTGAAGTTTTAGCTTAGCATCACATCCAATATAGTTTGTACCATAGATGCTGAGCAAAGATGTCTCATTACAGCTATAATCCTGATAAGCTGGTAATGTGGGTCATTTACACTATTATCAGGGAATGAGGTGGCATTAATAAGATGTACCATAAGATGTGGACTTCCAATGGTATAATAATATAATGTAGTTATTGTAACTTCAACAGGAGATGCTTGCTGCTCTACACTTCTAAAAATCAGGCCACTTATTTAGGCATCTGAATAAAGAAAAAGGAACCTAATTTTAGGCACCTATAGTTAAAAATCTTGATGTATTTATTTCATTGTAATAATATAACTGCTGTAAATGCAGACCAAAATGACTTTGGTGACTAGTGTAGTTTATATAAAAGGTCAAAATAAAACTGTATAAAATAGTTCACTGAGCAACAGATTTCTTTGGTCCTATTCTATATATAGTGTCAGAATATGTCAGGATGGAAAAATCATCTGCTTTCTGTTCCTGACAAAATAGGGACAGGGATCTATAATGTTTTAATTCCCCCCCACCGTTTTAATTCATTATTTAATATTATAATCTATTTTCCTCCTTTTTATACACAATGAATTCACAGAATATGTTCCACAATATTTGTTAGCATAGTTCTGCCACCACAGATATGGTATTTAGAGTAATGGTACCACTTTAAGGCGATGAGAATCCACATAGGTGGTTGGGGCATCAGGTATGTAGGATAATGTTTCATTATTTGAGCAGGTAGAAAAAGACACTGTTATTTTCTTTGGCTTGAGATAATATTTTAAGGAATACAGGAAAACATGACATCTCTCCCTTACAAGACATGACAGTATGTCTAATAGTTTCTAAGAGGAAAAAAATAGGTATACGTTTGTTTTGGCAAAGACATTAAAAATAACACCCCCCCAGCCTTTCACCTGACATTCGGGTGTGGTTGGAGGGAGTGGGAAGGAAGGGGCTGTAAATCGAAGAGATTTTCTCAGTTGCTAAAATTACTGCTCAATTGCTTTTTGCAGAGTGCATATTAAACCAATGGCATATCGCAGTTTTTTCTTGCTACAACTTAAATAATACATGCCATTTAAAAAAGAATTAATCCCAGGGGTCACACAAGACTCTCCTTCAAATGCCCATTACTTCACACTAAATACCTCCAATTTCCTTTTGAGTTATTATATTTGTAGACCTGCAGATGCACATCAGCAATTTTTTTAGTATCTTCCCTGCCATGAAAGGCAGGAGGTTAAAATCCATCATGATTTTTTCACAAGTCCTGCAAGCGTTTACTTATCTAAAAGCTATGGCTGATGTCTGCTTTTTCATCAGATTTAAATGCAAGAGATTGCACTAGTTCATGATTGAGTAGGTAACTCTGTAAATATGTATCTCTTCTCTCCATGAGCTAACACACTGGGCACAACAGGGATCCTTGTTGCAAAGCAGCAAGGACCAAATGATGTTTGAAAATGCTCTCATTTAATTCTACCACTTTCATCCACTTAGCGATGTAGTATCAGAGCTTGGACTCAGCAGCCCAGCAACTTACAATCCCAGAGGGAAAAATTCTTATGAAGTTACTAGTGGCTGGCTGGTAAATTATTTGAAATCACTAGGGTCCCATTCATCTAGAATGGCTTCAAAAGAAGAATGATGGAGCCCTGGACCTGGACATTCCTTTTTCCCCCCATGGAGTCAGCTGTCTAATAAAAGTAAATGATTCTTGTGAAGTATTAAAGACAAGAAGTTGTGAAGTACCTTCGTAAAATGTTGTTTATAAGATTGTTTTCAGATTTTAGTCATTACTATAGCAAAAAAAGGCCTGCTGTGGTGATTATCATTTAAAATATCTGAGGGGCTGCCTGTGGTCTCCTTGTGCCAGAGGTATCTTTCATTTGCCAAGGACATATTGAGGACTCAATTTACAAGGAAAAAAACATTTATGGAATAGGACGCTCTCTTGCTGTTACTAAATAGCAGGCCCATTAATATCTCTTTGCTGGGTTTCAGCTCAGAGGTTGTTTGCCCCATGATGTATCACAGAGTATTTTAAAACTGAAATTACCCACAGAAAAAGATCAAACAAGAAGCACATCTGATTTTCAATCCTATAACCATTTCAGTTCAGAACATAAGTTCTAGGTGCTTATATGATAAGCTCCCTGACGACAAATTGTTTTTCTCAGAAGAAAATTGGGACACTTCTGCTTAGAAGTTGGTTAAAGGAAATTGTTTTCATTAATTTGTAAAAACTCAAGTAAATTTCAGAAATCCATCTGGTGAGCAATATTGCCATGTTAGAACTGTGAAAACTGATACTACTATTGCTTACTAATTTTGGTTGCCACACTGAAGAACAGATTATTCTCCATTTCATTGCACCTTATGTAGTTAGTTACTTCTATATAATATCATGCACCAGAGTTTATTTATTGACATTAGTTTCACTGTAAATGCCTCTGCTCTGTGTTTCATTGTGTCAGGGCCTGACTTATCAGTGCTCTAAAGTTTAAAACGTAAGGAGCAAACCCCCTATCAAACTAGCTCATGCTATGTGCCCTCACACACAAGCAAATTTTAGGGTAGCTTTAATAGCTTTAATGACTTTATTATGCACACAAAACATATGTTATTGCCAATCCAAGGACTCCAGCCTGAATAAAAGTAAAAAGAAGCTGAATCCTCATTGCATCTGAAACCAATGCAGATGTAAAATACTTGGATTTCAGGAGGATAGGTTCTGATTGCCCTGCTGCTTTTCACATTTCTTCTTGACAAGAGATAGAAAGTCAAAAAGAGATTTTCAGTCCTATTTAGGGTAGGGGGAATATCAGACATTTTCCAAAGAAGTCAATTTCTGTTAGCATTCTGGGGCAATTTCTAGAAAATTAGTAAATGTTTGTGTTATGTTTGTCTTTGGCATTCACAAATAAATGTCTTAAGCCTTGAGTGTGAGAGAGTGCTTACAGATTGGCAGGCACAGAATAAATTTTAAACATAAAGTAAGACTATACTTGCATTGGCATTAGCAGAGAATTCAAGAGAAAGTAACAAGATTTACACATGCAGATTCAAAATAGTCATATATCTCCCAATTTGAATAAATAATAATTTATTCAGATTGTAGCCATTTTGAGATTGTGCACCCTCATCAAATCTTCATGTCCATTGAGCTAGACACAACTCCCTCACTTCATTCAGGACCCCCAAAATGGAATCCTAAATTGTTTAAAGGAATCGTTTCTGAGTGATGCTTAATTTTCTATCTCTATGGTGCACAGGTTGTCTGAGTTGACACACCTCTAACTCCTACAGTTACAAAGTCTGAGAATCAGGCTAGTTATCTTTTTTTTTTTTTAAAGTTGCTGTGTTGTGAGCATTTCTCATTGTCTTTTATTGGGTTTCTATGGCTGGGATGAGCATCAATAATTCCTGATTGTGTATGCTCACATTTTTTTACAATTTGGGTAAAATTTATTGGTTTGTTTTGGTATGGGGTGGAGGGATAGAGTTTTATAAAAGATGAAACTTTTTAGTAATGAAAAAAGAAGGAGAAATTGTCAAGAAGCAGAGGATATGTTCCTCGTTCCCTGTTACACTTACATTCACATCAGAACAGATGTGCCATTTCTCTTGTTCCATATCTTCTCTATCACCTCATTTTCATAGTCATGTACTTTCCATCTGTCTCTTGACTTTCCAGAAATGATGAGCTGACAAGAACAAAGATTCAGGAGGCTAAGTACAAGTCAAAGAAAGGGAAAAAAGGCTTCTCCATCTTCTGTCCTCGTTGTAATGAAAGGCTACACTAATTTTACAGATGAGATGGCTTTGGAACAGTTTATTTTCCTTGTAAACTTCATGGTTTTTTTTCCATTAGTGTCCTGCTATATATACACCTCAATACAATGTATATGTGTTATTATTATTTATATGACTAGACTGAATAGAAGTTCTAGCTCATGACCAGGGCCTTTGATATAGTACAAACACATGTTGTATATCAAGGCCTGCACAATATCTAGCTAAATGACTCATACCACAATGCACTGCTGCTGTTTCTGCTTACTACTTTGCAGGTGTTCACTTTTATAGCTGAAGTGTAAACGTATTATTCAATACATTTCAAATGTCAGTGTGGACTGCATTCATCAGTGGAAGTGTGTGCATTTGAACTGGCAGGGAATGAATGATTGATAAAAGACTTTGGCGTATGATGTTTTGTGCCAATTATTTGGCATGTCAGTAATCAGAGATATATATTAACACGTGTCATTTATCTTACCAACTGTGCTGATAATTTTTATACAAAAGCAATTGCTTAAAATTTTTATGCTTTCCAGTAAGTTGTAAAAACCTAGAACATATTTTAGTGCCTGAAACTGTCAAATTTTCTGTGTAGAAATTGAATTGAAAAAAAAATCATTTTATTTATTTTCTTTGGCTAATTGCTCTTCACATTCCCTATATATATGGCTTGGAGTAGTTCAAATTTTTTTAGTCACCTCACTAGGGTCAGTTTTTGTCTTTTGCCTTATTTGTTTTTATTTTGGAGCATGCATTCTTCTTTATGAAAATGTCAAAAATAATAGGTTTTTTGTTCCAAGGCAGAAAGAAAATAAATGAAATTGTTGTCTGTCAGTTAGTACTGTTGAGGGTGGAAGAAGCAACAGATCTGACCTAATGTTTGCAGAGAGAAGTGACACTAAGCTGGGAGTGAGGAGTTGGGGGATGACAAGTCCTAGATGGGATAATGGCTGGGCGGTGGGGGAGGGGGGAATTGGTTCCAGGAGGGGTTGTTTGTCTGTGGGTGGAGGCATTGGGGGAGTAAAAATGGTCCCTGCCTGGGAGGGCAGAGGCTCTCCACACCTCACCCTTGCCCCTGCATTGTCGCTATCCCCCCAGTCCCACTCACACCTTCCACAAAGCCACTAGATACTCCTTGATCTGCCTGCCCCTCTCCCCACCCCACTTTACTTTGAATGGGATCCCGGCACTGATGAATGCCTGTTAAACTGGCACCAGGAGCAGTTTGGGATCAAAGGCAGTTCTGTATTGGGGGAGGCTAGGGGATTTGGTGGAGTCCAGGGGTGTTTGGTGGGATTAAAGAAGCTTTCCAATCCTGCCATCCCCCTCCCCCACCGGATCCCACCAACCCCCAATGGACCTTGATAGTCCCTTCTGATCTCACCAAACTCTCAACAGGCCATGTTCCCCCCAATCCTGCCCTGACCCTGACTGACTTTGATCAGGCTCCTGTCACCGGCACCACCAGGATGTGGTAGGAATATCAGATGGCAATGCTTTCCCTCCTTAAAAGTCACATCTACCTTTGATGGCAATGTACAGGTTGCCATGATAATAAGCTTGCCCAGTCCCCAGTCATGGGTCTACCTCAATGGAAGAGCAATGGAAGAGCTTTGGCAGGTGGGGGAAATGTTAAAATCTCAGTGGCTGCAAAGGCAGATGAGGACTGCAGCAGAGCAAGATCCCCAGTTGTTTTGGCTTCCTTGCCATTGGATTAAGGTCCCATTTGGTTAAGAATCATGTGGAAGCTGATGTGCAGCAGCTTTTTGACAATTAAAGAAATCATGCACAGGCATTTTCCATGAAAACAATTTTTACAACATATGTTTCAAGCCTTTTGGTGAGCAGATAGTGATGACAGGAGGAGGATTGTGAAGTCTAGAAGCTCCTAGTTATGAACTGGCATGAAGATAGACGTTATAAGAACGGATCTAGAATTTGGATGAGGCAGGAGAGCAATTTGGCAACTGTAACGGTGACTTAGCAGCCCTCTTCAGGATTCACTCTTCTCACCCCATGTGGAAAGGGGGTTAGAAAATGTGTCCAAAATTTAGCCTAACTTCTTCCTGAATGGATAACCACATCCCGTGGGATCACCTTTTCTGCAATCAAAATCAGTAAAGACATACAATCAGTTTTGGGACCTGGACCATCATAACCATCATGGACAAACTTAATAGTGAATGCCTAGAGTGCTGCACTGCAATCATGGCTTGAGTACTCAGGCAACATGACATCGACATTGCTGCCCTGAGTGAGACCCAGTGAGTAGGAGACTGTTGGCTCAAAGAACATGAAGGTGGCTATATCTTCTTCTAAAGTAAATGGGAAGGATAATGCTGGCCACGAAGAACCACCTCATAAACCACTCAGTGAGTTCCCTACCATAATTTATGAGCTCCTCATGACTCTAAGTCTTAAACTGGTGAGGAGCCAATACACCACTGTCATCAGCACATCTGTCCTAATTCTTGATGCCACCAATGAAACCAAGGAGGGATTCTATGCCAATCTTGACCAACTCCCTTCTGATGTTCCAGAGGGAGGCAGATTTATTCTTCTCCATTGTTTCAGCACTAGAGTTGGAAGGAACTCAAACCTCTGGAATGGAACCATTGGCAAGGACGGAGTAGGAAAGGTTAACTCTCATGGCATTCTCCTTTTAACGAAATGTAGCTGAAATGTGTGAAACATAGAATCACCATTACTAATTCCCTGCTCAGACAGAAAAACTGGCACAAGAAATCATGGCAATACCCATGATCTAATTCATTGGCACTTGATTAAGTACCTCATTGTTCATGCCCAGGATCACAAAGATGTCTGCATCACACAAGTTATGCTAGAAGCTGATGATTACTAGACTGATCACTGATTCATTCATGGGGTTATGTCACTTAAACTGGTTCCCAAATGACAGCTGCAGAAGATGCAATGTCAATGGAAGATCAATGTTAAAGGGGTCAAGGATCCAATCAAGCAAGACCACTTCTACTACTACCTCAACAAAAACCTGGAGAATTCCAATGAACAACAATGGGAGATTGTCAGCAGCACCTAGGGTGCTTTCAAATTCACTATTGTCAGTGGCTATGAAGAGGCACTTGGATTCTTTACTAGGAAACATCAAAACTGTGTTGATGAGAATGACCAAAAGATCCAAAAGTTGATTAACTGTAAATGCAACGCTTTTTGTGCTTGGCAAAATGATGTCAACTCCAAGCAAAAGAAATCGAATCACTAACAAGCCAAGACAAAGGTCCAAAGGAGGACCCATGATAAGAAAAACAGATGGTGGGAAGACAAGGAAAAGGAGATTCACTGTCTTGCTGACATCCATGACAGGCACAGTTTCTTTAGTACTACCAAAGCCATCTGTGGTCTGCATGTTCAAGGACCAAGCCCTTTGTGACCTGAGGATGGAGGAGACCTGATCAAGGAAAGAGTAGCCATCAATACCCTTTGGAAAGAGCATTCTGAAGACCTTCTCATCTGAGACACTGTTATTGATGTGAGTGTTCTCAATTCTATCTTGCAACCCAGTCACAGACAATCTCAGAGTCCCTCCAACCCTTGGAGAGGTGAGGAAAGCTATCAAGCAGATGAAGACAGGTAAGGCACCTGGAGCTAAATCCCCACCAAGATCTTCAAGCAGGGGGGAAAGGATCTCAAATCATAGCTCCATGCCCTCATCTCAAGGATTTGTAATGATTATGGAATCCCAGATGAACTCATGGACCCCACGATTGTGACAGTCTTTAAGAAAGGAGACCAGTCTGACTTTGAAAATAATAGAGGGATCACCTTACTGTCTACCATAGGAAAGTTCTTGTGAGAAACCTCCTGAACCATCTCCTCCACTTGCTGCAGAGCTACTCCTGGAATCGCAGTGTTAGTTTAGTGCATCAAGAGGCACAACTGACAGAATCTTCACAGCTTGCCAGCATAAAAAGTGCTGGAAACAACATAAATCTCTCTATATGGCCTTCTTTGATCTCATGAAAGCCTTCAGCTCTGTCAAGTGTGATGCACTTTGGATGATTCTTCTGAAGTATGGATGCCCACCAAAATTTGTTACCATCCTTTTCTTTCTTCATGATGGTATTTGAGCAATGGTTCTCAGTATCAGAGCCCAGGGTTCACAGTTACCTTTGAGATTAAGACTGGAAATAAATAAGTCTGCATCACCGCTCCAACACTCTTCTTGATATTCCTTACTGCAGTGCTGCATCTGACCGCCAAGAACATTCCAGACAGAGTGGAACTAAACTCTTGAATGAATATTTAATGTAGGCTGTTTAATCTCAGTTGACTCTGAGTCAAAACCAAGACTATCCCAGCCTCGATTATCATGGTCCAGTATAATGATAATGTTGTAGTCTGTGTTAGGACTCGTGCTTTCAGAAGATTGATATGTTGTGAGTTCAGCAACAACACTCTGGACACTCCTGTGTTGAATTTCAGTTATTTATTATTACAGTTATCTGGAATGATATCCAGGGTAGATCTTAACAATTGCATCAGTATATATGCAGATCTTATACCTGCTCTGCCTCTGACTTGACCCAGTCTAGTCCTGTGGAGGGAGAGGAACCAAGAATGTGGCTCCACATGGCAGAGAAAAATGGAATCCCAGTATTGCAAAACTGCCACAAAGCAAACTGTACCCTGCAGTGCTGAACATGAGGGCTTTTGGTCTTAAAGGGAAAAGGAAAACACAATAAGACACAACAAAGACTAAGGTCCTCCATCAACAAGCTCTCAATGAGCAGTCCTGAGCTTTGGTAATTCATATTCATAGTGAGACTCTGGTGCATGTTGAGTATTTCCTGTATGTCAGAAACCATCTTTTGCAGAAGGCTGACATTAATGAAGAAATCCAACATCACCTCAAGTATGCAAGTGCAGCTTTTAGACACCATAGGAAATGGGTCTTTGAAGATTGCAATATCAGATCTGAAATCAAACTCATGGTTTATCAAGCAGTCATGATCCCTACCTTACTGTACAGACCTGAGGTGTAAATAACATACAGGAGACACCTGAAGTCATTGGAGAAGGCACCATCAGCACTGTCTGTGGAAGATCCTTTGAATCCAGTGGGAAGACAGACACACCAATATTGACATCCCTTTCCAAGTAAACACCATGAGCATGGAGGCGATGATCATTTGACATCAATTTTGCTGGGCCAGCCGAGCCATAAAGATGTCCACCTTTAGACTCCTACAGCAAGATTTATTCCCCCAGCTCAGTCAATGTGTACACTCAAGAAGAGTGCAGACAAGATGCTTCAAGGACATCCTCAAGGCCAACTTGAACAAATGCAACATTGACATCAACTCATGGGAGACTATCACTCAGGGCTGCCCCAATGGAAGAAGAATCTGCTGCAAGGATTTCAGTACTTTGAAACCTTGTGATGACAAGAGGAGATGGAAAAGTAGGAGTGGTAGAAACAGCATGTCGTGAACTGAATCAAGAAGCCAGAGCCACTCACTCTACATGGAAACACATTCCCATGCTATAACAAATTCTGTGATCCAGGATTGGCCTTGTTAGCCATCTTCAGACCCACAGATAAGACAATCATGGCAGACAATCTTCCTCAATTCCAAGGAATTGCCAAAGAACAACAAGGTGGAAGTGTTCTACGAATGATTGTAGATGGATGTTGTCTATAGCAGTGGTTCTCGACCTTTTTTGTACCAGGATCCATTTATAAACATCAATGACCAATCTTGACCCACAGCCCACTGGCCCTCACTCCTGACCAACAGATCCCTGTCCCTTCCAGTGGTCCTCATTCCTCACCCACAGCCCCATAGTTTTGATGGTGCCCCTCACTCCCCACCCACAGAACCCTGGCCCTGCTGGTGCCCTCACTCCCAAGCCACAGCCCCTTGACCCTCCAGTCCTGTCATAAGGGGCCCCCAGCTGCCCCTGTCCTGCTCAGGCTGGAGAACAGTGGTTGCAGTGACTCTAGCTCATGCAGGCAGCAGCAGAGTGAGTCCAGTCCTGGCACTGGCTGGAGGGAGGAGGGGGGGGAGGCCTATGATACCCCTTCTGCCCTGGAGTAGGCCTCCCATGTCTTGCCAGGCAGCTTGGTCATGGCATCTCCTGCCCCCAATGAGCAGCATCTCCTGGCTGTCCCCTCCTGTGGGTACAGGCATTGGCCCTGGTGCCACTGGCTCAGCCATGCAGCTTCCCCCACCCCCTTCCCTGACTGGAGGGGCAAGCATCTTCTCCCCCTGCCCTCCTGATGCAGCCTCAGTGCCTGACCACATTTTCTCAGTGCCAGCAGGCACCCATCCCCCCCCCACACACACTCATCCCCTCCACCCCACCCTCCCAGATGGTGCCCAAGCCCTGGACCTCAGACCTCCATTTCCCATACACTTATCTGGATCCAGTTGCTGGGGCTGTGCGCATGCAGATGCACATGCACCCGCTGCCTCCAGTCACTCCAAGCAGCGCCCTGAAGGCTGAAATGCTTCCAGCCTGCAAGGAGGAACCCATGCTTTACTGTGTTTTTCTGGGACTGGCTCGCAACCCATTCAGATATTCCTGAGATCCACTTTTGAGTTGTGACCTATAGGTTGAGAAGCATTGGTCTATAGGACCACTGCTTCATTTCTTACAGAATTCATATTAGGAAAATTCAGATAGAAGGAGAATGGGGTCATGGTTAAGGTGGCTAAATTTTATCCCTGTTTCCACTACCATATTCTGATGGGATGCTGGAGGAATTATTTGCTGAGTGGACATTTCTCAGGTGATCATTATTTATGTGCTTCTTATTTTGTGGGTGTCTGATTTACAGAAATGTTGCACTCCCAACTGTAATGGAAGCCAGTGGTAGCTGTGAATCAAACAAAGTTCTAGCTAATGTTAATTTTTCTGAAAAAGGATTTTGCTGTCTCAAACTAAGCACCCCAAATTAGTGGACACTTTTGACCTTAATCTCTTTGAGACTGGGTTCCCTATTTACAAAATTGAGATAATTCCCACTCAACCCACAAGATGTTTACAAAAATACACTATACAATTTTTGTGAAATGTTGAACTAATGAGAGCACTAAAAACCTTCTAAGCAAATTAATATTTTTCCTCCATGCTAGTTTGAACAAGATGCAATTAAAACAAGAGATTGAATAATGAGAACAAAACAAAATATCCCATAGTTAATGTTTGAGCGAGCCCCATCCAGTCCGTGCACTGAATAAAGAGGGAAGGGGATTTACTTGTGAAAAAAGGAGGAAACTGAATAATTATTGCCTCAGAATTCAAACAGCAAGGGAACAGTATTGAATTTGCACAGGCAACCCTAATCATGACATTTTTCTAACTTCTGAGTACTTGGTTTTATTTTAGTGTAGTTTTTATATTTAAATTTCTGGCTTTATACATAGGCTACCAGACTCATAAAAAAGGAAACAGCAACAGCAGGAACATAAATATGTTTCTCCCAGGCTATGGGATGCTACATCATTATGTTCTTGCCAGCTCCTGACCTATAACAAACTAAGCATAACCTGTCTCCCCACATCCCTCTAATGAATTGACCTGAACATTAGGTGTTTTTCCCCTAAGACAAGTTAATTCCTGGCCCTTAATGAGACCAATATTTTTATCATCATCCACCTGAATTCTACTACACTAATGTCACAATTAAACAATATGCACAATTATTTCAGTTAAATTAAGCCATATGCAGTTGCCTTTGAGGATCCTGCTTAACTCAAAAGTTTCCATTGGGAAAAAGCTTCCCAAAGAGGAGGTTTAGAGAGGATCCATCTACTCATAAGAATTAGAGGATAAGAAGAGGACTTTTGCTGGCAACTAGAGAGAGAAAGTAGGTAAGTTAATTATGTCTATTCATATCTCTCATTCACACATCCCATTTAAACCAAAAGGTAACATAAGGACCAGGATTTTATCTGAAGTAAAGCTCGTTGGGTTAAGGCTATTACAATGCTTATGCAAACCCAACCTCCTCAAATATTATAGGCAGAATTCAGGATCATTCAGAAAGCTCATAAAAGTCCCTAATATACCAATTAAAATCAATGTAAAATCCACAAGTCAAGGTCTTACAGTACCTAGAAATGAATCTGAGTATTCTGTGGGTGTCCAGCAGAAAGATACATATTAGTTAGGGGTGTGCGAAGTGGGCTCTTTTTGATTCGGATTCGGATTTGGCCGGAATCAGGGACAGTGATTCAATTTATTGATTTGGATCACTGTCCCTGATTTGATTCAGCCAAATCCAAATATAAAGATTCAATACTGAGTCAAAGAACCAGCGATTTGGATATAAACACAACTTTAAAAGATTTTTCTATGTACCTTAAAGTACCATCATGGCTTGTGAATGCTGCAACACTGGGATGGATGGAGTGTCCCACAGGAGCACAGGGAGGCCCTCCATGTGTTCAGCAGTGAACCCAAAAGGGAGCTGGAAATACTTCCAGTCCCCTTCTGGGTCCATTGGGGAGCACACTGGGCCCCTCCACCTGCCCTCCTGGCTCAGTGATTATCTGCAGGGGGATCTTGGGTGCAGCCCCCCCCAGACCTAGAAGGCACCAGTCATCAGGAGGATGCGGGGGGTGGGGGAGCAGTGTGTTCCTCATCAGACCTGGAAGTGGACCAGAAATGCTTCTGGTCCACTTCTGGGTCTGCTGCTGAGTGCTCTGGGAGCCCCTCGTACTTCTGTGGGACACTCCATGTGCCCCAGCATTGCAGCATTCATGAGCTACCTGGTACCTAGAGGTATGTAGAAAAAACATTTAAAGATGTGTCTATGGCCAAATTGCCAAATCTTTCCAAATCTCTCTGGAATGATTTGGAGAGTTCTGATTCAATATGGAGAAATTAAAGGGTCCTCTGATTCAATTCAGATTTGGAGATTTGGCCGCCAAATCAGGCTGAATCTCTGCTGAATCGAATCAGGGACCAAAGCTTTGCACAGCCTTAATATTAGTTGTTTTTATTATGATCATGTAGTACCACTTAGATTACCCCTACTATGCCATAACAGCCCCTCTAAAAATGCATTTGAAATCATGGTCTCTGCCCCAAAGAGCTTACATCTTTAGAATAGGATGAAATTCAGCAAGTAGATATAGCAAAGACAGGAGAAACTAAAGATTTCAACCCCAAATAAAAGAGGTATATCTTGAAAATCATTAATTTACACTTAATATAAATGAAATGCTTTGGAAATAATAAAAGGCTTCATTTTAGAAGGAAGAATTGTTCAGAATTGTCAATACTTCTTTCCCATCTAATGTGTTTTTTCCTGATTCCTATTTCCATTGTTCTGAATGGGAAGGTGTCTTGAGCAACTGGCTACAATGCAAACTCTAAAAATGCAAACAGGAAGGGATGGAATGGAAACAGAGGCCACTTGAGACTGTTCTTTATTAGCAGAAAAAGAACAGTACTTGTGCTTCTTTTTCTGAATTTTCTGTCTACCCTTTCAACCGTTTATTTCTTAAAGTATAATTCAAAAGAGACCACGATCTTATAGCTTACTGAGTGAATTATCAAAAAATATCCAGCATGCCTTTCCTTGACTGTTGTGAAATTTGTATTCCAATCAATGTCAGGGAACTTGAAATCCCTCCATATCAATATTATAACCATTTTACAGGCATCCCTTTGCTGTCTCAACATTTCCTGATCTGCCTTATTCTGCCCTGGAGGTCTATAATAAGTTGCCTATGAACATTGTTTTACAAGTTTAACTTTCACCTCAATTCAAACTGCCTTTGTTGTAGTAACCAAGCCACACATATAATTTCTTCTCTTCAGACACTGTTCTTCATCACTTATATTATTGTACTCCCACTTGTCAAGTTAAAGCTCACATTTCTACAGAGTCCATATCCTGGAAATTGAAAAATCCTTGTTGGCTTTGTAATATGAGCTGAAGCTTCATTAGTATAATAAACCAGCTTCCTCTTTAAAGTTGTAGTCACGCTGTTTTGTTTTTATTTTTTTATTTGAAGTCTCTTTCTTTAAGAACAGTTTAGTTTCAACTCATTTGTTCCAGGCTCCATGTTATATGTTGGGGATATGTCTTTTATCATTTATTTTAGATATCCCAGAAATATAGAATACAAGGTTGAACTTGGAAGGTCATTTGGTCAATCCGTCTCTTGAGGGTGGGATTCACTGTATCTAAAACTGACTGCCTCCTGCCCCTGCTTGCCTCCCCTCCTCACTGCCTAGTCTTCTCACTGCTTTTCCAGCCACTTGCACCCCTGTCACTGCTTTCCCTTCCACAATGGTGAGGGGAGAGGGGAAGGTGAGGGCAATTTTAAATGCTCCTCCCAAAATTCGAATCCATATAAATTCAAAGCCCTTTTTATTTAAACAAATACAGTAAATACAAATTCCTTCACATAGCAAGGTGAGATTTATTTTATTTTCTTCTTTTTTTCCATGTCTTAGAAATGACATAGATCTCTTTTCTGGTTAATTTCTGTATTCAGATTTTATTAGTTACAATTATTTTACCATATTCAGCAATGACAGCTGTTAGCTTTTACATAGTTATTTTAAGGCTTTCATTAATTAATGTTTTAATGTACTTCCAGTTCCTCAGATAAAAGTTCCAGTATATTATTATATTAAATGTATTTCTGACGGTCTAAATGGGAGGACATCACCATACTGATTCTCAACACTTCTATCTATGTATGCACTGCCTACTGCAGTGTCTCAGAAGTACCATGTTTTCAGAAGTGATCTTCCAGTGGATAATATAAAAACACTGTGTTCCTCTGCCAAATAAACAAGTGCATTTAGGAGGTATTTAATGAGAAGACAGCACAAGGAGCTAAATTGGGTATTTTATTATTTTGCTACTACTGGTTTTAGAATACATAACAGAGGATAAGATACTGACCTCATTGCTAAATTATTGTATTGATTTCAGTGTAAGTATTATTTTTTTCTATATCAATGAAACTCAGATAACACTTTTCCCTGAAATAAGAGGATACCAAGAACAGAGAAATGAGACAGTCTTTTTTGGATAAAAAAAGCCACATATGCTTTTAATTAATTTTAATTCACTTTGTTTTCTTGGTTTCATTTGTAGGTATTTTAAAATGAGATATTTTGAATTTTTAAAGGTTTGATTGTTTAGTTATAAAAGAGGGTAGCTCAGCCTTGAATTACTTTTGCATGTAAAGATTTTAGCCACCTCAAAGTGCTTGAAATACATGCCTTAATGCTCAACACTGATGAAATATAGGCATTTTGTGACTCACCACAGAAAGGCAGCCATCTCTGTGGTGTCCATATATCTCTATTATAGTGCAGCACAGTGTGATTTGGGATGGACAGTAAAAGGAAATACTGTATGTTGAGCACATCTAAATGTTGCCCTATGGCAATATAGTGATGCGTGACTTTGCCATACACTACGATGATGTAGTAATCGCATGTGTCTACATGTGCTTGCCAACTATGTAGCCTTAGCAGTGCATTCCCCGGGTATTCTGCACTGCTACAGCAATGGAGTGGTGAAATTTAACCATGTGTCATGTAGCAAAACCCCCAGTTTTGTTTAGTTTTTTGTATAGGCAACCCCTGCTTAGTGCTTTTAATTGGTTCCTGAAAAACTGAGCATTAAGGGAAAGGAGTGGTAAGCAAAACCAAAAGTACTTGACAACCCAAGATGGTGACCACAATTGTTTTTAATGACCCAAGAAGGTGACCATGAGCATTATAACGAAATTCACTGAGTGCTAAGTGAAATCAGGTATCAATTTCAAATGAATGCTATAATGAAATAGTGCTAAGTGAAACAGTGTTAAGCAGGGGCTGCCTGTACATAGAAATACATTCCCTTCCCTTCCCCAACCATTTCTGACTTTCTCTTTGCCTCTCTATTCCTTACAAGTAGTTATTATAAAACATAGTGAAGATAAGACATAGGATAAGCTCTTTAATTCCACTATTGTAACAAGTCCCTTTTATATTGTTCATATATCATTGTAAATAGTATTCTGGTATTTTGGTATTCATTTTTACTGTTTTATATTGTGTGATCATTATTCAATTTTTACTGTCTTATATTGCTATTATATGATTCAAGCCTATTTTTGTAAGTTAGCCAAATGAAATGTCAAGTCTCCAACTTATGTCCTATGCCCGGGCAGATCCTATTGTAATTGTGTTGTAACTGTGACTCATACCTACCTCTCCTATGTAAATTGGTTCCCTGAATGAATGAGAGAGAAAGAAAGTACTTGAGATATAATGGTAGTAGGCCTAAAAATAGCTCCTACTGAATGACTGAACCATCAGCCTAATGACCCTACTACCACCTTGCATTGACTCTCCCTGAAACCACAGACCTACTCCCAGAACCAGGGAGAAAACCTAATGTTTGAAAGATAAAGACCATCCAAGAAACCAGCAACATGAAAACAGAACAGGACAGAAACCAGCAACTCTACAATTGTACTACACGAGACAATGAGCACCTCTGGAATCGGTGATATATAATGTCAAGTATTATGCCAAAGAGCATAAACATGTACATACAGCACTGTCAAAATCTTTATACAGTCATCTAGGCATATGTATTAATGTTTTAGTTCTGTTAGAGTTATAGTATAATCTTCTCTTGGAAGACAGCATACACTTAAACACAGTGAGTCAAACAAAAATGTTTTAAATATTTTTTTCCTCCCATAAAGATCAATGGAAGTTTTGGGCTTTTGCAGTTAGGGCCTTGCAGCAAATCATATTGTAAGGGGAAGAAGTGTGTCCTCCAGGCTCAAAGAAAGACATATCCATTCATACCCGTCTTTCATGGTATCATGTTTCCTAAATACACTCTTCAGTTTGTGTGTGTGTATCAATATATAATGGAGGCCCTGGGTATTAAAAAGGCAGGGCAAATAATGCCACAGAGTGGCTAACTTGGGCCTCTGTTCATCCTTCTCTGTGTGCAGAGTCTGATTCTCATAGAGCGCTATTAGTATCTCTTCAGAGGATCAAAGAGAAGGGAAGACTAAACTCCTTCCATGTTTTCCCCCATGCAAATTGGCTTGTTTGTACTCTGAAGTAGTTGAAGAAAGGACAATTATGTTCCAAATATTTAATGTTTTGTAAATATAGTCAAAGGTTTGTTTTACACTTTATCAAAACAACTTAAAAAACCCAAACCAAAACAAAAAAAACCCAGCCAGAACACAATACCTCATATCCTTATCTTATCTACTCAGTGCTGAATTCCCTAGAACTGCTGTTAAGATGAACAGGAACTGTAAGCTTTTCTTGCCAGGAACTTTATTGAGTAAATTAATTGGTGGTCTATTAGCTATCTTTCTCATCAACAAAGTTTCCATACTGTTTGAAGTTCATTCCATCCAAATTTGCTAAAGGTCATTGATCTTTATTCTAAAAGTAATACATTTATATATAAAAGTCTTACGCTTTTTAGGCTGAAACCTTTTTCCTACACATTAAGGATAATAGTCTTTATAACACAATCTAAAGCTTTATTGCATAGTCTTATCTCTAGTTTTATCTGAATGCATAGCATTTATATTTAATGCTAAAATGTTCCTTCTAGAAATATCACTAGCATGTAATGACATCTCTCTTCTGATTTAAAGATAACCCTCCTGGGCATGCTTGAGTGAACTTGGAAAAAAAGTTTCTATTTGTTTGGACTACTGCGGTTATGTTTTAGGATAATAAAAGAGAGAGAATGTACAAACTGCTTTATAAATCTTTAAAATGGTGCATGCATAAATTAAAATGTAATAAATGTGATTTGTATCTCATTAAGAATAAAACAATTGTTCAAAGAGGTCCTAGATTGGTCCTTTCAGATAGATTTAGTATGAAAGAAGAAAAAAGTGTCTTTCATGTATTATACCTGATTTTTAGATTGCCTAAACGATCAGGTGTTCAAGTGTTCGCAGGGCTTAGGTTGCCCTAAAAATGGTGTGCCCAACCTAATGCTACAAGAACTAACTTTAGATAAGGGTGGGTTATCCTGACCTAATGAACAATTGTATGTATGCCCAGCTTAGCCCTTGAGTTGGGAAAGCCTAGCCACTCTCCATAACTCTAGGACTCTGCCGTTTTTACCCCCCTGAACCTGGCCAGGCTACTTTTACTGCCCCCCAAACAGTGCCCTCCAGATTGGGTCCCCCCCGGACATGCCAATTCCCCAATGGACCTACCTTCTCTATTCAGCCCTACTCCTGACTTACTTGCCTCTGACTGGTCATGCCTCTCCTGGCAAATAGTGAATACTTGAATGTGGCAGGTCCTACTCAGGTTTAGATAGCTTAAAATAAGCTGCCAAAACCTGAGCCAGGTTTCACAAAAACTTGTTCACATCCTTGGCCTACTACAGTTTTATGACTCTCTTGGCATGACATATTTTTCCAGTGTTTTCTGTTCAAAAAATGAAGCAGCTAAAATACCCTGCATCATCTAGTCAAGGAGCTGAAGGTCAACTTTGAAATTTGGCTTAGAGTAACACAAATTCTTGGATCTCAGTCTTTTATATATAACATGCAGGGTGCATCTTCATGTGCAATTAATTTGAAGCAATAAAATTTGGAGCAATTTGAGCCAGAGTAAACTACTCATGGGCGCAGTGTTTACATGTGCACTTGGGACAACATCAATTTCAGCTGGAGCAGAGCAGTTTATTCCAGGTCCACTACTGTCCTGCCCTGCCCTGAGCTCTGGTTGGCAGCATCAGGCAGCAGAGGGGCTGACATGAAGGTGCTGAAACCGCAAAGCCATGTAGCTATGAGGCAGGCAGGAATCTGGCCCCCTGCTGATTGGGCACAATGTGTACCCATGATCAGCATCTACATGTACGTTTAATTGCAGCTAATTACTGCATAAGATAGAACTATTAGGATGGTACTATCTTATGGCAGTGTTAATTAGTTTAATGTGACCGAATACTATAGCGAATGTAGATAGTGATGCTTTACTCTGCAGTAAATTAGTCTACTCCTCCATAGAGTGCATGCGTAGATGGAGGCCCAATATCACAAAACTCATATTTGAGACGGTTCGGGAGAAGTATACTGCATTTGTTAAAGTCAAATGAAAAGGTGTCACATTTCTAATAATAACTCATGGTACAAATGTGTCTATTTATTTATTTCTTATTGATATTGGTACTAGTATTTGGGTCAGAGTTAGAAAGTAACTCAGGCCCTACAAACTACAGTTTCTTGTATATACCACACCCCACTATATAATACAAACATAGTTATTAAAAGATAGAATGAAGAAAAGAAAGCTGTTTCCAGAGTTATAGCTGCATAGAGTAAGGACAGAGCCTAATCTTCAGCTGACTCACCCTCCATTTCTTCTTAGCCTATGAATTAGGAGGAAAGACAATCATTAACATGTGTAGAGTAGGGCTGTGCAAAATTTTGGCAGCTGTTTCATTTCAGAGATGTTTCGGCCCGTTTTAGCGCCTAAAGCACAGAATCCAAAACAAAACAAAAGGCTCTGAAACATCTCCGAAATGAAGTGAAGCCATGTGAAATGTTTGGGTGTTTTGGAATGTTTTGGAGGTGCCTGCTGGGAACAGTCCAGCACAGCCCTGCAGCCTTCCTTTTAAAGTGATGGAAGGCTGGGACTGAATGGGGGCTGGGGCTGGGCAGGGCAGCTGTGGGGCTCTCCAGCAGCTCCCCCACTGATACAGAGACAAGCACAGTCAGAGGAGCCATGGGAGAAGCCCCCAAGACTGCCCTGCCCATCCCCATTCCCCACCAGCCCCACCCTCCCAGCACTTAAAAAAAAATGCCCTGCACTCACCGGATACAGCAGTGGCAATCGGGGCCTCTGAGAGCTTGTGACAGAGGCCATCTGTGCAGTATGGGGCACAGCGGGGCAATAGGGATTGCTCCCGTCACCTGACACCTGCGTTGCAGTTGTTGCATGATGCGAGTGCAGCGTGGCTCTGCAGGGCACCGTGCACTGTTTGGGAGTTGGGACCACTAAGGCTGAATAGTGCCAGGTTCCGGCTGACTGCTGGAGCCACCCCAGCTCCCATTCAGCGCGTGGCACCTTAAGACAACTGCTATGTGCGTGCCAGGTAGTGGGGTGAACTCCAGTAACCCACACTGCCCCACACTGCACAGGGGGACTCTGCCACAAGCCTTCAGAGGTCCTGATTGCCACTGCCAGAGCTGGTGAGTACAGGGCTTTTTTTTTTAAGTGCTGGGATGCTGGGGCCAGTGGAGAATGGGGCTGGGCAGGGCACCATGGGGGCTTCTACTGTAACTCCCCCCCCAGGGGCAGATACAAACACAGCCAGAGGAGCTGTGGGAAAGCCTGCAGCTACCCAGCTGTGCCTGCCTCTCCCCAGCTGATTCAAATCTCCAAAAGAGGGCCGAAATTCCAAAGCAGGTTCAGCTGATTTGAAATGGAACAGTGATTTGAAACACCAAAATGAGTCACTGTCCTCCGCAATGGCTGAATCCAAAACTGAAATGAAGCATAGCCATTTTACACAGCCCTAATGTAGAGTAAAGATCAATGAGCTGTTAAGTCAACTGACTCCCTCAGATCTCGGAATAGTAATACCATGACTACTACACTGGAGCAGGAATCGAAGCATAGTGCTTCCATCCATGGCAAAAAAATCAGCTTCTCCACTTAATAGACACCCATAATATTGGGGAACTGATTTGGAGAGAGGAGTGTGTATTGTATGTAAAAAAAAAAAATTGGGGAATGCTTTTGAGTGAGAGACAACAAGAATGTAAGGATTGTTTCTGCAATATAGCAACTGTTTGTACTTTTGTAGGACCATTCAGAGAATCTCAGTTAGCTTAACAAACTTTTCCAGCACATTGGTATTAGTGTACAGTACAGTACAGTAGGGTTTAGGCTGAATAGCTAACCAGGTCTATAATAAAGGGTATAGTTTGTCTTGTGTTTTGGAGGCAATGTAATCAGACCTTAGGCAATGGGTAGCCTATATTGTTGCTGGCCAGCTAATTTGGATATCTATCCTCTAGGGTTCTTCTCTGTATGGAAGATTTTCAGAAGTATTCATCATTAGTCTACCTCTGCTCACACTGAAATCAATGAAACTTAAGTAAGGAGATAGGCCAATAATGAATGGTTTTGAAAATCTTGTCTTAATGTACCAGTAAGGATGTTAGGTTGTCATAGACTGGGCATTTGAAAAGGTAGTGAGGAATTTTTTTATGACACCATTGGGATGTGACATTGCTGTATTGGGCCCACATATACTTTTCTTTCAAAAGCCTTGTGAACAAAAGAGATGTTTGACTCTTCAATTCAAGAGAAATAAACAGAATTTTTTTTTTGTGGGGGGGAGGGAATTACGTATCAGATATTTGACTCATAGATTCATAGATTCTAGGGTGGAAGGGACCTCAGTGGGACATCTGGTCTGACTCCCTGCCCCGGCAGGAAAGAAAAAGGGTCACTAAACCTGGGGTCATGTGAGCCCAGCCAGGTGCCTGTCCTGTCTCCTCTTGAAGACCCCCAAGGATGGGGCAAGCACCACCTCCCTTGGGAGCCCATTCCAGATCCTGGCAACCCTGACCATGAAGAATTTTTTCTTATGTCCAGTCTAAACCTTCTCTCTAGTAGCTTATGGCCATTGTTCTTTGCTGTTCCAACGGGGTGCCCTGTAAACAGATCATCTCCTACTTCATGTTGCTCTCTCCTTATGAATTTGTACACCACCACAAGGTCCCCTCTCAGCCTTCTCTTGGAGAATATGAAGAGGTTATGGTCCCTTAGCCTTTCCTCATAGTGCCTTCCCTGCAGGCCTCTAATCAGACAAGTAGCTCTTATTTGGACCCTTGGCAGGTTGTCTGCATCCCGCTTCAATTGTGACATCCAGAACTGGACACAGTACTCTAGCTGCAGCCTGACCAGTGCTGCATAGGGAGGGAGAATCACCTCCCTGGACTTATTTGTTAAGCACCTATGGATGCACGAAAAGGTGCGATTGGCTCTGCCGACTACTTCATCACATTGACAACTCATGTTCATTGTAGAGTCAACAGTGACTCCAAAATCTCTTTCTGCCTCAGTGGTGCTGAGAAGATCACCCCCCAGCCTATAGGTATGATGACAGTTCTTTCTCCCTAGGTGCAGCACCTTGTGCTTGTTATTATTGAATTGCATCCTGTTGCTCTCTGCCCATTTCTTCAACTTGTCTAGGTCATCCTGGATCTGGTTCCTCCTCTCCAGGATGTTAGTTTCACTCCATATTTTTGTGTCATCTGCAAATTTGGACCTGGTGCTTCCCATTCCCTTGTCCAGATCACGGATGAAGATGTTAAACTGCATCGACCCCAGAACTGAGTCCTGAGGGACTCCACTGCAGACACCTTTCCAGGTTGACACTGACCTATCCAGCTCCACTCTCTGAGTGTGACCCTTGAGCCAGTTTGTTACCCAGTCTATGTGTAATCATCCAAGGCAAATCTCCTCAGTTTATTTATAAGTATGAAATGGGATACCGTGTCAAAGGCCTTCTTCAAGTCCAGATAGATAACATCCACCCCGACTCCTGCATCTAAACACTTGGTGGCCTTGTCTTAAAAATAAATTAGGTTAGTCAAGCCTGCTATAAACCCATGTTGGTTACCCCTCCACATCACATTAGTCAGTGGGCTCCCACAGATGTGTTCCTTGATAATTTTTTCTAGGATTTTCCCAGGGATAGAGGTAAGGCTAGCTGGTCTATAGTTCCCTGGATCTTCCTTCCTCCCCTTCTTAAAGATTGGGGTGACATTGGCCCTCTTCCAATCCTCTGGGATCTGACCTGAGCATCATGCGTGCTCATATATTCTTGTTAGTGGTTCAGCTATGACACTTGCTAATTCCTTCAATACTTGTGGGTGGAGTCTTTTTGGTCCCAGTGATTTGAACACATCCAGTCCCTCCAAGTGTCTTTTTACCATGTCGCCACTGACTGTTGGTCACCTGATGTTTCCCTTGTTGGTGTCCATGATGCATAATGGTGTGTCCAGGTTCCTATTTAAGAAGACAGGCAAAAAATTCCTTGAAGAGCTCTGCCTTGTCTCTGCTATCCATCACTAAGCCCCCCTGCCCATCCTGTAGGGGTCCTATGCTATTCTGCACCCTCTTTTTGCTCCTAACATACCTAAAGGACTTTTTATTGTGCTTAATCCCTGCCACTAGCCTGAGTTCTATAGGTGCCTTGGCCTTCCTGACTGACACCCTGCAGGCATGGGCCAAAGAAGTGTACTCCTTGGTAGCTACCCCCTGCCTCCACTTCCTGTATACTCCTTTTTTTGCCCTTAAGATATCCTGGATGACCCTAGTTAGCCAAAGGGGTTTCCTGGCCCCACTGCCCCTTTTTCTCTGCCATGAGATTGTCTCACTCTGACCCCAAAGGATTATTTCCTTGAGGAATGACCGCCCATCCCGGACCCCCAGATCATCTAGGCTCTTGGTTCCTAGTACCCTGCTAACCAGTTCCCTGCACCTATTAAAGTCAGCCTTTTAAAGTTTAGCACCTGTGTCCTGCTGGGTATAATGCCCACCCTTCTCTGGATCATGAATTTTATTATTTGATGATCGCTTTCCCCTAAGTTGCTTTGAATTTGCAAGTCCCCAGCCAGGTCATCCCCTGTGACCAACACTAAGTCAAGCAAGGCATTATCCCTGGTGGGACTTCTTACCTCCTGTGTTAGGTGGAGGTCTTAGATACAGGTTAAGAACCTGCATGAGTGGTTAGATTTAGCTGATTGTTCCTCCCGCATATGATTGGGTAGTTAAGGTCCCCCATGACTACCATATCTCTAGACTGCACAGCCTCTGAGAGCTGCCTGGAAAATTCCTTCTAGCTCATCCACCTGGTGTGGAGGCCTATAGTAGACCCACACCACTGGATCCCTTTCTCCTTGACTCCCTTGGATCCTAACCCACAGAGTCTCTGCTTGTCCATCCTCTGATCCCAATTTGATTATGGAAAATGTGTACTGTTCTTTGAGATAGAGAGCAACACCCCCTCCTTTTTTCCCTCCTCTATCTCTCCTGTACAACCTATAGCCCTCTATTCCCACCACCCAGTTGTAAGTAGAGTCCCACCAGGTTTGTTAGTCCCACTAGGTCAAAGTTATTGCTCACAAGCAAGAGTTCTAGATCTTCCCGCTTGTTTTCCATTCTCCTGGCATTTGTATATATACACTTAATTCCCCTGTTGGCTGCCCCTGGAACCCCCTTATATTTCTGTCTGATAGGTTCTTTGGTACTTACCTGGGCTGATCTTGTGGGTATCTCATGGTTCAGTGTTCCATGGATCCCTCTGTCCTTGTCCTCCCCTTTCCCCAATGAACCTAGTTTAAAGCCCACCGGAGGAGATCAGCCAACCTGAAAGAGAATACATGCTTACCTCTGGAGGAGAGATGAAGCCCTCATATTTTGGTGTAGGAGATGTATAGAAATGGTGGCAAGGGAGAGATCACTTATTCTTCAGGGGTAAGTCCAGATGCATCATTAATAAAATACAATAAATTTTATTCACACTGGGTGCATCTACATGAGATGCTACTGTGCAATAACTCATTGCTACCACACTGTAGAGTTGACAGGCACTAACTGTGACATGATACTAGACATGATACTACTGTGCAGTAGCAATGAGCTAGTGCACAGTAGCATCTCATGTAGATGTACCTCGATGTAGCTTGTTGCTACTGCACAGTAGTATCTGAAAAAAACTGGCGATGGTACTGTACAGTAATGCTGGTTATTGCACAATAATTTAATACTTGCTTATATAAGTACTATATAACTGTTCAGTAACAACAGCGCAGTCCACTGCTCATGAAGACATGGCCATTGTAAAAGCTAGTTTGTTATTTTAGCAGTTATTCCTGTAAATCCTTGGTAAAGATCCATGGCCATTTATTGCAAAGGAAATCCAATTTATGCATAATCCTCCTTCTATGCTTTCCAAACTGAAGGAAAAACAGCTGTATCTGTTTTTATAAAGACTCCTGGCTCATGGAAAATGTTGGTGTAAAAATATGACTGGCCTTGTTTTTTCCCTTTCATTCTTTGGAAATACACTAAGAACAATTATGTCCCTGGCTCCACATCTCCATCGGCCAAAACCAGCATAAGGAAGGAATTCAATAAAACCCACTCTTTGGCCTGTGAAACAAGTAAGGCAATAGATAACATTGTACCTGATGTGTGATAATAATGAGGAGAAGTGTAAAGAAGGATAATGACAATCTGAGGGCTCTTTTCAGCTACATTAAAAAAAGGCACTCAGCTTTTTAGATTATGTGCCATTGATTTCTCCCTGTATCAAGCTGCCTTCAAGTTAATATGATAGTATATACCGCTGAGAACAACAGTATGGCATGTAGAAAGTACTTCTACTAGTAAACTGAATTAAAAGCTTGATCCTGAAAAGTGTAGTGCTCTTTCACCCTGGTTCAGCAAAACACTTAATCTTGTATTAGACTTAACCATCTGTGTAGCTCTACTGACTTTAGTGTGGTTATATACCTGCTTAAAGTTAAATATAAGCTTATGTGCATGGCTAAGTCTGAGTGAATACTCAGCAACTTACAGAAACAAATGCTTGAAAAGTGGTATATTACCATACATTTTTAACTGAAAAGAAAATGAAGACAAGAGTCTTCTTCTGATTTTTTGAAAAAAACATTTCTCTTCAGGACAATTTCCTTGTCTCTGCTACAAGTTAAATTTTTCTCACACCAGTTTGAAAACATAGTGCAGGCTTCCTATTATCATCGAAGCTGAGCATTAAGGAGGGAAAATTAGGGTAGGATGAAAGGGTGATAAAATTTCAGTACTGAAAATGAATAAAGACAAACTATCTGCAGTAGTAAAAGAACACTAATAACCATCACTGGGAAACCAGACGTTATGTATTAATAAAGTTCCTTTCTTTTTACTTGGAAATAGGATTTTCCCAGCATTAGTAACAATAATAATAGGCCTTTTCACTGTCTTAGAATGTACACAGCACTTTTACAAGGGCAATCTCATGGCTTTATGAGGATGTCCTGCTGCTCCTTTGCTGCTATATTAAACCCAATGGACCTATTTTTAAGATGCATGAAGCTCGCATATGAGGCACAAAGGTTGATTAAAAAAATAAAGGATATATGTTCAAGCAGAGGAAATAAGAGATCTACATCAGATTCATATTTTATGAAGGATTTCAAAAGAACAGTGAGCAGGTTTTTTTCATATTTTACTTGCATTTTTGCTATTTCCCTTTCTGCTTCCCAGTCACTAGGCTGTGATTCTAATTCAGAATGTAGAAAGATTTCAAGTCTAATCTAATCCATATGAACTAGGTTAGAGGTTGGCAACATTTGTGGGCAGAGTGCCAAAAACACCTGCAACCTGAACTTGTAAGATGTTGGTGTGCCAGAAGAGGATGGAGTGAGAGCCAGGAGGGGCTTGATCCTTGTTGTGGCAGCACAGTCCTGGCCCTTTCCCACTGTCCACCCTGAGGTGAGAGTGCCCACCATGGAGTCTGGGCTGCTTACAGCAGGTGGCAGGGAGGCTGCAAGCAGCTGCACTGGGGGTCTGTGGAGCCCCAGCCCTGCTTGTTGCCAGTTGTGGGTGCATGTACACCTTGAGGGAGATAGTTGGGAAGGGGCCGGGGTTGCACCATTGCAACTAGGATCGGGCTCCTCCCAACTATCTCGCCATCTGCCCTGAGCTGTGTGTACCAAGCAAAATGCCTTCAAGTGCCACACTCTGGCACAGGTGCTAGGGGTTGCCTACCCCTGAATTAGGTTATATTTCTGAACTGCCATCAAGTGGCAGTTTCAGAACTTTACATTTAGGTCTGAGCAGGTAGATTTTAAATTTCATTTCATCTTGCTTTTGTTTTGAACTGCTATGGATCAGAAAAGATATCATGCTGTTCTTTGGGAACCTGTTTTATGTAACTTTCAAACATTGTTAAGTAACAAATTGCAGTTACTGTGCAAGAACAGATAAAGATACTTAAAGAAGTCTGGATATTGCGTTAACTGGCAAGGTATGAAAGGGCAGTGGATATTCTGCAAACAACTTTCCAGATGCAAAATGGAAAATAACTGTGGACTTCACAGGGGAAGCAGGAGCATTGCTGTGGTCTCAGTTCCAGAGAGGAGAGCTACATTTTTTTTCCAATTGTTGACTCTTTCATCCTTAAATTGATTACCATTAGTGTCCTTCTTATGGCATAGGTTTAATAGATTTCATAGACATTAGGGTTGGAAGGGACCTTGGGAGATCACTGAGTTCAGCCCCCTGCCCCAAGGGCAGGAAGTCAGCTAGGGTAATAAACCTAGCTGTAAGAGGGATTGCAGAGTTTCAGACTTCTTAACTTGATATGTTGGAATTAGTCATGCCAAATCACTTTAGAAATCCTGCACAAAAGATGAAACTATCATAGTTCCCTTATTTACTCTGGTTGAACACATATCCTTTTTAAAAATACACAATCAGCCTTGTGACTACAGGAATAAAGCCTTTTTTTAAATATATGTAGAGTTTTTCTTAAATGCAGTAGTTATTCACTGACCATAAGAAGAAAACTTTCTTGCTCTGCAGAGATCTGAATTTAAACTATCAAGGCAGAGCATGAAAGTGCTCAGAACATGTGCTAACATTTGCAGAAAGGTAGATTTTAGCAGCAATGACTTTTGTGGCACTGTATCATTATCAGTGCACTCCAGGTTTCTCCTTTCATGGATGTTAGGTTTATTGGCTTGATATAGCTTGACCCCCTCAAATGCTGAATGCAATTCACACTGATCCTAATGTTAACTTTGTAACAAGCAGCACTCTTGCTGCTCCCATTTAAATATTATCAAGCCTGTCCCTGGGTTGCCTCCCAGTTGTCTTCCTTATAGTTAGATAGTATTCTGTACTTTTGTTCATGAGAGATACTAGTAAATAAATAAACAAATCCATAAAATCGCAAGGCTATAGAACTCCAGAAAATGCAAATATGCTTACAGAGACTTCGTTTTTTGGCTATGGTCCCTGAACATGGTGACAGCTATTATGCTGATGCTTCCCATTCTCAGGAGTCTGCCAAACCCAATTAAAACCTGTATTTTGGTACTCCCTGTACATTGCAGTGGTAGCTTGCTGGGGAGATAGGATGCTACCTTCTACCTGTTGTCAGGAATCCTGCTGTGTTTATCTGCTGTCTCCTCCACAAACAAACAAACAAAAATAACACAACAAAGAAACTATCTACTTGCACTCCTGTATGTGCCAACAGCTTGTTAAGCAGCTTAGTTTTTCACAGAAAATGTTTTGGCAGACCACAGGAAAATAGCCACAACATATTTTCTCCTTCTCATGGCTCTAAATATTAGGGTGGCTATTCCACTCTTTGCACAGGTCAGCATTCTATAAGCAATGAGTGCCCCAATCCCGCCAAAATGAATAGGCAATGGGGTACTTAGTGTCTTTCACGAAGCATTGGTGCCTGGATACTCAAAAATATTTAGGCACTCAACTCCCATTGATTTAAATTTTGAGCCAAAGTCCCTGACTCCTTGTAAATATACTCACTTGTAAAAAGGCTGTGCTGATTTCTCTCACTCCTGCCTCAGGCCCCACAATACAGAATTTCCTTTGAAGTTAATGGGAATTTTATGCACAAACAAGACACTGGATTGAGGTCTGAAGTTCCAATGTTGGTCATTCTGACCATTTCCAGCTTATTTTTCAATAAATTAATTAATTAATTTAAATGTCTTACATCATGAAAAGTGCCTTTTCCAGAAGGTCTTTCCTTCTGGAATTGTTCCTTTTGTCTGTTAAAGATTTATAATTGCTTAGACTGGGATAATTTAACGTATACAGACAAAATCAGACTGATTTTTAATGTCAGTTACTCAACCAAACTCTCTTAGATTCTTTTGCAGTTTTCCATTGTAAATCACAAAATGAGTATAGTAGACTGTATACTCTATAATGCTTACAACTCTAATTTGGGAGCAATGCATTTCAGTCTTGCTGCAATTAATACTTAGTAGTTCTGTACAAAGTTGAATAATATCAACAGGAAGAATGAAGAGACCCGCACCAGAATACCCTATAGACTTACAGTTAGGGTGTTTGATATGGAGTTTTGAGATATAGATTCAAGTACTTATTCCAAATCAGACAGAGGAGAGTTTGAATCTGGGTCCCAATGATCCTGGTTAGGCTATCAGGTATATTGGACTCTTAATTGTGTTAGACATGCTCAGACATTGTCTACCAGATCAAGCTATTCTGTGGTGATAAGTGAGGGAATGCCTACTTTGTGAATAACAGTGCCTAGGTCTTGGGAGAATTTGGGCCATGGGCTGGTGTTCATTTCTACTGCTACAAATTTCCCAGCATGAAAATTTCTAAAAAATTTGGAGTAATATAATTCTTCCTGAGAGCTGGCATACATCCTACAGCCACCTGGAACCTACACCTATGCCAGCAACTGCCAGTGGCCAGGGGGTAGTGAGTTGGCACTGGGAGGTGGGCTGAATCAATGTCATCTCTGTCACTGGGTCTTGGGCAACCTGACCCCTCTCCACTCTCCTTCCCTCCCCTAATGATGCTCCCCAGAGTGGGCCTTGCTGGGTGGCTTCCTGGCTCTTGCGACCATGGGCCAAGGCTTCCATGTGGCTTATATCTGGTTTGGGGGAACCTCCACCCCCCACAACATTTCCCAATCATTGTGTAGTGTGGAGTGTTCCCCCAGGGCTGTCATTTAGGGTCCTTCCCATAGGACTCACAGGCATGTTGTCCTCTGGAGGAATCCCTGGAGCAGAGCTCTTAATGCCACTGGGGATTAGAGGCAGCCTGCTCCACTACTTCTGCCTGGGAGGGCAGCTGTCTCCCTGTGGGAAGCAGTGTTGATGCCACTTAGGAGTGACATAACTTTGACCCTGTGCATAAACATCTTGTCCTGGTGCTGTGATTCTTTCAGCTCCATAGCAGTGAGAGTGGCCTCAGATGCTGCGTGGCCATCTGTAGATCTAGTTCTTGGATCTTTGTGATGCATTCCTAATCCTGAGCAGCTTGTGCAAGTGGAAACCCCTTTCAGGTAGTTGAAGGCTGCTATTAAATCCCCTCTCCATCTTCTCTTCTGCAGACTAAATAAGCCCAGTTCCCTCAGCCTCTCCTCAGAAGTCATGTGCCCCAGCACCCAAACTATTTTTGTTGTCCTCCACTGGACTCTCTCCAATTTGTCTACATCCTTTCTGTATTGGGGGCCCAAAACTGGACACAGGACTCCAAGACAATTGTCAAACAAGAGCATGCTAAATATCAACCACAGCCTTCCCCATGAGCATATATCAATTTACCAAGGAATCACATTAGACCCTTCCCTCACCTGTAAACATCACATTCAGAAGGTCAGCAATAAAGTCTCTGCATGGGTAACTGTCTTACAACATGATTTGCCAACTTTAAAGTGCTCAGCACAACCACACTTGCAATGGTATCTGCCTCAGCAGATTACTGTGCTCCTGTATGGTCCAGAATTTGTTGCACTAAGAGACTCAGCACTGTAATTAACAGTGTGCAGAGACTTATAACAGACTGCACAACTTACCACAGTAGTGGTATCTGCCATTTTTACAGCACTCTGTGCGTCCTGACCATCTGTTTGCTTATGGCTCTGGAGTGTTTAGAGTATTTTCTGTATGCTTACCATGCATGTAATTTTTATGCCTTGCCCTAGATAGCATTCTGACCTAGAACATAATATGAAGATGGATAAATACTTTACAGAGGAGACAGCTAGTATTTTTGTTCCTATTGTTTATTGCATACTATGAACGTACAAGCTCTTGGGCCTTTGCACATGAAGAGCATGTTTGTGACTGTTGCTTTGTGTTCAAGACTTTCATCAAGCCCTAATCAACACTACTTCCACCTAACTGAATTTAACAAGGTAAAACTTTATTGGAAGAAGAATGCTAGCCAGAGGAATGCATAGATAAAGAAAGTACTGACTATAGTCTCATACAATGTGTATTTCTCTAATTGTACAATATTATTAATATTTTTGTTTCTCAGTATAGTATTGCCACACTTAATTAATTTTACAATAGAGCTTAGTGCATAATGAATTTGTCAGTTTGGTGACTGAATAACAAAAAATAGTTAAAGTCAAACCAGAACTTTTTCAGGTAATTTTGGTGAAATAGTAACAACAACATTTTAGTCCTGTTCCAAAAGGTGTTGTTCAATCTCAGACTAAATATTTTGTTTCATTCTTGGGTTATTTAATGCTTTCTACTATTATTCTTGGGGGGGAAAAGGATTTTTCCCTATAAAAATGCCGTTTTGAAATGGTAGTCTAAGAATTTCATTTTGAAGGTATAGTAACAAAAAGTTTTGCTACAGTTATTTAAAATGATTCATTGTAGAAATATATCAAAGTGGAATTTATCAGTGTTTAAACAACTTTACACTTTTTTAAAAGTCTTTGCTAAATTTGACCCTAATTCATGAATACTTCTGACCCACTGAAATTCCATTTTCAAATTCTTTTTCTATTTGAAACAAAAGAAATCACCCATCTGTATGAAGTTTTTGTTTGCCACCACATCATACACTCTGTCAGCACTTTATAGCAATACGTATGTCGCCATGCTGCATTTCATTTGCAGTCACTATATTGTCAACGTGTAATTCAGGGAACAAGTTAATCTTATTTTAACATAATGTGAGACAGTGTAGACAGCTGGTCTGATTCTCTTCTCTCTTTGAAATAAATAAGGCAAATACTAGATGAAATTAAGGAGAACTAAGGGGAAGCACCATATCACTTGCATTCTACACCCATATGCTTTCACATCTTTTTGTGTTGATTATGAAATATAAATGAATGAGAAGTGGAAAGTATGGTTAAAAAAACCCTGTCTGTTAATTATATACATTTTTAAATGAATGAAGTGCAGGTACCCTACTAACCTCATAGTCATAATGGTTGTTTTAGGAACTGAAAAGGAATGCTCTTGGTGGCGAGATCTACCTCAAATGGAAGTACTTCGATTACTAAAAAGAAAGATTTCTGCCTTTTTAAGGTATTGACTGAAGAGGACAGGCCTGATTTAGTCCTTGTCTGGATAATGATTCCATTGATTTCAGTGCAGGATCAAGCTCATAATTTTGTTTTGGTTTAGCTCCTCTTTGGCTATTCATACTGGATACTTTAAGGCCTAGATAGTGTCTTAACTTGGAACTTGCAGTGAGATCAATGGAAATTCTGTGCAATTAATAGCATTGATTGATTAAGCCTGATTTGCAAGGGCCTTTCTGTTTTTCATCTGAATATCAATCTACTTGTATCTGCCAGAGAAAGTTTTCTCTGTTATTTTGTGGCTGTCAGTGGTAATCAAACATGAAACAATATTTTTCTGAAATTCTCATCCTTTTGTTGAAGCAGTATTATGATCTTAGATTGAGGTTAATAGACTGTAGCCTTTACGTTGTTTTTTTTTCTTTTAACCAAGAAGCCCTTTTAATGTCCCATCACCTAAAATTACAGCATATCCTATTACACTGGGGAATCCCAACCTTCTAATGTCCAGGGGTTGAAGAACTCTGGAAAATGAACTTGAAAAAATAAAGCAAGCTGACAATTAGCCTCTGATGGCCATTACTCTCTCACTGCATGAGTTGATTCTTCTTAATTATAATCTAGTTTCTTAAGACACATTCACATTTCATAATGTATAAGTAGTAGGAGTTGGTTTTTGATTTTATAGATTCAAGATACTTCTTTAAACAAGCTACCTTCTATCCCTGCTGTGTCAAGTCAGTGATAGTGCCCTCATCTCCCTGCTTTGCCTCTCGCAAGTAAGGGTGTTTTTCTTGATGTTTTGGGCATTGTATCTGATAGTTATGCAAGAGGATTGTTCATGTAGTTTTACGAAGAGGTTAGATAAACACTTGTGTAGGATTGTTTAAGTAGGAAAGATGGGGTAGTACTAGATAACCTCTGGCGGTACCTTCCAGCCCTATTATGATTTGTACACTCAGAGACATGTGGGCTGCCTGTAGACGTGCAGGGAGGCTGCTCTAATGTCCTATAATAGCATGTTGGAGCAGACTTGATGAATCGAGTCTGGTGGACCATGCTAATTAGCACGCTGCCAGCAGCCTCCATGTCTCATGTTTCAGCATTCTCCCAGTTCAGAATAATGGTGGGGGCACTTTAGTGGCAGGCACACTAAATGCGCTTTAGTTAAAGTGCCCCCAACACCAGTTTAAAGTTGGGGAACACTGATACACAAGACATTGCAGGCACTTTAATTAGAGCAGCTCTTGGAGCTCTTGGAGCTGCTCTAATTAAAGCACTCGCCTTCACCCCTAGAGCACATGTAAAAATGCCCATAGATACTTATCACAGGTACTAATCACAACTAACCTCCGATACTTTTAAACCATAAAACTGTCCTGTCTATAATCATGGAATTAATTGTCTTCAATGAATGGTATGGTGTTCATGGTAAATAGGTAGAAACCACATAGATTCAAAAATTGCACTTCTACATCTCACTTTATTTGTACTCTAATGCATACACACAGTCAAATTACTGGTATGCTACTCAAACTTCAACAATCATGTGCTTATACTAGTGCAACACCTGACATAAACCAATCAGTAAATCTGGATCATCAGCCAAAGAAAACTATTTTGTCTTCGTGTTTTAATGATTTTATTTTACATTCGTAACAAACAAGTATGAATGAACCATTTAAATCCACAATTAATCCATTTTTTATATTTGTGTTTTGAAAAATCTCATTTCCCTTTTGATTATCCTTGAATTTCAATGGTTTGCTTGAGCATTAGAAGATAAGAATCCATTAAGAAAATGTTTAATTTCATTACACAGTGCTACTTGCTGCTTTGAGATAATTTGTGTAACATTAATGATATCTTTTCTTCCATGTATTATACTTCCCTTGTGTATCGTCTTGGGATAATCTTGTTGTCTCTGGCTTTCTTAAAAATGTATGACAGGGGCATTGTGTGTTGTTTCATATAAATGATGCATATAAACTTTGCACAATCGGTGTCACCTCAATTTCTTTATTTAAGCAGAGACAATAAGTAATCACACAAATGGAAAAGGATTTTTAATTTGTCCATATTATTTTTCAGTTTCATTAAGTTTCAACCTCTTTAACACTAATTTATAAGTGAAACTGAATGCTATTCTTTGGAAAAACAGGCTAACAACTGGACAACTTATAACATTAAGAGGAAAGGTTGTTGAGATAACACTGAAAGTAAAACTTTGCTAATGTCTAGAGTAGCAGAATACTTTGTCATCCTCTGTTCTAACTGATGAAGGCCCTGAGTCCCGTAGATAATTTCAGTAGTACTACTTAAATTAAAGCATAGGTCTGCTTACTTTAAACTAGTATCATGCCATTCAGTAAGGGCCAGTAAAACACATCTAAGAAATACTTAATTTTAAAAAACCTGCTTGGAGAACAGACTTTCCTTTTTGGAAAAAAAAAAAAAAAGAGGAGGAGGAGGAAAATGTTAAGATTTTTGATTCAATTCATTAAGAGCCAAAATTTCAAAAAAGTTTGCTAAATGGTATTTCAGTACATTGAAATATCTTATCTTAATACATTTATTAATATTCGTTTGTAATTCAATCTTTTGATTTTAAATTAGTTTAAAATAAAACAATCTCATTTCCAAATGAGAAAAAAGAAATTGTATTTCTGAAAATGTCAACATGGGGAATCAAAATACCTTTAACATTTTTCTATTATTTTCCAAGACAATATTTTACCAAAACTGCCACTTTCACTGTGGATGCAGGAAAAGCAGTGGACATGATACACCTTGACTTTAGCAAGGTTTTTGATATGGTCTCCCACAACATTCTGGCAAGCAAGCTAGGGAAGTATTGGCTGGATGAATGGTTTATAAGGCTGTTAGAAAACTGGCTGAATCATCAGGCTTAGAGGGTAGTAGTCAATGGTCTGATGACTAGTTGGCAACCAGTATCAAATGGAGTGCCCCAGGGGTCTGTCTTGGGGCCAGTTTTGTTCAACATCTTCATCAATGAGCTGGAAGAAGGGATGGAATACAATCTCAGCAAGTTTGCAGATGATACCAAGCTGGGGGGAGTAGTAGATAGCTTTGAGGGTAAGATTAGGTTTCAGAGAGTGGGACAAATTGGAAGATTGATCCAAAACAAATCTTATGAGGTTCAATAAAGACAAGTGCAAAGTCCTGCACTTAGGAAGGAACAATGCCATACACCAGTATAGGCTGGGGACCAATTGGATAAGCAGCAGCTCTCCAGAAAAAGACCTGGGGGTTACAGTGGACAATAAGCTGAATATGAACCAACAGTGTGCCATTGTTGTGAAGAAGGCTAACAGCATACTGGGCTGCATTGGTAAGAGTGTTGCCAGCAGATCAAGGGAAGAGATTCTTCCCCTGTATTCGAAAATGGTTAAAAGCCTGGGGTACATGACTTCTGAGGAGAGGCTGAGGGAATAGGGCTTGTTTAGTCTACAGAAGAGAAGACAGAAGGGATATTATAGCAGCCTTCAACTACCTGAAAGGTGGTTTCAAAAAGGATGGAGCTTAGACTGTTCTCAGTGGTGGCAGATGACAGAACAAGGAGCAATGGTCCCAATATGCAGCAAGGAAAGTTTAGGTTAGGTATTAGGAAAACTTTCTCACTAGGAGGCCGTGTCTGCATGAGAGCTACATCAATGTTGTTTACTGCTACAGAGATATAGCGTCAGTGGTCACTAACTGTGACACCACTACTACTGTGCAGTAGCAATGGACTATTGCACAGTAGCTTGTTGCTACTTCACTGTAGGGTTGGAAACAGTTTGTGTGGCACCGGGGCTCTGCAGCTGGGTACACATGTAGGCAAGTACTAAATGACTGCATATAACAACTGTACAGTTAGGCATATGTGTAGGCATGCCCAGAGGTTAGTAAAGCATTGGAACAGATTACACAGAAAGGTTTTTAAGACCTGGCTAGACAAAGCCTTGGCTTGGATGATATAGTTAGGGGCAGTACTGCTTTGAGCAAAGGGTTGGACTAGATGACCTCCTGAGGTCACTTCCAACCCTAATTTTTTATGATTCTATGACTAACAGCATTTTTGTCACGCTGCAGCTGGACTCTGCCAGCTTTGTCCAGCAACAGATGCCGTCAGCACTCTCCTCACAAACTGGAAAACCCCTATTTGGCTTGCTGCATGGCCGTGGCCATGTGCTGGGGAAACCCCGTCCCCTGTGGGAAAACCCCGCAAACATTTTAGCGCGGAAATGTGACCAATCGGGGACTTGAAATTGGGCTTGTCATCTGGCCTATGAAAGCTAGAGTAGAGTTTCTGCCCAAGCAGATGCAGAGCATCCACGGCTCAGCGGGGAGAAGCCAGAGCGCTCACACCACTCAGTGGGTAGGCCTGGCCAGCTTCCCACAGCTTCTCCTGCCTAATTGTTTGTGCACCCATACGTATCCATTCTTGTTCTTGTCCTTCGTTTTGTCTTTCCATTCTTAGATCCATCTGTTTTCATTCGTTTGTCCCCTACCTGAACCGGGACAGAACGCGCAGCCACATCAACACCGGTGGTGCATAAGTTTTCATTCTCAGATCCATCGTTTTGTTTTTGTTCATTCATCCCTCACCCGAACCAAGATCCATCATTTTGTTTTTGTTCATTTGTCCCTTATCCAAACCGGGACAGAACCAAGTGTAACCGCCTGCGCAGCCACATCAACACCGGTGGTGCATAAGTAAGAGATCAAATAAAAATGTTCTGGAACCGTTACGAGTCCACCTCTCCCTCTCGCAAACTAACATCAGGGGATAGAACCCACCGGGGCAACAGCTGCAACCTGGCTCGCGCCCCGCACAATTTTAAAGTATTTGCACTACAAAATTACATCACTTATAGCACTTTATATATAGCACTATATATCACTTTAAGGCTTATGAATTATGAGAGTAAAGGTATTAAAGATTGCTAGGTCCTTACCCTCTCTGCTTGTGAGGATCAGAAAGGTACTTAACATAGGCTTATTTGTAAAGCGTACCCTTGCCGAATGCATATAAACCAGTATTGTAAGTATCTAACTGTGGAATCCTTATATTGAGCAGTACCTTCTTTGGAACACCATCCTACTGAAATCAGTGTGCCTGCTGACATGGTAAAGACCCTTGATGGTATTCGTTTAAAAGTCCAGTGGGATATAAACTGTAATCACAGCAAGTGCTCCTCCTGCCATAGTATACAGCTATGGAAGCACATCACAGCCCTTGGGGCTAGCCACATGTTTAATTTATGGTGAAACTGGAACCAGCCACAAAGTTACTGCACATTTTTTTGTAGTAACTTGTGGCTTATTCTTTGTTTTATCACACTATTAAATGAATGAATGTGTGCCTGGGTTAGTACGTGAGATGTGCTGAACTGGTTAATCACATCTTAAATGCAATGTCTGCCTTAGATACCACCCAGTTTGTGTGAACAGTAGAATTAAGCCTCAAATAAAAAACAAAAATAATAATTATTATGTAGCTGAAAAGGCCATAATTAGGTTAGTGGCTGTATCCTATGATAGCTAAAGGTGGAGTTATTCCTTTTACAGATGTCTGTAGGAAACCTCTCACTTTCTACACAGGGGAAGACAGAAGAAAAGTATGTGTTTTCTTACAAATATTCTCCTTCCAGTCTCAGTGACTATGATGGAAAGGGGAGAGCTGACTCCTAGCCTCATTATCACCTTCATCTCTTGGGCCATAGAGACATTGCCTCTGCAAAGGAATGTCCCCTCGTGTCTCTTTTGAAAATGTTGGCTTTGCTATCTTTCCTATTTTCATTTAGTTAAAACATATCCAAAGATAATTCTTTTATTACAGTACATTTTTTACAGGTGAAATAAAGCATTTGAGGGAAAACTGCTTCATTATTAAATCCGCAAAGGTTTTCCAGTTGCTTTTTGTATTTAAATAAAAGGCCAAAGCTTTGTTTTAAAAATTTGTCACGAAAGTTAAGCAACTTAAGTAAATGCATTTTAATCTGCATAAATCCTGGGTGATTTCCCTGCAGTGACTTCCAGTTTGAATGTTCACAGTTTTAATTTTACATCTATGTCTGAACTATGTCAAGAACAATTTTGTGCATGTGAAATGCCATGCAAAACCACATGACTGGGGAGCAGGAGACTATATTGATTAAACTGAGCTTGTGATATTATTGCTCTTTCAATGTTTGAAGCTGGGGTAACTCCATTAGAGGATATGAATTTACATTGGTGCAAGTGAATAGGAATAATAAAAGTCCATATTCTTCACAACTGGTGTAAAGCAGTAGAGCCCAAACAATCTTGATGGATTTACTGATTTACACCAGAAGAGAATCTGGCATGTAGCCATCTATGTCAAAGTAATCTCAGGCAGCAAATGCATTCTTTCCTTTTTTTTTTACTGTTTCAGTACCTGCTCCTGCTTCACTGAAGCTGATGACAAAATGTTCACTAGCCATAATGAGATCAAGAATGAGCCCCTGTGTTTAAATAGAATACATAAACAAGTATACCATGGGATGCATTGTATAGTCCTAGAGGAAAATTGATCTGGTGCTCCCAAGATATCTGTCTTTTAAATTTTCATGAGAGAAGTAATGTATGAATTGTAGAGGCAGATCAGAATAATTTCTTCCCTAGAGAGGATGGAAGATGTAAGACCCAGCAGTTGGGTAGGGAAAATGGGCTCTTTTTGGTGGCTACACATAGTAATACAAGGACAAGAAGAGATGAAGGTCAAGGCTAGATCTCCCAATACACCACTCTAGTGATCAGAAACCCAGCACAGGGGTGTACACCAGTTGCAGATGATGTTTTAGCCTTTGAAGTGAAACAGCAGCTGTGTAGGGCCTGTGCTACAGCTCCAATACCTTCCTTCTGTTGCTAGGATGAGAATAAATTCCGTTATCCTCAATGCCAGAAGCAAAACCTTGCATAAAGCCAGACTATTTGGGTTTTCTGAGAAAAAGGAAATGTTACTGTTTATGAAAAGACATTCAGTCCTTACCCCTTATTATTGCACGCTTTTAGAAATCAGAAACTGCTAGACCGTGACTACCATCACTTTTGGAAGGATTTGTACTATAACAGAGGACTTCAGGCATGCTTTAACATCTAAGAGTTTTTTCCCTACATAACCTATGACCAGTGTCATACCTACATGTTTAATTTTTAGAATAACACTGCCAGTGCTTACACTATTCAGAAGGGTCACTGACTAGAAGAAGATCTCTATTACCCCAGACTTCTAATAGCCCTTTTCAGAGAAAGAACTAATTTTTAGTTCCAAAACTCTTTGACTTTTTATAACTTGCACTCTAAAAGGTATCTATCTCTCTTACATAGTGAGGAGAGAGAGGATCCTTCCACCCATTAGATTTCAGAATACATCTGTTCTCTCCTTCAGTTCCATCTTTATGCAAATAAACCCCTTCCCCCTGACTGAACCACACGTTCATTTTTCATTCTCTGGAAGACCATGAAGTCAGGGCCATCCAACAGAAATAAAGGCAAAATTTATATCAAACAAGGGGTGAGCAGGGAGTGTGTGTGTGTGTGTGTGGGGGGGGACTACAGAGAATTCTAGGATATTTGTAATTTATTAGAAATTTGAAAGCAGGCCAGACACCCCCCCTCCCCCCCGTCAGCTTCATCAGCTTCTGGGGGACCCCTTACCCCAGTTACTGATTCAAGAGGCGCCGGTCGCCCATGAACTCATAGAAGAAACTGTGTGCAGCTTAGTATTGCATGAGGACATATAGCTGTCTTTAAATTGGTGATTTTGTCAGAGGAAACAGAACTGTTCTGTCATAGTTGCAAATAACAATTGGCATGTAAAAAACAAACCAAGCATTTTATATACAGTTAATCTTCATCTATGACATATATACAAAGGAGTCTGAGATCTCCCTTTAAAATGTTTATATATGTATACATATATACTTATGCACATATGCTCACACATAATAGGGAGCAGCTGTCTATAATAATTTGCATGTTTATCTTTGATAAAGGAAAGCAGAAAGAAGTCAGCTTGTCCCTGAATAAAATAGGGCTGAGTTGTGGTTTAACTTTCATTTGCAATTACAGTAGGAAATAAGCAGGTGCACAGACAGAGATTGTGGAGCTGTTGCTCTGTTGACTATCCTGGCCCTTTTTAACTCACTCTACTTTGTGCATGATATTTGCATACTAAGCAAGAGTTGGAACAGGTCAGTCAATGACTAGTTAATACAAATAGGATCTAAACCTCTAATCTGCTCTATGCACATGGACCCCTATGAAACAAGTATTGCACAGGAACAGGCTGGAATCAAATTTCAGTATTGGAAAGTAAATATGTATGTTTCTTGGACTACATTTTGGTAATTGGATATTTACTCCTAACATTTTGCTGTATACACAAAAGTATCCCAAACATGATTTTCCATCAGTCATTTACATCAAAGTTCAGATATTCAAGTACCCTTGTAGGTGTATCAGAGGGAAAAATATAGAAATGATAATATATCTTTTATGAACTGGTCAATTTAGGTGTGAAGACTCTAACTTTAAGAAATTAAAGTTACATGAGGTCATTTATCCAAGGTATTTGGGTGGCAGCCCACAAAATTTTCTGACATTTTTATAGTTTCATAGTTTCATAGTAGCTAGAGTCGGAAGGGACCTAGGTAGATCATCTAGTCCGACCCCCTGCCTTGGCAGGAAAGAGCACCGGGGTCAGATGACCCCGGCAAGGTGCTCATCTAACTTCCTTTTAAAAATCCCCAGGCTAGGAGCCTGCACCACTTCCCCTGGAAGCCGGTTCCAGGCCCTAGCCGCCCTGACTGTGAAGTAGCGCCTCCTGATATCTAACCTAAACCTACCCTCTGCCAGCTCGTGACTGTTATTCCTGGTCACTCCTGGCAGCGCACGGGGGAACAGGGACTCCCCCAATACCTGCTGATCCCCCCTGACCAGTTTGTAGCAGGCCACAAGGTCCCCCCTTAACCTTCTCTTGTGGAGGCTAAACAGGTTCAGGTCCCGTAGCCTCTCCTCATAAGGCCTGCCCTGCTGACCCCTGATCATACGAGTGGCCCTCCTCTGGACTCTTTCCATATCGTCCACGTCCCTCTTGAAGTGTGGCGCCCAGAACTGGACGCAGTACTCCAGCTGCGGCCTGACCAGTGCCGCATAGAGGGGGAGGATCACCTCCCTGGACCTGCTCGAGACTTATTGGGTAAGTAATGCAAAAATCACATTGGTTTCAATGTTATGTGTCACTGCTTGGGAAGGGATATTTTTACACAAAGAAAATTGTATCTAGGGAGAACTCATGTTCTGTACCACCAAAATATGAATCCCACAGTTTCCAGAAAACAGCATATTCCTGCATTGTTATTATAACTTTTTAATGAATTTATATTTTAAGATATCTGGTAGAATTACTTAATCCCATTTTTTACTATCTAGGCAATAACTTTAAACTATGTTATTTGAAGGCTGAAAGCTTGCATTTTTAGTTAATTGGGGATCAATGACTAAAACTAAATTATTCCTTTGTTAACTATAGGATGTTAGTTTTAGATAAAATGATAGAATTAAATAATGTCACAATATTTAAAAATCTATTTTCTGAAGTTTAGGATGGGTGTTGTCAATGGTAACAACTTCAGTCACAACAACTGGGGGTTGGGTGGGGGGGAGCACACCATGCTCTGTTGTATGTGAGCCTGATCCTACAAGACACTTAAATATGTGATTGACTTTAACTTAACCTATTAAGTTCATCAAAAGTTAAGTATGTGCTTAACTGCTTTGGCAAATCAGGACCTCAGACTGGCTAGAACACAAACCAGTCCTTTTGAACAGTAAGTAAGAGTATGTCTGTGAAGTCACCATGAAGTAGGGCTCCAGTAACCATTTCATGCCTGAAAAAAACTTTACCTGCTTCACAGACTAGCACTTCATTGAATGGGCCTATTACAACTGCTTCCTGCTCAACAGTACTAGCTACTACAGACACTAAGACAAGACATGCCCAAGGTGCTGCTATGAGGTCCTCTATACATGTTACAGGTATTGCACAATTAACCGATTAATTGTGCAATTACCTTGAGAACAGCTACACATGCAAAGTATCTACCACACCAGAAAAAGCTCAAATAGCGAGTTGCTGTCAAGCCTTAATCTTCACGTGTAGTAGGGTCTCTCCTGCAGTTGAAAGCCATGTCAGCCCACAGGGCTCCCAGCTGCAGAAGGGCACCATGACCAGCTGGAGCTGGAAGTCCTGCAATTTGGGGGACTCTCAGCCCTAACAGATGCTGACTCTGAGGCACCCCGGTGGCTGGGAGCTCTTCAGCTGAGAGGGTTCCCAGCTGTGGGAGCTTGCTTCTTCCTGGTGCAGGGGGAGTTCGGGGTTAAACCATGCATATGTAGACGGACCCTGAGAGTGTAAATCCCACATGAGTGTGTGGCAACTGCATTGCAGTGCCACCCAGAACCAACTGGTGAGCACCATTTCTGCATTGGTTGGGATGGTAGCTATGAACCACACTGTCTCAGGCTGTGACAGCATGCCCAGACATCATAGTAACACATGAGAACAATAGAAAGGTCCTGAGGATCAATGTGACCGTCCCATTTGAGAACAACTGGCAACTTTTGATGAAGGCCATGAATGAAAGCTGTTCAAATACAAGCCACTGATTGATACCCTAATGGAGAAGGGGTACAATGTGACAGTGCAGGAGCAGATACTTGGGTCACTCAGAGCATGGGACTTGAGCAATGAGAGTGTCCTGTGAACTTATAGTGTCCCACTACTGAAAAAAAACTGATGATGGAGCCTTATGGTATCTGATAACATAAGATATAATTTATCAACAGACAACTCAGCAAGTTAAGAGACACCTCTGTCAAGCACATTGCAGGCCAGTATGTCTTTCCACCTTACAACTCTGTACAGATGTGCTTAATAAAAACAAGAGCTACCTTTCTTCCTCTCATAGCATGGCATTGGAACTTCTTATCTCCCTATATCTTGGGCTAATGCAAGCCTGTCCTGGATTGCATTAATTTGTACCAACTATGCATGTTGCTAACATGTATGGGGTCCTATATTACCTTACATCTTGACAAAATCAGGTAAATAACTATGATTTTAACATTTTCTAATAACATTTTAGATCTGATTAAAGTCAAATTTTATCTTCCTGCTTTCAGCTAGGGTGCATAGTAGATTTGAAATGTAGTCTCCTACCTTTCGGGTGAGTGTCCTAACCACTAGGTTCTAAGCTGGGCTCCTTCAAATCTTCCTGTTGGAATGGTTCTACTGTTTAGAAAATGCTTGAATATTCATTTAGTCTGATCAAAGACAAAATCAACTTTTCCAACCCTTTATTTGGATGTCTACCTGGAAGGTAGGATGCATGGCTTTCACTCCCTTCAGGCAGGGGAAGAAATTAAGCCAAGGAGTACCATGCTGTGGGCAAAGCTCTAACAACTAGGCTATTGTATGGAAGCTGGAATACCTTTTCTCCTGACAGCTTTGTGAATCTAGCCCTTCATTTGCTTTCCTTGCCTTACAATTGTCTGGAAATGAAACATTACATTTTACTAAAAATATTTTTTTTATTAGTTTTTCATTTCAGTGAGAAAAAAAGAAAAAAAATTCAAATTCAGTTCAATCCAAACCAAAATACTTTACTGCTACTTGGGCTCAGCTGATGGTCTGAACACTTAGTTATTCATATAGCCTTGCGTAATATTTTGGACCTTCTACTTTATAACTGTTGGTTTTGTTTTTGCGCATCTCTTCCCTTACTGCAGAATTAACTGTTTTCATGGAACTCTGAAGATCCAGCAATGTAAGTCAGAGCAGAAGGGGGAGAACTTGTCAGAAAGATAAATATCAAAACAGATAATGCTATCGATATCAATTAAGCACTGGCTCTTGCCATCTTTTTTTTAAAGTTACTAATGGCTTGAAAAGAATGCCTCTAGCAAGCCAAAGTAAAGACTTCTCTTTGTTTGGTCTTATTTTTTTTAAATTAAAGAGCATGCCAGGTGTTACAGCCATACTGAACTTTCAATCCTTAAATTTTAGACAAGATAAAGGTACAAAAACAGCAGGATTATTAGAATTCTCTTGTGGGCAGCAGCGGGTTCTGTTCATCAATCTACTGTGCCCATATTTTTAGCCCTCACTGGGAAATTAAATAATGCTGACTGACAACTGACACATTAATTGCCTTTTAGGGAGCACACCTTTAAAAAGCAGGCATTTAAAGTCTTCTGCTTTGGTGGAAGAACCAATTTGCAGCATCATCAGTCAGGGTTTTGACATGTAACTTTGCACTTGCCATTTTGTTAATAAAGAATCACACTCGAATCCTGAGAGAGTGTTTCCCTAAAGAGAAACTTAGATGTCTTTGTGAAATTAAGATGACTTTGATAGGGACATGTAATGAATGTTTAAATGAGTTATTAACCTTTCATGACTTCAGTGAGTGTTACTGCAAGACAATTCATCATTATATTGTCATAAACTGCAAAAAAGATGAATATCACAGTAAGATTAATTTCTTTAAAAGTTTATTTCCTATTAGTCTTAATACATAACAAAGCTACGATGCAAGTACATACATCTCAGATATAGTAAACTGGACTACTGAAGTAAATAAACCAATAGAAGGAGGGGGAAATTAAGCTTTCATGTGAAGGGGAATTTAATTTTAAATTTAATTGTACATGTAACATTTTATTTGCGAAAATACGGGCACTTCATTGTGAAGTAGTATATTGAGTGTTAAGTCAAACCAGATAATTTAAAATATAGTCTCTTTTTCCAGTTGCCCTGTGCCAATATAGGAAATTAGAATTTGTCAGAAAATTAGTTTCCTTTTTTCCTATGAGAAATCTTAATGGGATTTGAAAATGTATTTTCAGCAGTGAAAAGGCAAAAATTGACAGATATGTTTAGTCCAAAACAGTGTTTGATTAGAATTGTAAATTAGATATTGCAAAGTCTCATTCTCTATAGATTGGGTAGATACCATTCTCATCATGGTCTCCTTAGTTTCCTACTACTTCCCATTTTCAAGGCCGTTCATGCCTGTGAGGCACCCTGTGAAATATAATCTAGCTGGGGAGCCTGACCAATAGGACTGAGTCAGGACATGAGTCAGCTGAACTACAGTTCCCAGGTGGTTTACATGAATGAAAATATTTTGCTTTGGCACATCAGCTTTTTAAGAATTAATGTTCTCTGCATAGAGCAGGCTCTTTTGATAAGAAATATTATTTTGTCAGAAATCTTATTTCCCTTTAAAAAAAAAGCCTTTGATTTTTTTCATTGGCCCTAGTAGAAATACTTTACTTATCTAATGAAAATAATACAGTTAATTAGCACATACATGCTTCTTCAGCAATAGCTATTAATTAATAATTATGTAATGTTTATCAATATTTTAACCTCAATGCAATATGGTATCACTGCAGCTTTTTGCTTGAGATGTTTAAGGTAACAGGCAAAGATACCTCTTCAATGGTTTCTACTGCTTATCTTAAGTCCCTTGTGGATATATCTTCAGTTATAAAATGAAACAAATTCAGTGCAGCTAATGAGATGCATTATCCTTTATTTACATAGGAAAGTATATATCTTACTGCAAAAGGGAATGATTGTGTCTAGGGCAACCTATATATTTCCATATCTTTTTTGACCTACAAAAGTCAAGTGCAAGACCTGAAGTCAATAAAGGTCTTTTTCAATGATCAACTGTTGTTCTCTTTTAGACATTAGGTTTAGCAGCTCATTGTTCTGTACAGTAAGTAAAATGAGTCCTTCTCTCTGGAGAAGATTATAATTGTATTATAAAACACCATAAAATATAACATACTATCAAATACCGTATTCATTAATTTTCAAAACAACATTTTAATACAGGAAAGGAAGTGCACAGTGGCTTTCAGTTACTAAAGTTTGCATCATTTCTTGATATGCTACAAACCTGTAAGGAAAGAAATAATGGAAAAAGTAACTGATGTGAAAAACAAATCCTTGAGAATGAAACCTTTAAACAATAACATGAAGGGAAAAATAGGATTGGAAAAGCACCATTTTAGAGGGGTGAAACACTTTCTCAAAGAGTTGTAAATTATTATACACAGTGTGAAACCAGAATCGAACAAAGGTATAAGATAATTATCCACAACAGGAGCTATATGTCCATTTGACACAACTCCATGACAATTACAAAAAAGAAAGCTGCCCTTTGCTGAAATACATTTGCTCTTGTTATTTGTCATTTCTTGCCATCATGTCAGCAATTTCAAATTTGAAAGTTAAATCATGGCAAATTGTCACAGTGGTAGTTCAAGCAGTGTTAGAACTACATTTTATGTGATTGTTTTAGTAAATGGCTCATTGGAAAAATATTTTCTGCTCAGTTGAAAGTTTTGCTGCAGGGACTACAGCATATGAATCTGAAATACAAATTCAGGGTATTCATGTGTAAAGACTGACCTTTCCCTGATATATACTTAACAAAAATATTCTGTAAGTTACCTCAGCTAAGAAAATTTGACAATATATTCTTTTAGCATTATTGCTGACAAAGAACTGAATGCAACTTTATGTGTTTTAAGTTTTCTAAATGAAAATATAATGCTAAACTTTACCCCTCTTTCACTAAAATGTCTAATTAACATAAACACAATGTGTTCCTATACTTTTATAGAAATTGCTTGCTTAAAAACAGTTTTTTCATTTTGACCATTCTGTCACAAAATGTTTCTCTCTTAATGCTGTAAACCTGTTTTTCTTGTTAGTAAGCAAGAGCAACTGCTTAAATATTATTTTGCAGTATAGAAAAGCAACACGTGATAACTAAAGCATGATGATGCATAACTTTTGAAAGTTGTTTACTTATAAAATTTATACAAATGGTTGCAAAATTACAATAGCTATGCAAGAAAATAATAAAAAAGAGTATTTACATTTTGCAGCTGTTGTGTGCACAAACTGTGATAATGAAATTAAAAACCTGGGGAGACTTTTTGTTGTTGTTGTTGGCACCTATGGCACCAGAAATGTAAGAACTAGTACGTAGGTACAAAACATACTTATTTTCTTTACTGAGAGATCTCAGACACTTTTCACTGAGAAGCAGTACATCCACTACTAAGTCAAACCAGATAATTTTAAATATAGTCTCTTTTTTCCATTTACCCTGTACCTATATGGAAATTATGCACGAAGCTGACTCAGTCCAGTCTCAAGGTTTTCTTTCAGGTCACAAAATGTACACAGACTGCTCTTCCAATAAGAAAGCAAAGATTTTAATATTTTTCCTTTTTTGCTCCCAGAACTGCTGGAACAATATTGTTCATAAAACAGACAAACAAAAAGAATCAATTCAATCCCTTTACTTCACATTTATATTAACATTTATGAATTAGTTAGAAAAAAAATCCCATTACCTTACTACATTGAAGTATAGCCATGAACAACCAATAACTTCCTACTTGCTTTTCCATAATAAGCTATAGATTCATCGAATGTAGGCTGGAAGGGATCTCAGAAGATCATCAGGTCCAGCCCCCTGCACTAAGTAGGGAAGATAACTGGGGGTCAGGTGACCTCAGCAAGGTGACCGTCCAGTCTCCTCTTGAAGGTATCCAGGGTAGGTGATTGCACCACCTCTGGAGGGAGCTTATTCCACAGTCTGGACAGCCTAGCTGTGAAGAAGTTTTTCCTAATGTTGAGCCTGAAACAGTCTTCCAGGATTTTGTGACCATTGCTCTTGGTTTTCCCCAGGTGCCGTGGTGAACAGTTGTTCACTGAGCCCTTGATGGACACCCCTGATGTAGCGGTAAGCTGCTACCAAGTCCCCTCTCACTCTTCTCTTCTTCAGGCTGAAGAGTCCCAGGTCCCTCAGCCTTACCTAATAGCCAAGGCTTTAAAACACAGACATTTAAAGCTGAGTCGTAGGAATCCATGTTAAAGCACTTTGGTAAGTGATTACATTTTCAAACTTGAACTGAGCGTGCACTATCTGAAATGGCTAGTCTTTAGAACTGATGCACAATTAGACTTCTTGAAAATAAAGCCAGTTATTTCTGTTCTGAAGAAAGGGTGAAGTTCATGGCCGGAGCCCGTACAGTTAGGGGCATCACAAACCTTTTTGCAGAACTACAAACCACACGTCCAGCGTGTTAAAACATACCCAGTAGTGCAAATTTACAGCACGGGGGCAAAATTTTATATTGGGAAATTCCAAAGCAAAAACAAAACAAAACAAAAACTCCACAAAAAAATAAAAGCAGCATGGCACAAACCACAGGAACGTGTGCCAGCAGACTTGGAGGCTTGGTCCTCCAGGAAGGTGCTGTGGCTGCTTGCTAGAGTGCCTGCCCTCCTTTAGTTCCTCCCTGACTCCCTCAGCAGGCCTAGACTTGGGAGGAGTGGGGAAACAGCCATTTCCCTGAAGCTGGGCATTTTGCCCTGCACCAAACCCCACATGCAGGGGCCATTGCTAATTTTGCTGGGGAAAATATATGTCCCTGTATATAGGGATGTACCCCATGAGCCTGTACTTACTTGGCTTTAGTTACTGCATATGTGTCTATTTCATGTGAACCTAGTCCTAAATGAAAATAGAGTTGTCTTTAAAATCTTAGCCTTGCAATGGGACATGATTCATTATGCATTCTGATGCACCCAGGTTTATACCGTATTGATTTAAAAAACTTAGACACAGTCCATTCTTGCATATGAGCTTCTAACAGCCTTTTAATCTCATTATGAATCTCATTTTGAACAATGTTTTTTGTATTGTTCTGGCCCTGGTATACATGTTTGCTGGTCACAAGTGGGATCCTCCATTTTGTTTGGCATTAATGGTACATTCCTATACTTAGCAAGAAATAAGGTTGCTCTTTGTTAGATATATTTTAACTTTAAATTTAACAATAGCAATCATTTTGGGGGAATCATTTTGGTGTCAACAAGATGTAAATAAAAGCATACTGAAACTATGATTCACAGTCATACAATTTAGCTCAAATACAAAACATTCTGGGAATATAAGACCCTGGCAATACAAGATTTCAGCTAAGAAATATGGAAGCTCTGTGTCTGATAATGCCCACTGTGTGTAAGTAGAGGGAGACATATTTCTACTCCCCATTCACAGTTAATGAGTGTGTGGGAAGATATGTAGAGAGAAAAGTCCACTATCAGACAAGGGGGAGTACTGAAGAGATGTGGTTGAGGTGGCTTTCCTTGCAATATAGTATCAATTCTAAGAAATGTAAAGTCTCAGTAGAGAAAACTTGTAAACACATTACTTGGAGACTTGAGTACAAATTTATGCAAGCCTTAGCTATTTCCTTAATAATGGTGTTCTTTCTACTTCTACCATTGTAAACTGACTAGCTACTCAGAAAAAAAAAATACATAGAGGGTGCCTCTACACATGAGCTTTACCACAGAATAGACTAATTAACTCTGCACTAAACCATCACCATCTACACTTGTGCTAGTATTAGGGCACAGTAAAATAACTAACTTTACCATAGGATAGTGCTATCAGAGACAGTGCTGTCTTATGGCAAAGAACTTACAAACACTGAAATGCACGTGTAGGTGGTGACAAGGGCTGGCTGGGACATGAGGGTGCTAAAGTACAGGGGGTTGCCTGCCACTTAGCCTCTCACTTTAGCACCCTTGTGCCCCATCCAGCCCCTCTGCTGCCCAATGCCACCACCTAGAGCCCAGGACTGATCCCCCAGGCTCTCTGCCAGCCCAAGGCTGCTCTGCCCCGTTTAAAAGTGCTGCTGTCCCAGGCACATGTGTCAATGCTGTGCCCAGGAGCACTTGACTCCAGTGCAAACCAAAGTGGAGTTTATTATTCCACCTTAATTGTAAGTTTAGATGCACCCAAAAACTTTAAATGTAAGACCTGGTCAAAAACCTTCAAAATGTTTCTCTTTGCAATTTAATCTGGCAGTGACAAGAGTACAGAAGATTAAAAAGCTACTTCACTGGTTTTAATCTCACTTTGAAAAACCAGGAATGTTAGCTATGCAAACCTAGTGCCTATAACACCTGAGATACACTTTATATCTCTGAAATAAGGCATCATTCCTTTTCAGGAACAAGTTCAATATTCAGTCTTTATCAGAAATAGATTGAAATACAATTTGTTGTTATAACATGACAAAATACTCCTAAACTTAGGAAATGGCACATAAAAATAACATTTAAGGAATATTATTCAGCTTGAAGAGTCAAATTCTTTAAAGTTAAAATTAGAAAGGCTAGCAATAATACTAGAAAATTCAACATTTTCCTGTGCCCATGCAACCTTAATTCTGTTCCTTTCTGCATTTGCATTATGATACAGTCCCTCTTTACATGATAGCATACTATTTTTCCATGGGACTCCAGCTTTATTTAGTTCACAGGATAAAATCACCTGACATTGAATTGAAGTTGCACAGAAAAATGGCAAATTTTCTATTTCCTAGTATTTGAATGCTTATTTGGAATGCTTGTCTCTACCACCAGATAACGTACTTTTAACACAGTTATTTTTATGAATATTTGTGTATATCAATAAGGGACTGGCAGCATCCACTCCATTTGTCAGCATCAGTGATGAACATATGAACTCTGTCTTGAGATATGCAGTTAGATATGAGCAAAAAAGAGAAGATTTTCATTGCCTTCAGTTGTTTCAAATATGTTAGGAAATCCCATCACTGCTTCTTACTGCTAGGTTTCCTTCCACTGGAGGATGGGGAACGTTAGAAGTACATTTGTGTGGGGCATGGGCAGATCTAAGATTTTGAAAAGGGAAGTGCAGAAACTGCAAATATCATCATATATAACACAGTTTTTTTTCTTCAGGTAAAAAATAACTAGAAGTTTTGCTAATATGTTAGGGACCTAGGTCTATATTATTCAGGTTAAGATCAAAGCAAAACCCAATATAACTGTAATGGAATATGCATTGGTTTGCTATATCATACATTTTTTACTAAAAGACAGAACAAAATAGGCAAAAATATATATAAAGTTTCTTTAGTCCTGTAGTGATGATAATTAAATGTACATCTCTTTCAGATTCTGAAAACAAAATGAAGCCTTCTTGTTTCTCAACAGTGTATCTGATACTTCACTGAAAGCTACTTCCACATCTGGCTTAATGCTCACCTGAGTTAATGTTTCCACACTTGAGTTAATCTTAAGTTAAAAATAGTCTTCTGGGCTGTGAAGGATTAACAGGAGGAACTGAGACAGCAAAATTGCAGAAGAAAGAATAATTGATTAGTGAAACTTTAATACCAATAAAAAGGGGAGACAATCATTAACACCTGTGGTACATTCTTTGTACCCTTTAAGCTTATCCACATCCTTCTTGAAGTGCAGTACCCAGAACTGGACACGATACTGCAGCTGTGGCTTCACCAATGCCAAATAGATGGGGAGGAGAACCTCACTGGATCTATTGGCAACACATCAGCTTATGCACATCAGCCCTCTATTTGCCTTTTTGGCAACCTCATTGCACTGTTGGCTCATGAAGTCAAGTCCCTCACTGCTGCCTGAATCCAAATGCTGCTGCCACTGCCAGGCAGTTTGTTTTAAACATGGGTAGAGCAAGAATCAAACAGAAGTGAAAATGCGCCTCTGTACCCGCCCCGGATCAATCCATGGTGTAGGGTACAGAAGAGGGCACATGCTGCTTCAGAGATGTAACAGATCCCAAATCTGGGCTTGTGGTTGTTGATTTATCCTACACTACATCAAAAATGGGTCAGAACCCAAAGTGATACCCAAATCTGTGGTGAGGAGAATTATGTTAGAATTGCATTTGGGATATCTTTTGGCTGTTAAAGATGTTGTACTGATTCCTGGGTTGAATACATGCTTTCTTAAAGTTTGAAGAAGAGTTTACACAGAATACAGGGGTTGAGAATTTAGAACAAACTATATCTATAGCAATTCTCCCACAAAAGAACAAATTTTACACTATCAAACTGATATAAAAGCATAATAACTCTGAGGCTGCATCCAGATGAGTGCGGATGTATGGTATGTGGTACTGCAGACCCTTCTGCACACTATACGTGAAAGTATGCCTTGTGTTGTTACCTTGCAGTGTGCATTGTTTTTGAATCCATCTCATATGCTGTCTCTGATATTTCATAGGAAGTTTTTATAAGATCCTTAAAAACTATAGAATCCACATTCTTGTACCACATTTGTGTCCATGATATCTAAAAATGGTCCAACATTAAGAATATATGAAGCAAAAACAGAAAGCCAAAAACCAAGACAAATATCTTTTGAAAGAAACTGTATCTGCCATCTCCTAAAGGGTACCCCAAACAGTATTTCTTTCTCTAATTCAGCAAATATTTCAATACAAACACATATCCAACAATTTTTAAAAAAATATTTATTATGGTTGCATATTTGCTTTATATACAAGATCATATCATAAAAAACCCTCTTTACACCAAATTTCTTCATGAATTTTAATCTCCTTGAAGGCTTAAAGCTTCAAGATGCTTCAGGTTGTAACAAACAATCAAATATAATCACACTAGATTTCATAGACATTAGGGCTGGAAGGGACCTCGGGAGATCATCGAGTCCAGCCCCCTGCCCAAAGGGCAGGAAGTCAGCTGGGGTCATAGGATCCCAGCAAGATAAGCACCCAATTTACTCTTGAAGGTGTTCAATGTAGGTGCTTAAACCACCTCCGCTGGCAGACTGTTCCAGACCTTGGGAGCTCGGACAGTAAAGAAATTCTTCCTTATGTCCAGCCTGAAACGGTCTTGCAGGAGTTTGTGACCATTCGACCTCATCATCCCTTGGGGCACTCTGGTGAACAAACGTTCCCCCAGATCCTGGTGGTCACCCCTGATAAATTTATAGGTGGCCATCAGATCACCCCTGAGCCTGCGCTTTTCCAGGCTAAAGTTCCCCGTGGCCCTCAGCCTGTCATCGTAAGATCTGTTTTCCTGACCTCTGATCATGCGCACGGCTCTCCTCTGGACTCTCTCAAGCTTCTCCACATCCTTTTTGAATTGTGGAGCCCAAAACTGGACGCAGTACTCCAGCTGCGGCCTCACCAAGGCCAAGTACAAGGGGAGAATGACGTCCCGGGATTTGCTCGAGAAGCATCTATGGATGCACGCCAGCATTTTGGTCACTTTACTAGCCGCAGCATCGCATTGCAGGCTCATGTTCATCTTGTGGTCAATGATGACCCCCAAGTCTCCTTCTTCACTAAGCACATCTACAAGGGATTCTTTACTGTGCAGTAGCATAGTTTGCTGCATATTAAGCAAGCACGTCTACACGTGCACAAGCTTACCGCACAGTAAATGACACCACTCATGTACCACGTAGTAAATTTACTCATAAGTACTTACTGTACACTAACACACATGTAGATGCTAACTGGAAGCAAATTTGCTTCTGGTCAACCCTGACACTAGGGGGGCGTCCTGAGCCTAGCCCCAGGGCTCCGAGCTAGGAGCCTCTCCTATCCCAGTGCTGGGCTGGCTCTATGGCAGCCCACACCTCAGACCCTTAAAAACCTGAGGGCATTTTGAGCACATGCAAGCAGTCTGATGCCATTCCTGCCCCCTGTTTCCTCCTGGGCAGGCTGCAGGATAGCCACACCAGCCTACCTGCACCCCAGCACTGCTGCCTGGCACCACAGTGCCATGCAGCTGCCAGTCCCGCAGTGCCTTCCAGGCCTACAGGGTGCTGCAAGCTCCTGCCATGTCTGCCAGCAGCCAGGTCCAGCTGAAGGCAAGCTCCTGGCCACTAGGACCAGCTCCAGCTGCCTGTTGCCCACCCCCAGCAGCCTGCCTGGATCCTGCAGGTGCTGTGGGGCATTGCCTCACTGTCAGTCCTGTCAGTTCTGGCTGTCAGTCCTGCTTTGTGCCCCTGTGCTATGCACTGCAGATGGCTGCCCAGGCCCAGCAGCACAGGGACAGCCATGAGGAGTCCTGGAGAGCTGGTGCAAGAGTCCCATAGCCTTGTCCTTGCTGATGCATCATGCCTGTGCCTGTGTTCACAACCTGGGACCCCAACAGGTCACAGAAAGCGATGGAGGACCTTGTGGTGCTGTAGGGTAAGGTGGAGATGCAGCACCAGTTCATGCAGGGTGGGTGTTCCAATGCCCATGTGTATGAGAGGCTGTCAGGATGGATGCAGCAGTGTGGGCAAAACTGGTTGGCATGGCAGTGTCACATAAAGAGCAAGACCTTGCAGGCACAGTAAGTTACCATCACTGACCACAATAGTTAGTTGGGAGTGCTTGCAAGTCTATGCTCTTCATGCGGCAACTGACCAAGATTTTCATGCCTTGGGACCCAGGCTGCAGCTGTTCCGTGTATAGTAGCATGGGCAGCCTGCCCAAACCAGCACCCCAGCCTGGTACCCATGGTGTCATGTTGCTGGGGAAGGGCCCTTCAAGCCTGCAGAAGCCCATCCTGCTGAGCTCCTTTGCTGCACCCTTCACCAGCAACTTGGGGAGCCCCAGACCAGCACCTGTCTTGACAGCTCCACAGCCTCATCCCCAGCCACAAGGCACAGCCATGTCACCTCTGGCTACCAGAAGCACCGGCTCCTCATGTTGCTGCAGTGACATACTGCGGCATCATGTTTTTTGCCCACAGATGCTAAGTCACCATACTGCATTGCTAGGCAATGTCATGTCATGTGTAGATGTGTCCAATCTGCAGTGGCTTTTTGACTCTTTTTAACCTTATCATATAGCTGATCATGAGATTTAAAGTTCTTTGGTTCAGAATATGAACATCATTAGAAGGTTTTAAAGAATACCACCCTTTTGTATAAATTCCTTCCATGTTTGGTAACATTCCTTGATAATTTGTCTGTATGATTTTCATTTTGAGGTTGTCAAATGATTTATTTCTTGACATTGCAACATATAGCTGGCCACGTCAATGTGGGAAACCTCTTTTCTGGAGCTTGATAATGTACATGAACAAGTCAGCTTCACCAAATATTATGTATTGTAATTCAATACTAATTCTAATGAGTTCCTTTACTTTTTCATAGAGCATACTAGCTAGGATATCAGGACTAGATGTCAACTTTGTTGAGGCTGACAGTGATGTCTTGCCATTTAAGATTGCAAGAAAAGGTGAGGAATGAGTCTGGTTTACTGAATTTCCACACAGAAACTTACTGCCTTGAAGTTTTCTTGTTACTGCCAGTAATTGTCCAGGGTAAAATTACAACAGTTCCTGCTGTAAGATATTTTCCTCCTGCTCTATTGTCAGATCTTTTCCTCCTGCACATACAATGCATCTGCTGATTTCATGTACCTGTCAACATGGAGTGCAGCTTGCTTCTCTCTCACATAATTTGTCTCTATCTTGCAGTGCACATCAACAAAATACTACTGGATTAGTTTGTGAGATGAATGCAGTAAGCTGAACTGAGCTTTTCTGGCAATATGGTAAGAATCAGTCTGAAGCAGAGTAAACTTGTTTCACACTGGTGATCAGTTTTTTTGGTGTTCTGAGCCTAGGTGAAACCCAGACACGTCATGAGGAAATACGAACAGAAACACTAAGGGATTGAGATTTGGATCTAAGTAAGATGTAGTCTTAGTGTGAGTGAAAGGATTTGCAGGGTTAGGATTTTGTGGATCAACAACTAACAGGAAATGACTTTGGCGAGACAGCAATCTCTTCAATGAGTTGAAATTCACAAAGGAATCTTATAAGATTGGAAACTTATACTAGGAAAAAATGTAAGGGAGAAAATTAGGAAGGCCAAGACACAATTTGAGATGTAACTGGCAAAGGGCATAAAAAGCAATAAAAAGGGATTCTACAGGTATGTAAAAAGTAAGAGACAAACCAGAGGTCCCTTATAGAATACAGAAGGCAATCTAGTTACAGATTGATATCAAGAAGGCTAAAGTATTTAATACAGTAGTTTAAGCATGATGTTGTAGCCATGGTCGTCCAGAAATTATGCAAGAGCCAAGGATTTCTTAGGGTGATATCTTTTATTGGACCAACACTACATAGTGGGGATGAAGTTAGATAAGTTTTCAAATGCAAGACATTCAGAGATCTGATTAAGAATGTCTTACAGTCGAAAGCTTGCTTAACTTTACCCAACTACATAATTGGTAGAGTAAGAGATATCACCCTAAGAAATCCTTGTGTCTTTCTTACTTCAGTCTTCACAAATAGGGGCAACTACCAGATGATGAGTGTAGTCGACAGCAAAAATAGGCAAGGAGACAAATAACAAAGAGTAATAGAAGGACAGGTTAGGGTTTATATGAAAATATAGATGCTTGCAAGCTGTCAGGGCTTGATGGGGTGCACCCTAGGGTGCTGCAGGAATTGGCTGCAGTAATTTCAGAGCCTCCTTGAAAACGAATGGAGGACGTGTAAGGTCCTGGATGACTGGAAAAGATCCAATACTGTATAGCGTCTATCTGTTAAGAAAGAGAAGAAGGAGAATCTAGGGCATTATAGACTAGTCAGCCTGACTTCAATACATGGAAAGATTGTGGAGGAGGTTCTCAAGGAATCTACTGTGAAGCACCACGAGGAAGTCATGCCCGACCAAACTGATTTCCTTCCATGATAAGGTGACAGGCTGTGTGGATGGGGCAAAGCAATGGATATACCTTGATTTTACCAAGGCTTTTGACGCTGTCTCCCACAACAAACAGCTTAACAAGCTAAGGAAATATAGACTAAATAAAAGGACAGCAAGACAGATACATAGCAGATGGGATCATCATACTCAGTGGGCATATCTACATATGCATTTACTTCCGACTACATTTACTGTGCATTAAGCTAACGCGCAGAGGGCAAATTTGGGTAGGTGTCTACATGTGGACACTGTGGGGAGCACTGGAGCTAACTCCAGCCTCTGGCCCCAAATGCCAAACTTGGCAGCCGTGTTTGAAGCCAGACCCAGCTGCCAGTACTTGGCAGCAATCTTTAAAACACAGCCCCTCATTGTGCTTTCTGGGCAGCCTGTTCCTGTACTCAGATAAGCAGCATGGCACACACAGAGGCACTATGTGACAGGTCTGTCCATGCCCCTTCTACATTCCTGAGCTACGGCTGCCCCAGCCCCTGACTCTGCCAGCAAGGACCAGTGTCCCCCAGTTCAGCTGGCTGCCTCGGTCATTCTGCTGGCACACTGTAGCCTCCATTGCTTGACCCATGGCCATCTCACTCTGTCCAGCTCTGTGATGTTCATGTTTTTGCTCTTTCTTTCAAAATGGCTGCCAGCAAGAGTGTCTGCTCAGAACTGTGAGAACTTTTCCCTCTTTTGTGAACCTTTCTCCTTCTTTTGTTTTGTTTCCTCTTCCCCAGACAGTCTGACCCCTTTCCTACTGTAGTCCCTGACTTTTCATTATTTTTCTCTGCCTTCTTCACCCTTTCTCAGCCTTTTCTCCTGCAGTCACTCTTTGTCCCTCCCCTCCCCCTCCCTCAGGTTGTTTTTTTGTCTTCCCTCCCTCTCCCTGCTGCTGTGTAGTTTATTGCTTTCCCTTCCCTTCCCTGTCACATTGCTTACCTTTCTTCTCTCCCCTGGCATTAGTCTGTTTGTTTGTTTCAAGCTTCTTTGTTCTCTTGGGGCAGAGGGCTGCCCATCCCCCACCCCTATGGTTCCTTGCAGGGTTAACCCTGTTTTTGCTAAAATGGCTGAAGGCAGCTCCCAGCAGTTTACTGCTGGGGTTTCAGGTCCTCTGGACTGGAGCGTTGGTCTCTGGCTTCATGCCCCTCCATCCATTGGGGTGGAGAAGTGTGCTGCTGCTGTGGGGGCTCTCATAGGCTGCAAGCATGTCCCCTATGCTGCCCAGGTGAGCTCAGTCCTCATCATCTTCCTGAGCTCCCTGCTACAGTGAATGAGGTTGTGGTAACAAGTGTGTTGGTCAGGGATTTTTTTTGACTCACAATACCTCTAGACACACTGGCCATTCATGTGGTAGCCTCAAAAATGCCTCCATTTCTGTTGGACAATCACCTCACTAACCACCTGCACCCTTATGGCATGGGTTCAGGGCCAGTCATCCCTAGACTGCTTCTTGGCAGCAAGGTCCCTGAATTCTGGCATGTCCAGTCCTTTAAAAGGCAGCTGTTTATGCTGCTTAACAGGAAGGGTCAGGGTTTGCCTCAGTCCATGTCGTTCATGACTGATGGGCAGCGGTATGAAGTCTACCTCACAACTGGGGACAGCTCATGTCTTTGTTCTGGTAGCAGGTCCCACCTGGTTACCCAGTGCCCAAAGAAGAAGCCGGCCACAGCAGAGCCTCCTCTGGCTGTACCTGATGGTGGCTTATCGACCTCTGGAGCAGCAGCTTCATCAGGTGGTGGGAGAGAGTCTTCCTCCCAGTTACTCCCTGTTCCCTCGAAGTCAGCTAGCTCTGTGGCGGTGGACCTGGCCCCTCCTTTTTATCCCCCCTCAGGGGAGGATTTGGCCCCTCCTGCTGGAAAGGGCAAGTCCCAGAAAAAAAGGGATCTCCTATAAAGGCTTCATTATCACCCAAGGACATCCCCACCACTTTGAGGGGAGCTGAGGTTACTGAGCAGAGTCCCCCTTCTCTGCTGGCCTTCTCAGCATCCTCCCCAGACCCTGTAGTACTTGGGGGTAACCTTGGGGTAGGAGACGTGCTGGGGGAATCCAGTGGCCCTAGTCCTATCTTTCAGGTCCTTGAGCCTGATGAGATTGATATGGAGGTTGGACCCTCTGGGAGCCTCAAGTGGCTCTGGGAGCAAGAGTGCCCAGCCCAGGAGAGCACCTCACCCAAGAGATCAGGGCCTGATGTCATCCCCCAAGACCCCTTGGGTGACCCTGCTCCCACAGGGCCTATGCTGAGGATTCTGGTGAGGGGACAAGTGCTAATCCTGGGACTCGGTAGCTCTCAGTGCCTGATGTATACAGCTCCTCCTCCTTGGAGTCGGACTTTGATTCTGCCTCTGAGGATGTCTGTAGAAGTCCTCCCGCAGGGAGTAGTGCCCCCTGAGTCAGCTAAGGTTCCCCCCTCAATAAGGAGCATCCCCACCCTGGAGGCAGAACCTGTTCCTGCTTCTGAGGAAGCTTCTTGTGTTGGCTACTCAGTTGAACACCTCATAGATTTTCTAGACCAGACCAAGCACCACCAGAGCACCGCACAGCATATATGCAAATGGTTCCTAGACACTGAAACATTTGTGGTGTCCACTAAGGGCACAGCAGCGGTGCTGCACTCCAATTCAGGGATGCAGCATTATAGCTTTCACCTTAGCAAGCTTGTGGGTGATGTTGGGTGCTTGTTACAAGAAGTGACAGCTGGAGAGTTGTAGGCCTGGTCTTTCCCTGTCCTGCATGTTTTCTCCTCTCTATTGGCTCTCCCTTTGTTGTTTTGGCCTTGCCTGTCCTTACTTGTACGCCTTCACACATAGCTGCCACAACCTTTCCTGCATCAGAAAAGGCTGGACATCACCTTTCTGCAGGAAACACACACCAATGCAGCCAATCAAGCTGACTGGCATGCTGCATGGAAGGGCCACAGTTTCTTCAGTCATGGCACCTCCCTCAGCATAGGGATCATGATCCTTCTGCCACCACAGCTGATGCCTGACTCAAAAGTAGCCCAAGAGGTCATCTCTGGCAGCCTGCTCACCATTTGCATCCAGTTTGTGCAACATCGCCTCCTCCTTATTAACATCTATGTGTCCACTGCTGGATGAGAATGGATCGCCTTCTTTGAGACCCTGGCTGACTTTTTACAGAGTGCTGCTGATGGTTATGACTTCCTCCTTCTGGGTGGAGACTTCAGTTGCACAATTGATGCGCATCTTGACTGGAACAGACCAGAGCCCCATCCATGCTTGGCCCAGAAGCTGTGGACCGCTTCAGAGGCAGTGGACCTCATTGATGTCTGGTACCATCTCCATGTCAATGTGAGGCAGTATACCTGGCTGAAGGCAACTGCCAGTGGACTCTCCATGGCACTTTTTGCCTGTACATCACCAGGCACCACCTACTGACAGCACCTGCACAGCAGCCGCATTATCCTGACAGGACTGTCAGATAATAGCCTGGTTTCCTGTGTGCTAAGCTTTCCTGGCAGGATGCATTCCTGGGCACCCTACTGGTGCCTCAACACTAACATCTTGCAGGAAACTTACTTCTGTGACTGCTTTTCTCATTTCTGGCAGACATGGGAGGCCACAAGAGCCACCTTCTTCTCCTGGAGGCAGTGGTGGGATGTGGGAAATGTGCAGATTAGAGTTTTCTGTCAGCAGTACACACAGTTGGTAACAAACAAAAATCACCACTATATTCAGGAGTTGGAGGAGAATGTGGCACAGCTTGAGATGGCCCTACATGTTGCTGGCAGTGAGGCAGGACTGCTCGACAGTCTTAGGTTCCAAAAGAAACACCTGCGGGAGCTGGCAGAGAGTACAACCTGGGGTGTGAGGGCCCATGCCCACTGACAAGAACTGACAGAGACAGATGCCCCCACTCACTTCTTCAGCCTTGAGAAATGATAAGCTGCACAGAAGGTCATTGGCCATCTTAAGACCCCAGGTGGCCAAACACTCACAGATCCTATTGAGATCTGATGCTACACTGTCACCTTCTACCAGGAACTGTTTTTGGCCGGACCAACTTTTCTAGACTCTGCTAGGTGCTTACATGATAGCCTCCCTAGGCTTTACTTATGGAGGCTGACCATCCTGAGCGAGAACTGTTTTTGGAGGAACTCACAGCTTCCGTCAGGGACCTCACCTTGGGCAAAGCCCCTGGCATCCATGGGTTGCCTGCTGAGTTTTATAAGACCTTCTGGCCTCTCTTTGGCCCCTACCTCCTGCGTGTCTTTCATGAGAGTCTTGAGGACCTGACAATGCCAACCAGCTGTCACCGAGCAGTCCTCATCCTGCTGCCTAAGAACGTAGACCTTGGCTGCATCAAGAACTGGTGACCAGTATCCCTCTTGTGCACCAATTACAAGATCCTGGCCAAGGTTTTGTCTAACTGGCTGTGCACCATTATGACTTCCATCATCGGCCCTGCCCAGAGCCGATCACTGTGTGCTTGGCAGGACATTCTAAGACAATCTCTTCCTGCTTCAAGACCTGCTGACAGCTGCAGACATCTTCAGCTTCAACATCGGGCTTGTCTCCTTGGACCAGGAGAAAGCCTTTGATCAAATCGGCCATGACTACCTGTTTTGGACCCTTGAGGCCTTCAGTTTCAGGCCTATCTTCACCTCTGCTCTTTGGATCCTGTATTGGGACATATCAAACATCCTGAAGGTGAAAGGCACACTTTGTGCCCTGTTCTCAGCCTGCAGGGGCATCCGCCAGGGCTGTCCTCTGTCAGGAATGTTTTACATCTTGTCCATTGAGCCTCTACTCCATGCACTGTGGCAGCATGTGACCAGACTGGCTCTTCCATCTGCCTTCATCTCAGCAGGTGCCTGTCAGTCAGGCTGACAGTATATGCAGATGATGTGACTGTCCTTGTCAGCACCCAGGGTGATGACCAGTCCTTGGTCACCTGTCAAGAAGCCTATGAGTACACTTCTTCAGCTTGCGTGAACTAGACCAAGAGCAACACCCCTCTTCTCAGTCCCTGGGTCAACACCTTCTCCCCCCCCGCAATTTGCCCAGGGGTTTTACCTAGCATCAGGAGGGTCTCAAGGCCCTGGGGGTTTTCCTTGGGCCATCAGTCTTCTTGGCCTGGAACTGGGAGGACCTTGGTGCCAAGATGGAGGCACACCTGCAGTGATGGCATTGGCATCTGCCTAGCCTCTCCTACCATAGGCGGGTCCTTATTGTCAACAACCTGGCAGCTGCAGCACTATGGCATCATTGCACTGTGTTGGACCCCCCCACCAGACCTGCTTAAGAAGCTCCAGCAACTGCTTATGGACTTCTTTTGGGACAGGTGTCACTGGCTCCCCCGAGCCATTCTTTATTTGGTGATGACTGAGGGGGGCCAGAGCTTGGTTGACCTGGTGGGAAGGGTGGCAGCCTTCTGCCTACAGGCTCTTCAAAGGCTACTCTACTGTGAGAATACCCTCCCCTGGAGGCAGCTAGCTAATTTGTTTTTGCACTGGGTGGGAGGCCTTGGTTTCAACTGGGAGCTGTTCCTTCTGGACCCTACCCTCCTGTACTGAGGTGTCCTCCCACCCTTCTATCAAAGCATGGCATGGTCCTGGCAAGCTGCCTTCTGCCTCCTGCCCCAAGCCAGGCACCTGCAGTTTCCACAGTTACTGCAGGAGCCTCTGGTCCATAACCAGCACTGCAGCACAGTTTGCCAAGACTCGCCTATAGCAACCTTGTCGACTCCCTCATCCTGTCACATACCATCCAGCTGGGACACCTCCTTGACACTACCCAGTCAGACTGGTTGTCAGCTGAGGGTCTGGCCAACCACTTGAGCATGTGTTCAGTCCATTGTGCTGCCCACTTTCTAAGGGATGTGCGGGCCATTCTACTGGAGGATGTGGGAGCTATCCTGGAGGACCACCTCTGAGCATGGAGAGCACTCTCTGTTGGGGATGTCCTTCGTGAGCCCTTTCCACCACTGCCCATTGTCCCAGTTGTGGATAGTAACATGCGTGGTGGGCCTGCCACCTTACTGGTTCTCCCTGTGTCTCCTAACAGTGGTACCGGGATCCGCTTCAATGTATTGCCCTGTATTTGTGGGTGATTCTGGCCCACCACACTCGTGTCCTTGCCACTTGGCTCAACACAGTGCGGTGGAGACATAGCAGTACTGGCACTCACGCCAGTCCTCCCCACATGGTGCATGCTTTATAAGCCCCCCCGTCTCCAAAAAGACTGGTGACCTCCAATGGCTGTTGCTACATGGGATACTGGCCACCAGCGCTGTCATCCACCACATGGACCCAGCTGCATCAGCAGCTTGTCCCTCTTGTGTGGAGGAGGATTTTAAATATGCCTTCCTTGCATGCTCCCAGCTGTTGCAGCTTTTTCCTGCCCTCAGTGCTTTGTTTGAGGTACAAATTTGGACATTTCAGAGGTCACCTATTTGTTTTCCTTCCTGTACTGGGTGGCCAATCTGCCTGGCCAACTTCTTACTTGGCCAGGCTAAGATGGCCACCCTCAAGAGCCTCAGGAACTGGCTTGCTGGGGCTGGCTCAGGTGATGCCCTGTGACTCTTCCCATTTTCAGTGTGGGCATGCCTGTTGCTGGAGTTTGAGCATGCTGCCCTCCAGCAGATGGTGGCCATTTAGTCCTCGCACAGTGATACTACTAGACCCCTTCCCGGGGTACTGGCTGGGGTCTCATCAGGCTGATGTTGCAATGGATATTTTTATTTTTAAACTGTGAGGGCAGCCTTGCAGGCCAAAAGCCCTAGGCTCTGTGTGTTGTGCCTGGGCCCATGAGTGGGCAATGTTTTCTTACTTTGTTGGGTTGTTACCCCCTTTTCCCCTTAATAAACCTTTATAAAAAGTCAAAAGTCTTTCTTGGATACAAAATCACTCTACATTAAATCTTACTCAATGAGAATAATGAGTGAATTGGAAGCTTTGTTATTGTACCTTAGCAATTAGCAGATAAACTTAAGTTATTAAAATGCAGCTTTGATGTAGCTGTTTAATATTATTGAGGTATTTTCTCCTCAAATTATTCTGTGTATTAAAGTATTGCATAATTTTTTCTTCTATTACACCTGTACACTCCATTAAAATCAATGACATTATATGGTTGTAACAGGGATGCATTTAGGCTATAGCACTATGCCCATTAAATACTGCAGTTAATAAACCATGTTAAACTCTGGAAAGTTAGAAAACTAGGGAAAGCTGTTAATGCAAACTGCATTCCTCCAAAAGATTTATTTAGATATTCATGCTGTGTGTGTTTGGTCACCTTAGTCATGTGATACATTTTCTGGCTGCTGATTTCTTTTTTTTCATGCTGAGTCTGGGAGTTCTGCCATGTGCACTTATTTCCACTGAGTACCTTTCTTGAGATTAAAAAAAGATTTTTCCTACCTGGAAATACTGTCTACATTTAAAGGAAGTTTATACCTGTATTAGTGCAATAATGCCACCCTTTTTGGAGGAAAGATATTGGTTGGTCAGTAGGTGGCATCTACCAGTAAAGAATTGGGATGGTCTGGTGATAGTAATAACACAGTGCTACGTAAAAACTGACTGCTATAGTGTTGGCAAGTACCCTGGGGTGGTTGGAATGGAGTGACCACATAAGCAGAGGGAGGTAGCTAATCATATTAGCCTAAAGTTAGGCAGAAAGCATGATGGTAAAGTATGGTGTTTACTCCTTTAGCTAAGTCCCTAAAAATGTTGAACAGCTCTGGACTCCTCAAGACCCTACCAAAAAACTCCTTTTAGTTTTATATCAGTTATTATTCCTTGCCTACCTTTTTGGACCAGTTGTATATAGGTACGGTAGAACCTTTCTAGACCATAGTTCTCCAGCTTATGATAATATCATGTACCACTCTGAGAAAATCTTTACGGTGTGTGGTTACTTATGTGTGATCATTCTTTCCCTCCCTCTCACCAATTCATAATGAATTCTTTTCTGCACAATAGCTCAGTTTCACCAGAAAGGTTAGAGAGTTCCTTCCTCCTTCCTCCTCCCTCTCCCTAAGCAGTTGATTGCCTGGTGGTTAGGGCACTCTTCATTGGGGTAAAACTTTAGGAACTGAAGAACTTTATGGTCAGGAAGGATCAAGTTTAGGTGCCTCCCAGGTTAGACAGATAATTAGTTGGGGGTTTTCCAGGAATGCATTTTGGGATTTTGGCATCGGCAAGTAAGTCCTCACTTTTCCACTGGTGTTCTTAAGCCTGGTGCTCATGACTATGCTCTGCCACCTGCTTAATGCATGCTGAACTCTGAAATAAGACTGATAAGTCATTCACAACATGCCTGTCCATGTTACTGTCCAAATCTGACTCTCCAGCATTCTTGAAAGTGGTGGAGGCATCCTTAGAACAGCTTTCTCTTCACTTCTGTGTTGGGTACCTAAAGAACATGGTCATGTTCCTCGGCAGCTGCTTTAAGGGAATTAGTGTAGCTCTATAAGTCTCCCTCTTATGCTCCTTGGTTTCTTTTTTTGGATCTGGTCCTTAATGCCAGGACCCAATTAACCTTTGCTTGATCTTATAGGTGAAAAAGGCACAGAATATTGTGATGTAAAGCTTTTAATTATTCAGAATGTGTCTGGAAATTTACATGGGATGCATAAAACTTGAACTGAAGTTCAGTCCTAAACATCTTGTTTCTGCCAAGCAGTTTAAAGTGACTGTGTTATCTGAATATTATATAGGATTAGAGAGATCTGTACAGCATTTTATTCTGTGGTCATATTTATATGCATTGAAGCCTTAGACATAAATCTAAAGAGGCACATAATATTATTTGCTGTTGTATTTTCTTAGGGAAGGCCTTCTGAATATACTGAATCTCTGAACAGAAGCACTGATTTATGTTTCAATTGAACCTTGTACCTTCAGGAGATTCCCTGGGAAGTATGGGGATGCCAAAGGACCAGTTCTGGCCTCCACAACTGAGCAAGGTGAATATATTTTTAACTTAACCTTTCAAAATGTGGAATATATTGTTTACATTCCCTATATTCAATTCATATTTAAGTGCCTGCATATATCTTTCATAAATGTGTGCATATAGAGTACACTCTTCAAAAAATATAAAGTTTGACTATTAAGATGAGAGATATGGTAAAGCCACTGCAGTATTAACCTGCTTTATGTCTGGATGTAAGAATATTTGAAACAAAGCAAACATTGACACAATAGAACATGTAAGCAGACTTGAACTTTATTTTGAAATTGTTTGAAAAAATGTAATTGGGATAGCTTTTGAATCCTTTCCTTTCCTTTCCTTTCCAATCCTGAATCCAAAGTTAGTTTCCTGCAGGAATTAATGAATTGTGAGTTTTCTCTCCCTTTAAAAATCTCAGGACCAAAATTAAATTGTGTGATTAGATTTGGTATCTCATTGAGTTTTATGAGGATGAGCACTCATTCCTTTGTGAAGTCCTGATGTTATCTCATGTTGCATTAGCAGGATGTATATTTGGTTGCATTTGGTTATCCCACAGAGCTCTGTTAAACAAATTATAAAGCTATATAGTTTATGTTTCTTTTTTTAAAAGCCTTCAAACTACATCCAAACCTACTCCTCATGCACACAATTGGTGTATATTGGCAGGGGATGGTAAAATCATCAGAGCTGCTCTGCAGTCATTGCTGAAGGCTGGAGTAGTGTCCATGGTTGTTGATCTGCTTCTATGTAGACAAAGGAACATGCAATATTGCATAATGCTTCAATCAAAAACATTTTACAAGTAGGTAATAACATTCTTTCTTTGATCTCTAATGACATATGCCTGGTTCTTTGCCAAAATTTCTCCTGTGGCAGGAAGTTCCTGAAATCTTCATGGGGCCCAATAAATCCTATTTGAAAAATGACTTCATAAAACCCAGACCCGGCTCGACTTCCATGCTAAACCGGCTCTTGGTTTACCAAGCAGGAAAATTCCTTGTTGCTCTCTGCAGGAACAGGTATGTAAGTAAGGATCGAAGAATGTCATGTTTAACTTAGTAACAGCAAGGGTAATCTAGCAAAAACCTATGCATATCTCAATTTTTCTTGATATTTTTTTTTAGTGTTTTTAAAGGAAGAGGTCAGTTTGTTCTGAGCAATGATACAGCAACACTGGTATTTGGATTTGGAAGTTGAAGATTTGAAGTTAGGTAAAGGATAAGGGTGTAGGAATAATAAAGATATAGAAAAGAAATAGAAGGAAAATAGAAGGCTGGCACTTTCAGTCTCTTTCAAGAAAGAAATGGGACCTCAGGCATCCATTTTTTATTGAGCTGATATTCCGCATAGCTTCACCAACACATTATCGTCAGCAAAAACTTCTACCAGGTGTGTGTCTGTGGCCACTGAAATCTCTTAGAATTAAAGGTTTTGTTTGTGTAACCCCCCTTGTACTCTAGAAGGGACCTTTTCAAAATACACCCATCTTGGGAAGGTCAGTGAGACCCTCTAAAGGAAGCTGAGGGGAAATTTGGGTGACTTTTACCTAAAAGAAGCATATGTCCTGATTTGAGCATGCGCTGGAGACAAGAAATAGTACAACTGCACTGGATCCATCAACAAGTTATGGAGAAGTGGTTTTAATTAGCTACTATCTGGACTTAGAATATGACCATTGGGAGTGGTGAAACTAGTTAGCAACCTATTCACTACCAAGGAGCAATATAATGTAGAAATGTATATACTATGATTTTTAACATTTTTCTTTAGGAGGTATTCATTTGTTGTTTGTTGTTCAATTGTTATGGTACATGTTTTGTCTTCATTATAATTCACCAGGGAGGGTTTGGTGCTGGAGGTCCTACATTACTTTCAGCTGTTTTTTATATAACTGCAGTAAATCCAGAGAGGTTGTGCATTTGGCATTGAATGCCCTTTTACTGAACATGAATCTCTTGAGTAACTTGTAAAGAAGACTTTTTTTCAAAATGATAATGTTGAGTCACAAGATAGAGCTTTGTGGAGGAGATTTCAAACCTACAGGAATCAGGAAATGCGAGACTCCCAGAAACATCCAAAGTGTAGCAATAGCAGCTTTACAGCCATCACCTGAATTACTAAATGAATCCACCAGTTGTTTGTTCAGGAAACATATTTTAGAGGTTGGTATGTAAATTGTGAAGCTTCTAGGCATTTTCTGTGCTAGCTGTTAATGCTGTTTCTGAAGAGATTAAAGGGGTGAAGAAGGCAGATACCAGGTTAAAAAAGTATATGTTATGCTCCTAACTATCCATCTTGCACAAATGATTTGCACTTATAAGTTTAAATGACAGAAGTCACTGGGAAGAAAAGCGACATTGCTTTGGTATGGTATGTATTGGGACTTGTCAAACCTACTGGCATGCACAGCCTCTCAACGTGGAGGTAACATAGCTATTGTAGATGTCTTAGTGCAGTGCTGTATACACACCAATAAACTCTTGTTCAGAGGTTGGGGGAGCATGAAATGAGATACTTTTTTCATATAAGGGGCCTAGTTACATTGCACTGAATGCTCAAATGCTGATCAGTGCTAGTGCTAGCTTGAGTTTGGAGCAGTCACACCTTAAGGCTAAAAACCTTTGCTGACTGTTCCCCTGCACAGCTGTGATTTACTACTATGGCTAGGGACAGAACTTACACATAAATTGGGAAAAGTAATCAGAAACTGATTCAAATTTGTAATACAACAGAAGTTCAGTGCACATAAACTACTTCCAAAATGGCTGAAACCAGTTTAAGATAAACCCAGATGGCTGTAACATCACATTTAACTGATTTAGGTTAAATTGGTTTCTTGAACTTATATCCCAGATCCCTCTAGATTCAAGTTAACTCTCACTCTCCCAGCACCCCAAGATGCTTTTCACCTCCCCCACAAACCCCTCTTCGCTGAGTGGGTAGGCTAGCCTAGGATCAAGCAGGGAGGCACGCTTGAGCACTCCCCAGCTTCTAGCCTGGGCCACTGTAGGCATGTGGCATATTTCTGGAATTAAAAGTGAATGTTCACTTGCATATGAGTAAGGTGTGTGAGAGGTGGGTTGGCAGGGAGGAATGGGAACATGAAGCTGGGAGGCAGAGAGTTAATGGGACAGGCATGGGTAGGGAAATGGGATGTGAAAAGGAAATTAGGGTAAGGGAAGGGTTGTGAAATGAAGGAAGTCAGCCACAGAAGGATAAAATAAAAAGCAAGCAAGCAAGCAAGAAAGAAAGACTTTTGACTTTTTATAAAAGTTCATCAAGAGGAAAAGGGGGTAACAACCCAACAAAGTAATAAAACACTGCCAGTGTACGGGCTCAGGTATAACAGACAGAGCCTAGGGCTATGGCCTGCAAGCTCTGCCCTCACATTCTAAAAAACCAAAAATTGCTACTTCAACAACAGTCTGCTCAGACCCCTGCCAGTACCCTGGGAAAGGGCAAAAAGTAGCACAGCGCGAGGACTAAACAGATGCCCTTGACAGTGCAGAGCACCCCCTGAATGGCCCAACATGCCTAGAAGATGGGTACAGTCTGCTGGAGGACTGCATGTTCAAATTCCAGTGTCAGGCATGCCCAGACCAAGAATTGAAAGAGTCTCAGGGCGTCATCAGAGCTGGCCCCAGCGAGGTGGTTTCTGCAGTTCTTGAGGATGACACCCCCCTCTGGTGCCCAATATGGGAAAGAAAACAAATAGGTGTTTTCTGAGAGGTCCAAGTCTAGCACCTCAAACAAGGCACCAAGGGCAGCAAAGAGTGGCAGCAGCCAGGGGCCCCTAAGGAAGGCATGGAATAAATCCTCTCCTACCTCCCCTGGGCAAAAGGACAAGCCACTGATGCAGTCAGGTCCATATGGTGGAGAGAAAGAAAGAAAGAAAGAGATAGTAAAGTAAAGGTCTTGTTTTAATAAATTGGGATTGGGAAGTTGTGGGTGCTGATCATGGTTCCCAGGGTGGCTGGGAGGTGTGAGCAGTGAGGACAGGTGCTTTTGGGGGAGCTGCCCAGGAAGGAAGCCCCAGCTCATGGGGACCTGAACTGGACCCTAGATTTTTCTTCCCCCTACCCTCTCTATACTGCACTCTTAGACACATCCATACTCTGTGACCTGGCATATGCTCTGAAGGTTGTTTTCATGGGGTTGCAACCTTGGAGGTGGGAAGGTCACCCTCCCAGGGGTGCAAGAGGGAGTTAGCTTGTTGTCAGAATTGTCCTCTGGGCAGTAAAATGTCATGGAGTGGAAAATTTGTCTATGCAGAACAGGAGGGTGGAAGAGGGGACACCGCATTGTAGAATGATGTGGGGGTTAGAGGGGCTGAAACTTGGGCTGCTCATCTGTGGAGAGTGGCCACACATTAATGGACCAGAAATTGGGCAAGAGGAATCAGAGATAAAGCTTCCCTGAAGTGTTCTAACTTTACATTGCCTAAAGTGTGGTTAAAACTTGTTTCAGGTGTTAATGTGTGGACAATCCAGGGGTTAAGAGCTCCAAGAGATGCCTACAATTCATGTTTAACAAGACCCAAGCATAATTTGCAGTGGAATGTGTTACAAGGCACCTCAGAATTCAAAGAAGTGTGTATATCAAAAATATGTATTCATACATAATAGCTTAACAACATGAGACAAATAAACTGTAACACTTGGGATATAAGACATCTATTCACTATAAGTCAGGAAATAGCTTCTTTGGTGGAGAGGTTTTTCTGGTATCTTCCCTTGCAAAATGTGGTACTGGTTAACCTTGGAGACAGCAGACATGTTTGTTTTATGCAGTATGCCTCATAACTAGTGTTGCCCTGTGGGGTCAGGATCTCGATATTGCACTGTTAAACAGGAGGGTGTGACGCAATTGCACATATACAAATACACAAATCAATTAGGTGCATACACACACACACTACCAACTCAGGCACATACACATCCAAACCAGCCTAGGCACATGCATACCTATTACCAATTCAAGCCCATACACTATACACCCCAAAAGTTAGACCCAGATCACTAATTTGTATTTCATGCACACAATTACACATATATATAGAGAGAAAAATATATATATACACACACAGTCACCAGTTCACACACATACAACCCACCTACACATATACACAGGTAAGTTCCTAACTTGGATGGTACAGTGTGTATGTGTGTGCTTGGGGTGTCTGGGATACTTGGGGGAAGGTTAAGGTGAGAGAGTTAAAGTGTAGGGAGTAAAAGTTGCCAGAACTGGGATTAGAACTGGTGGACTAGAGAAAAGCTGGCTGAGGAATTGAGGCTTGGGTTTACTTAAGGTAGACTCAGCTGGAAACTGAGGCAGACAGCTAAGATATTGGGTGGGGGGGGCAGATAAGTGGTGGCAAGGAGGAGACAGCCAGGAAAGAAACTGAGGCAGAAACCTGGTTGCTCAGGGGAAAAGGAAAAGGCAGAGGAGCTACGACAGTGGCAAAGAAACAGGGGGTTTGGAGGCAGAGAGGAGCTCAGGACAGGTGTTGGAGGCGGCAGTGAGCCAGAAGCAGGAGAGGGAGAAATGAGACAGAAGTTAGAGGGGCGAGGAGCAGAGATTGGAGCAGGGCCAAACCATAGCAAAGCAAAACTCAACTTAGGGGTCCAAATAACAGTTTTATTACACAGACAACACACTACACTGCCCCATGAAGTTACTGGTTCACACACGCACTCACAATGGCAATAGGAGAAAGAGACTCAGTGGAAGGGCTGGAGTCCAGGCAGGGAAGAGAAGCAGAGTCCAAGTCCTTGGTTGAAGATGGGGTGGACAGTGATAGCTACCTGTCTAGGCTGGAAAGGGGTCCTTGTCCATTCGGTGTTGTCCAGAGAGGGGTTGTTGGCAGGGCCTCTGGGTGGATAGGTGGTGTGGCATGGTGCTGGTCCAGATGGAGAGGGCATCCCGTGGGTCTGTCTTCACTGCCCGTTTTTATAGGGGAAGACCTTGTGTGACCCTAGTGACAGGAGGCATGCCCAGTCAAAGGTCAGCCCTTGGCATACTGAGCATGTGTGCTCCATGCAGGGATGTGCAGTTTTGAGTGTCTGTAATGGTGAGGGTTCCTGGTTCTGCAGGGTCTTTTGTCTTTCAAATGCTGGGTTCTTGTTTCTGTTCCTGAGTGAGGGCCGTGGTTCCTGGATGAATCAATCTGAGGTGATGGCCCAGTCCTTACAGGCCATTCAGTAGAGGCCTGCTAACATTGTATGTTGGTCAATCCTAATCACTCTCATTCATCCAGGAACCAATTTATATGGGATGGGTACGTCACTCATACAGCTGCAACACAAGGGATGCCTGGGCAGAGGACACAAGATGGAGACTTGACATACAAAATTGAAACTTGGCATTACTTTGGCTTACTTACAAACACAGGCCTAAACCATACAGTAGTCATATGAAACAATAAAAATCAATACAAAAATGATAATAATACAATATAAAACAGTGGATATTCAAAACCAAAAACTTGTTACCACAATAAAAGTGTTAAAACTTATCCTAAGTCTGAGCTCGCTTATGCTTGTGTATAGGGAATAGAGAGGAAGAGAAAAAAAAGCCAGAAATAATTGGGGAAGGGAAAGGAATGCATATATATATATATATATATATATATATATATATATATATATATATACACACACACATATATATATAAAAGAAAAACTGGGGGTTTTGCTACACTAGAAGTAGCGCTGCTGTGTCCCTGAGTAAAGTAGTGCTGCTGTGTCCCTGAGTAAGCTCACAGGCTAATTAGATGGGGCAAGTTAAATCACACTGTTACACTGTTCCTTATTCTACCCTTTTCTAGCTGCACATCCAAGGATGATTGACTATAAGGATCTGTATTTGCCTAAATATGCAACAAATTTACATCAGTGTAAACTACCCCATACTCTAGACTCCATTCAAACAGGTTTTATCTGCCCCCCTACTGCTTAGTTATAGGGCATGATAATAGTGCCTCATGTAACAAGCTACCCCAGGAAAACTGGTCTTCTCTGCTCTGGTTCCCTGTGTAATTTATATCACTGTGCAGAACCAATGTAAATAACAGTGTCATGAATCTTTCATGTGTCCAGGCCTTTAGAAGTCTAATCTAGTCTAGTCTATGGAATGGTTTAAGACAGGGATGACCAAAATACAGCCCACAGGCCAGATCCAGCTCATACAACCTTGTCATCAAGGCTGCAGGACTTTATATGGGTCTAGAAATTTGGTAGCAAGGGGGTAGTGGCAGCATTAATTGCTACATTTCTGCACACTAGACTGGCACCACATGGTGGATTGGCCTGCAGCTCAGCCCCACATATTGGATCAGGCCTGTAGACTGACTCTATGGCTGGATATGTTTGGTACTACTAGTTTAAGAGTTTATTTACCTGATTTCTTTAAAGGGTCTCAAATTAATCCCCAGTGTTATTAGCTTGTTTTGCACAAGTGATGCTGGTAGATAAGTAACTGATCAGTTTTAAACATCAGGTAAATTTGTTTACCAACATGCTTTTCCCCAGGAGCCATCTTGAAGGCTCTAGTAATTTGCACTGGTGATCTGTGACTTAAGAGAATATTCTGGCAGTTCACAGAAATCTAAAGGCGGTCTGACCACCCAAACTGCCCTGGCTGCAGGTTAGAGGACGACTGTAAACTCATAGAAGTAGCTGCTCTGGAGATGAAGTGGAGCATCTGAGGGTCTGGCCCTAAAGGATTACTTTTCTCCATTCATAACATGATTATATGTTCCTGCTGTCAGTGCCAAGCCATTCCTTACAGAACTGCAATTGTTTGGAATGCTAGCTCTACTAGATATTGGGGTCCAGTATCTTTGTTGTGTAAACTATGTAAATTATAAATGATGATGAATAATGATATTATGGTGTCCTTCTAGAAGAAAATAACTGGCTTCTTTGATAAGGACAATGTAGTGGCCTTAACGTGTCCATATTTAAGCAGGGACTCTTTAGCCTGGAAAAGCGCGGGCTCAGGGGTGATCTGATGGCCACCTATAAGTTTATCAAGGGTGACCTCCAGGATCTGGGAGAAAGTTTGTTCGCCAGAGCGCCCCAAGGGATGACGAGGTCCAACGGTCATAAACTACTGCAAGACCATTTCAGGCTGGACATAAGGAAGAATTTCTTTACTGTCTGAGCCCCCAAGGTCTGGAACAGTCTGCCAGCAGAGGTGATTCAAGCACCTACATTGAACACCTTCAAGAGTAAATTTGGATGCCTATCTTGCTGGGATCCTATGACCCCAGCTGACTTCCTGCCCTTTGGGCAGGGGGCTGGACTCAATGATCTCCCGAGGTCCCTTCCAGCCCTAATGTGTATGAAATCTATGAAATCTTTTGATATAGGTCACATCTACATGTTGTCCTATGGCAAATCTGTTATGGCACCATGCTTTAGTACTTCATTTTGGAAGTACAAAAGTACAGCACAGTAACTGCCCGTACTGTGCTGTACGTGCAGTGCACAGTTATTTTTAGCAGCTACTTCACCACAGCAGAACACTATAATGGGGGAGCACACCAGTACGGCGAAGTAGCTTCTGGTCATGTGTAGACACCTGTAGATGCTACATCACCATAGTGTGCACCATAGCAGGGCGAGTGGCAATAGATGAATTACATTGAAAAGTGAGTTATCTGAGCGGAGAACATTTGCCACTTAAAACATTTTCATCAGCAACTTTGTTACAAGAATTAGATGTGTCCTTATGAAATTTGCAGATGAGCTTAAGCTGAGGGGTATGGTCAATGTGGAAGAAGAAGGTATTATTATAAAGGAAAATTGAGATAACCTTGTGAAACAGAGCATTAGAAATAGTATGAAGCTGAACAGTGTGGAGTTCAAAGCTAAATAGAAACCAATAACAAAGACTTTGGCTATAAAATTCAGACACATGAATGGGAGACAACTGAGGAAGAAGGATCTGGTGTATAGGGCAAATGTAGATGATGCTTTTTATAATTTTATATACTCAAAACTTGGTCTGTCTTAGTAGATCTTTAGTGTCAGTACATTATCTGCAGAAAAAAGTAACATTCATACCCATTCAGTACCTCAAATGTTCTAGGAATCGGGCCACACAAATACAAACTCTTTCTGCACCTGGCTCTACCACTCCCTGGATAAGTTCCTGAATCACCAGGCTATTGAGTTAAAATAAGGGAGGCTGGTTCTTCTCCCCTCACCCTCCAGTCATTGTGGGTTTTTTGTAACTATCATGTTAGAACTTACTCAGATCTATACACGTATGTGGGCAATCCTATTTCACAACACAGCCATCTGGGTGGAGCCCTGCTGACAATGTGTAATGGGCACTCATGGGCTTGCATGTCAGTGTCAAAAATGTGGCAAGTGTAATCAAACTGAAGTTATGTGGTATGCATATTTTATTTAGAGATATACAGGGAAATTAGGTGTAGTCCTATGTGTTTTTTTCTGATCCTGCATTAATATGCTGTTTTTTTTCTGCGCAAGGGGTAGAGGCATATAAAGGCATAAAAAATAGGATCTAATAAGTTGTAAGAATGAGTCAGACATTTTGATAATTCCTACATTCTATTTGTTACCTATTTTTCAAAATTGGGCATATGACTATCTTATTCCATTCCTTTGGAATATTTTCAAATCAATGAAATTGGTTTGCAAAAAGTTTGTAAAATTCTTGACCTGGAGTCCTTGTCCTATTTTTGATAGTTCAACAATTGTTAGCATCTGCTCTTTTTTTTAATACTTGAGGAGTGGGATTGTCTCATATCTTCAAAGTCTGATTCATCCACAAATAACTCAGCAGTTGGAGAATGGTCATTTTACAATTAATCTTTATCAGCCTCCCCAGTAAGGAGGCCATTCAGGTTTTCTCTCCTCCTTTCTAAAATGCATTCTCTGTAAGTAAAGATTTCCCTTTTTGTCCTTTATTATATTTTCTTGTGGTAGCTATCCTTTGATGTAGCCTTGATTGATTATTTAAAATGATATTATATTATTAGTACTTCTGTCTTGCTTCATCCTTTCCAGCAAGCCTTGCAAGTATTCTGTTTTGCATTGCCTTACTCCTCTGTTGACATTTTTCATATTCTTCCAGATGAGACTGATTCTGATAGAATGTGATCTTTGCTTCATATGTGTCTTTAGCTATTTCTATCCAGCCTTCATCAAGTCATATCTTTATATTTGGAGTTAGTACTATAGTATTTTTTGTACTTCTCTCTACTTAATCACTGATGGCTTTTCAGTCCACAATCTTCTAAAGGCTAAAATTTATTAATACGTGTTACCTGATATTCCTGTCTACATTCTGGATTCCCTGAAGACCATCCTTTGCCCATTGCTGATCTGTTACCATTAGTTTTTCTTTTAAAGGTCAGTCTCTCTCTTACCCTCAGTCTTGCATTTGATTCTCCTTTGGCTTCTGATATTCTGAACATTATTTCTGTGTCTTGCATCACTAAATTTATCAAAGAATATCTGGTCAATAAAAAACCTATCTCTGGAGATCTATGACTTCTGAATGCTATGCTATTAGAAAGCATAGCACTCTTCACAACCATACTTTAAGATATAGTGAAATTTAATTAATTTAACCCCTTTGTCATCATGGAGACCCTAATTCCTGATAGTAATTTTCAACAAATCTTTTAATGCTTTAGTCGTGCAGTTACCAGAGACACTTCTATTATTGTACTTTAGAAGACTATAATTTATTCATTTTAGAAGGCAACTTTTACTTCCCTTGTGTTTCTTCAGAACTGCATACACATACCCAAACACATACACATTAATTCATGTGTGTGTGGGCACATCTACATGTGTCACTGGGGTGATCTTACTGTGTCATAATTTAGTACTTCTTTTTGGAAGTAGTAAATCATGGAGCAGTAACCACCTGCACTGCATTGTATGTGAGGTGCATGGTAATTTTTTCCAGCTACTTTGATGTAGCAGCACGCTATACTGGGGGAGTTCATCACTATGATGAAGTAGCTGCTGGCACATGTCGATGCCCTCTGACACTATGTCACCGTATTACATTGTTATGGTGATGTAGCATCATGTGTAGATGCAGCCTGTGTGAATTAATCTCCTTGATGCTATCCTATCTCCATTTTATCTTCAGATACATAGATTAATTCACTGATAGCTTCATAAGCAATAATATTGCTTATAATATAGTATTATGATAAAACCTATTCTCATTTGATTTTTTTTTTCAGCCTTCCTCTATTTTAGAACAGTGAAGATTTGGTCATTTGTGGCATAGGCTATGTGTAGGGAAGGTACGGGGGGGCACGTGCCCCCCTTGAGACTGGCCTACACTGAAGTCTCCGCTGGCTTCTGTGGGCAGTTGCTGCCCACACCCCCCCCCCTTCTGCCAGCGTGGCTGGTGACAGCTGCAGGCAGTCCCTGCTTGCTGCTTGCCACTCCCCCCCACCTCTGACACTGCCGTCAGTGACTGCAGACAGTCCCTGCTCGCCACCCTGGTGCTCCCCAGTCTAAGGAGACACCAGTCATTTATTGCAGGGAGCTGGGTGGGACAGGCTGTTGGATGGCCAAGGAGCCCCTCCCCAGTGATACATCACCAGGGGTGTCAGGCCAGGGTGGGGGCTTGGGTGTGGTGCCCATCCTGCTGAATACAGCATGGCTGTGGCCTGGACTCCAGGGTGCTAGGATGGCCATCAGTTGCTGCATAAATCACATGGAATTGTGGGTACTGCTGGACCAGCAGTTGTGGTCAGTCCTGGTGGCCCACTCTGTCCACAAGGCCTTGGTTTTTATGCAGCAGTGCTGCACCAAGCAGTTGTAGCTATGCTCCCATATCCAACCTGAGAATAGGGCTTCATATATGCACACATTGTAGCAACTGCCCTGCTCAAACTGGCATTGCATTTCTGCCTCACCCCACAGTGCCATGAGGTTGCCAGTCTCCTCCTTGGTCCAGTTGGGGTCCTGGGTGGTGGACACAGCTGTTGGTACATCCATGGATGGAAAGGAGGCCAGCATGTGTCCTGAACCAACTCTCTGGGCCTCCTCATGGCTATCCCTGAGCTGCCAAGCCTGGACAACTGCCTGCTGCACCCAGAGGCATGCAGTGGCATTAAGGTACAGGCAGGCCGATGCAGGTAAGCCGTAGCCTGCCAACAGGGCACAGGACCAAGAGCACCCTTGTTGGCTACAAAGGACCAACTCTCAGGTTCATGATAAATTCTAATCTATTGTACAGGATGTCAAGCTACCAATAAAATCATAAATGCAAACTTTGAGTTATGAGGAGTATTGGTCACCTTAACACATACACACACATACACTCACTCATTCAAACCCATGCCACTCAAAACCATGTAGTATAGTGTATAGTAAGCTGCTGTAGTGATTGTGAAGAGCACTAGTGTTATTATATCTACCTATCTGTGGCCCTGGAGTCTGCTGTAGATGGTCAGCTTCCTTCAAGATAATGTCTTCTCGAGAAGGAGATTGCCTGTTTGTCCTTCTGTCTCAGTGGGTCAGGTGCTGGATGAGAGGGCACTATTGAGTGTCATGCTTCACTGCCTTTTATCCCTTTCTGGCAAAACTTGTGTGATCCCCAAGCATCATCTTGGCTGGTTCACTGTCCCACATGGATCTTAAGTAGTGCATGACAGCTGTTAGTCATAGACACTAGGTGTTTTGCCTGATGGTGCAGTTTTGGGAATCCACCCTTGACTTGATTGACTCAATTGACTTGATTGGCTGTATTGTCATGGGTTACAGGAATAGTCAATAGAGTGGGTGCTCAATTCCAGGAATCAGTTCCTTGGCTTGATTAGCCTAAAATGGCTTGTAGAGTAGCATTTTGTAATGTTAAGTTCCTTTGGCTGGGCTATTGTTAATTAACAGCCAGAGGCACTTGCTTTTTCATTTAATTACCTATTGATCATCATATATACTCACATTAACTCAAGGGACCAGCCCAATATAGCAGATTTTATCACTTTACAATCACAAATTTCAATGCAGTTTTTCACAATGGCCCAGGTTGTAACTTCATTCTACAGGAAGCACACTCCTTAAGGGTTTAAAAGTATAACATATAAAATACAAAATGCCATGGTAAAAATGAGACAGCTGAAATATAAAAATGCACTCTGAGAAATATATCAAAATGCAATGTGAGGTAGTGAGGCTTAAAGGCTACTGAGGATAATAAGTAAGTTATATTAGCACCAGGATATATTTACAGTCTTTGAAGTGGATATTTTAGTTCCTTAGTTTTCTTTAGTGACACTGAGCTTAATTGATATGTAGATATAGTTTGTAGGTTTCTCCTACAGAAAGCCACTTCAGGTTTATGGCTTGCTCTGAGCCTGCCACACTCATGCAATGACAGTGCTAGGTCTCTGTCAATACTTAGAAGGAAAAAGACATGCAAAAAATGGGATGGGGGAGGGGTTAAGGCAAGAAGGGGCTTCTGTTTTATCAGTGTCCAGAAGGGAAATGTACAAAGGAGCCTTTCTGTTACACCATCAGTCTACTTGTAAATGTGCCCTAGGGCTCAAAATGTCTGCAGGTTTTAAAGCCATAGGGGCAGCCCAGCCCTGGGACAGGAGAAGCTTGCAGCCCAGAGCCCTAGGGCTAGCCTCAGGCAGGGTTTTTACTGTGCATGTGTAGATGCACACACTGAGTGTGCAGTAAACTAGGTGATTGCACAGTAAAGCATCTCTTGTGGATGCACCCAGTGAGACATATTTACCCCGCATATACTTTTTTAAAGGCTGTGATGTAGTTTTACACCTCTTCTACCATACCATTAAGGACTCATGGGCTATGGTAGCTCAAAGTGTCTCATGTTTCTTAGTTTCTAGTTTCATAGTTTTCATAGTTTCATAGAAATTAGGGAATGAAATAAACCTTAAAGATCACCGGGTCCAGCCCCCCTGCACTTGGGCAGGGGAGGCTGCTGGGATCAGCTGACCCTGGCAAGGTGAGCATCAAAATGCCTTTTAGAAGATCACCAGGATGGATGACTGTACTGTTGCCCTGAGGGGTCAGGCCAATGTTCAGGATCTCAATATTGTGCTGTTAGACAGGAGGGCATGGTGTACAATTGCACATGCACACATAAAAATCAATTAAACACACATACACTCACTAGGTGGATACACTAGGCATACACACTCACACTAGCAACTCAGATACACACACGTTCAAAATAACCAGTCTAGGTTCATGCACACCTATCACCAGTTTAAGCCCATACATGCTACCCCAAATTTAGACAGAATCAGTTACCAGTTACCAACACCTGTACATCCAATATACATACATGGATTACTAATTCATATACCACACACACACAATGATATCTATATATGTATATATGTGTTTATTTACTAATTCACACACATACTACCCACCTACACATACGCACAGGTGAGTTCCTAAGTTGGGTGCTGTGATGTGTATGTATGTGCTTGGTGTACTTGGGATACTTTGGGAAAGGTTAAGGTAAGAAAGTAGAAGAGTAGGGAGTGAAAGTTGCTGGGAGTGAAAGTCACCGGGTTCAGGATTAGAACCAGTTGACTAGAGAGGCCTGGGCTGAAGAACTGAGGCTTGGGGGTAACTTTAAGTTAATTGATCTTAATTGTTTAAAAGACAATGCCTAAAGCCTGCAGAACAGGTGAGCGATGTCGGCAAAGAGGCTGGGACTGCAGCCAGAGATACGGGGCACCCTAAAATGTAGGTGGGGAGAGGGAAAATGGGACTAAGGGAAAGTGTGGGTGTTAAAGAGGGGCTCTGGGTGTGGGAAGGCAGAGGATGGCTCCAGGGCAGCTAAAGTGGTTACAGGGAGTGGCAGTAGGTGCTGGGAGCTGGAGAAAGGCTCCAGTTGCTGGAGAAAACTGCAGGACAGCCATGAGGACCTGGGAAGCTGCAGGGGGTGGGGGTGTGGATGACTACAGAAGATGTGGGGGAAGCCTGAAAACAGAGACGGACAGCAGAAAATCACAGGAAAAGTGGCAGGAGAGACTGAAAGGCAGCAGGGCAGTGGGAAAGCAAAAAAAGGCAACAGAAAGTCACATGGAAAAGGCAGTAGGAGCAGGGGGGGAGCAGAAAATCACAGGAAAAGTGGCAGGAGAGACTGAAAGGCAGCAGGGGGAAAGCAGAGAAGGGCAGCAGAAATTCACAGGGAAAAGGCCGTTGATAGTACGGAGGCTGAAAGGCAGCAGGGACAGCAGGAAAGCAAGGAGAGGCTGAGAAGTGACAAAGAAGGAGAGACGGAATTGGGAGAAGATCAGGAAACTAGTGGAGAGAAGGGGCCCAGAGCTGAGAGAGAGAATGAGGCTGGTATTTAAGATATGGAAGGGACTGGGATTCAGTAAACATGACCCAACTTGGGGTTACAAATGACAGTGGTTTTATTGAACAGGGGAGATGGTGACGCAATGTCTTAATGGTTCCCTTGCACCCACACAGACACACAGACACACACACACTCACACACACACACAATGGCAGCAGGGGTTAAAAGAGGCTTGGTGCAGAGGCTGAAGTCCACTGAAGTCCAGGAGGAGAGAGAGAGAAAGAGAGAGAGAGTCCAAATTGTAGGAGGAGGTGTGCAGATAATATCTATATATCTCAGGCTGGAACTTGATTCTTGATGGCCAGTCAGGGTCTCCTTCAGCTCGATGTTGTCCAGAGGGGGTTGCTGGCAGGACCACTGGGATGAATAGGTGACGTGAAGCTGGTCTGGTCCAGATGGAAATGGCGTTCCCCCTAAGTCCGTCTTCACTGCCCCCTTTTTTTAGGGGCAGACCTTGTGTGACCCTAGTGACAGGAGGCATGCCCAGGCAAGGGCCAGCCCCTGGTGTACTGAGTATGTGTGCTCCATGCAGGGAGTGTGCAGTTTTGGGTGTTTGTAATGGTGGGGTACAATGGTACAGTTGCTGGTCATGCAGGGTCTTTTGTCTTTCAAATAAATGCTGGGTTCTTGTCTCTGTTCCTGGGTGAGGTCTGTGGTTCCTGGATGAATCAATGCAAGGTGATGGCCCAGTTGTTACAGGCCATTCAGTAGAAGCCTGGTACCATTCTATTTCAATCATTCCCAATCACTCTCATTTATCCAGGAACCAATTTATATGGGATGGGTACGTGATTCCTACAGTTGCAACACAGGGGATGCCTGAGCAGAGGACACAAGATAGAGACTTGACATACAAAATGGAAACTTGACATGACTTTGGTTCACTTACAAACACAGGCCTAATCCATACAATATCCATATGAAACAATAAAAATTAATATGAAAATGATAATAATACAATATACAACAGTAAGAATCAATACACACCTAATAATAATACAACATAAAACAGTCGATATCCAAAACCAAAAACTTGTTACCAAAATAAAAATGTTAAAGCTTTTCTTAAGTCTGAGCTTGCTTATGCTTGTCTATAGGGAATAGAAAGGGAGAGAAGGAAAAGCCAGACCTCTGGGGCGAACCTATTCCAAACTCTTGGAACTTGACTTGTAAAGAAGTTTTTCCTTATATCCAGCCTGAGGCAATCTTCAATCACTTTGTGGCCATTGTTTTTCATCCTCCCATGGGAGGCCTTGGTAAACAGATGCTCCACCAGGACCTGATGTACTCCCCTAATATACTTATAGGCTGTCACCAAGTCCCCTCTGAGTCTTTTCTTCTCCAGACTGAACAGTTCCAAGTCTTTCAGCCTCTCCTCATATAACCTGCTCTCTAGGCCTTTAATCATGTGTGAGGCCCTCCTTTGAACTCTTTCAAGCTCCTTTACATCCTTCCTGAAGTGCAGGACCCAGAACTAGATGCAGTTCTCCAGCTGCAGTCCCACCAAGGCCAAGTAGAGTGGAAGGTTGACATCCTTAGCCTTGTTCAAGATGCCTCAGTAGATGCATACCAGTGTTTGATTAGCTCTGCCAGCTACAGCTTCATGTTGGTCTCTCATGTTCATTTTGTGTGGTCTATCACAACACCCAGCTCTTGTTCAACTGTGGTGCTGGCAAGCGTAGAACTGCTGAGCCTGTAAGTGTGTTGCAGATTATTTCTCCCCAGATGGAGCACTGTACATTTTTCTGTATTAAACATCATCAGATTGAGGTCCCACCACCTCCCATCCTGTTCAGCTTGGCTTATATTGCCAGCCTGTCATCGCTCATGGCCACACTCTCTCATAGTTTGGTGTCATCAGTGAATTTTGCCAGTTTTAATACCTGAATGCAAATCATCAAGGAAAATGTTGAAAGCACCAGACTGAGTACTGAACCCTGGGGGATGCCACTGGTCACCTTCCACCATGTTGACTCAGTTCCATCAATCAATACTCTGTGGGTCCTACCTCAGGGCCAGTTACCTAGCCACCAGACTGTAAAGTAGTCAAGGCCACATTTTCCCAATTTTACTATGAGGACATCATGGGAAACTAGATCGAAGGTGTGGCAGAATGCCACCTTGGTTTCTCCCCAAAATCTCTGCCCTGTGACAATGTGATTAAAATCTCTGTGCTGTGACCATTTGATTAGGATGAGCCCAGCACAGGAGTCACACCTCAGCCTATCTCTTTAGGTAACTTGAGCTGGCTACATTCCTGAGGGAGGGGGGAAACCTGCTCCCTCTGCCTACGTGACTGGGATCAGCTACCTGGGTGAGGGGTTTCTGCCTGGTGGGCTGGAGTCTGCCCAGCAACTAGTGATGTATTTCAAATTGGTTGGCCAATAGCCAACAGGTGCTGGCCTCCACTGGACCAGGTGAATGAGGTCACAGGGGCTACATAAGTTAGGACTGCCCAGGAGGAGGGAGCAGCAGCCATGTGAGGGAGTCAGAGCAGCATGACCATCTGAAATGGGCTCTCTCCCCCATAACTCATGAGCAAGGAACTGCCTGCCTCCAACAGGAAACTTCATCAGCCTTTGGACGATGCTTGTGAGTAAGCTACTCAAGATCTGATTAGATATCTAGCTGGCAGTAACTTAGATGCATGATCAAAAGGCTACCTCAGCCAGACTGTTTGCTCTTTAGGATTTCTAGGATATTGCTCAATCTTGTACCCTATTTTCACCCTACCCCTGTAATCAATAAAGTCCTCCTTTGTGACCGGTGTGGGAAACTTATTGAGGAGTGGGTCTAAATTATGCCTAAGAGACCCCTTAGGTCTGCGGACTAAGGGAGACTTTACTTTTTGCCCCCAGACTTGGGGAAGTGCCCCAAGTGCCTGTACTGGGTTGAGTACCTGTAGGACTTTAGGCCTGTGTTTCCCCGAGGATACAGGGCCGAGAGTGAGTCCATTCTCAAGGTGGTGGCAGCTATGTTACCCCCAGGCTAGCGAGTGTGCTCCAGGGAGGGGGTCGGCCAGACGTGAGGCACCCCTAGGGAGGCATTCGGAGCCTGGAAGGTGGTCAGGTGCAGGGAGATGGGCGGCTCAACAAAGGAGCGCCCCCTACTGGCCCGCCACAGAAGGCCTTTTTGAAGTCGAAGTATATGACATCAACCTCATTTCCTCTATTCAGGTGGTGAGTTACCTGATCATAGAAAGAAATGAGGTTGGCCAGGCATGACCTGCCTGTAATGAAGCCATGTTGGCTATGCCCCAGAATACTGCCTTCTGATAGCCTATCAGTAATGGATACTTTGATAATTTTTCCTAGGATTTTACCCGGGATTGAGGTCAAACTGATAGGCTCGTAATTCCTCTAGTCCTCCTTTCTCCCATTCTTGAAGATAAGCACCATATTGGCTTTCTTCCAGTCTTCTGGGAGCTCTTCTGCGACGAGTCTTCAAATAACTTTGCCATCAGTTGCACAATAATGTCAGCCAGTTCTTTTAGCATTCTCAGGTGTAGCTCATCAGGTCCTGCTGACTTCTAGATGTTTAGCCCCTGTGGATGCTCCCCCAGAAGATCTTTGCCAACTATTAGAGGGTGATCATCCCGCCATGATCATTCCGTATCCTGTCAAGCAGGCTAACACCCTTGGACTGGTGGAATACCGACATGAAGCATTCACTCAGAAGTTCTGTTTTGTCCTGAGTGTCAGTTATCAGCTGTCACATTTTGTTCATTAGGGGACCTATGTCTCCTCTATTTTTTCTCCTACTTCCTACATATTTTGAGAAGGACTTTTTGTTGTCCTTGATTCTGGTTGCCAATTTGTATTTGGTTTGTGCCTTTGCTGTCCTAATCCGCTCCCCACAGGTGTGGGCTAATCCTGGGTATTCCTCTTTGGTGCTTATTTCTGACTTGCATCCTCTGTAAGCTTCCCTTCTTAATTTCAGGTGAACTAAGTTAGAGTGGGCTGTCCATTTTTTGCCTAATACAACTTCCTTGAACATCTGTACAGAACAGCTCTTGTATCTACCTAAACCTGGTAGATTTAAGTGTAACATCTGCACATACCTTCAGTGTATATTATTTAACTAAGATAAACAAAACTTTAACTACAGAAATATTTTTGCCTTCTGTACCATGCAATTGATCACCTCCATATACTAGCCAAAGAAACTGCCTTCTGGTTTTATTACTGTCATAAAGTATGAAAGTACTTGGGTGTTTTGGTTTCACCTTCTCTGTGTTAACAGAGGATCTGATTTAGCAAAGTAGTTAAAATGTGTCTAACTTTAAGCACATATATAGATCCATTGACTATTCAATAAGTAATCATGTCATAACTAATTATGTAATGTCCTCAGTTATGAAAGCTTAAAAGTGTGTTAAAAATGTCTTAAGGTCATCTCTGTAGTCTTTAGTAATGGAAAAGCCCTTTCCAGATAAATCAGAATAAGGATAGCAGCTAACCAATAAATAATAAAAATAAATTAAACTTACAATAAAAAGAACAAAATGCAACTTAACAAAAGCAGTTGTTAAAATCTATGCCCCTTTTTGTAAGTAAAGACCCGTGTTTCTAGTTCAGCAGATATTTTTAAAAAGTGAAATCGCCACAAAAAAGAAATTTGGGAATTTTTCTGGAAGTTGAGGAAATTCTCACTGTAATATTCATTTTTTAAGAAGCAAGTGTGAGAAGGAACTCCCAATGCTTCATAAAGAAAATGAAAATGTAAGCATACTTTTCTCTGCAAAGATGGTTTAAACACTTTGCATGAAATCTTGGTTCAACTGAAATCAATGGCAAAATTCCCCTCGACCTCATTGGGAGTAGAATTTTTATTTTTTAACTGATGTTAATAAAACTAGCTCAAAATAATCTTGATGCCTAGAAAGGGCCCAGGGTATCAGCTTTTGTGTAGGTGAAATACTACTTTATTTAATTTTGTTTGGATTCAGTAGGATTTTTATTTTAGACCCCCAAATCTTGATTTTATTGCAGGCTAAGCCCTTGTACAAAAATCATAGCTAATATTTATTGTTTCTTCAGTTTCTTTTATGACAACATATTGTATGACCTTTTCAACAGGCTACAAGGACATTTACAAGCAATTCAGTGGAAACCTCATTATTTATGCGTCTTTGCAAAAACAACAGACATACTCCTTTAAAGTAAACAAAATGGAAAACAGTACTTATGGCCAAAGTTAGCAGCAAAGTGAAATAAGATGTAAAATCACATATTTTTAGCTACCAAGCATCATTTTTTATAATTTGTTCTAGGGAAGACAGGGAAAATGTATTCTAATATGGAGTAGACTGCGAATTTATAAACAGCAAAATTGTTTTTTTCATCATCAGTGGAAAGAGATGTTGCCCACCATAAATAAGTACATATGCCACTGAACTTATCTCCTGGTTTTTCCCCTTCACTCATCTTTTTATTTCAACTGTTATATTTTCCTTTCATTTGAAAAGGTCACATTTTGGGACAATATGAATATAGTTATGGAGTTAGAGGAGATAAAATGGCATGGTACTTGAATTTCCTAAGTTTTGATCATTTGACCCAGATATTCAGGGATGCATTTCCCATGCTTAGTTTCAGAAATGGATGTATAGCAGAATTTGTCTTTAAAGTAATTTTTTTTTTTTGTGAACTTGTTTACAAAGAAGATTAAAGAATATATTGTTCAGTGTCAGGATGTTTCTTCCAGTGGTGCAATTGACTCACCTATAACAAGCATCACTTAATAAGACAACAACATTCTTTTTACTCACCAAATTCAATAGTTTCTTTGAAGCTCTCCCTTGCTTGTAGAAATTAAGTCTGCCATGACATTCAGTGAAAATCTTTTGAGGAAATGATTAAAGCATTTATAAGTCTCATGTCTGATCCTGTTAACTTGATAGAAGAGAAAGATGGTTTAATCTATTGCTACATGGACAAGTTGGAACCTTCATCTAGGTATGTGCAGTTCACTGCCTACACTTCTGTCTCCCTGACTACAGATCACTGAAATATTTAGAATGGTTTTAAGATCATTCAAATAAAAATCAAGGACCTAAATCTTTACATTCAATTACTCACCTACAAACTTTTTATTACCTCCTTTCTGGTATGTTTTGAGGTGTAAAACTGAGTGTTGCTACTTTGTGGGTGGGTCTTCATACGAGCTTCAGTGTGCAATAGCCTATTCTACTGCACATTCAAGTGGCACATAAAAAACTGTGCTAATAGGCTAATGTGCAGTAGAATAGGCTACTGCACATTTAGCATCACCTAAAAAGCATGCACTAAATAATATATATTATTTTAATATACAATATTGTAGAAAATTCAATTTTCCACAATAATACAAATATTGTATAATAATATAATGCTATAAATAATATATAATAATAATGCATAATAGACAAAGAATGGAAAACATATATGTATGTTTTCATATATATGTTGTTATATATACAGGGTCAGATTTTCCATTCTTTGCCTACTATGCATTATTATTATTACATATTACATTATAGTATGCATTATTTATATTTTTGTGGAAAATGGAATTTTCCACAATATTATATATTAAAATATTATATATTATTTATACTTTATAGAAAATGTGCCCCCCATTTGTGTGTGTATGTGTGTGTGTATGGGGGGCATATGGTGTGTGTATGTTACTATGCACTATTATTATATATTATGTATAGCATTTTTTTATTATATATTATTTATCTTTTTGTATATTTTATATATATTTAAATCACTTGCAGAATATATAGATACATGCTCTCTGTGATTTATAATATACTATATATTATATTAATATACTAGATACATAAAAACAGTATCTATATTACTTTTCATTGTTTATATTTTTCCTTTAGAATTTTATTCAACCGGAACAACCAGGTAACTCAAAAGAGGTTTGGACATTAAATTCAGTACAAGAAAAATTAGATCTTAGTATAATAACTTCAGTATCTGGTAGTCATGACCTTACACAATGCCACTCTGATTAGTTTATAATATTTTAAGGTAAGGAAAAACAAGTTAAAATTCTTTATTCTTCAAAGATACTGGTAAAATTAACAATTTGCTATACCACATATAAATAAATAGTTAAATAAAAATTACCTGCCTGTATTGAAAACTTCTTTACTTTACAAAACATCCTATATTTATTTCTGCAAAAGTGTAAATACAATTCAACATGTAGCAAACCGCATAGTGGGATGAGCTGGAAAGAATGGGGATATGGAATACAGATTCTATTTTTATAGCTCCATGAAAAAAGTCTTGTAATTTTTTGTTTAAAATACCTTTTTCTGTAGATTTCTTTGTAGCTGAGAAGATTACCTGGATTTGTTTTTGATTTAGCAAGTACACAGAGGAAACAAAAAGACAAATGTCATATAAATTGTATGTACCTCAAGAGAAATATTTAGAATGACAACCTGGAGTACTTTCTTGTAATGCTCAGCTGATTTCCCTTGTAATAATTTAATAACATACATTTTTGAACCAGAAGTACAAAAATGGAAAAGAGTATTGAAGCACAATATAGCAGAGACATAACCAAGTAAATATGCAGTTAGCTATAAAGTTCACTCTTGATTTACTGCTTTTTCACCAGAGTTTTTTTCTTGACAGTTGAGCTGTCATCACTGATTCACAGGTATGTCTCATAAGTAATTTCCTAGGACTTTTTCTATCTTTATGATCTATCAGAGATAGATCAAATGCATACCTTGCTGTGTCAGTCAACATCTACTTTATTGTCCATGTGCAATATCATCAGACTGCTATCAAGCCTGGATGTATCTACACATGCAAATGATCCAGGCACAGTTAACCCTTGAGTAATCTATTCAATAGTAAACGCTCCCGGGCAAATGTCTACACATGCAGGGACATGGGAGAAGATTTACTGCTCCTAACAGCAGAATGCTCCCACTCCCTGTGGTCCTGCAGTTGGCCTCCGCAGCAGCCGGGGGCACTCTAGACTTCCCTTGGGTGCTAACCCTGGAGCCAGGAGATAGCTGTCTCTGGGTGGGGGCTGGGACATTGATCCCTGCCCCTCGGAGCTGCCTGCTGCAAGGGTGGGCTCTGCCACTGGAGCCCAGAGACCAGGGGTTCTTAACCCGGGGTCCATGGACCCCCAAAGGGTCTGTGGATAGATTTCAGGGTCCGTGAACTTGGATGGGAAAAAAATTACATCTTTATTTTCACTAACATCTAACTGAAATTTAGCATTTCCTTCAATTATGAATGTAGGCAGCAAACCACAGTAGTATTAGCAGTACCTGTGACTGTCACCAGTAGAAATCACAGATATTTTCATATCACATTACAGTTGTTGCAGATACCTCAAAATATCGTTTACACTCATCACTACTTTGAAATTATGGTAGTTATTAGACCCACCGCTAGATCACATGTGATCGCTGTCTTCCTGTCTACAGACACTCATTCTTCTGAGAAGGGGTCCATAGGCGTCACCAGACTGCTAAAGGGGTCCATGGCACAAAAAAGGTTAAGAACCCCTGCCAGAGAGGGACAATTTTCCCCTGCATCAGCAGCAGGGAGCTCTCAGCCCTCACTCCCCAGTTGCAGGTTTGGCAGATCAGATCCTTACCTTCCAGCCTGAGCCCTGCAGTTGTGGGGCCTGGGCTGGGAGATAGGGAGCTCCCAGCCCAAATCCTGCAGTCACTGAGCGGGGGCTGTGAACTCCCTGCTGCTGTGGCAGGGGGGCATTGTCCCCACCCAGACTCCAGTGGTGGAGCCTGTCCCAGAAGCAGGCAGCTCCCAGGGGCAGTGAGCAATCTGCCACTCCCTGCTTCCTGGCTAACTGGGAGCACATTTTCTCTCAGTCAGGCATCTACACATGTGCTACGGCACAGTTGCTAATCATGAGTAAATTTGCTACTTGCATTTGCAGGTAGCAAATGTACTTATTATTAGAGACAATTACTGTGCAGTAATTAGCAGTACTGCACAGTAAAGCACCTTGTGTGCATCTTTGTCTACAGCTTCAGTATGGACTGTCATATTAGCTCTATCTGTGAAGGCTAGCTACACAGTGGTGTAGGCCAGATGATAACTATATTAGTGTAACTGGGTTGCCTAGCCTGCTGGCTTCAATAGGTTTGCTATTAAGAACTCCTCAGTCAGTCCTCCAAAATAAAATACACTCTTTTAAATGAGGGCAGTTCGACTCATGGTCTATGGGCTACTTGTAGTTCATGAGGGGCTAAATTGAAGTCCCTGGGCTCCTGCTTAGCGATTACCCCCTAACATTGCTGTGGTTACAGCTGCAGCTGAAAACTCTAGGCTCCACCTCCTTCCTCTGTCTGCTGCTTCCTACCCCCACTCCAGGGGGCATACAATGCACAGCTCAGGGAATGAAAGGTGAGTCTGGGTGCCCAGTGCAACAGCTGGGAAAAGGTGTGTGGTGGGGGTGCCTGCATGCATCTGTAGAGTGGGGAGGGGAGTATCCAGGTACTATTTGACCTGTGGGCCACTGGCATGCCCTAGTCTGCTGGTGTGTGGCCCTTTCTGGTACAGTCCACAGGGCATAGGGCACATGGCCCCCATTTGACCGGAAGTTGGACAGCCCTGTTTTAAACACACAAAACAAAATCCTACTGCTCTGTCCTTGACATTGGAAGGATTGTACTTTTTCCTCTGGCCCAAGCACAGCATTCTGGACTCTCCATGCAGCAAGTAGTTCAACTCACAGCTCGCTTCTTTTCTCCTTGAAATCTGCTCCCACAGTATGCTGCTTATGTGATACTCCTCTGGAGTTTTAAGCATCCAGTATGAGACTCCTTCATTATCCAGATGTCCCGCACGTGGGCTTCCTCAATGGAGCTGATTGTTCTGTATAAAAGGACAGACCACCCTGTTACAGTCAGTGGGTGCATCTAAACATGTAATTAATATGACTGCATCTAAACATGCAATTGTCCTGCTTAATTTGAACCAGAGTAAACTAATCCCAATGTCACCATCTACGTGGATGTTTCAGCACAGTAATTTATGGTACTGCCGGATACCACTTGTATCTGACAGGACTATCCGGGAGCACAGTAAATTAGCCTACTGCATCCCAATTGCTGCTCATATGTAGACAATGATGCTTTATGTGTAGCAAGTTAGTCTGCACATAAGTTATGGGGAAATGTGGTCATGCTTGAAGATAGGCTACAGATAGAGGTGGATATAGTTAGCCTGGTAAGTTGGGTGAGTCAGAACCTGATGAAGTTCAACATTGAGAAATGTAAACTGTTCCACCTGGGGATGAACAATCCCTTACACACCAACAGGCTTGGTGGCACCAAACTGACTAGCACCATGAATGAAGGTACTTGAGGGTAATAATAGACCACTGTATGAATATGAGCAGGCAGTGCAGTGCCATTGCCAGCGGGACAAATAATACTCTGATGCATCAGCCAGTGCATCTCCAGCAAAACCAAGGAATTGATTCTTCCACTCCACTCAGCATTGGTGAGAACCCAACTGCATGCAGTTCTGGGCATTTCCCTTTAACAAGGATGTGGTAAAGCTTGAGAGAGTCCAGAGAAGAGCCACCCATATGATTAGAGGCTTGCATGGCAAGCCATACAAGGAAAGGCTGAAAGACCTGGGACTCTTCAGCCTGAAAAAGAGAAGGCTGAGACGGCACTTGGTAACAGCTTACCACTACATCAGGGGAATACATCAAGGGCTCAGTGAACATCTGTTTACCAGGGCACCCTCAGGGAAAACCTGAGGGTGTAATGGTCACAAACTCCTGGAAGACCGTTTCATCCTCAACATTAGGAAAAACTTCTTCACAGTTAGAGTGTCCCAACTGTGGAATGAGCTCCCTTAAGAGGTAGTGCAGTGACCTACCCTGGAAATCTTCAAGAGGAGACTGGACAGTCATCTTGCTGGGATCACCTGACCCCAGCTGTCTTTCCTGCCTGGTGCAGAGGCTTGGACCGAATGATTTTCTGAGTTCCTTCCGGCTTTACAATCTATGAATCTATGAAAGCATCTTATGTAGACACACCCAGTTACAGCTAAACATGTCAACCTCACTTCTTTGAAACACTTCTAAATAGATTTTATTTAGGGAATAACTATAGATCCTTTTCAGGCCAGACCTCTCTTGGTCTGCTATCTGGTACCATGAAAACCAGTGCAATCTGTTCCATGGTCAGGTTGTCAGCAACTAAACCAATGCCTCCACCTTGGCTATATTAGGTGAGGAGTGTGCATAGGCACCTGGCAGGACTAAAAACAAGACCTGTCAAAGGGCAGATGAGCTCCCTGCAATCCATTAGTCATCCACACCTGGAGAAAAGGGTGGCACCAAGCCACTCTGCTGCAAGACTCACCAAAGCAACTCAACTAACCTCACTGGAGTGGAGGAGGGTTCTTACAGCATCTAAGGTGCCCCAGTGTGGTCCCAGTGGCCTCAAGGCTGATTTGACTTGACTGCAGGTACTAGTATCAGGCCTCTAATCATAACAAAACAATTTGTAACTTTCAAATAAACTGTAGTATCAATAAATTGTATGAATTCTTCAAAGAAATAGGATGCCAATAGCATGCAGCTTGACCTAATGCTGTCAAATATGCCAAACAAAATTCATACTGAAACAGCATAATCTCTAAATGATAAAAATGTATTCATATTTTACATTGAGTGATCTCTAATTACAACTATTTGTGTGCTAATGATGCATAGTAGTAGAGCAAATAGAATTCCTTGGACTCCAGGATAATCACGCATACCTCAAACAAAGGAAAATCCCCCCAGATTTTTAACAAACACTGTAACGTACAAAATCATTTAGTATTCCATAAACTGAATTGAGTAGACAATACAAAACTAGTCAATATAGAACATGAAACATTTGCTTTAGATATTAGATTCTTTCTACTCTGTTACTTCCAGGGCCAAGTTCTTATCTTAGTGAAATCATTGGGGGCTTTGCAAATAATTTATTGAAAAATGAACACGAAAAAAAGTGGCTGGATTGAATCATGAGGCAGATTTCACAAACATGTACATGCATATTTTTCCTTCCATCTGTCTTGTTCAGTGGGCTGTTGGAGTGTTCTCATATGGCAATTCTTACATTCCTATGTACAGTGCTGAAAGCAATTTTATGAGAGTGACATCTAATGCAAGAAACTAAATTATATTCTCTCCTTGCTTTTCAGTGACATATGCTGATAATATGGATTGCTACAGAATGTTATTTACTCCAACACTGCTCCTTCCTAAGACTGTTCTCTCGCACATGATACACATTTTATAACAAATACACTTTTTGCCAGGGCATGTTGTGAATAGCAATTTTCCTGCCACCAACAAAGCAGCAGATATTTCTTTGTTGCTATGAATGATTTAAGCAAAAATTGCACATCTATATATCCTGGGTCTGACTCTGCTTATAGTGCCTTTACATCTGCAAAAATCCACAGACTTCTGTAGAAATAGACCTCATAGAGAACAGAATTAGGCCCCTCAAGTCTTACTCTGGGAAAAGAAAGGTGCAAGATTTGAAGTGCTTCAAAGTAAAGCTCCACTTTGAGATGCTTCAAAAATGTAGTGTTTCAGCTAAACACAGATATGCAACCTGATGCTGTGACCCTCAAAATTTAAAATTGCTGTGGGTGCATGTAATGGTATGCTCTCCATCTAGGAGGTGCAGCAGGGCTGCAGCACTGCTTCCTTCACCATTACCACAGTCAGGGAGAGTGGAATACTGTAGGACAGTGTTCTCCAAACTTTTTTGATTGTGCACCCCTATCAGCAAAAAATTTCTGAGCACGTACTCCCAATATATGTATATTTATAGAAATAGAAATAGAAATAGAAGTTCTAGTATTTTCTTCCTGCACCCCAATGGATTGTCTTGTGCACCAGCTGGAGTGCACGCACTTCACTTTGGAGACCACTGCTGTAGGGTATTGGATGACCAGAAGTCCATTGTTGCAATCCATAGAGAGTGGGTATGTAACCTGAAGAGCTTCATTTTGAAGCACTTCTCAAAGTTATCTGTTTCCTTCAGAATCGTTTTTGGAACATCTCAAAGGGCATCTATGTTTATATGTCTTGCCCTTTGAAGGGTTAAAAAGCATCTGAGGCTCTTTAAATAGTATGTCTGTCCATACCCTTGGATATATGTGTTAGGAAATGTGGTTCAAAGATTAGTGAGCTAGTTAAAGACCTGGAGTTACCCATAGTTCCCTGAATCCAAGGAGACTTTGAATTACAGATGTCCCTCTAATAATTAGTTTCTACACATAGAAAATTGTAAATTTGTTATAGTTTCTTATGTCCAATTATTGGAGGGTTGTCTTAAATTCATTCCTGCACTCCCATTCACCACTGCTCTGGTGGGAAAATCAACAGCGGGGCGGGGAAGCAGAGGAGGAAGCAGTGGTGCCAGACCAGGAAGTCTACTTCTCCCCCACCCCACACTTGTCCCGCCCTACAAGGTACTGTTACTCCTGTGCAGCCATTTAGTCCATGCAGTGGCTGTGGCTCCAGCTTTGCCTCCAGCTCTGGTTGGGGGCAGAGACAAAACCATGTCTCTGGGCATGGCCGGGCAGAAGCAGCAGTGGCAGCTCTAGTTCCAGTTCCAGCCCTGACCCTGGTCCTGGGTCAGGGTCAGAGGCAGAGCCAGAGCTGCAGCAGCACCCATGCAACTCTGTGTTTACCCTAGTGCTTCCCTTGCCTCAGCACAGTCTCCTTTGTGGCCACACTGTGTGATCTCCCCCACACTCCACCTAACCCCTACAAAGCAATCTTGCCTACCTTTGCCATGCCATGTGGTCTCCCTTGGGTTGGACCCAGATTCAGAGGCAGAGCCATAACCACACCACCAACTGCTCCTTGTCCATAGTCAAGTGCAAGACAAGGTTTCTTTTCCCTCAGTGTTGAATGGAAAAAAAAATCCTAGTCTTTGATATGAGTAAATATAGTAGTCCCCTGCTCTTCTAGAGTTCTACTGTGAGGCTTTGGGCACGTTACTTAAGTTGACATTGTCAAAGGCATTTAGGTGCCATGTTTCATCCTGGGCTGAAGAAAAGGCAGAAACCTACAATCTATAGAGGTAGATTGTGCCTTAAGTAGCACCTGGAGGCATTGTGCCCCTGGACGGTACTTGGTAACAAAATTATCTAACCACTTAATTTGTTACTGGCTTATTTGCTTACAGAATCTTTAGTCTAATGGGAAGTAAGACAAGAACTCACAGGGTGCATCTACATGAGATGTATTACTGTGAATTAGATTCATTTAATACATGATAAGGGCGTGCCCAGATGAGTGTGCACATGCTTCTTGCCCCATCTCAAACCCCTTTGAGACAAGGCTACAGGCATGTGCGAGAACAAAATTTTTTTATATATATCCAGGGGTCTAAAAAACCCCCACACAGTTTAAAAAAGCAGAGCAGGGCACGGTCCAGACCATGCCCTGAGGCAACCGGAGGTTGGGTCCTCCAAAAAGATGCTCTGGCTGTCAAAGCGTCTCTGTGGTTGGCCTCTCGCTCTGGTGCTGAAACATGCAGCTGGCCAGGCCGTGTGTTCAGCACCAGGGCTCCAGTGCCAGTGAGTAAGGGGACAGGGGGGCTAGAGGAAGGAGGAGAGGACCATGGGGAGGCCCCCATGGGCCCTGCCCACTCTCCCAGCCCTGCCCAACTCTACCCCCTGCCGGCCTCCCGATCACTTCTCTGCCTGACCCCACCCCACCCCACTCCCCCAATCCCCCACTCACTTCCCTGCCCAGCCCCTCCCCCTACGAGCCCCCCAAGCCCCTCTGATCACTTTTCTGCCTGTCCCCTCTCCCTGCCTGCCCCCCAACTCCACAAACCCTGCCCTGCCTGCCCCATCCCCCCAAACTCCCCCGATCCCTGCCCCCACCCCATAGTTTAAAAAAAAAAACAATCCCCCCAAGATTTACCAGAAGTTCATCTGCCATCTGTCTGACTGGGTCCCCACCCACACAGTGCGGGGCAGAAGGACAGCTTCAATGGCCCCAGTCCAGGCCTTGCTGGCCCCCTGCTGTCCTTTGCTGTCTGGGGGGGCTCTGCCAGGAGGCCCTGCCCCCCCCCACTCCTTCTAGGGTAAATGAGGCTTTTTTTTCCATTTATTTTTTCCTTTTTCTCTTTTTTCTTTTTTAAAGTGAAGGTGCCTGGGGTTGTGGAGACAGCCATGGGGGTCTGGGTGTGCAAATCTGGGGTGGGACTGGGTGGGGCAGCCATTGGGGTGTTTGGGGGAGTAGGGGGTGGGACTGGATAGGGCAGCCACTGGGGGGGTGCAGCAGCTGGCAGGGATGGGGCCAAGTAGGGCAATAATTGGGGGGGCCTGGGGTGCGTCATGTGGGCCTTATGGGGGAGGTGGTAGCCCATGTGGGGGCCATTTGGCCTCTGTTGGGGGGGGGAAATCCCCTGTTGGGGGTCCGTAGCCCTTGTGTGGGGGCCAAATCCCCTGTTGGGGGGCCACAGCCCCTGTTGGGGGGCCGAACACCCTGTGGGAGGGCAGCAAAATATGTATTTATGCATTCATAAAATGTATTTAGAGTTCATTTAATTATGACAAGAGACATGCTTTAACATTGTAGATGTATCAATTATACATTGTCCAACTGATCGCTGTCTCTGTCTCACTCTTTCTCTCTCTCTGTAGTGGTCTTTTGATTTTCTTGTGGAGAAACATGTATTTGGGTGTATTTTACAGAGTGACTTTTTATTTTACAAAGTGACTTTTTACAGGGTAGCTTTTTATACTGCTGGAGACAGCACAAGTGTTGGCCCTGGGCTCTAGCTCCCCCTGGTTGCAGATCCAGGAGGAGCCAGGCAGGGTTATTTTGCCCCAAGTGGCACATTTTGCTCCACAATGAAGTGCACGTCCGAGCATGTGTGCTGAGGCAAAAAGCCCCAGCTCAAATTTGTACTGCTGCTATATGACCTGCTGCAACCACACATTCTTGCATGTGTGAACATGCCCTAAGTGTCAGCATCTACACATGCATGGGACTTACTGCACAGTAAATTAAGCTAATTCATGATTTGCTAGTACCAACAAATACAGATACTAAATTAATGGTGCATTAGCTGCTGTGCAGTAGTGCACATGTAGATGAAAGCCAATTGCTCCCAGTCAGCCTAGCTAACAGGGGGCCACTGGAGGCAGGGAGAGCTGTCTTCAACTCAGCAGGATGCTGCCTGCTGACCACTTAGGTATCAGGATCTTCCTGATCCCCATGTGGCTGAAACAGCTGTCCCTGTGGGGTGGGGATGCTGTTTGCCAGCCATGTTGGGACCCTCCCAATCCCCATATATCCCAGAAAGGTGTCCCTGCTTGGTGGGGATGCTGTCTGCCAGCCATGTGAGGATCCTGATTCCCACATGGCTGATAGGCAACATCCCAATCAAGCAACGATGGCTCTCCCAGTCATGTGTAGATCCAGAGGGTCCAGTCCCCATGTGGCTGGCAGGCAGCATCCCTCCAAGTGGAGACAGCTCTTCTGGCCATGTGGGGATTGGGACCAGCCCCTGTGCTCCCTGCCAGCTCTGGTACTGGCATCCAGGGGAGCCTGGAGCTCCTCTTGGCTGCTACAGGGGGACAGGGCAGTTCAGGAGCAGTCCTGAACTGGGCCACTCCTGTCAGGTGCAATTTGCTCCCATTTAGATTTGCTCCCTGGAACACTCTAATGAGCCTGAATTTTCTTTGCAGAAAATGCTAATGCACCATTTCTTTGCAGAACATTCAGGAGGATTAATTGCATGTGTAGATGTGCTGTGAGTAAACAACAGTGTGACTTCAATAAAGCCCTGAAAAGAGAAGGTTATATGGGAAATCATAAAAGAGTTGTGAGAGAGAAGTTAGTGGGGAAAACTGCTCATCATGTAAGAGGTCTTTATATTAGAATTAGGGAAATAAGCAGGAAGAACTGGAAATTATACAACACAACCAAAATCACTGGGAAAATTGAGACTAGGGGCAATAGCTTTTACAACAGGTATATTAATATAGATGGGTATACCTTTTTTGGGAAGGACTGGAAAGAAATGGAGGACACATTTTCTTATATATTTAAGACACATGCACTTGTCTTAAGATAAAGGACAAAATGGGAGGTAGACCAACTGAAAACCTATGAGTTAAGCTATAAGTTAAGGAAAAAAGCAAAAGCATTGTCTTGGTGGGTGTTTATTTTTGGCCACCCAAACTAGGCAGGAGAATGAAACTTTTTTTTTAAACCAACTAAGTGAAGCATCCAAATTAAAGGATCTGATACTTAAGGGAGAAATTTAAGTACTGAGATATTTCCTGGGAAGTTAACACAGCAGTGCACAGAAAGTCCGTCAAGTTCTTATACTTTGTGGAGGACAGATTTGGTGCAGATGGTGAAAAAACCAATTAGGGCAGAAGCTCTTAATTTGTCTCTTATTAATTGAAAGGAAATGGTTGAGAATCTAAGGAGAGAAACCAACTTGGGTGACAGTGCTCATGAAATGATAGTGTTTTTGATCCAAAGGAAAGGAAAATAGAAGAACAGCAGAACAAAAAGAGTGAATTTAAGAAAAGCAGAGAGCTGTTAGACAGGATCCCATAGGAAGCAAAGGAAGAAGTGCAGGAGAACTGGTTGTTCCTTAAAGAGACAATATTAAGGGCACAGGATCATACTACCCCAGTGTGAAGGAAGGATATGAAGTGTAGCAAGAAAAATGATGAGCTAAATCATGAGCTCTTCAATTACTTGAAACTTAAAAAAGCACTCTTATAAAAAGTGAAACTTGTCCTTATTACTAACAGTACAGTACAAGGTTGTAGGGACAAAATGAGGAAAACCAAGACAAAACTGAGATTAAACTAGCAAGGCACATAAAAGATTATAAAAAACCTGTATGTTATAAGTAAGGGGAAGAAAAAGAAAATTGTAGGTCCCTTACTGAATAAGTAATGGAAGCTATTTATAGATGATGCAAAAGAGGCCTAAGAGTTTAATGCCTTTTTAACCTTCATTCTTCATGAAAAATGACCAACTATCAGATGAAGCAAAAAATTAGCATTAAGGACAGCCTAGACTAGGAAAAGAAGTTAGAGGTTGCTTAGATAAGCTAGATGTTTTCTAATCACATTCATCCTAGAATGCTAAAGGAAATGGCTGAAGTAATTGGAAAAATCAGAGGGATCATGTGATGTCTTGGAAGACTATACAAGAGAGAATATAATGCCCATTTTTAAGAAAGAAAACAATGAAGGCCTTACGGAATCACAGAATCATAGGATTGAAAAGGAGCTCAAAGGTCATTTGGTCTAACCTCTTACATGAAATGCTACTCTTAGATCATTCCTCTTCAATGTTTATCCAGTCTCCCTCTAGTGAGAGAGGTTCTACAACTTGTCTGGGCAGCCTATTCCACTCCCTTATTGTTATACCGGTAAATCTGATCTAAATCTACTTTGGTGCAATATGAAGCCATTGATTTCCATCCAGAACAATAGACTGCTCTGTCAAACTTCAATACCTAGGAAGATACTAGTGCATTATATTAAACACTCAATTTGTAAGCATTTAATAGATAACAAAGTGTTAAGTAATAACTAACCTGGACTTGTCAAGAGCAAAACATAACAAACCTGACTTCCTTCTATGATAACATAAAGGTCTCTGTGGATCTGATATAAAAGGACCTTAGTAAAGCTTTTGACAATGTCTTCCACAATATTCATCATAAGTAAGCTAAGGAAATTAGGCAGAAACAAAACTAATATCATTTAGGTACATAACCAGTTGGATAATCATATTCCAAAAGTTGTCACTGATGACTCAGTGTCTAGTGGGAATGTGATATCAAGGGGGTGTTCCCAAAGGATCTGTTATAGGCCCGGAGCTGTCCAATTCTTTAATTAATGACTTGGAGGATGGAAATGTACTTGTATTAAATTTGCATGTGATGTCAAACTGGATGGGGTAACAGCCATTTAAGAGGATAGAATTAGGATTCAAAATGAATAAAGTAAAAAATGAGCTGAGAAATGGGAGATCAAATTCAGTAAGGACAAGTATATAGTACTGCAGATAGAGAAGAACTATCAAACATCCAATTTGGGGCACTGTGCTTTAAGAGAGATGTGTAAACAAACTGGCAAGATTCCTGGAGGAAGTAACACAAAAAGACTGTACAACTGCAAATATCACATATGAGGGAACAAAGAAATTGTCATTATTTATTTGAGAGAAGAGAAAAATGAGGGGGGAATTGTTAACCATTTTCAAATACAATAAAGTTTGTTATAAAGAGGATGGTGGCTGATTGTATCCACAGGGCACATTTCCACATGCATATTTACTTCACAGTAACCTAAATTACAGAGCTTCTGGATGGCCCCTTCTCCTGCTGCTGTTCTGCTCTTTGGCAGCCCCTAGCTGCAGGGTATTAAAGCTTGCATCCATTTTGTGCCTTTGGGCACACACTCCAGGGAGCTCGTAGGGGCTGCTTGTGGCTGCAACACCCCAGCAGGCCCTGTGTGCCCCACTGGACAGCCTATAGGCTGGGTCTGTCTGGGCTGTTCTCTTCCCATGCTGCTCTCTGGCCACAGGTGAGTGCTGCCAAGGGCTGCAGCTGGCTGTGTTCTTTGTCCAGCCCTGAGATCCCTCTAGGGTTGCTGGTCCTGCTGGCTGTGCCCCCAGGGTCAGCATCTGCTCCCCACTGCTGCTCAACACCCACTTCTCTCTCTTTGCAGAACTGTAGTGAAGCACCTCGGCTGTGTGGCTGCAACTCCCCAGCTGTGCCCCTGTTGGGGGTACTACTTCCGGCCCTCCAGGGCCGGCATTACAGGGCCAGCCATGCAGGGGCCCATTCAGCCAGCATGGGGGATGATGTCCTCCTCCTTCCCCAGGTCCAGCTCTGTCCCTGTCCATGTGCACCCATCTGAAGCCTCATGGATGCAAACTGGACCCAGGAGGAGGTGCACATCCTTGTGGCACTGTGGGACAGGGAGGATGTCCTGAGGCAGTTAGCTAAGGGTTCAAATGCCAACATTTATGAGGCCCTAGAGACTGAGATGCATGCACAGGGCCACTCCTGGTTGGCACAACAGCACCACATGGAAGCCAAGGATCTACCAGTGGGTGGCTGTGAACAACCACAATTGCTGGTCAGGTGACACTCATGCCTGAATAAAGCTGACCTGCATTTTGGTGCCCAAAGAGCCTGTGCCCCATCCTGACACCTCTGGGGGCCTTTGGGCTTTCTGCATCCTACCCTGCACTCCTCTCTGGCTGCTGCAACCACTGGTAGCCTGGGGAGCCCTGGCCAGTTGCTGCCTCAGCCTCGGCCCTGCCCCATAGCCACCTATGAGGAGCAGGTGGCCATACCACTGCTGGCTGCCAGCAGCATTAGCTCCTGCCTGGAAGGTGGTGGGGGTTCTGACTGGGCAATAGCCTGGCACACACCACAGGACATGGAGACTGGGCAGAGCCAGATGTCATCCATGACAGGGAGACCCATGCCAAGCATCTAGCCTCACCAGCTGCAGATCCATTGTAAGTCCCACACTGGGGGGTCAGGGAGGGGATGGGGCCCACCTGCTTCAGTGGACAGGTAGGGAGAGTGGGGAAGGATGGGGATGGGTTTGGTACAGAAAATAAAGTTGTTATACTTTTACCCATGTGGATGTCCTGGAGTGGTGCTGGGGTTGGGCTGGGGCATGGGGGTGTGTAGGCAGCAGGCCAGGCAGGCAGGCAGGCTGGAGTGGAGAATGAAGGAGGAGGGGGTTGGCCAGAGCCTCCCATAGCTGATGCCCTGGACCCAGCTGGTGGGTGTGTGGCTGTTCTGTGGCCTGGGCCACAGGGGGCCTGGTGGGGCAAGTAGGTCCAGCACCATGGCTACCAGCATGTGGGGGAAAGGTGGGGAGCAGCAGGGCACTGGGCACTGCTGGCAGGGGTTGGAACAGCCATGGCATGGAGGGGGGCAGGTGGGGCACGGAGGGAGCTGCCACATGCTGCATCTGTGCTGGACATGCAGCTCCTGGGTAAGGGAGGAGTTGGGCAAGGATCAGAGCATGGGGATGTGCTTTTAAGATGGCCAGCAAGTGCTGGCAACTGCCTCTGGCCTTAGTATATCTACCAAGTCCTGGCAGCCATGTGACCAGAGGCTTGAACCCTCTCCCAGTGGCCACAGGGGCACATGGCAGGCTGCTTTGACCTGGGACTAAAGTTAATCCTAAATCACCTTCATGTGTAGATGCCTGCCTATTCCCACTTAGTGTGCAGTCACTTACTGTGCAGTAAATTTAAGCAGCTGTAAATGCACATGTAGATGCCCACAGGGGATGGGAGAAAAAGTTTTGTTTTAAATTACAACAAAGGAGATTTAAGTTTGATATTCAGAAAAAAACTTTCTATTAATGGGCGTTAGCCCTGGAACAGATTACCTAAGAGATTTTAGAATTGTTGTCATTGGAAGTTTTTAAGTGCAGAATAGACAAACGTTTGCCTCAGGTGTTTATATAAAGACAATCTTATGGCAAGCACGGACTTGGATGGGATTGTTCCTGACTCAGCCACGATTCAACTACGTAACCTTGAAGCCCTATTTTTCTATAATGATATTAAAATAGCAAAATATGACATTCTCTTTGCTGAGTTCTGATGTCTGGTGCTTTGGAAATGGACACAAGTCTGTTCGGTTATTCAGACAGTAAAATTTGATAGATCAAAATTAGGTAGTTCATACACAGATATAGACATGGTTCTTTCATCTTAATTACACAGTTCAAGGCCCTGACTATCCCATAATATATGACAAGCTCATAATGTAGCCCATAAGTATGATAGTATAAATGTTTGTGTTTTACTCACCGACAAAATCCTAGCATATTTTCAAACTATGAGTTTATGGGGACCATCTGTAAGAACAAAGTGTATGCTGGGTGTGTTTACACATGATGCTACATCACTGTAGCAATCCACTATGGAGACATTGTGTCGGTGGTCACAAATCGTGACACCGCAGCTATGTCACCTTAGCAACACTCTCCCCCATTACAGGACATCACTTACGCGATGTACTGCCTAAAAATAACTGTGCATAGTGTGCACACCCAGTACAGGGTATTACTATCCTGTCTTTTAGTACTTCCAAAAGGAAGTGCTAAATGACAGAGCAGTAACAACATCACCATACTGACAGGTGTAAATGCCCCCACTAACAATAAAAATCTCTGTAATGAGAGCATTAAGAATTTTAACTTAATGTTTCTAGTATAATCTGTTTTTATATAAAAATCCATCACTATGTACATCCAATGAGAACTACTTTGCCCTAATTAATTACTATTTATACAGCATGATGCAGTAGGTACTTATAGTGTCATTCAGACAAATAAAAAGAGTGGACCATGTCCAAAGGTAATTCTAATTGATGTGATATTTCATTTTGCATTTTTTTTCCCTACAAGGACTGCAAATCTCTAAAATGAAGAAAAAACTTCTATTTAATATTTTATAACCTTGGAAAACAATGGAGACTCCAACTTAGTAAAGATATATTTAGAATTGGTGGGAAGCAGAAAATTGCTGGCTCTGTGCTTTGCATTGTGTATGTTAATATAGTAAGAAACACATGGTTCAAAACACTGGCTGCACTTTGTACTCATTATTAAATGCAAAGATCTTATCATTGCTTTTGGAACTGCAAAAATGGCTAGTATTTAGTGGCTGTCATACTTGACTGCTATGCCTTCAAATCTCTCCCCCAACTAATGACACCTCTTTGATACCTTTTCCTAGTTTCTACCTCTCCTCCATTTACCATCTTGTCATTTAAATCACTCCAAAAGAAAATTTCAGTTCTGCCACAGTGCTTGCAGACAAGTATTTATACTTCTTAATTAATGAGTAAAATTGTGAACTTAGGCGTACCTGTGCCTCAGTTGTGAAAGTATATAATTATACGTCCATCTCTGCTCTTCTTCCCTGTCTCTGTAATCTTTCCTGATATATATGATTTCTTCACTTGCCTACCAAATCCATCAATTAAAATGCAAGCTTCAGCATCAAAGGCATGCCTTTTATATATCTTCTAAAAGACATCTGTTATGCTTGTGGGTGCAGTAAATAATAATTAATTATTTCACAATGTAGCACTTCTGCTAAACTGAATTTCATGAGAGCGGTAACCCTTGCCCTAGAGGTGCTATTGAACAGGCAAAAGGTGATGCATTGCTATAACAAGTATCCAAAGAAAAATGTTGTGAAATTTCATAGACTCAAACCGAGGTGATAATTCTCCCAGTTTGCATACTAAGGTCTGAATCCAGGTGAAGAAGTGTGTTTGCCAATATCAGGGTAAAATGAGGCCAAATCCAAATTTGTTTCCTAATTTGATTAACAGTTTATGAACATGATTTTGCACTCTTGCTCATTTCTGCACGTTAAGGACTTACTGTAGAATGACAGGATTACAAATGAGGACATTTTTTCCTGCCAATCTTTACTATTCTCAGCAATGCATAGGAAGAAAAGAACTCAACTTGATTCACAGGCCCTAGATGAAGTTTTCAGGGCTGTAGTTGGGAAATAAATCACATTTGATTTATAAGCCAACCAAATTTGTTACAAGATCACTAAGGCACAATAAACATGGAACCCCACAGTGTCACTTTTGCAGTCAACTTGCATTTTCATTCCTTGCTCCCTCTGCTAATGCACCTCCATAAAGTGCTTTCTTATAGTGGTTTGATGAACTGTGCTGCAGAAAATTAACTCCTGTTGTAATGCAGCTATGGGGATTACATATATGCATCAAGGAGAGAGTGTGAGGTAAAGGTAAACTTTTAATGTAGGCTATGCGGTATAGTGATTACCTCAGAGGTTAGCTAGTGAGAGATTTTCACATAGCTCTTTATAATACTTGATACATGGCTGTTATAGGAAGTGCAGTTTTAAAGTATGAAATCATGATCTTAATCTATATATATATTGAAAAATTAAATACATTGAAAAATACCCAGTAATTTTTGTTTAATATGAGAAGTTTGGAGGCCCAATTAGACAAACTAAAATAAGTGGGGATATATCTATATATACACACACATACATATAACATCTAAATGATAACACCACAAGTGTTTCTGCTAGCCAGAACTCCACAAAATTTCCTTGTGGAGTTGACTGACTGTGGAAAATCAATGTAATCGCTATCAAGAGAACTTCATGTGTCCAATGGACCAGCCCTATGTTTGAACCTAAAACTACTTTCTCCTTTCTGTGCGGTAAAAAAAACCCATAACAGGTAGGAAACATGCATCCAGTACTTCAATTTTTCAAAGTTGATATTGATTATTTTCACTTAAAATGGGAGGTTATTTGTGTCTCAGGCTCTGTCCAGACTAAGAGAAGAGAATATTTATTACTGGAATACAAATGTTAAAGATATTAATCTATGTGCACTTGTGTTTAAAAATGTACTTACTAGCAAATTTTTAACGTAACTTATTTTCCTTGTGCAGGCATGGACTCAGATAGGACAAAGAACATAACCTTTGTGTCATATGGAAACCAAAGATCCGTGGTGAAATCATGCACATAGATCCCAGGGCCATTTGATGAAAATTAATTTTCACTGACTCCCTGTCACTTGTTGTTTTCACTGACGTATGTCCCATCCTTGGAGGGTGAGATTATAGAACAGATAGGAAGGTGCAGTAAGAAGTTGAATTTCTCACCTATCAGCCAGGCTGCTTAGAGAGCAAAACTATTTGTCTATGGTATCTAGATGCATTCCAGAAAGGAAAGTCCCTGTTTAGAGGAGCTATGTGATGAAGATAGCCCTTTACTATATACAGGAACTTTACATAAAGAACTATTTATAAGGATAAAATATATGTATTAACATTGCTCTACAGAGAAGCTTTGTCACCTAGGCTTTGTTCCTCTTCTGTCATGACAGGAAATAGGAGCTAACGCAACCTCATCATTGCCTTTAGAGGTGACACTTTCTGGACAAACTGGGCATGTGTACATGTGTGCCTGACAGCACAGTGAGTGCTGGTACTGCACAGTCCTGGTGCTGCATGGGATGTTTCTGACTCTACTGAGCAGTAGCAGTGGCATCATGATTCGTGCCAGCAGGTGCCATAGTGATGAGCTATATCATCATAGCTCATCACTACAGGGACGTAGTGTCTTGTGTAGACACGACCACTGACTGAAATTTTGTTTCACTTTATTCTCTTCAGTAACACACATGTAGCTGTCATTTTTGGAACTGATGCACCACTTGTGATTTAGCTGTGGGAGTGCAAGACAGTGTGAGCACAAAGCATGCTCAGCATGGCTGTTCTCCGGCCAGCTAGCTGTGCAGCAAAATAGATTCACATAGGTATGACCTTAAGTTCTGAAATTTTAGTTCTGAAATAAGTTCTGAAATTTTAGCTACAGACAATCCATGACTGGTGGGTATTAGATGCTGGAGGAGGAGAAGGAAGAGAATAGCCCTATTACTTTTTAGCCCAATAGTATACTGGTTAGGGCACTTGTCCAGAGAATGGGAGAGCTAGATTTTAAATGCACCTCCCCACCCCAGGATTTGAATCTTTCTCTCTTGCTTGTCTAGCAAAATGCTGTAAACATTAGGCCACAGGCTGGGCATTATCCTTTGTAGGGCTATTCAGCTTTTAAGTGGAACCTCCTAACCACATGCTGTGGGGCCCACAAGAGGCACTGCACAGCTCCCACCCTCATAGCATGGCATAGGACCCTGATGCATGTCCTCCTCTAGACACACAGATCCCCCTCCTGCATTGCACGAGGCTCCTGAGCCACATGACCCTGCCCTGCACCATGTGAAGGTGCACCCTGGCCTCCTACCATCTCTCACTACAGCACATTGGTGCCCCTGGACTGCACTGGGTCCCCAGATCCTCACTAGCTCCTTAGCTATGGGCTTCCTCAGCTCAATGGGCCATGATACCTCACCCTGTTCTCAAGGGCGGGAGCAGGCAGTAGAAGCCCGAGGAGGGAAGGGAACATCAGGGACTCCTGAAGCAGCAGCTGGAGAGCAAAGTAGGGAGCAGAACCCAGGAGCCTGGGAGCCTTGTTTTAACTCCTTGAGGGCCACATGTGACATGGTGGTCACAGTTCAGGGCTCTCCAACTCTGTGACTGTGGAGTTGGCACAGGGAGAGAAGAATATCCCAGCCCAAGTCCCATGACTGTGGAGCTTGTGCTGGGTGATAAAGGTCTTGCAGTGCCGGCCCCATTGTCAGAGAGCTGGTGCTGGGAGATAAGGATCTCCCAGCCCTATGCTCCTCAACCATGATGGTGAAGCTGGGGCTGGGAGATAAGGATCTCCCAGTCCCTGCTCCCTGATTATAAACTTGGAGTGGGAGGCTTGTAGCTCCTTGCTGCTGGGGCAAGGGGACACAGTCCCCACCCAGGCTCCAGTGGCAGAGCCCGCCCTGGCAGCAGACAGCTCCTGGGGGCAGAGACCCATCTCCCTCCCCCTGCTGGCTAGTTGACTGGGAGCTCCTGATCAGGCATCTACAAGAGCGCTACAGTGCAGTAACTAATCACAAGAAAATTTGCTACTTGCGTTTGCGGGTAGCAAACTTACTTGTGATTAGGAAATCATGAGGAAAGTTTACACTACAGTAAGCATGTGTATGTGTAGACACACAAGCTTACTGCACAGTAAACTATGATACTTCATAGTAAAGTATCTTGTGTAGATTCACCCAGTGAGTAGTGATAATTAGGGATTGTCCCATCCACCTATTATTTTTTTTCATAAGTTTGTCATCATGTGCACTACTACTAATCCACTGGCTTGCAGATATTTCTCTCCTAATGGCATTTGCACATTTCAACAATTCTTGGAATTGTATGGAATGCAAATATAGATTTAATGTGGTTTTGGAATTAAGTTTGGAAAATTAGTATGGCAGATGATTAGATAATGGTTTCCCATAGTTTCTAGGGTCAGAAGGGACCTGAACAGATCATCAAGTCTGACCCCCTGCCCTGGGCAGAAACGAGTGCTGGCATCATAATACCCCAGCTAGATATCTATGCAACCTCCTCTTGAAGACCCCCAAGGTAGGGGAGAGCATCACCTCCCCTGGGAGCCCATTCCAGAGCCTGGCAGCCCTAACCGTAAAGTAATGCCTCCTGATATCAAGCCTGAACCTACTCTCAATCAATTTGTGGCTTTACTTGTTACCTCAGGTGGTGCCTGGGGGAACAGAGCCTCACCTGTTTTCCCCTGTTCCCCCCTGGTGAGTTTATGGATGGCCACCAGATCCCCTCTCAGTCTTCTCTTGTGGAGGCTGAATAGATTTAGGCCCATTAGTCCATCTACCCAGGTCAAATGTATCAATTCATTTTTACCATGGAATTGCAACTTGTTCATGTATTATTGTGAAAATTTAGCTATGCCTGCAAAATAAATTACAGTTTCCTTTTAATATGAACTGATTCATTTCCTTTATTTCTCACCTGCCACAACTTTGATGGAATAGGGCAGGAAAATAAATACAGTCATGAGAGATGAAGAAAATATCATGTCTGCGGTTCAGCCAAATAACTCTTCTGCACAGTTATTATGTCTCTCTTACACAACTAACATCTTGGATATATTTAGTTCCCTCTGTCTTTGGGAACTCTCACTTTCTTGGTTACTTGCCCCGTTCTTCTCCACAAGGGTCCCAAGCAAATGGCAATCCTGTGCCACCTTGTAATTTCTACTGATATCAAAATGTGGGGTTCACTTCCCTTGGTTAATCTTCATCCACTCTTGTTTCTTTCTCTTTTAGGTCCCTGGGAAGGGACCAGATGTCCCCAGATATTGGGCTCACCAACTCGGGGGTCTCCATTGTCACCTCACTTCAGCTTCTCAGGTAAATCTCTCTCTGGGACTCTTCTTCCGTTCCCTTCTCTTTACCATCTATCATCTTTCTCGTAGTCTTTCCATATTTCTTCTGGGTTTTCATAGACTTCATAGATATTTGGGCTGGAAGGGACCCTGGAGGATCATTGAGTCCAGCCTCCAGGGCAGGAAGTCAGCAGGGATCATAGGATCCCAGCAACATAAATATCCAAATGTGTCTTGAAGGCATTCAAAGTAGGTGCTTGAACCACCCCCGGCAACAGTCTATGCCAAACCTTGGGGCCTTGGCCAGTACAGAAGTTCTTCCTTATGTCCAGCCTGAATCGGTCATGGCTGAGTTTGTAACCGTTTGATCTTGTCATCCTTTGGGGTGCTCTTGTGAACAGACATTCCCCCAGACCATGGTGAACACCCCTGATAAATTTATATGTGGCCACCAGATTACCCCTGAGCCTGCACTTTTCCAGGCTGAAGAGTCCCATGGCTCTCAGCCTCTCATCATAAGGTTTGTTTTCCTGACCTCTGATTATGCACGTGGCTCTCCTCTGCACTCTGTCAAGCTTCTCCACATCCTTTTTGAATTGTGGAGCCCAAAACTGGACGCAGTACTCCAACTGCAGCCCCACCAAAGCCGAGTACAGGGGGAGAATGACATCCTGGGATTTGCTTGAGACGTATCTATGGATACAAGCCAGTGTTTTGCTCACTTTACTAGCTGCAGCATCACATTGAAGGCTCATGTTCATTTCATGGGGGCACTTCTTCAGGAAGCGCTACTTCACAGTCAGGGCAGCTAGGATCTGGAACCAACTTCCAAGGGAAGTGGTGCTCACTCCTACCTTGGGGGTCTTCAAAAGGAGGCTAGATAATCACCTTGCTGGGGTCATTTGACCCCAGCATTCTTTCCTGCCCATGACAGGGGGTCAGACTTGATGATCTGCTCAGGTCCCTTCCGACCCTACCTACTATGAAACTATGTTTCTTTCTTCTTCTTTCAGGAACAAAATCTGGGCTCCATTCCCTTTTAAATCCTTCTGGCCATCTTCTGCATCTCTCGCAGCCATCACTCTTGCCTTGCTCTCTTCGCCCACACAGCTCTTTGCTTTTGTTTTCATCTGGGTCCCTCTCTCCTTCATCCAGGTATCCCTGCCCCTTTCTCTCTTTGGACTTGTTGCCAAGGTAAGTTCTCTGTTTCCCTTCGCTTCCTCAGAGTTCTGTGCTGGGGCAGACTTGTTGCCCTGTCACAGTTATCCTTCACTCTTTTTGCTGAGCATTTTGGTACTTCTGAGATATTCCTCACTTCCTCTGTATTTTCATATCACAGTTCATCTGTGGCAAGAAAACATCTCTACCTTTAATTTTTTATTTGGTCATTCCTAAATGTTCATCATGTATTCTTTCCAATATTTTTCCCATTGCTTTGGAAACCATAGCCTATGTAATGTTAATAAGTACCTCAGTGAGAAAGCTCATTTTCAAATTGAGAATATGCAGATGTAAAATGTTGTTCCCCTACCCTTTTGTGCATTGCTTGTATTATTGTTTGTGTTACTTTATATTCAGCTGTTTCTGTCACCAGTTCATTCATATGGCTGGAGATGCATTGCATGGCATTTTTATCATCTTCACATATATACTTATTTTTCCATATCATCCACTTGTAAGTTGCTGAATGGAGGGTAAACTCTTGAGACTATGTCTACCATCACTAAATGGCATCTAGGTTGGAATACCATATTTCAGTCATTTCAAAAGTAGGTGCTGTATCCTTGGTAGTGCTTTAAGTTCTTTTTTTAATATATATTGATCAATGGTTTGTAAGCCATTTCCACTGTGAATCTACGATCATATCATAAACTGTGGAGACTTCTATACCCATAGGCCAATTTATTATCTCCTTCTCAATTTGTGCATTCTCTTCTCTACAGCTGTCATGGCTATTGATTCATATGATACTGGCAACAAATCAATTACATTACATTTAGTAGTGCTACTCTCAAGCCTTCTTTAGAGGGATCTGTGGATAGTTTGAACTTTCAAAGAACTATAGTACTGGGGCTGATGTCAGAATATATTTTAAAGTAATTAAACACTCTTTCATGCTCTATTTTTGAAATTCCTCTTAGCCTTTGTGGACAATATGCCTTAGGAATGTTGTACAATCTGGATATTTAGGTGGCATAACTTGGCATGTCTTTGTATTTTCTTTTTATCTTCAGATCACAGAATGTTCAGTTTTGCCTGAATCTCTGATTTATCAGGCAAGATTTTCTTTGAGGTTAGTTTCTCCTCCAAATATGTTATTTCTGTTATGTGAAACTGACGTTCATCTTTATTCTGTTTCATGTTGTTAGGTCTTTCAGTTTCCAAGTGCTATTGTTAGTTGTTCTTGGTATTTAGTAGTAATGTCAGGGCACATCTACACATGGTCATACAACATCTTTTTTACTGCTCTGTCATTTAGTACTTGCTTTTGGAAATACTAAAAGATGGCACAGTAACAGCCCATAATGTGCCATGCATCGTGCACTGTTATTTTTGGCAGCTACGTCACCATAACAATGTGCTATAATGAGGGAGTGCTATGGAAATGTAGCAGTGGCATCATGGTTTTTAGCAACAGGTGCTTCTGTGCCATAGTGCATCATTATGGTGCCATAGCAGCTCATGTAAACGCGGCCTTAGATCCTCAGCTTCTTAGCTCATATGCTGAAACAGCTGAAATACTTCAGGACCTGGACATATTCCAAAAGAAGTCTTTGAATACATTATCTCTCAAATGATGTGTTGAAAATATAGATCTTGGAGCTGCTATTGTACAAGGGAACCTGTCAAAATCCTGTTGATGCATTTAATTTGCTGAAGAATTTGGATCCAGCCACCTCCAACTTTAAATGTATGTAGGAAAATGAAAGCATTCTCTTTTTATGGTCTTATTTAACTCAATTTGGTGTATGCACAACCATTATCTTCCATACTTTTTTCTCCAGAACTACTAAAGAATGAACCCAGTGGGTGCCTGTACACATCTCTGGGGTGGTAGTGGGAGAGGGGCATTTTAATTAGAGCAGCTCTAATTTAAACACCAGCAGTGTCTTGTATATTCAGCATCCTATGTTTCAAAATAGTGGCGGGGGCCCTTTAACCAAAGCTAGTTTGATGAGCTTCAGTTAAAGTGCCTTCCCACCATTTTGAATTGTGGGTTGCTGAATAGAGGAGGTGCTGCAGCATGCTGAAGCTTGTCAATTAGAATCCTCCAGCAGACTCGATTAATGGAATCTTGATTAATTGAGTCTTCTCCAATGCTTTCTAATCAGAACATGTCAGAGCACATGTAAAAATGCTCAATAGATTGGCTTTTCTAGTCTCCCAATTATACCATTTGTAATAACATGTTTTACATCTTCCCTTGGCCTTTCTCTTCAGGCATGTGGGACTTTTCATATGGCAGCTATCACTGACTCTGCATCTTATCTAATGCCATCTTACATTACTAGGAGATATACACTTCCTATAAATACATCCATGTGGGTACCTGTAGACATGCAGGACATCAGCTCTGACATGTTGTAATTATAGCGTGTTGGGGAAGATTTGATTAATCAAGTCTGTGGAGCATGTGTAAAGATGCCCAAAGCATGTGGAAAGACATCCCATATGATGCTATTAACACTTTCACATATTGTACTGTGTTATCTTTCACTGTCTCTTAACAAGGCCAGGCTCTTCATATATATTGGCTTAAGGCTGATTGGTTGCCTCCACATACTGCTATAAACTCTGGTTTAACATTCCTCTTTGCACTATTAGCATATACTTTCCAAATACTGGGATTGTCCCTATATTATTAGGGACAATTTCATAGACACTTTTTATTATCTCATCTCTTTGGGTTCTTCATACTTCTGTCATTCAGTTTCTGGTATTGTGTTTACATGCATCCTGTAGGGCATGTGAGTGCTATATGATGCACTATAATTAACCAGTCTTTCCAGTTTTGGGGTTCCCTCTGAATTGTCTTTAGCTCTTCCTCTTCACTTTGAGAGTTTGTTTTTGCACTTAGGTCACGCACTTTGTGCTTTCTGTGTATATTTTTCATAGTTTGATTTGTTTTAGTTTCTGCATATTTGCCCAAATCCTCATCCTGGTTCCATATTCATGCTGGCTGTCACAATGCTGGCTTTGTTTCTTGCTTTTCCTCTCTCTATCCCTTACCAGTTTACTTTCTGTCAACTTTTCCCTTGTTGGTTTAGTAATGGCACTCACAGTCATATTTTATGTACCTTCCTCTAGGCATTTTATTTGTGTTTCTGTTTCTTCTGCAGCTTGCCATCTACATATCATCCTTTCTACTATCAGCTCTCTTTGTAATTACTTAAATACTTGTTTATGGTTACATCCCAGGGCAATCTGGTCTGTTATGAAAAAGTCTGTTTGTGTTCCATATTCTCAGGATGAACTTTTTAGTTTTAGGTCTGTAACAAACTCCTGTACTTTTTCCCCCATCATCCTAATCATAAAGCTGTCATCTGTAACTTTTTTTTCTATAAACACAATGATCCTTACACATTTTCACTTTCCTTTTTGCCCCTTCCTCTGTAGAATTGAAAGCATTATATGTATTTTGTATTCAGTTGATTGCCATGTTGAGAATAGAGCAATCTTGGGTTTTTCCTCTATTTTATCTACTCTGTTGCTTTCATATACAGATCAAATTGAACCTTGTACTTCTTTCAAGCAAATTCAACATTTCATTTGATGTTCAGGAGTTGTGGAGGTATAGTCTTACAGGCTCTGTAGTAGCCATTCTAAATGACCTTTCTTTCTTCATCATTCAGCACACCGTTCCTTCCAGTCTCTTCACATAGCATCCTACAAATGAATCCTGTGGTCAAGATAACTCTTTAGTATATGCTTTATATATTAAAAAAAACTGTTTACAAAGATGAGATTCATGTATTGCTCACAGTATAGCCTTTTTTCCTATTTTGCCTTCTCAGTTTTGTCCCAGATAGACTCTAGAAATGTTATACCTCTCTGAAACTCTACAGTTCATTCTATGGCACACCTGTACCTGAGGAACTTATAGGCTAAAAACAGAGAAAAGAGAACAAACAAAAAGGGCAACACAAACTGGGATTTTTATATACATATCAGGGGTGTCAAACATACAGCCCATAGGCCAAATCCAAATCCTGAAGCTACTATATACAGCCTCTCAGGCTACCAACAAGCCACTAGAAGTTGGAGGGCATGACTAGGAGGAATGGGCTCCCACAGAACTTGGGCCCCTTGGTGGACATAGTGATTGGTGGCAGGAGAACAAGCAAGGGCTGACATGGTCCCAGCTGCCCTCCAGCTGCTTTGCTCATTACCACCAATGCAACCCGAGTCCTACTGCTGCTGCATGCCCTATGCTCGTGCCACGGCTGGAGCCAGAGCTGTCATTATGTATTCCATGCTGTGACAGGACAGGAACCTCGGGGGTCGCTGTGCTTCCCCTTAGTTACTCTCTATACCGTGCCAAGCTGCCTATCTGCACCTCGCAATCTCGCTCTCCACGTCTTTGGTCTTATGTGTATTATAAGGAGGCTACCTTTAGTCTTCTTGGCCACGGTTCTCCTGTCTTATACCAGCCCCACTTTCTAGAATGGGGTTCAGGTGCACCCCAGCCTTATGGGCTCTGCATGGCTACAGCCACCCCTCTACCATGCCCCAAGCCTCACAGACGTACCAGACGTTCTTCGGTCTTCTTATTGGATGCCTTCTCACTGCCCACCCCCTGGGGCTGGGGCTCCCACTCTGTTGTGGTTTCCCTATGAGGCTTCCTCCATCCCCTTATAGCCTCTCCCGGTCCTCTGGTTGACAACAGCAAACAATAACACAAGCCCCTGGGCTGTAACAGAAATCTAAACCACTCAACTAACCTCCTTCAAGTCACACTCCGTGGGTGCTCCATCCTTCACCAGAGTAACAAACTGCTCATGTTCAGGCCTTTCCCCTTTTCTTATTTCAGCAGCACTCCTTCTTCTTGGCCACCAGCAGAGACCACCCTTCTCTCAGCCTCCAGCCTGTGATTTATAGGAGTCAGCCCTGCCTCTTACAGTCAGATGACTCAACAGGTGTGGGCCACTAGCTCCTCCTAGTTGCCCTGACAACTGGCACTTGGTGGCCATTCCTGCTCTTGAAGTAGCAGGCACCTTAGTGCCCTGCTACACATGCCAAAACAGAAGCTGCTGCCCTGGCACATGAAGCATGGGGCAAATGGTACATGGAGAGAGCTGAAGCCATCACTGCCTCCATATTTACCAGATGAAAACTGGAGCTGCTGCCACCACTGCTGCTGGAGCCACCTCATGTCCTGGGCTGGATCTGTCCTGCAAGGTAACCTATGGCCTGGATCTGGGGCAGGAGATGAATCGATACCCCTGATATACTCTGGCAGTATTCCTTGACACTCCAGAGTAACATGCACCAAAAAACTTTATGGAGGTCAAACTGCATGGTTGGGGTACACTACAACCTTCAGGGTTTGCAGAGAGGAGGTAATAGCTACCAACCCCCCTCCATATTAGGATAGTTTCCATCTGGAATTGAACTATGTGTGCACACACAGGATAGAGCCATAATATTAGGTGGGACCTTTCAGATTGGGTTTGATCCCAAAAGAAAAATAAGCATACTCTTTGCAACATAGGCAGAACTACATTGTTATAGAAGACTGATGTTTGAAATTTCATCAACACGCAAAAAATATCAAGGTTTAATTAACAAGTCATGCAATGGTATGTAAACCTCTGAATATTTATGATGTTATTATAATTTTTGGAAGAGATCAAGACAAGCTTGACAGGAAACTGGGAAATATTTCAAAATGTTTTTTAGAGAGAGACAATTAACAGGGAATGCAAAAAAAATACTGATTTTGAAATTTTAGGTGAATAAAATGACCAAAGGAAGTATAAAGATCAGAAAAAATATGCCCTGTATATTCTGACACATTGCTTCTGAGCTTTCTCTGGTGACAGTCTGTTAATATATACATACTATGAATGAAACTATGCTATTTTAATAATATATCATGATTACATAATTAAGTACCTAAAAATGAAGAAATCTCCCTTTAAGATTGAAAACTTACTTTAATATATCCTGCCACATATAGGTTCACTCAAGAAAATACATGGTATTTACTCTCGCCAGAAACAAGCACAGCCCTGAGGGACTTCTTACTTTTTAGAGCACAAAGTTAGACAATGACTACTCAACATCCCTTTCAACTCTAACATTTTTTACAAAAAAAAAAAGAAAAAGAAAAAACCAAACCAAACCCACCACTTCCTCAGGTGCTGCAGAGATTAGCAGTTAGGCAGAGTAGATATCTTAGGAGTAGATAGCCCGAGTATTGCTCATGGGTTCTTCTGAGAAAGAGCTGGAGCATAGCACGGCATGCATATTTCTGTCTGTATGGGGATGCTCCTAAACCATCTACTCTGCCTTGTTGCCAGTTTGATTCACAAACAGGAGAGCGTGCACAGGACTTATTGTATCAGAAGCTATTGCAGAAGTCAGGTGGGGGAGGTTGCATAGCTATGTCCTTAGGATGTTGCTACACATTATAATTAGAACATGCTAAGTCTAAGAAATTTATGTTCTATTAAAATTAGCACGTGATTTGAGCAATTACACATTAAGGGTTAATATCTTCTGTAATGTGCACTGCAATGAGAGCTGGTGAGCAGTGATATGGCTAGGAGTTGCAAGTCTACTTCATACCTGCCCTACTTGCTGGCTTTCTAGTGCAGTATAGAAGCCAGGATTGGTTCTCCACTAGCCACCTCACCTTCCTTGCCTGGACTGGGACCTGCTAGTCTCCCCTTCTCCAGGCAGTGTCCTGTCACCCTCTCCAACCTATATCAGGACCTGCCAGCCCTACTGGACCTGAGCAGGTGAACCCCAAAGGGACTGGGAGGCAGGGGGCTGGGAGCAGGAAGTGTGAACTACAATAACTGGAGGGTACAGGAAGTGGAGGTTGAGCCATGGGAGGTAGGGGGTAGGGTATGCTGAGGGGACCCAGAAGATATGGAAGTGGTAGGAGGGGTGGGACCCAGGATATATGGGAGGCAGGGAAGTCTGGAGTGGGAGCCAGAGGGGAGGGAAGGGAAGGGGAGAAGAGGGGACAGGACATCTGGAACAGAGAGAGAAGGGGCGATTCTTACCTTTAGGACTCCTCCACTATTGGCTGTCTCTGCTGTCACTCCAGATCAGCATATAGTATCTACTGGGAGTGGTTCCTCCTTGGATGCTGGAGGACTATTCCCAACTCAAATTAGCACCTTGGAGCAGTCTGGCATGACCACAACATGAGGTTCCTAGCCCCAGTTGAAGAGGACTATCTCTGAGATGAGCAGAGTGTACTTAGCTTGTCTTTTCTGCCTTAACACTGATGCCTGCACAGTTGGATGGATAAAAAATTGGCTGATGGGGTGTACCCAGAGAGTAGTGGTGGGTGGGTTGTACTCAAACTGGCAAGTTGTGAGCAGTGTGGTACCCCAGGGCTCAGTCCTCGGGCCTGCACTGTTTAACATCTTCATTAGTGACTTGGAATGGGGGGGTGGAGAGAATGCTGTCCAAGTTTGCTGATGACACTAAGATGTGGGATGAGGTGGAGACACTTGAAGGGGGAGAGATGCTGCAAATATATTTAGACAGACTACAAAAGTGGGCAGATGAGACTAGGATGGGTTTCAACATAGACAAATGCAGGGTGCTGCACCTTGAAGAAGGAATCCACAGCATGCATACTGGCTGGGGATTTCCCTCTTTGAAAGCATAGAGGCAAGATGAACATGAGCTGCCAATGCCAGACCTCAGCCAGCAAGGCCAGTCATACCTTGTCATGCATCCAAAGATGCATCTCAAGCTGGTCCAGAGAGGTGATACTCCCCCTCTATGCGACTTTGGTCAGGTCACAGTTGGAGTACTGTGTCCAGTACTGGGCACCACACTTCAAAAGGGATGTGGCCAGCCTGGAGAGGGTTCAGAGAAGGGCCACCCACTTGGTGAGAGGGCAGCAGGACAGGCTCTATGAGGAGAGACTTAGGGACGTGAACCTGTTCAGCCTTAGCAAGAGGAGGCTGAGGGAGGACCTGGTGTCTGCCTACAAACTCATCAGGGGAGATCAACGGCAAATAGGTAGAACCCTGTTCTCCCCAGCACCACCTGGGTGACAAGGAACAATGGTAATAAGCTGATGGAGAATAGGTTTAGGTTAGATATCAGAAGGCAATATTTTACAGTTAGGGTGGCCAAAATCTGGAACCAACTTCCCAGGGAAGTGGTTCTCACCCCTACCTTGGGCAAATTCAAGAGGAGATCGGATGATCACCTGTCTGGGGTCTTGTGACCCCAGCATTCATTCCTGCCTGTGGCAGGGGGTCAGGCTAGATGATCTGTTCAGGTCCCTCCTGACCCTAGCTACTATGAAACTATGAAACACACCTACACTCCCATTTTAAGAGCCCTGAACATGTTTGAAAGGTAACATGTAACAATACCCTTAGTCTCCAAATTGTCATATATGATCTTGTTCTGCACTTGATCACCATTCATTTGTCATTTATGATCTGACACTATTTCTTATGGCCTTCTGTTTGAAGCAGGTAGATCTAGTTTCCTGACAAACTATAGCTGCCTTAAACTTTTAAGCTTTATAGCCTGGGGGAAAAAAAAGGCTGTGGGCAAAGATATGGTAGAAGAGGTGGCTAGGATATGAAAAAGATAATTCTAGGTATGCCCATCTTTACAGAGAAAACCTGTATATTTAAATCACTTATTTCCCTTTCCTGCAATCCAACCAGCATCATTATTTTTTAATTGTAATAGTTTCATGGATTTGTTTTATGTTTGAAAGCACCATTTTGAATCGATGAATCATCATTAAAAAAGCAACAGCTAGGCAACTGGAATTCAGCTTTGTATAACTAAGTACTTAACACTTTCTAATACAGGTTTGTATACTATTTCTGAACATTTGCAATATAATACAGGACAATGCATTTCATAGCTTTAGATGTGGCATACAATACAGTATTCTATGCTATTATTTGCATAGTAAATGTATAAAGCCCTAATCTTATTTTATATACTACAGGTTAAAAAAATATTTCACCTGCAAGCAGCTAAGTGACACTTACAGAACTGCATCATGGCAATTTTGTCACTCACACATAGTTTGGATTCCAGATAGGCAGGCTCAATTCACTGAGTCTTCTGGAGCATTCTAATTATAATGCTCCAGTGTGCTGCAGCATCACGTGTATTCAGTGTCCTGCATTTCAAAATGGTTGCAAGGGTGCTTAAACTAAAACTCATCAAATGAGCTTTAGTTAAAGTGCCCTTGTGGCCATTTTGAAACATGCAATGATGAATACACATGACGTGGTGGTGTTTTAATTAGACCAGCTGTCTAGGAGCTGCTTAAATTAAGATGCCCCCTGCCTCCCCCACCCTGGAGCACATGTATAGACCACCTACGTGTCTAAGTTGTACTTAAATCACAGTTAACTGCACTAGTCATTTTTTCATTATTTCATGCTACCTCTGCAATTAATCCATACACATCTATGCATTTTTTACCTGCAACTTAGCCTGTGAAGAACCTTCTTCTGACCCTTGTTCTGATCTACCCCATCCACTTTGGGTGAACATTGTTGTTCTGAGGCATGCAGAGTGCTTCCTTTGGTGGTACCTAGTTACTGTTGCTTTTGATATACAGGCTTCTGGAGTCCATGTACTCTGGAAGGCTGATGCTGGCAAGCCATCTTCCATATTCTGAAGGTGATGCAGAAAACACAACTTACATACACATTCTATGGCAAAAGCTCAGAAAAGTTTAGTCATCAGACAGTTCCCCAGCTGGTGTGATTAACAGTCAGTCCAACTTAGTGAAGCCTGTCCCTGACAGGTAGAGAAACCATATGTTATTCATGCCCCACCCCCTCCCTCAGGCCCCAATCAGGGACAGCTCTCCCAACACCTGTATTTATACTTGCATGCTCCCTTGTCTCATTTCAATTTCTATCTCTGTTTGTTGAGATATTCATCTTTACTTATTTCTTTTGCCAAGTTTATGCATGTGGACTCGTTTTTTCTGGCCACATCTACATGAGATTTTTCCTGTGCTGTAGCTTATTTCTACTTTACACTAGCTTGTTAGTACTGTGCAGTAGCATTGTAGAGCATGAACCAGGATGTGATGCTATTTCGCGTTAGTAATGAGCTACTGCTCAGTCAATGTCACCCAGAAGCCGTGCAGGGACACTACTATACAGTAACACTGGTTACTGCACAGTCATTTAGTACTTGGTAATGCAAGTACTAAATTATTGTGCAGTAATAACTGTGCAGTCAGTGTCTCATGTAGATATGGCTTCTGTTCTTACTTTTTTACATTTTTCTTCAATGTTTTTAGTTGCTGTTTTTGTACTTCCTTTAGTATTTTTTTGCTCATTAGTGTTTTTTTCCCCCTTTCTTATTAGGTCATCCAGCAGTTGTAAGGCCCCTTCAACCCATACTGCTTTTTGGCACCGTAACTTACTATAGATTAATAAAACTGGCCTAGTACGCCTACTGGCATAAGCTTCACAGACTGTGAGCCAAGCAGGGTAAGAAAAATGACTGAGAAAGATCCCAAAGAGAGTATGAGATAGCAATATGGCAGCATATCTGTTGAAACTATGAGTACATTAGCAGAGAAATGACTAGAGGGAAGGAAAGGGGATCTTAATGGTACAGAGAAATAGATTAGGGTAATCTAGGGTAGATATCTAAGGTTGGAGGACAGGGTGCATCCAGCAACATGGGGCCAGGAGGCCAAAAATTGTGTGTGGCCCTGCAGCTGGCCAGACACTGAACTAGGAGGTGGGATTCTGGTGGCTGACTAGAAAGCAAGTGACACCAGGGCATAGTCTCCACAGCTCCCTCCACTGGGGCAGAGGCAGGCACAGCCAGAGGAGCCATGAGAGAGACCCCCATGGCTGCCCTGCCCAACCCCATACTATGTGTGGTGCCAGCCCTTTAGCGCTTAAAAAAAAGAAAAGAAAAAAAAAGCGCTCCACATTCACCAGCCCTGGCAGTGAGGATCAGGGCCACTAAGCGTTCATGCCAGTGCCCCCCCCCCACACACAGCGTGGGGCAGTGGGGGGCGCAGTGGGGATCACCCTCTCAGCGTGGCTCCGCTGGGTGCTGTGTGCTGCCTGGCAGCTGCTCCACTTCTCCTATGCAGCCTGAAGTTAGTGCCTACTCCCTGCAGCTGGGCTGTAGCCCCTGCCAACTTGCAGGTGCATATAGCCGTGAATGTGCAGGCTGCTGCAAGCTTCTGTCAGCCAGCCTGCTACAGGTGGTAGAGAGGCATCTCTAACGAAACTTCTCCTGGGACCCCCGACCTCTCTGTGGGTGACAGTTGTGGACACTCTCCTCAAACAGGCAAAAAGGGAGCCCTTGCAGGCTACTCAGGGCCAATTAGGTATCAGAGCCTAATGTATCAGATCCATCTATTTTTTTAATGGTTTCAATATCCTGTCCCTGACCCCATACCACACTGCTGCCCTCCTACAGTTCCTTCTAACTGGAGTTATCTTAAGCAGCTGTTTTCCCATGAGTTCATCCAAACACCATTGCATTTAATAATGGTGATGCCCTATAGCTTATGGGGCAGGGGCCAAAATTTCTTGGCAGCCTCTTTTTGCTTGTGTCTCTACCAAAGTTGTCAGCTGGCTTTCCATGACTGTCCTGTCACAAGTCTGCAGAATACCATAGTTTCATAGTTTATAGTTTCATAGTTTAAACCAGCATCGTAGTGGCTGTATCTTCAGTCAGATATGCAGTTTTTGAAGACAGAATGTCCATCACAAATACAAGATGATTTATGCTGGTACCTAATCTATATGCATTGTCTGAATTATATTATGATTCCTGAGCACAGAGTAATAGGATCTGCTCAGCCAGTGGGCATGCTAGGGCTACTTCTTACTTTTGGCATAACCATGCACGAGAACAACAGCTACAGGGCACTGTCAGGGACTTGCCTACAGCTTGCCAGCTATCCACCCATAAATTTGTCTGAGCTCATGATAAGCAGTTTCTCCCATTCTGTTTGCAGTAAGAGTTACAGATAAGAACCTGTTTTCGGTGATTACAAGGATATATCTGTCACTTGTCTTTCTTTGCAAACTGCTTGTGGACACTTCTAAAAATAAAAGGGCTGTTTTTGGAGGGACAACTCTGCAAATGTAAACTCCTGCCCTCTCCTCTATACCTGCCTAGCATGAGGTTTTTCCTTCCTCCAGCATACTCACCTTTGAAACAACCAGACTGGAGTCTCTGTGTTTGTCTGTTGCTGATTTTTTTGTTAGGCAAGGGGCTAGTAGGTCTAGGTAGCATGCATTTGCCATAATGAGAGAAGCAACGCATACAAGAAGGGAGAGCTATATGACTTGCTAGGCAAATAAGATTTGTCCCTCTTGCAAGCCAAGGATATGCAGTATCTAAGAATTAGTCACCTTGCTGGTAACATATGCTGTAGGTTACAGGGTCCACAAAAGCTATTTCTTTGAAGGATACCTAGGAAACAATAATAACAGCATACTACATGTAAGAATATGATGAAGTGTGAGAGAGAGGAGGAGCCAGCAGGCTCCAAGGCTCCCGGGCTAAGCGGAGGACCAGCGGCCCCAGGCCCGCAGCCCCAAGGAGCCCGGCACAAAGTTCCCTTACCCAGGTGTGTTGGGAAGGGAGGGGCCGGTATTTCCCCCGCTGGTATAAAGGAGAGGCCGGGACCAGGAATTGGCAACAATCCAGAACCGGAAGGAGCACGTGGAGGAGGTGGAGCAGGCTGGCGCACGCTGCGAGGGACACTGAAAGCAACGCTGAGTGCTGGTAGGAGCCTCTGGCAGAAAACAAAGCCCCAGTGGGGTTTTTGATCCCAGTCTTCTGGCTCCTGCAGGGGCTAGGACTGTTTGTTTACCGTCCAGAAGCCCGCAGAGCCCAGCAGCAGAAGGGCACTATTGACTTTGGGTACCGTAGGCCCTGTAATAGGGGCGCACTTCACTTGTGGACTAAAACTGTTGAAAGGGGATCTTGTCAAGCCCCACAAGGGGGCTCTCCAAGAGCCAATAAGGGGGCTCGGCCCCTTGGAGGGCAAGTTTGGATTGGAAGGTGGCTGTAGACAGCCGGAGCAGCAGCACAGATCAAGGGAACCTTCTTGGTCGTAGTGCTTGTTTTGATTTTCATTTTTGTTTGTGGATTATCTGAGTGGATGTGAGGATACTTGGCTGGACCAGCCTGTTGGCCACCACCCGGTGGAATGGGTGAGGGTGTAGGGGTGCTGGAGCCCTCAGAAACTTGGGACCCATGTGATGCCGGTGAGACTCATAATTGGACTGTGCGTGTTGGACATCTGAACCATCTCCATTAATATCAAAGTTGTGGCAGGCAAAGCAGATATGTGTGACACTCCAACTAAAGGTGAGGATACACTAGGCGACAGGCAGGCGGTGTCTGCATGGTCCGCGGGCATTGGTGAATACCTAACATGAAGCAATGAAGATTTTCTGGTATTTCTGAGTTACTGATAGTCCCAACTTCTGACCTGCTTCTAATAAAGTCATGCTGTGCATATTTGTGCAGCTAAACCATCTTTAAGGGAATCACCCTAGCACCTGAATTGCACCAAAGACCGGCAACAATGTGTATACATGTACAGCCGGGCTGTGCAAAGTTTGATTCGGTAGCCAAATCTCTGAATCAAATCAGGGGACCAATTTAAAGGTCTGAATTGATTTTAAAGCTCTCTGAAACTTTGGAAAAGATGACCCCTGCCAGCCCCCACTTTCCAACTACTCCCCCAGCCCCCCCCATGGCTGCCCCGCCTACCCCAGCTCCCAGTGCTTTAAAGAAAAGCCCTGGCACTCACTGGCAGAGGAACAATCCTTGCTGCCTCCCACGGCCCGCACTGCATGGGGGGCTCTGCCACAAGCCCTGTGACCCCCCCCTTACTCCCCCGGACCCCCAATGGATGTCTCACCCGGGCCAGCTCCACCCCTTTAAGAAAAAAAAAAATGGAGAAAAGCCCCAGGACTCGGGGGCTTCAGGGGGCTCATGCAGAGCCCCCACATGGTGCAGGGCAGTGGGGGACAGTGGGGATCACCCTCCCCACCAGCAGGAATGGTAAGTGCAGGGCTTTTTTCATTTTTTTTTTAAGAGGCCAGAGCTGGCCCAGGTAGGGAACCCGTGGTGGGGCTGGGGAAGTCAGGGGGTTGGGGGCTTGTACAGAGCCCCCCATGCAGTGTGGGGCAGTGTGGGGAGCAGGGCTTTTTTTTTTCCAAACAGCCAGGAGCTGGGGCGGGTAGGGCAGCCAGTGCCAGGCTGGCAGGGATGGGCCTCACTGATTCAGAGATTCAGCAGCAGCCAAATTTCCAAATCAGATTCAGGGAAATCAATTTGAGACAGGGATTCAAATCGCTGAATCAAATCACTGTCTCCTGAATTGTCGGAATCCGAATCTGAATCGAATACTAGCTACTTCACACAGGCCTAATACTGTGTAGGAATGTCTTCAGGCAGCTCATTCCCTGAATAGTCCTGGAAAAGATTCCAGAGCATCTGTGTTACAGCTTATGCTTTGAATGGCAAAGAATGAAGTCCATGCTTCTCATTTAAATACTTAGCGTGTGCAGTATCTGATCCTGAAAAAAAACCAAACCAAACAAAACAAAAAACCTAAAAGAAGAACCTTGCATTAAAGAGTGTGGTGCTAAACATCTACTTGAAAATTGTGACAATAGAATTACTGTAATCATAGAGTGGCAATATAGAAAAATGCTTTAAAATGTTCTTAAATTTGTATGTGAAACACAAAAGATATCTGAAGAAAAGTTTTAACTTTTAATTGTATTTTCAAAACTTGGTTCTACATTACCTAGCAAATAATTTAAATGAATTTCACATGAACAAACTATAATTCAAAGTTTATCTGCTGCTCCCACTCCCCTGACTCTGAAAACATGATAAAACTTGATATTACATATGTTTCACATGATCATGAACTGCTTTTGGACAAAAATAAAAGAAGATATATCTAACAAGTCCAGAGTTTCTCATGTGCTTTTAATGGCTTACTTGGTCCTAGCAAAAGTCCTGCAGTGAACATGAATGGAATTATTTGTCCGTGGAGGGAGGTTTTTCTCCATTATGTGAAAGTAATGGCTGGTTTATAATCAGAAACCAATGGATTAAATTTTAAAAAAAAAATCACCCACAACAGCAAACATATTTTTCTTTTCTCTCTAATCTGCACATCAAGCCAACATAATTTCTGGCTTTCTTTTATTGTAACAACAATAAGAAAAGACCTTTAATTTATTTTTTTTTAAAACATAATAGGAAAAACACAGTTGAAGTGGTTCAAACTTAAAGAATTAAGACTTTTATCTGAACAATTCCCCTTTTCTTCATCACTTTAGATTGACATTAACTGTCTGTCCTAAAGGAAGACACAATTCAGTTTAGAAAGTGAGTAGAATCTGGTTTTATTTTTTCTAGAGGAAAAAAGACAAAATGCCCACAAAGGAAAGAAAAAGACAGCAAAAGATTGAGAATGCAGTTGTGGTTTGAATACCTACTCTCATGTGCAGCGTTTCTACTGGAAAAACACAGATATAGCACAGAGTCTTATCTGCCACTCAAAGACCTGGCAAATGTTTTCTGGCATTGAGTTGTTTGAATACTGCTTGTAGATTGCCTTTCAGTCACAGGCTAACAGCACAGTTGCACAAAAGTGCAGTTATTGTGGTTGGCTAAAAGTCAGATTCTTATTAGGCAGGAAGTAAAGGGGAAAATTTTAGGAATTAGGAGGAAAGGGCAATAGGTTTTTGCCACTATTCTCTTCTTATTACTCTATGATCCATAACTAAGGTATGTTTCAGAATGTGCCCAGAGATGATGATGTACTATGATTCCCTTTCTTTAGCCCAATCTAGCCAGGACAATTTATGGGATCAGGAAAATAAAAGCCCAGTAATATGATGATAAGATTCCTGAAGCCCAAGAAATGGGATCGACAGTGGGGGGCCATGATAGTAAAGGTCAGTTCTTTCATTTCAGTCAATCCATTTTCTGATGATCTACTCCAAATAAGAGATCAAAAGGTGTTGTAGAGAAAACATTAAAATCAGCCATTAAAAAAACATTGTGTTCATTTCAGCACTCAACACTTTCTCCCATTTAAAAACATTATTTTTTTTTAAGCTAACACATTCTAACCAGGTGTCTTGAAATAACCCTTACAGCAATTATTTTAACTTAAAATGCATTCAATTAGAAAAAAAATGATTGTAAGTTTTTTTTTAGATGTTTTGAATTACCATAATCTTTTGCTATACTTTTCTTAATTTGTACAACAAAGGGCACTGGACAGCCTGCCATCAAGTCCTATTGTAGTCCCTGGAAAATGAGGCACTCTGTATGTCTCACAGGAGTACACAAAGTTGCATGACTGATTCTTAGACTGCTAGAAAAGTTTGTGTCATTCAGCAAACTCTCAGGAAGTACTGAGCACTTTGTGAGAATGGGTTCCCTATGGATTTTTATAATGCGAGTCTATGTGCTGTAGCTTAAAAGCATGCAATTATATGGCCTTCAAACTTATGAATATTAAAATATTTAAATAAGCCAACCATGATCATAAACACAAGAAATGCCACCATATAAGGCCTTAGTAGAGTTAGTGAATAAAAGAGAGTGTGTATATGTTTAAGCCTGCTTAGCAATGGAGGTAGATCTTTTACAGAGATCACTTTGTACCAGTCAGGTTATGTGGATGTGAAACCCCCTCACTGGGTCAGGTTTACTTAGTGGACATTACTAAATAGCATCTCTCCAATTCAACCCTCATCTTTTAATTATGAACATCTGCCATATTTCACTGAACCTCTCAGTACCTAAAGTTACCAAAAGTCATTTTCTTGGCACTGAGGTCAGTTTTGTGTGCTACTGGGTGCATCTACACATGTGCCAGACTGTGTGGTTGTTACTGCACAATCATTTAGTACTTGCTTAAGTTGTTATTGCACAGTTCTGATGCCACACAGGTTATTTCTAATGCTACTGTGTAGTAACATCAGTGTCAGAGTTCATGCCTGTTAATGCTACGTCACCATAGCAATGAGCTACAGTAATGTAGGTCTTTGCTATGGCAACGTAGCATCTCACTACGTCACCCAGTATGCGTGAAATTGCATCACCCATTATGAGTGAAATAATCATAGAAACGTAGGGCTGGAAGGAACCTTACACAGTCATTTAGTCCATACTCCTACTCAAGGCAGGACCATCTCTGACTAAACCATTCCAGCTAAGTGTCTTTCCCAGACCACCTGTTCCTGAAAATTTCCAGGGATGGAGATCCATAACCTCTTTGGGTACTCTGTACCAATGCTTGATGACCCTTATAGTCAGAAAATTCATCCTAATGTCCAACCTAAATTTCCTTTGCTGCAGATTGAGTCTATTGCTCCTAGTTCTGTTCCCTGTTGTCACAAAAGGCCATCTCCAACCCCCCCTATAATCACCTTTCAGATATTTGAATTCTGTTATGAATCCCCAACCTCACTATTCAGACTAAATAACCCTTGCCTTTTCAGTCTTTCCTCATAAGTTTTGCTTCCCAGGCCTCTAACAATTTTTTGTTGCCCTGTGCTGGACTCATTCCAAACTGTCCATGTCATTCTTGAAGTGTGGGGCCCAAAACTGGACACAATACTTCAGGTGAGGCCTCACCAGTTAGTTTATAAAGAGGTGGAAACTCTTCTGGAGTTGGAAATGCTATCCCTTTCTCAGGACTGTAGCATGGGATTCCTAAGTAGTAGAAAGTCTGTAGACTTTTATTTTGATTGCTATGTACTTGACTTTAAAGGTTTGGGTGAATACCTTCAGCCACAATATTACCTTAGCTGTCTGTAAGTAAAGACTTCATACATACTCATATATGCATAGAGTATTGGAGACATTTACTTTTTGTTACTTTTCCTTATTAAATTGAAAGTTCCTTATTTAATTCAATTAACCAGTAACTGGTTCACTGGTTTCATTTAAAGAATGGACTTACAATTAATAATATATATAAGACACTTTCTGTTCATGCTTTTTTAGAAACATAAATTATGACAAGGGTTTTGCTTTTAAAGCTGAGACAGAGAAGGTTTATTTTTACATACAATAATTATCACCAGAGCAACAAAATCAAGTTACAACCAAGAAGGCTGAAATCATTCACTTCCTCATGCTATACAGGCAACAATTACCACCGTTGAAATCTAATTCCCATTGTTCCTTGTATAGTATTTTGGATTTCCTAGGAGTTTCTTTAAGCCTTTAAGTACAGTTTTGCTACAAAGATTTGATGTGATTTGAAGGCAGAACAGTTGGCTTTGTATTTTAGCCATTATCATTCTTAACATGAAAAAGACAGGTGACTGGTAGAGCATGTTTGCTATCTTAGAAATACTTTAACTGACAGACAGTAATAACATTTCAGTTCATTTCACCTTTTTATTCAGTTTTGATGATGGTGGCATGAACAAAAGTAATCCAATATTAGATATCTCATAAGATTAGGAAGAACACATTCACTTATGGTAGTATTTTTAGGTTACAGCCTAAGTACTGGTGGTACAGGAAGCTGAAATATTTATCAGTAAAATATTTATCCGTTATTCTATAAGGCATTGTTACAGAGCAACCACTCACTAAAGAAAAAAAAAGTCAAATAAAGCAGTTGGCTATTTTACTTTATTGTCTGAAATTATTATCCTGATTCCAGAGTTTAGTAATGTTTTGCAGAATCATTTTTAACAGCTAGTTGCTGCTTGCACTTATACTTAAAAATGCTCAGTAGGCTCATAAAAGGCAATTCTCCCAGCTGTGGAGGTGTCTAATTTAATGAGAGATTTATCAGTTGAAGAGTTTCAAGGAGCAGCATCAACTGACCTCCCTCAGGAAAAAAATGCCAACTTTCCTTTAGTGTACAAACTTTAAGGTATAAGCAACCTACAGAGCAAGGGCCTGATATTTTTTTTTTTTTAAGTAGAGATGCTGTTTATTCACAAATAACACTAAGATGAGTTGTGTGGCAAACATCAGTGAGGGCAATGAAATAAAGGAATCAAAGAGAGAGAAATATAGATCAAAAGCAACACAATGAAACAAAATTATTTTTAGTAAAATATTCACCCTGTAGCTGGGTCTCATAGTAGAGATCATATCTATGAGCATCCTTTCACCTAGAAAATTGAGCTGCTGCTTCCCTTTTTAGTTTTTTCTTTCTTTACCTGCCCACTGCCCTCCTGCATTGCATGATATGGTGTAGATGGATGGAAAGGGAATCATTTCTGGATAAGAGCTAGAGATTGATCTTATCCAGAAATTATTGCTTCCTCCAGCCCCAGGCCCTGGGCAGGGGAATTAATGCAGGAGACTTTGCAGAGCAGCCATTGTAGATTATTTGCTCAGACTCATCCTTCTACACTTAATTGAGTTACTGGGTATCCAATGATGTGAATGTTGCCCTGAGGGGTCAGGCCAACACTCAGGATCTCAATATTGCACTGTTAGACAGGAGGGTGTGGTGTACAACTGCACATGCACACATAAAAATCAATTAAGCACACACTCACTAGGTGCATACACCCCTATTAGGCATACACACTCACACTACCAGCTCAGGCACATATACTATACACCCAAAAGTTAGACACAGATCACTAATTCATCTATCTCTCGCTCACACACACACACACACACACACACACACACACACACACACACACACACACACACACACACACACACACACACACACACACACACACACACACACTAGCAACTCAGATACACACAGGTTCAAAATAACTAGTCTGGATTCACACATACTACACACACCAAATTTAGACAGAATCAGTTGCCAGCTACCAAGACCTGCACATTCAATACACATATGCAGATTACTAATTCATATACCACACACACACACACAATATCTATAAATATATATGTGTGTATTCAGTGATTTATGCACATACCACCCACCTATACATACACACACACAAGTGAGTTCCTAAACTGGGTATTGTGATATGTATGTGCTTGGTGTACTTGGGATACCTGGAGAAAGGTTAAGGTATGAAAGTAGAAGCTTAGGGGGTTAGAGTTACCAGGACTGGGATTAGAACTGGTAGACTATAGGGGCCTGGGCTGAAGAACTGAGGTGGGGAGTGGGGGGGTGTAACTTTAGGTTTAATTGTTCTTAATTGATTAAAAGACAACACCCATAGCCTGTAGAACAGGGAAGCATGCCTCTGGGACTGGAGCCAGAGCTATGGGGGACCTGAAAAGGTAGATGGGGAGAGGAGGGAAAATGGAACTAAGGGAAAGTGTGGGTGTTAAAGAGGGGCTCTGGGTGTGGGGAGCCAGATGATGGCTCCGGGGCAGCTAGAGAAGTTTCAGAGAGTGGCAGTAGGTGCTGGAAGCTGGAGAGAACTGCAGGACAGCTAATAGGAGCTGGGAAGCTGCAGGGGCAGGAGATTACAGAAGGTGTGTGTGGTGGGGGGGAAGCCTGAAAACACAGAGAGACGGCAGCAGAAAATCACAGGAAAAGCAGCAGGGACAGCAGGAAAGCAAGGAGAGGCTGAGAGGTGGCAGACAAGGGGAGATGGAATTGGGAGGGGAAACTAGCAGAGAGGGTGGGAACTGGAGCTGAGACAGAGAGAACGAGGCTGGAATTTATGATAGGGTAGAAACTGGGATTCAGTAAAATATGACCCAACTCGGGGTTGCAAGTGACAGTGGTTTTATTGAATGGGGAGATGGTGACACAATGCTAATTTGGTTTCCTTGCACCCACACCCACACCCACACACAATGGCAGCAGGAGTTAGAGAGGCTTGGTGCAGGGGCTGAAGTCCACTGAAGTCCAGCAGAAGAGAGAGAGAGGGGGAGAGAGTCTAAATTGTAGGGGGAGGTATGCAGGTAATATCTACCTATCTAGGCTGGAAAGGGGTCTTTGTCCAGTAGATGTTGTCCAGAGGGGATCACCGGCAGGGCCTCTGGGGTGGATAGGTGACATGAAGCTGCTCTGGTCCAGATGGAAATGGCATTCCCACTGGGTCTGTCTTCACTGCCCCTCTTTATAGGGGCAGGCCGTATGTGACCCTAGTGACAGGAGGCATGCCCAGGCAAGGGTCAGCTCCTGGCATAGTGAGCATGTGTGCTCCATGCAGGGTTGTGCAGTTTCAGGTATCTGTACTGGTAAGAATTGCTGGTTCTGCAGGGTCTTTTGTCTTTCAAATGCTGGTCTTGTTTCTGTTCCTGGGTGAGGTCCCTGGTTCCTGGATGAATCAATGCGAGGTGATGGCCCTATCATTGCAGGCCATTCAGCAGAGGCCTGCTACCATTATATTTCAGTCATGCCCAGTTATTCTCATTCATCGGGGAACCAGTTTACATGGGAGGTGTACAATGAATCATATTGTTGCAACATGGGATGCTCAGGCAGAGGACAGAACAAAGAGGCTTGACATATAAAATGGAAACTTGACATGATTTTGGTTCACTTACAAACACAGGCCTAAAAAATACAATATCCATATGAAACAACAAAAATGACAACAATACAATATACAACAGTAAAAATTAATACAAACCTCATAATTATAAAACAATGGATATGCAAAACCAAAAACTTGCCACCAAAATTTAAAATGATTAAAACTTATCCTAATTTTAAGCTCACTTATACTTATCTATAGGGAATAGAGAGGGAGAGAAAAGTCAGAAATGGTTGGGGAAGGGGAGGGAATGCATTTTAAGATTAATAATAAAAAAAGAAAAACTGGGGGTTTTGCTACATGAACACCAGGTTAGGGCTAGGGGAAGAGCAGGAAGAGGATTTTCCAATATGATAATACTGACAAATGATTACATAATTTGTTTTTCTTTCTTCTTTTTTCTTTTTTACTTTCCTCTTGTCATTAAGAAGATTTGTCTTAAGCAGTTAAATTGCAATTATTGCATCATCTGGTTCCATGGCTGGCCTGCCTAAGCCCCTTCTCCAGTTGTGCACCTTGGGTGATATGCCACTGGAGGAGGGACTCTAGGGCACGCAGCACTCCATCCTGCCCAGCTTCCTAGCTGTAGTTTCCAGCAGCTTGGGGAGCCCTGGTCACCACCTGCCTTCCCAGCTGCACTACCCCAGGGCCAGACATGAGTGCAGCCAGCCATGACACCACCAGCCACTAGCAGCTCCAACTTATCCCTGGGGAGGGGGGTGCCCTGTGGACTGAGGACACCAGGCACAGATGCACATCATCACTGGCAGGGAGGACCATCCTAAACCACCAGCTTTGCCAGACCCAGCCACATGGTAAAACCTGCACCGTGGGGAGGGCCCACCTCACCCCATCCCCTGGTACTGTCCCTGCTCTCCCCCCCAGCCCACCTGGACTCCCCTGGCCCTGGATTTCCATCCCCACAGCACACAGAGAGGTGGGAGACAATGCAGAATTTTATTGCACAATCCATGGCCATGTAGGTGGGCACAGGACTCACGTATGCCAAGGGATGTGTTTACACCACTGGCAGTATCCTCCTTGGCAGTGAGGTGCAGGGATGCTTAGTGCAACAACCACTGGTAGCCTTCCAGGTGGTGGTGGAGGTTGTACAGCATCCTGGGATTACCCCCTGCACCATTGTACCTCAAGGTTACATGCAGGTGCACCTGGGGTACCATAAAGATCAGTAGCAGCAGGATATAGTGGGTTGTGCACCCCTCCATGCGAACAGCTCATCACACACCACCCAGGGTAGATGCAGCTGCAGCATGCTCAGGGCCCAGTGGTGGTGCAGCAGGAGGCTGGCCCTGGGGCACCTCCCCAGAGAGGCCCCCTATGGGGAGGGGAGGGGCAAGGCCAGTTCTTCATCCAGTTGTTCTATGCCACCTCCACCTGCCACGAACCCCTGGCCCAGCCCCTGGCCCAGGTGATCTGCTACCCAGCTCCCCCAACTGAGCCCAGCCCCATCACATGCCCTGGTTCCATGCGGACAGAGAGCCATATCTTCCTGAAGCAGCACCAGGACCACATGACAGCCCTGATGGCCTAGACTCCACCAGCCAGAGGGGAATCCAGCCATGTCAGAGGAGCATTGGACATCATCTTCCTTGGATGAGCCCCCCACCTGCCACACTTACCACAGTGTCTGGATCCACAGGGGAACAGCTGGAGGATGGGCTGCTGGGCACCTATCCCTGGGCACCTTGCACCCCAGGGCTCCCTACTCCAGGACACTATGAAAAGCACTTTGCACAGAGAGAAGGGTTTTTTAATGTTGGTTGATCAGATTGGTGGTGGAGGGGCTCTGTTTGTTGGGGAGGAAAGGAAGCCCTGTGTGTTCAGAAGGGAGGGTAGAATGGGCCTGTGTGATATAAGGTGAATAAAGACTTGTTCTAACACATGTGTGCGGTGAGCATGCTGCTGGGGATGAGCAGGGGGGTGGAGGGTCTGTGGACAGCATGGCAGGTGGGCTAGAGCGGGGAGTGCAGAAGGAGGTAGTCAGCTAGAACCTCCCCCACCCAGTGCCCTGGCTCCTGCTGATGTGTCTGTGGCTGTTCTGGGGCCTTGGTGGAAGGGGCCCACCTCTGTCGCTGTCATCACAGGTGGTGCTCCTACCTGCACACTGCACTTCCTCCACCCAGGCCTCATGGAACAGCTTTTCCTGGACTTCACAAGTATTATGCAGCACACAGGCTGTGACAGTGACCCTGGGAAGGTTGTCCTTGGTGACCTCAAGGTGGGTGGTGTAGGAAAGTCAGTGGCCCTTGAGGTGGTTGAAGCAAACTTCACCATGGCATGTGTCCAGCCCTAGCAGTGGTTAAAGTGGGCTTGGTGGGGTTCCAGGTGGAAGGTGTAGGGCCTCATCAGCAGAAGCAAGTAGGCAGGTTCCCCAAAGAGTACAGGTGGGACCATGGCAGCACCCAGCTGCAAGCCTGGCACCCCCAGCATGAAGGGACCATTCTTCACAAGTCCTAAGAGGCCAAAATTGTGAAACACATAAGCATTGTGGGCACTGCCCAACCAGCTGGCACTCATGTGGATGAATGTGTCACAGTGATCCATAAGGGCCTTCAGGAACATGGAATGAAATCCACTCTGGCTGTAGTAGGGGCGATCTTCGTAGGGTGGACAGGTGACAGGAATGTTGGTCCCATCCTAGGCCCTGATACACTGGGGAAATCCCAGGGCACAGAACCCCACCACCACCACCAGGGAATCATAGACATGGAGCACATTGTCCCCCAGCATGTTCTGAAGGGCTCTGCATACCTCCAGGATGGCCTCCCGAGTAGTGGTCTTCCCCACACCAAACAGGTGTCTGACATACTGGAAGTTGGTGGGCAGCTTCAGTATGGCAAGGGCCATTGAATTGTTTGAGGGGAGGGCCAGGCACATGCTGGTGTTCTGCTACTCCAGATGAGCCTGGAGCTCCTGGAGGTGGTTCTGGAAGGTTGTCCAGGTCATTGTCCCAAGTCTGCTGGAAGATGTGCAGGCCCCAGTGCTGGCTGGCATGCAGGCCCAGAAACAGCAGGGCTCAAGGTCCAGGAAGGTGATGTTGGCCCCAGCGATGGCATTGTGGAGCCCCTTATTGTGGTCCCTGCTGGCAGCAGGTGTGCAGTGGAAGTCCTGGGATAGCAGTCAGTGGCCAGGGAGACAGTCACTGTGCACTGGGGAGCTAACAGGGTGAAACAGCCATGGGCCAGGCAGCGGTCTGTGTGGTGGGCCAGCTGGGTCAGTGCAGCAGCCAGCAGGTGTGTGGGATGCTGGTCATTGCTATCAGGGCCAAGAGCTGGAGCAGCCATAGTGTGGGGAGACAGGGTGGCCAAAGAGAGAGGTGCCATGTGCTGTTCCCCTGCTTGGCACACTGCTCCTGGGCAAAGAGGGGCTTGCCAGAGAGCAGAGAGTGGGGCTGACTTTTGAAGATGGCTGCCAGGTGCTGCCAGCTGCAGTCAGAGCCTAGAGCTCCCCCAGTGGTGGAAGGGACCCATTGCAGAGCTGCAGAAAATTGCATGCAAATCTTCTCCCTAATCCTTGCATGTATAGAAGAGTTCCTGAAAGGGCTTACACCAAATTACCTTACATCAGTGTAAACTCAGGCCAGAGTAAATATATTTGCAGACACTCCCACTGCATAGTAGACATCACCATCTATATGTTCTGACCCTTACTGCACAGTAATTTCCTCTACTTGGCAGTTAATTTGCTACCTGCAAGTGCAAGTAGAAAATTAACTGCTGAATAATTACTGTGTAGTATGGCACGTATGAAGAGCCCATTTGCTCCCAGCCAACTGGGAGCAACTTTACTGCCAGTCAACTTGCCAGCAAGAGGCAGGAGATTGCTCTCTGTCCTGGGAACTGCCTGCTCCTGGGTGGGCTCTGTCACTGGAGCCCAGGTAGGGACAATGTCCCCCTGCCTTGGAAGCAGGGAACTCCCAGCCCCCATTCAGTGATTGTCATCATGAATGGGGGCTGGGAGCTGACTGCAAAGAGTGAGTTCCACACCCAACCTGGAGTTGGCTGGTACCTGCCCCAACAGTTCCTGGCCAACCCCACGTTGGACAGTTCCTGGTCCCAGCAGTTCCCAGCCCCACAAAGTGTGGTTCTTGATCACTGAGATGCAGGGGCACATGGAGCATCCCACAGGAGCAGAGCGGGGGACCCTCCATCTGCTTGGCGGTGAAACTGGAAGTGGACCAGAAGACCTGGGGGGGATGCCTCCCCGTTTTGGCTCATCAGGCTCAGGGGGACCCTGGGTGCCCCCCAGACCCAGGAGACACCAGTCACTGAGCCTGGGAGGTGTGAGGGTGGGGAGCAGCACGCTCCTCGGCTGACCCAGAAGTGGACCACAAGTGCTTCTGTTCCACTTCTGGGTCTGCTGTTGAGAGTGCTGGGGATCCTCTTGTGTTTCTGTGGGACACTCCATGCGCCCCAGCATTGCAGTACTCATGAGCCCCTGCTACCTAGAGGTATGTAGAAAAAACAAAGCTTTCTCTATGTCCAAATCTCCAATCTTTCCGAATATCTCCAAATTGATTTGGAGAGTTTCAATTCGATCTGGTGAGATAAAAGTGTCCACACTGATTTGATTCGGATTAGGAGATTTGGCCACCAAATCAGGCCAAGTCTGCACCAAATCAAACCAGGGACTGAAGCTTCACACAACCCTAACATACATATATATATATAGTTTTGGTGAAAACAAATTCAGGTGTTTTCTTAAGTATTTCAGTTTAATTAAAAGGCAGTTAAAAAAAAATGCAAACACTGTGAAAGGGAAAAAAAAGTCATGTGGTTCACAATACAACTAATAATAAAAAAAAGTAAGAAAAATGCAACATTAATACAATTAAAAATAAAATGTTTATACTAGTGTAACATTTACACCAATTCTTATCCTACTTAACACATGCTAGTTTGATGTGGATAATTTTTCCAGTGGAACTAGTGGAAACCTGACTTCTATCAATTGGCCATTCATGGTTACCTTGAACAATGCAATAGAAAATTTACCATAAAGAATAATTCTTTCATTCACTGGTACTGTCTGGCCTGTATAACCTCATGGACTTGATATGAAAACAGCCGGCCCATATGCCAGTTTACAAATGCTTGTGTTTCTATTTTGTGCACTTTCTGTGATTATATAAACATTCTCAGGTGACCAATTCAGCATCATATTTGCATTTCTCTATACCCAATATATGCATGCAGTTAAAGTTGTGCATATTAGCTATGCCACCACAAAGGTATTATTGTATGAACCCTAGGGCATCAGAAATTTTCAAAATCAGAGCAAAGAGATCTCTTCTACCTGCTTGTTTAACTGATTTGATTAATAATTTTATCTCACTACACTATAGATTTTACTCTACTTTTCCTTTTATAGTGTTGCTAGGGAGTATCATATGGGGTTACCAATTAAATGTCTGACAATAATTGCCTGTTTTTTATATTAAAACATATTGCTGTCTCAGGGTGTTTATACACATGCTCCGGAAGGTGAGGGGGGGTGGGGAACTCAGTTTAATTAGCATGGCTATCAGAGCCATGCTAATTAAAGCACTCAAAGTGTCATGTGTATCACCGCACGCACCCTGAAAAATGGTGGTAGGGCAGTTTGAACTAAAGTTAATTGAAAAAGTGTTAGTTTAAAGTGCCCCCACTGCCATTTTTCATCATGGGGACCGGGAGTCTGCTGGAGTGCAGTAATTACCATGCTCCAGCAGACTCGATTAATCGAGTCTTCTCCAATGCATTGTAATTACAGTTCATTGGAATAGCCTCCCTGCATGTGTATTGGAGTTCTTATATACTAATCACTTCTAACTAATGTTAACTTTTTCTTAACAGAAGAAAACTGTTGCCTCCCTATAAAATGAATTTTGAAATAATTTATAAAAGGAAATAAACAAGTCAGTCTTATATCTTTGAGGTATAAAAAACAATGTGCTATACTGGGATACTCCTATTATCCCAAGATTTGCATCCTGCTTTGTAAATTATTGTTGAACTAAATTGAATTTATTCTTTATCAAGTATTCAACAGATGCTTCTAATACCCATCAAATTCACTGTCTTCAGACTCATATTATTTTAATGTAAAAACTTATAAAATATTTATAAGGAGATGATGCAACAGTACTTTTAATTATGTGTATGTCTTTCTGCTCCATTTAAAATATTTATTGCACCATGAGGAGATATGTAAATTTAGTGAGACTGAGAAAAAATAAGGGAAGTTTGTACTGCTTGTATAGATTATGCCAACATCAATATCTTACATTATTTTATCTAATTAAACCATATTGTTGAGACTTAATTGGAAAATTCTTATGTTTTTATCTTATGAATACTAAATCTTTTACAAGATTCCACAAAGAAAGGGATTTGCTGGTATTAGAGAATCAATCCAACTTTTTCTATTTGTTTCTTGAAATATCTGTGCTTCACAAACCTTTTACAGAATGGAATACATTTCATCAAAGTTTTAAGGGACAAAGAAAATTGAACGCCACTCAATAATGTAAAGAAACTCTCTCCAAAGTCTTTTACATGACAGCTTGGGGGTCAGGTTGGCCTTCGTGGTATCCATGTATCATGGTACAGTGCAGGACAATCTTGATATTGCTTAGGAGCAAGCTATAGTTCAGAAATATTTAACAAGCTAAGGAACAGAGAGCCTAATTCAGAGATGCTGTATTCAAAGGACCATACCAGTGTAGGAGATAACAAATATAAATAATTTATGAATAAGTTTAAACTAAAAATTAGAAGAAGCCTTCTAACCATCAAAAGAAGCAAAGTTATAGAATAGCTTTCAAACCAAAGCAATAGGAGCAAGGAACATAAACTGCAGCTGCAATGTAACTTAGCATTAGTAGAACATCATATAACAATACACTCAATGGATTCCAAGCATCCATAGTAGTCTGAAAATGGATACAGACTCAGGAGGTTTTATTTTAGATTATATTAGTTAATTACATGGTCATACCCAGGGATTGTAGGAATTTCTTACTTTTATGGGCAGGAGGACAAATAGAAAGAATGAATACAAGTTTAAAAGTCAAGTTACATAAGGAATGCAATAATATAGGATCAAACTGGGATTGGGTACTCCGCTGAGTGCTAATGAAAATTAAAACTCGAGAGCCTATGCTCTACATGTAGAAGTTATTTGCAGTTCTGAGGCCAAACATTTCCTGGCCTTACATGAAGGCCTGATAAAATTGGACAGTGCAGTCTACAATGTATATAAGGGAATGTGAAATCCAAAATATAGATGAGTGGGACATGAATGTACAGAGGAGCACCAATGGATGACAGAAAATAGCATCTAGCCTTCTTGGTTAGATGCCTCTGGGCCCTATGCTTTGTCTGCCTTGGCCTCTGGGACCTATGCTTTTTCAGGATGACATCATCCTCTTAAAAAGATAAGTGTGGGGATATAGGAGTTTCCATTATGCTACACTGCAGTTATGCTAAGATATAGTTAGGCTAAGACACCTCAAGGGACCTTGGGATTAACGGGCTTCATTGAACACTGGTTGGCATAATAGAAGATGGAGTAGAGAAAAAGGTAATTCAAAGAAACAATAGCTAAACAAGTTGGGTACTGAGAAATTAGAAGTTGCTGAAGTAGAGATGACAAAAGATGAGTTGTATTCAGAAGGCTGAAGACACTCAAAATTCAGAAGTGAGCTAAAAAAGCCCAAACCCAGCAGAGGATGAATTCTAGATTCCTGAACTTGGAAGCAGGGAGCTGCAGTTGTCAAGGAATGACCTGTAGGTGTTTGGACTTGGCCAAGAGACAAGTAAAGAGACACATCTCAGCAGAGAGAAAGAGAGAAGATTTAGCATAGAGTGGGAACACCTAGGCCATAAATACAAGGGGTTGTAAGCCTTGCCCTTTTAGTGTGTGTCCAGATGACTGTGGTTGTGTGGTATGTGGCTCCACAAACATGTCTGTAGTGCCACATACCATACAGTTAGGTGTTCTCCATGGTGCAAGGGCATGTTGCCCATATGTGTGCTGCTCTGCTTTTTTCATGGGCTTTTTTAACCCCAGGATATCTGAAGCTGGGCTGCCCTTTGCTGCCTGGCAGGATCATTGATGCTGAAGCTCCAGGAGGCCCCCAGGACCCCAGTTAAGGCTGCTGGGGCAGGGGCTTTGATTAGCACAGCTCTGAGCCTGGGCTGTCACATGTATCAGCATCACTGAAAAATGGTGGCAGGGCATTTTTATTAAAGCTCATCAAACAAGCCTTAGTTTAAAGCACCCCACCACTATTTCTCAACACGGGGATGCTGATACACATGATGCTGGATTCTGCTGGAGCACAGTAATTACCACACTCCAGCAGACAATTAATTGAGTCTGCTCCAACATGCTATAATTACAGCATGTCAGAGCAGCCTCCCTGTATGTGTATAGGACCCCATTATTAATGTTTTTTAACGTATAAAATGCAAACTATTATAGCCAGTGGATTGTAAATCTTCTGCTTATAGACCTGCAGTGCTAATATTTTCTGCCTAGAACTGGCTCCTATAATGGTCTAAGTCTATTTTCCTTCTGAGGAATAAATCTTTGAAGTAATTTGTTACATCAGACGTCTACTACTTTACCCACAATACTAGAGGGTAAACATGTTCTCCTTAAAATTTGTCAGACAAGTTAACATGCTTAGGAGCCTAATGAAGTTTGATTGAATGAATGGTGATTTTTCTAATTAGGAAAATAATTAGGGCAACAGGAAAAAAATAGATTTGTTAAAGTCAATCTAAACAAAGCCAGAAGGGCTTGATGCTAGTCAACAATGATGTGAGAGTGGGATATCTCAGGGCTTGAGAATACAGGTGGGAACTGTAGTAAAGATAAGTACTAAATCCAGCCCTCAGATCCTTACTTGAATATTACTGACATTTTTAATGAGCTAAGTGCATGGGGAGTTAAATGCATCCTCTTGAATAGACTGAAGGGTGATGACTCAAACGAGCTGATCCATTAAAATCAGTAAGTGTTCACCAATGTAAGTAAAGGCTGAACTATCTATTTCTGTCTCTGGCTATGCCTGAGTATCACTACCTTGTGAAGCCTTTGTATTATATAGGAACCCTTAAAGCAGGAAGGATCTTTTTCAGGACACTCCATAAATGTTTATCTTACAAACAGCCTCTTAAAAAGGGGTGAGGAACTGAGGGCACGGAGGAAACAAGGTGCAAAAAAAAAAAAAAAAAAAAAGAATGACATAGTTATCTAAAACAGGTCTTAGAAAAACGTTATGAACCTAAATACACAAATGTGATTCATAAAATGACCTCCCAGAGGTCACCTATGTGTGCAGGTACCTAAACTACTTCAACTTCAAACATTCCTAAGCCTTCAACAGTTCTGGCCATGACCACAGCTTTCCTGGGCCAAACAACTAGGCACCTACTGAAGCTTCAGTAGGAACCAGAAACTTAAATGGAGCTATGCTAAGTTTCTGGAGGGGTGGTATGTACATGCCTAATAGATACTAAGAAGATTAGGCATCTCATGAAATGCAGCTACAGAGACGGACAAAGCATGTGCATAAATTTTAGCCTAGTAGTTAATGTGATCAGCCAAGGATGCATCTACATGAGATATTTACAGTGGATTTGCCTACTTAGCTCAGCAGGAAAACATCACTGTATATAAATGCAGTGCTATTAGGCTGGAATAAACTAATTAACTCTGCTGTAGATAGCACTTGTAAACATAAGTACTATTCTAATGCGGCAGATAAGGTGCTTTGGGTGAATCTGATATTTTAGACCAACTTAAATAGTTAGAAAACAACTAACAATTAACAATTATTAAGCAAGCCTTTGGGTTCAAAAACCGTTCATACAAATTGCACACCTCTTGTTATGACATATCACCCCTCCCCTTGAACCCATGCAGAAAATCCTCAAACAATTACAACCCATACTAGAAAGAGACCCTATTCTTAAAAAGGTCTTCCCAGAGCCACCCATCTTAGCTTTCAAACAAGCACCGAACCTCGCTAACCTCATCACCAGAAACAAACTTCCTCAAGCCCAAAACACACCAAAAGGATCCAGACCACACCATGACAAGAAATGCAAAACCTGCCAACATATCTCCACCACCTAATCGGGAGGTGGCACACACAGTCTTGCAAGGCCTTAAATGCCTATATACCAATGTTCATAGTATGGGGAATAAACAGGAGAAACTCACCCACAGAATAGCTAGTTCAAACCCAGACATCATAGGGATAACAGAAACATGGTGGGATTCATCCCACGACTGGGCAGTTAGCATTAGGGGCTATAGGCTTTACAGGTGGGATAGAGAAAGAAGGAAAGGTGCGGGTGTGGCGCTCTATGTCAAGGAGCATTATACATCCTCTGCCAGCAGAATGGGGTCAGAGGAAGGGCAGGCTGAAGTGCTCTGGGTCAAGATTCAAGGGGGCTGTGGGGAGAGCGATTTGATGGTGGGGGTCTACTACAGATCCCCCAACCAAGGGGAGGAGCTGCACCAGGAATTTTTGGGCCAGCTTGCAGAGGCACTTAAGGCAAGGGTTGTAGTTTTTATGGGTGATTTTAATTAGCTGGACATCTGCTGGGAGGAACAGTCAGCCAGGTTGAACTGTTCCAGGAGGTTCCTGGCCGAGATACAGGACCTCCACTTAATTCAGGAGGTGCACAGTCCTACCAGAGGAAATGCCCTGTTGGACCTGGTCCTGGTAAGGGGCCTCCAGGTTCTTGACCACCCGGGCGATAGCAATCATCGCTTGCTGGAATTCACCATCCAGCTCAGGGTGTCAAGGGCCTGCAGCAGGACGGTAGCCCTAGACTTTAGGAGGGCCAACTTCAACAAGTTGAGGAGATTAGTGGGAAATGTACAGGAGAACTCAGTGTCCAGGATGAGTGCTCGTTCCTTAAGGAAATGATACTCAGGGCCCAAGGGGTGTCCATCCCAATGAGAAGCAAAGGGGGCTGGAGTGCCTGAAACCCCCCCGGTCACCAAGGGCATATGGGAATGCCTGATTGCCAAAAAGGGGGCGTACACCTGGTGGAAGGGGGGTGCTATCTCCAAAGAGGAGTATATCTCCCCTGCTTGGGCCTGTAGGGGGTCTGTCAGGAAAGCTAAGGCGAACATAGAGCTAGGACCAGCAACCAAGATCAAGGATAATAAAATTTCCTTTTTCAAATATATAGGGAGGATGAAGAAGGCACTGGGTAATGTGGGGCCCCTGCAAAATATGCTGGGCAATCTGGTGGTTGCGCCAGAGGAGAAAGCAGACCTCTTTAACCAATTCTCCACCTCCATTTTCTTGTGCAAGGACTGAGACTTCCCTGCTGGGATGCAAGATGGACTCAAGGGGATGCCTCCAGACCTCAGGCTGGGGAGGACCAGGTTAGAAAGCTTCTGGAGTGGCTGGACGTGTTCAAATCAGCGGGTCCAGATGCTCTCCACCCCTGGGTGTTGAGGGAGTTAGCTGGGGTTATTGCAGGGCCCTTGGCACGGCTTTACAAGCACTTGTGGTGCTCAGGCCAGGTGCCAGATGATTGGAAGATAGGTAACACGGTCCCCATCTTCAAAAAAGGGAAGAGAGAGGACCCGGGCAACTATAGGTCCATCAGTCTTACCTCAATCCTAGGGAAACTCTTTGAGAAGATCCTCAAGGAGCACATCTATGATGGGCCGGCTTCAGGGATGATGCTCAAGGGCAACCACCACAGTTTCATTAGGGGCAGGTCTTGTCAGACCAACCTGATTGCCTTTTATGATCAGGTTACAAAGGCAATGGATGCAGGTGTTGCCATGGATGTAGTCTTTCTAGACTTCAGCAAGGCCTTTGACACCGTCTCCCACCCCACCCTCACTAAAAAACTAGACGACTGTGGCACTGATGCCTACACAGTCAGATGGATTGCAGATTGGCTCAAGGGTCATACACAGAGGGTGGTGGTGGACGGGTCATATTCGACCTGGGGGGAAATGGGCAGCAGAGTCCCCCAGGGCTTGGTCCTTGGGCCTGCGCTGTTCAATTTCTTCATCAGCGATTTGGATGATGGGGTGAAATGCAACCTGTTTAAATTCGCTGATGATACCAAAATGTGGGGTGAGGTGAGCACGCTAGTAGGGAAGAAAAGACTGCAACAAGACCTGGATAGGTTGCAGGGGTGGGCTAACATAAACAGGATGTGTTTCAACACTGACAAGTGCAGGGTGCTGCACTTGGACAGTAGTAACCAGCAGCACACTTATAGAATGGGAAACTCCTTCTTGAGAGCATGGAGGCAGAAAGGGATCTTGGAGTCATTATTGAATCCAAGATGAACATGGGCTGACAATGTGAGGTCACGGTTGGCAGGGCTAACCGGACCTTGTCATGCATCCGCAGGTGCATCTCAAGTAGGGCCAAGGAGGTGATCCTCCTCCTCTGTGCGACACTGGTCAGGCCACAGCTGGAGTACTGCATCCAGTTCTGTGTGCCCCACTTCAGGAGGGATGTGGACAACATTAAAGGGTCCAGAGGAGGGCCACCCACATGATCTGGGGACAACAGGGCAGACCCTACAAGGGAAGACTGCGGGACCTAAACCTGTTCAGCCTTCACAAGAGAAGGCTGAGGGGGGACCTGGTGACCATCTATAAACTCACTAGGGGGGACCAGAAGGGTTTGGGAGAGACCTTGTTTCCCTTAGTGCCCCCTGGCATAACAAGGAATAAGGGCCACAAGTTGTTGGAGAGTAGGTTTAGATTAGACATCTGCAAGAACTGCTTCACAGTTAGGGTGGCTCGGAGCTGGAACCAACTTCCAAGGGAAGTGGTGCTGGCTCCTACCCTGGGGGTCTTTAAGAAGAGGCTTGTTGCCTACCTAGTTGGACTCATTTGAGTCCAGTTTTTCTCCCGCCCAATCTTGAAAATCTACAAGGTCCCTTCCGACCCTACTTCTATGATTCTATGACACCCCCACAATCACTACACCCCACAACAGAGCCATCAGCAATCCTGGATCTTACAGCTGCACCTCCAGAAATGTAATATAGCTCATCCAATGCACCAAATGTCCTGCTGGAAAATACGTAGGAGAGACCAAACAACAACTGTGCACCAGAATGAATGCACACCAGAAATCTGTCAAAGACAGGAATACCCAATTACCTGCTGGGGCACATTTCTGACAAGAAAACCTCAAAACCACTCTGTCTCCAATCTCTCAGTCCTGATCCTCAAAGGAAACTTGCAAAACACTTCCCAGAGATGAGCCTATGAACTCCACTTCATCAACCTCCTGGATTCTAAAAATCATGCGCTAAATATAGACATTGGATTTATGACACATTATAACCTGCCTGATATCTGATTCCCAAGGTACCTCTCCACTATTCATTTCCCCTTCTCTCTCTCCCCACCTGCCAGCCTGTCTCTCACCTATTGACTCCTCAGTTTACATTTTCACTGACTATCTGTCTTGTTTGCAGACCAGCCCAGCCTCTGGCTTCTTTACTTTTCATTCCAACCAGGAAGAGTACACACCAACTGCAGAAACTTCCACAGCCTGACGAAGGGTCTTTGAACCCGAAATCTTGCTTAATAATTGTTTTCCAACTATTTAAATTGGTCTAATAAAAGGTATCAGATTCACCCAAAGAACCTTGTCTGCCTATGTCCTTAGACCAACATGGCTACGACCGACACCCCTGATTCTCAGGCAGTGTCATTTACTCTGCAGCAATGCACATATAGATGCTGATGGGCTGGTTGAGGCAAGGGCATGCTTCAGTGTGGGGGCTACCTGCCAGCTAGCCCCACACTGGATGCCTCAGCCAACCCTTCTGCAGCATGTTGAACCAAGTCAGAAAAATGCTGAGCTGGCAGGGAAACACTCTGGCTGCTGGGGCTGCTCTGACCCAGCTCAGTGTGCTACACTCCCAGGTACACATGCAAATGGTGTCCTTGCCAGCAATAAACTCTGGCATGAACTGTGCCAGAGTTTATTTGTTCACATTAACTCCACAAGTAGATGCACCCAGAGTACATAGATTGCTAAGTAGTGGGAAACTCCAGTGAATGTTTGTATTTTATATTTAATAGTCATCAGCTCAAATGCATGAACAGAATTCCCTAGTCACTGGGATAAAGACTTAAACTAACTTTTGCTGCCTCTCAGGCCAAATAATTTTGCAGATTATACTGCATATGGCTTAGCTTTCACAATGGTGGTTAAAAACACTTCTCTACTTCTCTTTGAAAACCCTCAGGTTGGTGAGAGCACTAAATTTTGGTCTCGTGCCCTGAGTAACTGCTCTAACCTTTTATATAAAGGTTAGTGGTTAGAGCAGTTACTCAGGGCACATAAAAGGTCAATGGTCAACCACCTCCCTGGCTGCATTTTAGAGGCAAAGAGTGAATTCTGGTTCATTTTTTCAACTGCCCTCTTGCAGGAGAAGATTCTGGACTCTGGATCCCACCTGCTTGCTAGCAGCCTTGAGGTATGTTTCCCAAGATCCAGAAAGGGAATTTCAGACATGTCTCTTTCTGAAGCATTTCTTATTAGCTAGTTATAGAAAGGCTTTTTGAATTGCATTTCTGAGATGCTTGATTCTTCCTGTGAACTGTATTGGCAGGCAAAGGTTTTTGGATTTAGATTTGGGTTTTAGATTTATCCTCAGGTGCCAGGCACTGCTTCAGTGCCTAATTTGTATGCACTTAAGTGTAAGATCTACTAGCCCGTTGTTCTCCATGGTAAGGTGCCATACTGGCATGGATAATTTTACTAGTACCTGTACTCAAGAGGCTGTATGTGAGAAAATAAAAGAATGCAATTATTTCCCTTAATAACAGATAGGATATATGCAACCATAGGAGCTGCACAGAAAGAGATCCTCTGCCATTCTCCCTCTAGTTCCCTCCATTCTTTCTGTCTCTCCCCTATCATACAATAGGTGAAGGACATTTCTCATTAGTGTAGTCTAGGGTCATATATTTGGATACATGAAAACCCTACCATTTATCAGAAAGCACAGCTCTTAAGATTTGCATATCGTTGTAGTTGTGACAGCTGATTTAAAATGCAAGCAGGTTTTAAGGGAAAATAAAAAGGAATAGTATTTTAGCAAAATGTTTAAGTTAGTCATATGCCACCATCTTATGCAGAGTGATCTTGAGCCAATTTAATGAGTGTAAGTTAGAATTGACTTTGAAAAGATGAATTTATACTCTTGAGCCTGCTCAGATGTGGATCTAATAGAAAGCTGTCTGGATACATGAGTTTTCACACACCTTTCAGATCAACCAGAGATTCAAATGCTAAATCAAACATTCTGGGACATCACATGACAGTTCCTGAAGGTGTTGTCAAAAGGATTCCATTGATCTATAGTATTTCATTTACATTTATTCCAATACTGATAGTGCTCAATGTGAACTTTGATAATTTTCTTATTTTAAATATGTGATTGAATTTATTGATATAAGGGTTAAATATTATTGTCATTGCTATTTCAGAACACAGCAGGATTCTGTTTTAGCTCAACCTACACAACCTATTAGTACTGACATTTGGTAGAAAGTGGTAGGCTGCCTTTGTCTGGATTTATGGTCCCCATCACTATAGTGTCAGAGCTCCTTTTAATCTCTCAAGTATCCTCCTGAACAGACAGAGGAAACAGGGAAAGGGAGGCTAAAGGATAATCTTAGACTTAGATACCTAACTCCAAACTATGGGCAACACTAAGCTTTTCAGTAACCCTGACTATCAGCCAGTGCTACCAAGCTGTTTGATGCACTATGAAGTTCAGATCTATGAATCCAGTAATATTCTCAAACTATGAATACTTCAGTTATCTCTCCTGTGTGGCTTGATTCAGTCCTCTGAGCACACATAACTTCACCTGTCAGGCATATGATATGTTGCAGAAAAAAGGTGTCCCTGTATCAAATAGCTTGTGGTTGGGAGCTCAGCTGGGGTGTGGAAGCGGGGTGGGTTAACTAGCCCACCCTGGGAGGGGAGGGTTTTCAGGAGAGGTGCAAAACACCCTGACTGGGATGCTGGGGGTGAACTTGAATATGGACAGGATTTGGGACAGAAGTTCAGTAAACTGATTCAACCTAAAGCAGTTAAGTCTGATACTACATCCATCAAGGTTGCAGCCAGTTTGAAAGCAGATTAATTGCACTGAACTTCTGCTGTGTTACAGATTTGAACTGGTTTCCGATCACTTATACTGGTTTATGTGTAATTGCTTATACCAGTTTATGTGTAATAGGAGGTAAAATTTTTAATACATAGAATCAGCAATGGACAGACTCTTTTGTGGATATAGCCCTGGTTGCTCAAATTGGGCCTTTGACTCTCACAGGGTAACTGAGAGTTAGGTGTTCTATAATTCTTTCCTCTTCCTGGGAGGGGTCCAATCCACATCTCCTATTTTCCCAGATACAACCTTTCTAGTGAGCTGTGCCACTACACAGAAAAGAATGCAAAATCCATGGGCCCAGAAGGAGAAAGCATGACTCACTAGCCTAGCTAGTAGTGCACAGGAGGAGGGAGCCTAAATCTGTAACATAAGAGTTTGGACACAGATAGTGCGGTGGAGAGAAGCCTGGGCTCTGATCCTATTCTCAGGATTGTTTCTGTATTTTATATGTAATAGTCAGTGGAAATTATATAGTTCTGGGAGCTGGGACCAGAACACAAGATTTTCCCCACACCATTATGTGCACCCTGACCCCTATACTATAGATTTACACTCCCACCCCTCCCCTCCTCAGGAATTTCGCATTCCTTTCAGTTTCAACAGGAATGGTGTGAAATGACTTTCCTCCCATTACATAGGGAGGGAAAGGCAGTCTCCTGGGAAGGGCATTCTCTGATGGGAATTGTGAGATGTGGGTTTAACTCTCCCAAGCTGAGCAAGGCCTGATCCCACATTTTCTACTTTCTGTGCATATGCTGTGACCTTTAGACTGTTATATAAAGGGGGGGAAAGTAAGGCTTGCTTTTATGTAGTTCTAATCTTTAATTCCTTAATTAACCTTTTATATCAAACCACAGAAGGGAATTGTGTCTGTTTACAACAATGGAACTCCACCAAATTACACAGAACATTGCAGATGAGAGAACATATTCAGAGGGGAAATCACTTATCTCCATACATTGCAGTATACTGCTATATATTGTTCAGTTATATTATATGCATTTTATAATTTTTAAATTACCAATTAATCTGTGATAATTGGGGATATATTTATAGACATGTCATGCTGAAGTGCTGGACATCTATCTGGATCTTACAGTTTCAAATAAACACTCCTCATTCATCAAATGTCTTTGTCACGGTTTCTAAGGTGGTACTAAAATGACTATAAGCCTAGTCCCAGACTTGGCATAGCTTTAAATGACCATTATGCTGTCCTTGATCCTGGGATTGTCAGAGTATCACTTTGTCAGAGTATCAAATTTTCTTCCAATATCACTTGAAAAAGCCACAGAGCTGTTCTAATTTACTGAGGTTAGAATGATTCTCTAGTGATTAAGATAGTACTCAACTGGCTGAGGATAAACTGCATAGCTGTTCAATTCTAGCTACATTATACCTCATATTGGGAAGGGAATAGGAGAGTGAGTGGCTAAAAGAGTTGGCATAAATCTAGCTTTGCTGAAAATACAGCTTTAAGATCATGTTGAAAATCTCATGGTACAGAGTTATTTGATAGGGAACCAAGGATTTGACACCTCAGTTTGTGTCTATCTGATTGAGGTACCATTTACAAGCAAAAAATGGTCAAACAAAATTCCATATAGCAAGTGTGCAGCTAAATAATGTCCATTGATGGCTCACTTAGGCCTTGTGCAGAAACTGAGGACAAAACCCTTTCCTGGAAGATACACCTTATGAAACAGAAGTCATTAAACTCAGTGCATTTGAAATGAGATGCAGAAGATGAAAGATGAAAGGATGATCTAAATGGTACTTTCTGGACTGAAAGATCTATTACATTTATTCACTTTATCTGAGAGAATATGGACCATTATGTCCTGGTGACAAAAATATATTTATTAAAAGTACTATTATCCCTGCTTCTATCACCCAACTAATTCTGCTTTAAATGCAGTGATGTATGCTGGATTATAGGAAAGCAGGGCTGGAAGAGACCTCACAAAGTCATACGGTCCAAACCCTGCTCAAGGCAGGATCATCCCTTACTAAGCCATCCTTACCAAGTGTCTGTCTAATCTCTTCTTCTCTGTGTAGCCTGTTCCAGTGTGTGATCACCCTCATTGGTAGGTCCTCCTAATGCCCAACCTAAATGCCCCCTGCTGCTACTTGAAGTTATTACTCCTAGTTCTTCTGCCCCCTACAGCTTCAGAAAAAAGCCGTCTTCATCCTTTCTGTAATCACCATTTGAAAGCTATTATCAAATCTCTCCTCAAGCTTCTCTTCTCCAGGATAAAGAACCTTATTTCTTTCAGCCATTTCTCATAGTCATTTCTCCCAGGCTCCTAATCAGTTTGTTGTGCTGGACACTTTCCAATCTGTTGACAACTTTCTTCAAGTGTGAGGCCCAAAACCAGATACAGCGCTCCAGATGAGACCGCCCCAATCCTTAACAGAGCAGAAGGATCACTTCCCTTTATTTGCAACCAGCACTGGGTTGGTAATAGAACCCAGTATTCTGTTGCTTTTTTGTGCAATGAGAGTACACTATCGGCTCATATTGAGCTTATGGTAAAGCATAATATAGTATGCTTATGGTAAAGCAGCACTTGTTACTCCTTTGCCACTCAAATCAGTACTAATTTTTATTCTTTCCAAAAGGCTTAACATTTCCTAAATGAAACAAAAAATACTTACTGATTTTAGATCTGAACTGAATTTTTCCAGCAGCATTAGCAGCTAAAACTGGTACATAGTCTTTGAATTAAAAGAAAGGGAACAGAGACAAGAGGCAGCAGCAGAAGATTGGCTTCACTAATGAGCAATGCCTCGCTGATTCTGGCTTGATTAATGTTAAAGACTCCTGATCAAAAGTATCTCTTATGTTCCCTCACCGACTGATTTCTGAGTATCAATTAAAACAAATCTCATAAAGAAAATATTAATAAGGAGGTGAAGTTCACCTCTATGCAGAGGGTCAAGTAGAAAGCTTCTGACTCACTTAAACATTGAAAATGGAGCTGAATGGCATAAAATTGGGCAGGAACATTGGGTTGGCTCTTTGTTTCTCCCCAAAATCTCTGTGCTGTGACAATTTGATTAGGATGGGCCCAGCAGAGGAGACAAACCTTTATCATATCTCTTTAGTTAACCTGAGATGGATACATTCCTGAGGGAGGGGGAAAACCTGCTCCCTCTGCCTACGTGACTGGTATCAGCTACCTGGGTGAGGGGCATCTACCTGGTGGGCTAGAGTCTGCCCAGCAACTAGTGATGTATTTCAAATTGGTTGGCCAACAGCCAACAGGTGCTGGCCTCCATTGGACCGGGTGAATGAGGTCACAGGGGCTATAATTTAAGACTGTCCAGAAGGAGGGGGCAGCAGCCATGTGGGGGACTCAGACTTAGAGAGGAGCTTTACCATCTGAAACTGGCTCTCTCTCCCATAACTCATGAGCTAGGAATGGCCTACCTCCAGAGGGAAATCTTCAACAGCCTCTGGATGATGCTTGTGAGTAAGCTACTCGAGATTTGGTAAGATATATAGCTGGCAGTAACTCAGATGCGTGATGAAAAGGCTACCTCAGCCAGACTGTTTTGCCCTATGGGATTTCTGTGATATTGCTCTATCTTGTACCCTATTTTCACCCTACCCCTGTAATCAATAATGTTCTCCTTTATGACTGGTGTAGGAGACTTATTGAGGGGTGGGTCTAAATTATGCCTAAGAGGCCCCTTAGGTTTGCGGACTAAGGGAGACTTTCCTTTTTGGCCCCCACTTGGGGAAGTGCTCCAAGTGCCTGTACGGGGTTGAGTACCTGTAGGACTATTAGACCTGTGTTTCCCTGAGGACACAGGGCTCAGACAGTCCCTTCTTAGGGTGGTGGCAGCTTACATTACCCCCAGGCTAGTGAGTGTGCTCCAGGAAGGGGGACAGCCGGGCATGAGGCACCCCTAGGGAAGCACTCGGAGCCTGGAAGGTGGTCAGGCGCAGGGAGGTGGGTGACTCAATGCAGGAGCGCCCCCTACTGGCCCGCCACAGGCTCTCTGACCCAAATCATGCAGTGGTTGTACATGGTCATTCCACTTATTTTCCTTAATTATTCATGATTTTCCTTCAGACTGATTATATGTGACAGATAAACCTTCCAGAACTAAAAGGGCTGTACAAGGCATGAAGAGTTTGCTTATTGCCAATTCATCAGAAGTTATCCAGTAGAGGTAATGAGCAAGGTTTGTGTGCCTTCAGGAGAGTGGGGATGGGGCAAGGGAGTACTTAGTGCCAGGGTGGGGAGGGGCAGGTGTTACCCATGCTTAAAAACAGTTCCAAGCTGCTGCCCTCACAACTGTCACTACCACCATAACAATGTGGTCTGCCCACCCTGGCTCAGCACTAGCATGGTGGTCTTGAATTGGGTGTCGCTACTAGTGCTATAGAGCTGCTTCTGCTGCCAAGCCTTACATTCCAGAAACATGGGGTGATTCTGGTGCCCCTCAAAAGTGGGCACCTAGGCTGGTACTCTGCTTTTAAGCTGGTACTCAAAGTTGCTGTTATTCAGGATATTTGGAGCTGTCTTTCAGTGATACTAACACTCTTCTATTGAGCTCTCTTTTTCTTAGTAGAGGCAGTCTTCGACTTACAACATTTTGACTTGCAATGTTTTGAACTTACAACATTTATAAATTGACATCCTGTTTCAACTTTATGACATCAGTTTTGACTTTACAATGCTTGATCCTATGCGACTCCATATCAGTGAACAAGTTTGCTGCATCACTCATCTCCCTGGAGAACATCTGCCCAAACTTCCTTGGGCACTTTCTTTAAGAAAGCAGGCAAGACTCCAGAAAAACCTGCAGCCAAGACTCCTGAGAAGACTCCAGCCAAGAACCTTTCAAAAAGTCCAACCAAGGGCCTTTCAGAAAGTCCAGCAAAGTCATGTCAAAGAAGTGCTTCCCAATCAATATGATTGCTATTTACAACATAAATACATTAATGTAGCTGTATTACTCATCTATAATTGATCAAGTACAAAATTCTGGGGTATTGTTGATGAAAATAGGGTATTGGGCCTTGGTTCAGGAACCAATCCCCCATTTATAACATTGCTTCTTATGAGAAAATTGGTTCTGGGTCACAATGATTCGACTTAAGACGTGGTTTTCAAGAACCAATTGTGTTGTAAGTATGAGGACTGCCTGTAAATGAATTCAGGGCTCATACAGTAGCATACATGAAGACTGAAGGGCTTGTTTGTTTGCAGTAGAGAATGTATGAATTTAATCACTGCCCTTATTCTCTTATAACACATTATCACAAAGGAACAAGACAGGTGACATGTTCCATCCCTCACTGTCATGTTGCACAGAACAACATCCCTTTCCCTTACAGTAAAATAAAAGGAGACAATGGAGTCAAAGGATGCCCATGTTAGGCCCGGAAGTACTGGCATTTGCCACAGCCCTAGCATACCCCTTCAATCTGCTGCATGGCTGACTAATTGTTCATGAGCACGGATAAGAACTCATGGTCTTCCAAGCCAAGTAATAGTTGCAAAGAATCTGAACTACTTTAAAACTGAATTGGGTAAGATTTGGAAGGGATAGTATGATAGGACAGGGATGGTATGATCACATGATGTATGTTAAATGAGAGATCACTGGTTGTGTAAGCATGAAGTCAAGCAGAAGGCAGGACAGTGTGTCACCTTAGAGACTAACCAGTTCACAGAGGTCTGAACTTTCATAGATAACATATGCTTAGCATCTGATAGTAGGCTGCTGCTCATGCTTCCATGGACCAGTTAGTCTCTAAGATGCATACCCCCCTGCCTTCTGCCTACTGCCTCGGTGTGATATGTGGTGTCACGTATTTGTGACCCTCATGTTTGGACGTATAGGTAACTCCTGTCATGTGGGAGGTGTCTGGTAATACCATGCTTTATGGCTTTTTCTGATTGCTAGTAAGAGTGAAGAAGGATTTATTTTCTTCCCTCTGGTGAATGCTACAGGCACCTAGTGTTTTCTTATTTTAGTTTTCTTCCTCTCCTTTGAAGCACAGGAGTGCTGGTTACAACTAGGATTGCGGGATGGAAGAAATGACTGTGGTATTCTTTTGTTTCTGCTGGTACATAGGAACGTACTCCTTCTCAGCTGGTTGGTCATGCCCAGGTTTTGGGGTCAGGGAGGATTTTTTTCCCCATGGTCTGATAGCCAAAGGCTACAGGGGCTTCTGACTTCCTCTGTAGCATGGAATATGCTTCTTTTGCCTTGGATCTTCTTAATATATATTTTCCCTGATGTCTCTGCCATTGCAATGACAGAGTTTTAGTAGTTCCCTCATTCCATCATCTTTAATCTGTGGCATAGTTAAAGGGGACTTTTTGGTTTCAGATACTGTTCCTTCTGATTTTGTGTGACTATTTAAAGCAAACATTTTGGGGATTCCTTGGGTAAATGATTGCCTGAGAGCCCAGGGGACTGGGCTTGCTGAACCAGAACCCTCTTTTTAGTCTTGCTTTCCTGTATTTCTAAAAACTAATTTCAGCTGAAATAGAGGTAGATGCTTGTGCAAACTTCAGGGGTACTTGTGGAAATGATTCCTGTTGCCCTTCTGCTGGCTGCACTGGCAGAAAAGAAAAGCACCGTTTCCTTCGACAAAAATATAAAATGCACTGGATGAACCAGAAATGACACTGGTCAGCCCCTCTCCCAATTTAACTATGAAAGAGGGCTCACTACTGCTTCCTTACTGGAGAAACTGAAGATGCAGGTCAGATGCCATGGTGAGGAGGTGCACTGTGGGTAGGATACATTGGGAAGACCTGGGGATACATACAGAGCATTGATGGGGAGGACACAGGGTTACTTACATGTATTTGGAAAGTACGGCATGGTGCTACATTCTAAAGAGAAGTCTCCTCTTTATGGAGGATATGGTCATTTGTTCCCTAATCATTTATTCAGGTCACTGTGCCTTACTGGTAACTAACCCATTGATTTCTGAGTTTGCAAAATCTGCCTGTCATATGTAACTAATATAATTGACAGGACACAAAGTGGACACGGCTGTATCTTGAGAAAGTGGGTTATATCAAGGAACAGAGAAAATGTGTGGACAGCAGATATAGGATTAATATGTTCTATTCTAATCCCATTCCATTTACCAGTGTACAGGTTTTTTGCAGCTGGTATCTGAACAGAAATTTGTTCACTGAACATAAAGCTGCAAAGAGCAAAAACCTTTTCTCACTAGCGTCTTCTGGGGCAATTCTTAGTTCTTCTTTCCAGCAGAGCCAGATGCTTTTTAAACCCAGCTCTCCTAGCTCAAATCTCTAAGTCATAGTTAAAAAACTCAGAGCCAAATTCATCCCTAGTGTAACTCTACTGACTTAAATCAGGCCTTCATGTTTGAAACTATTTCATGCAAACATTTCAACTCCCTTTTGTTCTCAGATCATGGACATTCTTCAGGAGCTACTGCACATATGGGTAGTGCCTACAACTAGGCTGGTGCCAAATTTCTAGAGTACATGGCAAAATTAAAGGATCATTTATAAAATTAGTAGCCCACTAATGTATTCACTAACAGCATTATCTTGCAAGGCAACACATTCTTCAGGAATATATGCCCAATTCTCCCCTAGTTGCAACAAGGGAATATCATCAGTGTTTTTCTACTGAGAGGAAATACAATGTTAAGAAAGAAGAACTGTATCATAGAAACTGTAAAAAAAACCCTTTTTTCTTATTCATGATTATTTTGTTTAATTTATCCATGCAACACGATGGAAACTTCTTTCTTCTCCCTTAAACTTCTGCATAATTCCAATAGTGTATGTTTATTCAAGAGCAGAATTCAGTGTTTTATGCTTTAGAAATGTAGTCTGCCATCATTTCAGGGGATGGTTATGTAAATAATTAGTGAAATAAAGGATCAGTAAAACAATGGGAGAATAGATTTGTCTTTTTACTGACTGCTTCTAAAATCATTTATATCAGAGTACTAGTTTCTAATAGAAAATTTTCAATTTCACTTGACATTTGGGCATTGCAGTCATAATAAAATCATTATATTTTTGCTATTGATACATAAAAGGGTATTTACTCTAGAAGTGCCTTAACAAAGCATTAGACTTCAGCTTATTATTTTATTTGGACAAGGAAAAATACAGGTTCCATTTTTCTTCCTCAAGGTCTTTTTTGTGCATCTTTTGACTGCACAAAGAAGACATGCAGAATGAAATAAAATATATGATTATGACATTTCCAGAGGATGGAAATTATTTTTTAGAGGTTCACTAGAGTGCTCAGCATTTCAGTTTAGAAATGCTAGATACTGGAAAGCCCACTGTTTAGACTTATGATGATCTAGGGCCATTTAAATCATATAAATCAGCAAATTCCTCTAAATTGTAGACTTTGTTGTAATCTAAGACCCTTATAGCAAGATGTGCTCCAAGAGGGCACAATGTGCATGAATGTTGTTAGGCTACAGACCTTACTCTGACTTCTGATATCTGAGAAGGTCAGGCATGCTTTCTATTTACCATTATAAACTTTAATGGTTGTAGCAAGCTCTTCTCCTTGGGATTTGGTAATATACAAAAGTAGAAAAGTGAGTAGTTGCAAGAACATTACATCTCGCCGGGACAGTATCTTTCTTACATTGATAATCAGCAGAAGTCTTATGCATGGTCAGGAACTGACTTCAGTTAAATATGGCTGACAAACAACACTCTTACATCGACAGGAAAGGACTGCTGACAGAGGATGCTCACTAAAAGCATACAATATATTACATATTAAGTAGATGTATAGCCATCAAACCAGTTTGCACATCAGACCTTCCACTGTTCAGTGCCCTGGTTCTCTGCAGAAAATTGAATGATGACAGCACTGGCTTGAGCCAAAGACACCAGGGAAATCACATTAAATGACCAATAAACAACTATTTGCTCCTCTGGTACACTAGAAGTATCAACCATAATGTAAGAGTTATTCTGTAAATCAAATAGGACTGTTTCCAGACTATTCTTTCCAAGGAAAGGCAGATAAGTCTTCCAGTTTTTACTTATCCAGTTCTAATACTGAAAACAGCTTTCACCAAGTCAGGCAGAGGTCTTTTTCAAAATGTGAAAGTTCATTCATTGTGTTATGAATGCAGCAAGACACTAGAATTCTGGATGATGCAACTTTTAAGGACCCAATCTTACAGTCTTAATACATGGAAAACTATTGATTTTTGTGGGAGTTTTGTTAGCATTAAAATTGCAGTGCTGGGTTTTAGCTTGCTTGCTTGCTGAGGAATAAATTCTGTGCAATACATTTCAAATAACAATATGAAAACTCATACCTGGTGTTCCCTGTAAACCTGCCCGCATTAGTTAAAGAACTGTGAAATGGTGTCTACTTGAAGAAGTTTCCTACTGTGCAACTCTGTTCACTTCATGCTGCTTTTCCTTTTGCTGATCATGAGTCAAGCCTGTCGTTAGGAGCTTGATCCTGGGAATAGCTGAGCACTAGCAGTTCTCGTGAACTTCAATGGGAGCTACTCGTAATCAGCACTTTCCATGAAAAACCCCCAAAATGCTGTGCTTTAAACAGAGTTTATTCTAAAATTAATTCACAGAATAAAAGTCAGTAACACCTAGCACGGTGTGATTTTTTTTGAGAAATTAGATGGTTTTGCTTATTAAGTAGGTTGTTCTATATCTTATTGTCGGGATGCATCACTCCCATGGTCAGAATCTGGTTCAATTACACACACATAGACACACACACTTAGGTTGTTTTTTTTTTAAATATTCTGCTAAAGTTTATTGTATGTTCTTGACCCAGATCTGTATTATCAGATATTTCCCCAAGATAAACCACAAATACAAATGATATAATGTATAGATCACAGAAATTTGAATAGCTTCAGAAGGAATCCTCTCATGAGTAAAAGCATTAACACAAGAATGCTCAGTAGGATTATTTATTAGGGCTCTGATTCTTTGCTTAGGATGATTCCAGTTGTTTTCCTGAAATTGTGTTGATACATTCATGGCTCACGTGTTAGAGTTCAGAAGAAATAGAACAAACAGAGCTTGGCAGAAGAGGAAGCACTAAACAAGTTGAAGACACGGATTCCCAGTGGGACAGATTATAACCTCTGTTTAGAATTTATTGAAACTCAAAGAATACAGTCATAAGAAACAGACACATTTTATTTTAAATATCAGAGCTGGGCTGGAAATAGTTTTTTTTTTTTACCTTAACGGTTCAAGATTGTTCAGGAAATGTTTCCCATCCTGAATCAGGCCATAAAATAAAGATCTTGAATTTTTTAAATTTGTTTTCTTTTGTTAATGCAACACAAAAATCAGAAATAACTTTCTGCCCATGGCAGGGGACAGGACTGGACTTGATGATCTTGCATGTCCCTTCCAGTCCTATGATACTAGGATTCTATGAAACACATATATATCAACTACATATGTGAACCTGAACTGTGTACATCTCTGTCACAAACAATGAGTAAATAAAGGGAAAAAGGAAAAAAAAGAGGGAAGATGGAGGGACAGAAGAAGAAAAGAGAAGTGTGCAAAGAATAATACTTTAATTATCAAAATATTCTAAGGGCTCTTTCCAAATTTCACCAAACTTTTTAAACAGTCAAAGCCTGCTAAACAGGACTGTCTCCATAGATGGCAGTTGTACCATCTCATTGGACCATATTTTGACCTTTGGAGGTCAAAAATGGTATGATGTGTGTACTGTGTTTTGACCTACTCTTCTAATGCAGTACTACAATTTGCATGTCATAATACAGCCTGCTGTAAAAGTACAATCTGGGAAGGATTCAGGTTCCATTCCTCTCCAGTCTTAAATAATCTGTATCAGCTCTGTTAAGCAATCTTCTAAATTCGGACTGATTGCACAAAATGGGGGAGAGAAGCAGATTTCAATGCAAAAAAATAATATATCTGAATATTTGCTATGAAAAAGCCTCATGTTCAAACTGATTTTCTAATACTCAATGCAACTGCGTATCTTGCCATTCAACTATTTTTGGAAGGTCAGATTCACCACATAATTTCCCACTAGAAAGCTGTTCTACATACACAATACCCTCATCCATCCACTTTCTTCACATCAGTTTGTGGGACCCCACTCAAAGAGGCTTTGCACCCAATAGGATGTAAAAAAAGGATGAAACTTCAGTAAGATTGTCATTTTTTTCTGTAGGCATTAAAGCTAGAAAGACAGTGATAAGCAGAGCTTCTGTTGTTTGATAATGGAAGGAGAAACTTAAGTTTCTGTTTGATTTCCAGTTGTACAGGAGTGATCTGTTGTAACAGTCATCCCGTGCACAGCCTGACTTAGTAGGAAGGCATGGTGATATCATTGAAGGTTTGAAAATAAATGCCAACCTTTTTAATTGATAGTTTTATCTTTTTTGAAGGAAGTTGAACCTTTGTATCCTCTTCCCACAGAAACCTATTGAATATTCATTGAGCATTCATTGACTGTTGAACCTGTTGAATACTTTTAACAAAAAAGGATTGTGGATTACAACTGGTAGGCTACCTAACAGGCAAATTAGGTGAAGTAAGACATTCATTTTTTAAATAGTAACACACCCTGACAACTGTTCCATTTGTTCAGATCTTTAATGCTTAGCACCTACCTAAATCTTGTATAAGGTTCCACATCCTTTTTTGCATCAAGTCTTATGTTTAAAAGTGCCTGTTAATAGAGGCCAAGATGAGACAAACTGGGCTGACTTCATCAGAGTGCTTAGCATTATAGGAGGACACCCTGAATATGAAGAACGCACAATTGTTGATAACCTTTGAAAATTTCTGAGTAACTACAGGAGTTTTGTGGCTCTGGCAGATAAAAATATGAAAGTCATGTTCAGCTGGTTTAAAAGACCACCCTTCTTATAGTTCACTTTTTCACCCAATACATAACTTGCAGCTTTTGAAGACAGTAGTAAGGGGTTGTATTGACAACAGCCATCTTCATGATCCTAACTTGATTCTTCTCCAGAGCAACTCTACCTATACCTGTCATACACTTCATGTGTGATATGAATTACAGTACCTAAGCTTGAGTAACTTGGATGTAATATCAGTACAAGAAAAAGTGTCGAGAATAAAAATGACAATACTCTGTCCCCTCCCTTAGAAAAATAAATTTATTGATCAGTAATTGTAAAATAAATGCAGCATTAAAAATCCCCAGAAGGAGTTAAATATCAGAGCTGGCTGGGTTATTTTTATCAAGATGTCTTTTAGTTAAATGTGTTGTTTTGAGCTGTCCTCTTCATAAGCTTGCTTTTATTTAAAAAAATTCTTTTATCCAGAAGATTTCTAAGGTAAAAAGTTTCCTAGTGACTTTGAATATGTTTGTGCAGGCATGTGTATGTGCCTGAGTGTGTGAAAGAAAGAAAGAGAGCACAGGGTTGAAAACATGACTTTTCTAACAGAAAATGGACATTTTGACACAGTTCCATTTTTGCTAAGCATATGAATGGTTTTGTTTTCAGTCCAAAGTGGAAGAAAACCAAATTTCAAAACCTCAAAACTTGTCATGAAACAAAATTGCCTTCCAGTCTTCTCCACTAAACATGTCTAATAAATGCCAAATTTTCACCCCAGTTACATCAACACAATCCCACTGATTTAACAGAGCCAAGAATAGAAACCCATCTGATTGACCCTTGAAGGGAAAACACATATGTGCATGTATATGTATATAGAGAGAGGTATTTGTATGTGCTATTTTGAATGTTTTTACTTGCTTTAATAAAAAAACCCAACAAAATGATTTGTATCTTGTAGATGATGTTACTTTTGTAAAGGTCCTAACTTAACATTTGAATCTATAACAATTAATATTCAAAAGCTTCTCATCTACAGGTGTCAAAATAGATCAAATGAAACTTTTAGTTGTGATTAACCATCACATCGCTTCAGTTTTACCCTGGAGTAACTCTATTGATTTCAACAGCATTACACCAGCAAACAGCTGGAGTAATACACTAGTACGCATGGTCCCTTGTGCTTTAATTATCTCTTAGAAAATATTTTCTGAATCTTCTTTTTTAATGGGAATCACTATCACAACATAGAGAAGGCAATGAAAGGGTGATCCATAATCTGAATAAGTAGTGCTGTAATTAGCAGCAGGCGTAGAAATAAACTGATTTTTAAAAAGGTATCTTGCTGAATTACAATGTAGAATTTGTTTTTCCAGTTCTATGGAAACTACTGAGAGGTAAAACCACCAGTCTTTCCATGAAAGATATTAGCATTAATAAGACAGAAAAAAAGTGTTGGGATTATTCACATTTTGATAAATATGCAGGAAGAATTATATATGATACTTCTGGTAGATAATATTGGAGTTTGCCTAAGGCTAAATTTAATTGCTCATTTTTACTTTTAACTATTAGATAAGTGAAAAAAGAAAACCCATTAGAACTTGAAAGATCATTTTGCATAGGCAGATACAACTGATAAGTCTGGTTTTCTAGCTGAGCAGAAGCACAGTTATTGATCAAAAAACTCTTATAATTGTAACATGTATATATAAGAAAAAAATTATAAACAGGGAAATAAGAACTATAGAGATAAACACATCATGGTAACTAATGACAGTCAGATAATCATAAAAGGAAACTTGAGTCCTTTGTGACATTTTCATAAGTCAACTGTATAGTCTTATTCAAAAGTCCAAGTCTTCATGCATGTGAATGAAAAATACTAAAATATTTTACCAAACAATGTTAACCATATAAAACTAACATAAAATAGTATGATATTCTCCTCCAAATATAATGCCCAGGATTCATTTACAGTATCAAAACTTTTAAATGGCACTGTGATTCAAGTATCTTCCTGAATCTAGCAGTTTATATGACTGGTGTGGTCAAGGCACACTAATTTCTACAGCCAATGGTATAAAAAGAATGATGTGAATAGCCCTGCGTTTGGGTACTTTGGATCTACAGTCTGAATTACCAGGTAGGGTTGATTGGGGGTACAATCCTTTGGCACAATTCCAGAGTACCTGAAGTGAATCCAGGCCTTGTGGCAAAAGCAAGAATGAAATATTCCTTTTCCTCCTCCCCCTCCCCCCCATAATTTATTGTTTCCTTGGGTGTATCTACACAAGTTGCCTAATTAGCTCCACAGTAAAGTCTTAGTGTATACACATGCAGCCCTACTAGGCCACAGGAAACTAATTAAATCCTCCATGGGTTACTATTGTAAATTCAAGTATTATTCTATGGTGGCATTCTTAGGTGCACTGCAACACACATGAAGATGCTGATGGGGTTGACTGGGGTACAAGGGCACATGTAGATGCTGACGGGGGCTACCTGCTGGCTAGCACCACACTGGAGCACCATTGTCCCCCAGCCAGCCCCTCCACAGCATGCTGAGTCAGGTTGGAGCAGCCCCAGGCTGGCAGACTAACTCCCCAGGCCCCCCGCCAGCTGGAACTGCTCCCACCTAGCTCAACATGCTGTGGTCCTGGGTGCACATGTAAATGTGGCCCCCAGGAACAATAAACTTTGGTGCAATATGCTCTGGAGTTTATTGTGTTGCATTAACTTCACATGTAGACACACCCCATTTCCTTGGCTGCCCTCCATCTGTGGGTAGCCTGCCTTAGACAACCTGCTGTAATCTGACAGGTGAGTCTTTCAATGCTTAAAACAGTCTTACAGGATTGGCTCTCATTGTGAAGACAGATGCTCAAGGGGCCCCAAAGATTTTGGGTGGCCCTGGATTCTGAGCAGGTGTAGAGTGACAGCAATGCTCAAGCTTCCTTGCTATAGTATGTTGGGACATACAGAGCTATATACTCTTTACAGAGTAACAGAGGTCTTTCTATGTTATCATATTAGATGACTTGCTAATTCCTGACATTTGTGTAGTTCATGCCTTTCTGAAGGAGGGACTGTTAAGCCAAAATATGGAGCTTTATTTGCAAGTGCACCATAATTCAATAAAACATGTTTCATGACAGAAGAAGAATCCTGTGGTTAGAAAAGAATCCTGTCTTTGGTTTCATGGTGCCATCAACCCAAGGCAAAAAACAAAAAACAAAAAAACCCCTAAAAATAAAAAACAACAAAACAACCCCCCCTCACTCCCAAATGAACACAAGAAAAAACTGCAAATTGCTGTTGGAAGTAGGTTTACCCCTGGCTGTGGTTGATTGACATATGAACATGTCCAACAAACCACTTACAGACTTTGCGACAGACATGTTGCTTTTGTTCCTCTGGGAACAAGACCAAATAATATGTGTGTACTTTAAAATTAAAAGATAGCACTGAAATCCTAATATTCTATGTTCAGATATTCCTTTTTTCCTTTTTTAACTTAGATAGAGCTTCTCAAAATGAAGCCATTTGCTGAACTTTTCATATATAAATTCTTTATGTAACGAATACCCTAGCAAGTCAATCCTAGCACACCTTGCTGGCAACTTACCTAGTAATATATCAAGGAAAGGGAACAGAAATCTGTCCAATATGTTGTTGATGTAACTATAGCTGTACCAACCTGGAAAGAAGGACTTCTCCTTTGGCACTGAAGGTTTTTTTTTAACCTACTATGTGATTAGTAATTAAAGACTGTATTGTTTTGTTTTATAAGGAGTAGAGATAAAGTTGCAGAAATAATGTTTTATTTCCTAACTAATGTACTGAGCACTTAACTGTGCATCCTTGTACACAACTAGTCTGGTAATCATTAATTCATCTTTAAATCCCAGTGGGAGAGGGGGTGAGCATTTAGTCCTGTGCTAGGGTATATTCCTTTTTCAGCCCTTACATTTCAGAGGAGTTCAAAATATATAGATGCTGTTCAAAGTCTGTAGCCAAGTAATAATTTTATTTTAACCAGCTTATTAGTTTATTGACTTATGTTGAAGTGGGCTTCGCTGACATTATATTTCATTTGCACTATATTCTTGTTTAAAGAATACTAAGATGATTATGAATGACTGCTGGTGTCTTATTAGAGTGTCACCATGTGAAATGCTATATTTAAGGGTCTGCCAGTTTTTACATTTCAAATTCCGTTGCTTCATTGGTTTCCTATAATATGGTTATTTGAATTAGTCTTCACTAGTGGCCAAGACAACCTAATACAAATTATTTCAGCCATTTGAATTTGTAGGTGGAAAACATTTGGCATTTTTTTCAGATTTGTGTGTCCACATGTTATGGTTTTGATGCATTAGGCACTTAAGTATAGTGGGTAAATAATGTAGTTTTAAGAACATTCCTACCATATATGGAACATTTTAGTGTTCTATGAGGTACTGTGTACACTATTTTTTGTACAACATGTGAAACCATTTTTAACATCATGAAAATAACTTATGGTTTGGGGCATTTTAAGAAATTGCCAAAACCTTGAGTTTTGACCATTTCAGATGCCAAAGCAAATCTACCCTGCCTTCTAAGTGACTTCAGACTAACATGGTTAATAATTAGTGCCCAGTTTAAGCTGGCTACCACTGTCAGTAATGATGAAGGCAGAGATTCTGCAGCCATGCATCAAACCAGGCATTTATAGTAGCACATGGTATCATTGATTACAGTATATTAAAGTTCACCCTTTTGGATAGGTTTGTAATATTAAAGGAGTGGTTTCCATCTCACTGGGTGCATCTACACATGCAGTTAGCACAACACAATAAACTCCAGCACAGTTTGTGCCAGAATTTATTGCACTCAGGAACTGTGTTTGCATATGAGCCTGGGACTACATCATGTTGTGCCTGGTTGCAGCACCCATGGATGGCAGGAATCTGGGGGATCAGCCTGCCAGGCTGGGGCTGCTCCAACCTGGCTCAATGTGCTGTGGAGGTGCTGGCTGACACACAAGGGTGCTGCAGTGTGGGGTTGGCTGACAGGCAGCTTATGCACTGGAGCACCCGCATGTCCCAGCCAACCTATCAACATTTACACATGCATTGCAGCTAACTAAATAACGCCACGATTGGATAGTACTCGTGTTTATATGTACTAACCTATGACAGAGTTAATTAGTTTCCTGTGGCCTAACAGGGCTGCACATACACATTCTGATACTTTACTGTGGAGCTAATTAGGCAACTGAGCACATCTACACATGCAATTAATTCAAAGCAATAAACTGAAGCAGTTTGAGCTGGACTAACTACTCCCAGGCACAATGTTTACATGTGCACCCAAATTTAGCAGCAATTTGAGCTGGACTGGAGAAATTTATGCTAGGGCCAGCAGCATGAGGGCCAGCCCCAGGCTCTTGTTGGCAGTATTGAATGACAGAGGGGCTAGCTGGGGCATGAGGCTGCTAAAAGTGTGAATCCATATAGCTAGGGAGCAGGTAGAAGTTTGACCCTCTGCTGGCTGGGCTGACTGAGGATAATCTATGCCTGTGGTCAGTGTTTACATGTGCACTTCATTGCAGTTAATTACTTCACTGTAAGGTAGTACTGTCCCTGACAGCGCTATCTTGGGGCAGTGTTAATTAGCTTACTGTGGCCTATAGTGTTGCATGTGTAGATGGCGATGCTTCACTCTGCAGCTAACGACTTTACTCCACCATTAAGCACACATGTAGATGTGGTAACTAGGTAATCTATGATACAATAAAATATCTGAGCAACTGTATCCTTAGAAACAAAAGATGCTTTAAATGTAGGGTGAGTATTTTACTCAGTGTTGGTTAGTCCTTAGACAATGGAATCAATAGCTCAGCACTTTATTTGCCCCTAATCAATGTAACTCTGGAACTTTATAAATTAGTAGGTAATGGAAGAATGCAGGGACCACAACATGTTATTATTTTTGAGTGTGAAACAAACATTGTTGAATACAACCAGCCAGGGACAAGGAGCTACTGGTTCACATTTTGTATTCCAGATACAGTAAATTCACAGCTATTACCATTATTTTAACATAAGACATTTATTGTACCATTTCAAGCAAATGTTCACCATGAGTAAAGCATGACTGCTTCTGTTGTGGCCTTGAGCTTGTGACCTCTGGGCTGTCAACTGTGTGCCTTAGTGCCTGCCCAAGCCCAGCTTCCCTCCCAACACTGGCCATGCTATTTTTACCCATCCCCTCAACTAGCCCCTCCCTGGAAAAGGCAGCACCCTCCTCCCCACCACCTCCATGTTCTCATTGAACAGTATATCATAGAAAATTAGGGTTGGAAGGGAGCTCAAGAAGTCCAAACCCCTGCTCAAAGCAGGATCATCCCCAACTAGATCATCCCCATCAAAGCTTTGTTTAGCCAGGTCTTTAAAACTTCCAAGAATGGAGATTCCACAACCTCTCTGGGAAGCCTGTTCCATTGCTTAACTACCCTCCTGGAGATAAAGTTTTCCCTAATATCTAACCTAAACTTCTCCTGCTGCAATTTAAGACCATTGCTCCTTGTCCTGTCATCTAACACCATCTCAGTGTTCAAGAGCCACCTGGTATCTTGAGGTATGTAGAAAAAACATATAAAGCTGTGCCTATATCCAAATGTCGAACCTCTCTGAATCAAAATGGAGGCTTCCGATTCTATTTGGAGAGATGAATGGGTCTCCTGATTTGATTTGGATTCAGAGATTCAGATGCTGAATTGGGCCAAATCTCCACCAGATCAAATCAGTGATTGAAGCTTCGCACAGCCCTAGTAACCATGATGGTCCAGGAAATGTGAGAGGCAAGGATTTTTTTTGGAGGGGTGATATATTTCTAGATAAGTTTTCAACCACTGTGTTTTTTGTTAAAGCTTATCTGAGATCTCTTCCTGCACTTGCCCCAATAAAAGATATGACCTCCCCACTGAAATATCCTTATCTAAGTTATTTATCCAAAGATGTTTTGCCTCTGACTGTTTCCTTTTCTGCTTTTCTATCTAAATAGCTTCCCATAGTTTAACTCCCTGTGTTCAGAATGATGTATATTAAGCATTTAAATGAAAATACCCATGATTTTTATACAATAAAAAGTACAAGCATTCCCTATATTTTTCCACAGACCATGTGTTATAATTGTTTACAGAATGACTGAATTTACAATACATCCCTTAGTCAAATATGTGGTGGCCTAGAATCCCAAAAAGGTTACAACAAACTCATAGCTTTGAAATGTGCACTGTAAATTCTCAGTATAGGTAATAAAAAACTTGAGCTAAATTAATATGCCTGTCATAGTAATTCAGCCACTGTTTGGGGGCTGTTCAAGTGCTATGTCTTCCTGTCTGGCATTCATAACGCAGACATAGAAGAGGGCTGGCAGCAACTCTGCCAAGCTTCTATTTGCCAGTCTTGCACATGCCAGTCAGATTCACTCAGCCAGTAGTTGTAAAAGGTTAATTAATATTTGCACTATTGGTCATATTACAGGTGTAAATCATGCATCCACTTTCAGGCATAAGAGAAACACCTAACAGGTGCTGCTGTAGATACTGTGCGGGCATTGTCCAGGCACTAGACAATACAGTTATTTTAAGGATGGTAGTTCTTGGGAAGCAGGTATGATTGGCATCCTACAATAGCAATTCAGCTTTTAAGATCTTGTTTATATGCTATGCCCTATGTTTCCAAAGCAGCAGCAGAGGGTTGTAAAATATGCTTCATATCTCTATGCTGTTTGATTATTTCAGTTGAACATTTTCAGATTCATCAGCTAGAAATGTACCTTTCATGCAATTTGTTTCACAACTATTATAGAACAGTTGCAAGCTAACTTTGAAATTTAGCTTCTAGAATTCTCATTTCAGAATGGGAAATAAACAGCAATGATCACTTTAACTATGGGCTTCCCAGAAGACTTTGGAACACAGACAGCTACAGATTAGTTTATTAATGTGATAATGCACTTAGAAAATCAACATGGAGCTGAAGAGTTTTAATGAAAAAAGTTACGTCAAATAAATATTTTCATTCTGGAAATAAGGATGGGTGATAATCAGGATTGGTTTCCTAATATTTGGCACCTTCACATATAATTATCCCTGCCGTCAGGTGCAGAATTAACTATATTTTCTCTCTGAGCTGTGCTGATCTACTTGCAGTTTGGTAATTTGGTATGTAATAGTGAATTAGGCTTTTATGACAAATGCAATTTCAAATCAAAAACGATGTTTTTGGATTTTCTTGTGCCTGCACCTTTATTAATGAAAAGATAAAAATCACACTTTTTGCTATGGGTGCATCTACATGTGCAATTAGCATGTAGCAATATACTCCGGCAAAATCCGAGCTGGAGTTTATTGCTCTAAGGTGCAGTGTTTACATGTGTGCCCAGGACTGCAACATGTTGAGCTGGGCAGAGCAGCCCTGGCTGGTAGGGGGTCCAGGGGATCAGCCTGCCAGCCCAGGGCTGCTCTGCCCCAGCTCAACGTGCTGTGGAGGGTCTAGGTGAGGTATGAGGGTGCTACAGTGTGGGGCTAGCTAGCAGGTTCCTTGTGCCCCAGCCAACCCTGGTCATCATCCACATGTGTGTTTCTGCACTTATAACTATTCTGCTATAGGATAGTACTTATCCCAAACAGTACTATCCTACAGCAGAATTAATTAATTTACTGAGTCCTAATATGGGTGCACATGTAGATGGTGACACTTTACTGTGGAACTAATTAGTCAGCTCCACAGTAGATCATATATGTAGATGCACCTAGTTAGATTACTGTTGAAAACAATTGCTATTTATCTTCCTTAAGTTCAACTGTCCTAGTTCTCAAGACCCATCCCAGCTTCTTCCTATTGGTGATTGAGGATAAACAAACAAAAAAACACTTCTTCCCAGTCTGTTTGGAAGTCTCTAATTCCCAAAGGTACCAACAGCAGATCCCAACCCTACATACTTACTGAGTTTCCAAGCTTTTCTAAGTCTGTGTTTCTTGTCCTATTA